>NC_083339.1:57923725-58573278 GCF_019175385.1 Lycium barbarum
GGCACAACACAGCCTAAGGTGAACCACAATAGATCAGCCAAATGCAATTCTAAACAACATGAAATCAAGAAGATGTAGTGAAGTATAAGAACACAAAGGGGAAAATCATTCTCTAAGCACAATGTCATCATCACAGGTTTAGCATACATAAATTATACCTGTGGCTATCTAAGCATAACTCTTAAATGGCTTATGGACAATTCACGTGATTACTTTGTCAGCTTCAAGACATTACATTCTAAGTCTAAGTGATTCCTCTTATAAAGGCAAAATGAATAGGTAGGTACACATTATAATCTTAACAACTATGGCACAACCAAAGCCAAGCAGGCACAGACTAGAGTCCTCTATTGGTGTGATGCCATGTTATTTTCTCACAAAATCCAATTCAAGACACAAGCGACAGTAGAGATCAAGTTAGGATTGTCTGTAAAACCAACTGCCCAGGACCTTTTAAGCTATTATGTTCTCATATGGAGAATATAAATCCTAAACCTAATCAGTTACACCCTTTTAACCGACTTAAGTAAATAAGCAAGTCACAGTCTCAAAATGCACAGGGATCCTATATTATTTTATTTTAGATGTTCTTACCTTTTCTCTTGATCCTATCTTATTTGCAGGAAAGTTTAAATTAACTTAAAGGATGCACTTAATCTTAGCTATGACATTATTCTTAGCCTTCATCCTTTCTTTAAAACTTGACTAAGTGTCATATGTTTCCAAACTTTATATGTTGCACAGGAGGAAAACAACTTCATTCAAACATGCCTAGAGTAGGACCAACTTTATCTATTGCTGATCCCCTGTGTTAATGTACTCATGACTTAGTTCAGAAAAAGAAATGGAAAGAAAGCATGGTTTATTGTTTAAAGAATCATAGAGAAAAAAGGGTTAAATATACCCCTCCCCATAAATCTACATTGCTATCCTGCCTAAGAACAGTACCATGTACCTTCTTATCTTTTAAAGAATCACTTATTAAGACTTAGGGTGAAAGGGGAGAAGCAGACCACTTTTTCAAAACACATATTGAAATCACAAATATACACATAGAATATCCATCGAATCCAAATCATAAACATGGTTTCTAAAAGTTCTGTCATGTGCCATCAGGTTCTTTTCACAAAGGGGAAGGGTTCCTCCATTTTTATTTATCAAAAAACAGGTAGTGTCCCTAAAAAAACCACTTTCTTTTCCAGTTTTATTACAGTTTCCAACTAATCCAAACATCCTCTTAAGGCATATTAAGGCAGACACAACAGACAAGCCAAATCAGTTCCAACAGCCCATTATAGATGTATAAGCAATGCTATCTTTTTAAGACTCAACAACCTTAACAATGTGACAAGATGATCCCAAAGTGCAAAGGGTGAGAGGCCATACCCCATAGACTTGAGAGAGATGTCATGACAACCTCTTATTTGGGAGAAAATATACTATTGCTTGACCCTTTGTCAATCCCCTACTAAGGTGTCTTTAATAGACCTTCCCCATCTAGCCAAGTGGTTTTCAACCTCAACCCATGCAATATTGACCTCGTATTTCCCCTTTTCCCTAGTCACACATCAAATGACACTAGGCAGTTTACAAACCAGCAAGCAATTTGTTTTTTCCTTATTAATTCTTAAGTACTGCTTTCCTCTATTCCATTCCTTCCTACTCCTTTTACTTAGTTTATTATCACGAGACCTTTTCTTTTTTATCTGTGCCTATTTTTTTAAACCTATGCAATTTGTAAATAAGGAAATTATAATTACTACATCAGTTACTTATAACCATAGGAAAGCAAAAAGAATATTCATATCCAAAAGTAAAGCCTTAGTCTCTAAATTTGCTGAGGACTTGAACAAATCAAAGTCAAGTTGCTTCTATTCATTCTTCTTTTAATACTTAGACTCATAAACTTTGAACACTCATGATCCTTTACCAAATGAGGACTCATATATGGGTGAAGAAAACATAGATAAAAGAGCATGATATATTAGTCCCTTATTTTTCATAACATATTACCTCATTTCTAGAGTAAGACCAACTAATAAGGCAGTGTCAGCAAAAGGAGTCACAAACAAGAGAACAGACCTCTCCCTTAGACATCACCTTCATTTCATTCTTTATTGTATACCCTTTTCAGTTTCAATATGACTAGGTGGTAAAGTTGACACTTAGTCCATTAACCATTTAGCAACTAAATCAATTCTAGTTTGCCTTAAATGAAGACCTGATCTTGTGGTTCTATTAATTCTCCTAGTTCTTTTACTTTCTTATCAGATTCTACACATTTAGGGAGGTAAACTACTACTAGGTGAGGGGGCTTATGGCACATACTATCAAGACAAGTTGTGAACACCATGTGCACAAGCAAACAAATTTCTCCAAGATAAGACAGCCCTAAGCAAACCAAAAGGAAACAGAATTCACATTTAGGTATCATGTTCACAATAGTCTCTAGGATTTCTACTATGAATCATGGACACTTGCACACACTTGTCACAAGTCATAGGTGATCATACACAATCTACATTAGGTGATGACACAAGAACAGTCACAGCCATGAACAAATAAGCAAACTATAGACCTAAGGCATGATCCTACTACACCTTTGTTCTATTATTAGACAACAAACAAACAATTAGCTTATCTTGCCTTACTCTATTTTAGGTGTAAGATCACTTAAGGGGAAAGGAGCAATGAGACACCCCACTGTTATGCTCAAAGATCCAGCATAACAGATGCATGTTTTTATCTAAATCTTCCCCTATTCATTCCTTTTCCAAAAAAAAAAAAAAACGAAAGAGGACATCAGAAGCTATATCCAGAAACAACTGATCCAATTCCAACAGCCTAGTTAAGATTTTACAAACAGACTTCACTTCACAAATAGGGTAATTCATGACTGACTAGTAAAATAGGGATGTTTAATTGTAATCACTAGCACACACTACCAACAAATCAACCATGTTCAACTATGTTACACATAGACTGTTTCACCTCCCTCATTTTTTTCTTTAAAGGTTAAGCTGAACTTGTCATATTTGCTCTACTTTCTCTTAAGATCATGCTCAGTAAACAAACAATATTCAAGAGAAAAGGCAAGGAAAAGGGAAAAAGGACCAGCACAAAACCTCACTTACAACTCCATATGATGAACATAGAACCTCAAAGCCACATGAACAGATAAGGAAAGACGAAAGCATTTCATCAGTCTACATTCTTAAATGAACTTCACTATCCTCCATTCTGATCATGTTCTTAGCAAATGAATCACAGATTAGGCACAGGACCAAACAAGACATGAACATATGAGCACAACTAACCTATAAATATATATTCAAACTAGGCATAATATTAAATACTAAATACAAAAATGAGATAAACTAAATCAAGATTTACCTTTTAAATGCGCAGCCAAGAAAAGAATGGATTTGATAGCCTATGTGCTTCCAAATCCACAAACTCAGCCATACACGAAGAAAGAACAAGTAAGAACCAAATAGTTTTGACTAAAAACCCGACATACTTAGTCTAGGTTTTCAAAATTCTTTTTTAATAGGAAGTTTTCAAAAAAATCTGAGTTTTTCACTTCCTTTTTTCTAAATTTTTTCTCTCTATAGATATATTCCTTTTCTATTTTTCAGTTTTCGAATTTTTCCTCCCAAAAAGACTTGTTTTGTGAAAAGGCTGGGGTTCTATTTATAGAACCCCAAAGTTTAAAATGAAATCAACAACAAACGGTGTGGGACAAACCCCTTTCCTTACAATCTAACAAATTAGCCAACAAATCAACGATCTAGATCAGGATTGAGCAAATACACAGTCAGATCTGACCCTCTTGGGTCGATCCGTCCCCACGAATACGGTCCAATAGCAAAATACCAGTGAAAAAAATCTTTAAAGCAACAAATAAAGATGATTTGACTAAAAATTTGAAAACAAACAAGTATAATAAAGCTTTTACCATATTCGGGTAAGAGTGAACATGAAAATCGGGTTAACTTTAGGACTTTCACAATAATAGGCATGCAACTACTGTGCATGTCAGCCCAGATCTGTAAACATACCATTTTTGGCATGAGAGAGGTGAAGAAATTTGAAGCGGCTGCTAGGGTTTCGTGGAAGAGGTAAGAAAAAGAGAGAGAGAGAGAAGCTGGGTAGGAGGCGGGTGTTGAAAAAGAAAAATGAAAATGAGGGGTGGGGTGGGGTATGCTGATAATTGAATTAAAAGGGATTTGGGCCGGGTCACAGCCAGGCTTGGGCTGGACTCGGTCCAAATCCGAAATTAAATTAAATGGGGCCTTGTATACATGTATACACCACGTGTATACATACATACATATATATATATATATATACGACCTATATACATACTTGGTGTATACATATGTATATCTAATACATAAAAACAAGTAATTGGGGAAAATATGAAAATTGAAAAAGTTTTAATTATGGAAAAAATTAGGCCGTAATTATTTCATTAAAATAATAGAAGAAAAATCTGTCAAATTATTAATGGGCCTAAAATGGCCTTAATTAATTAACCAGCAGTAATATTTCAAATAAAACATTAAACTATATAATTAGCAATTTTGAAATTAAATTAAACTAGTTATTTGAAAGAAAACATTAACATGCTAATTTTTGCAAAATAACCCTAATTTCTGTAAATCATGAGTTGGATAATTTAATTATGGCTAAGACGAAATATATTTATAAAAGTGATCAATTTTGCTGAAATTATCACTTAATTAATTAATTATTCTAATTAAAACATTTATGAGCAATTATGCCTATTTTTGACAAATCATGCAGATTATATAAAAGTCAGAAGTTTAATTACTTAAATTATTTGAGTTACTCAAGCTTTCAAAGATTGAAAATTATTTGCAAATTTTTTGATAATTTTAAATAATTAAAAACCTCCTTCTTTTTTTAATCAAATTTAACAAATATCATAAAATATCATGAAAATACTCATTAATTTCTAAATGAATTTATGATGCATGAAAGTCCCTTTTATTAATTTAAGAGAAAGAAATATTGTACTGGACAATTTATAAAAATCATTTAAGGCTTTCAATATGCTCAGCTCATTTATGTATTACCCGGGGACTCTGAGTGATTAAAATATATTACGGAAGGTCAAAAATTAGGTGTCAGAAATTGCCCCCTCAGTGTTTGGGGATGACGGGACCATCCCTGAGCAACGAAATTAGACTAAACCTAATTTTTGACTGACCCGGCTCCTTGTACCCATGTCTCTATGTAATTTCACATATATGGCCGGACCCTGGTTTCTAGGTTTCCTGCATATCTCATGGCATATGAAAATTCAGGCCGCTTGTAGTTCGACTCAACTAAAGACCTTTAAGTGATTTGGGAGAAACTCTCCGAGGATCCCAATATTATGATTAGGTTTCCCTAGAAGACTTGTTAGAATGTGACCGACTCTCGGGGCTGGAGTTTGCCTACATATCCCTAGTTTCTGGGAATCAGGTCACATGTAGTTCTACTTACTGGAGAAGAGTGTATCCCTTATGCGGGAACATTTTCAGACTCCCCGGTGTGTATTCGACCAGTTGCAGTTTTTTAGTGGAAAAGGATAAAACAAGACAAGTTGTGGCTGAGTCTGAGATTGGATGGCTTCCAAATCATAGCCGGAGAGCTTGACTCTCATGGGCATCCTATCTTGACTGGTTGCTTAGGAAAAAGTTCCACATTTTCTTCGCAATTTGTCTGGATCTGGTTCAGTAACTGACTCCTTTTTAGGGTGGTTGTGTGCCTCTTTCTTGGATTTTGACAATATGCAGCTATTCTTGTGGAAATTTAGGTCAATAGCCCTCTCAGCTTGTTTGAATGAATGGCGCTCTCAGCTTGTCTGAATGAATGGCCCTCTCGGCTGTTAGTATGAATGGCCCTCTCGGCTGTTTGTATGAATGGCCCTCTTGGCTATTGGTATGAATGGCCCTCTTGGCTATTTGTATGAATAGACATCTTGGCTGTTTGTATAAATGGCCCTCTTGGCTGTTTGTATGAATGACCCTCTTTGCAAATGAAACAAATGAATGGCCCCTTGGCAAAATAAATGAAAGGCCCTCTTGGCAAAATAAATTAATGGCCGTTTCGGCATGCAGATAACAATTATGGCCCTTATGGCTGGATGATCTTTCTTTGCCCATTGTATTGGTTGTTGACCCTGGTGGTCGGATATGCCCTTTTTGTGCATGTCATGACCCTTTTGGTCGCATGTACCTTTATGCTCATCCATTGTGACCCTTTGGTCGGATACATTTTTGTTGTTCGCTCTTTGTGTGACCCTTTTGGTCAGATGCGTCTTTATTACCCGTTTCTGCTGTGATCCTTTTGATCTTTCTCCTTCGTTTAGGCTTTTGCCTTTCGCTTTGCTGTGAGTACGTTGTTTAGTGGTGTATCTGTTGTCCTGTAAAGGGGAAAACCTGCATCCACAGAAAAATTGTGAGTTTCCTAAGAGGCCGATTAATGTCGTTGTCCTCCTGCCTGGTGCTTCCTCTTGATGCTCCCCGGACCTCCTTGGGCTCGGTATTTCGAGAGATGTTTGTGGGACTTAATTATGAAAATTTAGAGTAAAATTCGTAAAGCGCATGCTTATATTTTTTTTCTTTAAAAGGTAAATGTTTGTTTCATTTTATGCGTCATGACGTGTGTTTCCTTCGAACGAAGTCTTCTGGTTCTTCTCGGTAGCCTGACCGCTATCTTAGAATTTTTGAGATCTTTCTCAAAAATTCTGCCCCGGTTTCAAGACTCGCTCTGGGGTTCCTTTGTGTTGTCTTGCTAGGCGGGAATTTTTGAGGTCCCCTAAAAAAATTCTGCCCCAGTGTACGGCTTTACTTTGTCCCTTTCTTTATTGACTGCTTCTTATAGGAATTTTTGAGGTCTCCTAAAATATTCTGCCCCAGTTGGTACCGCCTGGATCTCGTACTGACCCTTGCAAGACTGGTTTTGTTGACTTTTCCCACTTCATTACCTTTGAGGTTTCCTAGGGGTTTCTTGGTTTTCCTTTTATGACGATTGAGCTCGAGAGCGCCTATGTATCCTGTTGTAGCAGGAATTCAAGTCGAACGTAGTCGGAATAAAGTAATTGAGTTTTGGTTTTACTAACAAAGCGACCAGGTCCAGTGCAGACTACCTACGTATCCCATCATGGGGAATTCAGGTTATTGCGTAGTTCATTACATAGATGGTTTGTGTTTTCTCCTATTCTAGTACGATTACGAGCAAAAGGTACAATTACAAAAAAAATAGAAATGCGAGTACAAGCAAATGGGATCCTAAACGTAGTATCTCTTGAGTGCGTTTGCATTGATGGCCTTGGTCTACTTTTGTCCGTCCATCTCGGCTAGTACTACGGCTCCTCCTGAGAGTACTTTCCTGACCATGTATGGTCCTTGCCAATTCGGCGCGAATTTCCCTTTATATTCCTCTTGGTGGGGGAAGACTCGCTTGAGCACGAGTTGTCCGATCTGGAAAAGTCGAGTTCTGACCCGCTTGTTGAAGGCTCTAGACATTCTTTGTCTGTACTACTGTTTGTGGCATACCGCCAGCATCCTCCTTTCCTCTATCATGGCCAATTGCTCGTAACGATTCTTAACCCATTCTACATCTTTCAGCTCTGCCTCTTGGATGATCCTGAGTGAAGGGATTTCCACTTCTGCGGGTATGACCACTTTTGTACCGTAAAGGAGGAGGTATGGGGTTTCCCCCGTGGAAGTCCTAGTTGTTTTTTTGTAGGTACTGGTACTATGTTGGCCACCTAAGTTAGGTAGGGTGTCACTTCCACTATTTCGGATTTGATTTGTTTCTCCACTTCATCCTTTATCCTAATACTCAGGTCAGGCTTAAACGTCCGAGTCTTTTGCTTAATTGGCGTGAAGCCTTCCTTAATAGGCAATATGTGAGCTACAATTTCAGTGCTCAAACACGGCATATCTGCATATGACCAGGCGAAGACATACAAGTATTCCTTTAATAAAGCTATGAGCTCTTCATTTTGGGGAGCCCCCAAACGGGCACTGATTCGTGTCTCCTTGACATCCTCTTCGTTACCGAGGTTGATTACCTCAGTTTCATCCATATTTGGTTTTTTCTTTTCTTCCAGCTCTCTTCCAATTCTTCTACCAGTCCCTCTGGCATCATTGTTGATTCATCTTACTCCTCATATTCCTGCGGCCCAGTTTCCTCGGTCATTTCACGACACGTCATGATGTTTTTGTTTTTTTTATTACAGTTACTACTGAAAAGGCAAGGCAGAGTAAAGTTAGGTTTATTATTACCTATTATGCGTATTTAGTTAGAAAACCTTTATTATTATTATTATTATTATTATTATTATTATTATTATTATTATTATTATCTGATAAAGATAGCTGTTTCGTGAAAATCGAGGCTTTTCATTAATTAAAAAGAAATTGGCTACAACTTTGGTCCTGGTTTGGAGGAACGTCGGACCATTTCTATTTTTATACATTACGAAGTAATTTAGGAAAAGGGTGATCATTCGGGCCTCAGCCGATGTCACCGTTTTAGCAAAAGGTTTTAAGGAAAAATCCATCTCTCTATCGAGGAACCAAGAGGGGAGTGGATGTCCAATTATTCAAGCGCTCTCCTGGCCTTAGACTGCGCACGTCGGGTGTCTCCTGGTTTTCTTCAAAGATCGCGTAGCATCCCTCTTCTTGAAATAGCGACTTGAGACTCCCATCTATTTCTTTTTCGTTCAGTGTCGACATCTTTCTAGGGAATGACTGGTACAAACCCGGAATGGGACGAGTCAAGTTCCTTGTTTTGGGCTCTCTTTGTATCATCCTCGTGAGCTCATCTTCACTAGGGGTATACCCCAGACCGAAGTGGTAGTTTTCTTTTAGGATTGGGACAGGATCTGTTATCCCTCCGAGGTCTCTTCCTAGGCCTTTGCCTATTTCGAAGCCATTTTTCAACATGGTAGAGGCAATCATTCTGTAGACAGTTGGCATGGGCTTACAAGCTTCTTCCTCTGCATGAGTGGCCCCAGCATATTCCACCACATGAAAGTTTGGCGAGTGAGGGCTCCATTCGATCATAGGAACGATGCTATAGGGATATTTCTAAAAATCCTTCTGAGCTGCCACACCAATTTCCAGTCCTTGCCATTCAAATTTTATGGCTTGATGTAGAGTTGATGGGATCGCAGCGGCAGAGTGTATCTATGGTCTCCCCAAGAGCGTGTTGTAATTGGTAATGATTGCCATGACCTGGAATTTTGTGGTGAAGGATGCGGGTCCAACCTGGATCTGTAGGTGTATCCTTTAAAGGGAATCACTGAGAGATCCGTCAAACCCTCTGATATTCGTTCCACTTTGGCGGATCTTGCTTACATCGCAGCCGAGCTGGGTCAATGTGGTGACGGGGAAAATATTGAGGCTTGATCCATTATCCACCAGCATCCTCCCTATTGCTTTACCGTGGCATTCCACGGTGATGTTAAGGGCTCTGTTGTGAGCGGTTCCTTCTACCAACATATCTTCTTTGGAGAAGCAGATCTTGTGATCTCCAATGATGTGGGCTACTAGTCCAGCCAGGTCCTCACTGCTTGTACTGGGTGGTACGTATGCTTGGTCCAATACTCTCATGAGAGCTCACCTGTGTGATGGGGAGCTGGCTAGCAATGATAGCACCGACATTTGCGCGGGTGTTTTCTTCAAGTGTTCAACAATGGAGTAATCTTTCAGCTGCATGCGCCGCCAGAAATCCTCAGCTTCTACTTCAGTTATCACTTTCTTTTGGGTGCTTTCCTTTCTTGCAGCATTCTGAGCTAACTCCTCAGAAGTGTAACATCTTCCAAAACGGGTCATGCCTTAGGCCATGGCTACTTGTGTAGTGATTGGCTTTGCGGAGCATTTGGGTGCGCCACCTGAGCCATCACGGGTGTTGGAGTCAAGGCTTTGAATCGTGATGTCATTGCCGTGGCTCCCGACATCGGGACCAGAACTTTGAAATTTGGGCACTCCTGGAGTGTGAGGGAGGCCACTGTGTGTTCCACGGATTCGACCTCTTTAGGGACTAATGCTCATCAATATTCCCAGTCCTCATTCTTTTCAATCACGTGGACTCCGTTGTTTCCATGGTTAGGCAACAGGTTTGTGTTCACATTGGGAGCTGCAGTTTCCAAGATGATTTCTGTCTTGTCAATTAGATCTTGGATTTTGTGCTTGAGGTTTATATAGTCTTTAGTGCTGTGCCCATTTCCTCCTGAGTGATAAGCATAGGTGTGATCGGCCCGATAAAATCTATTTCCCAGCTATGCTATTTTGTGGAACCTTCTGAATCAAACCTGCAGCCAATAACCTTTCAAAGAGTCAAGCCCTAGGCTCGAGGAGCATGGTGAATTCCCTTACTGGTCTCCTCTCGAAAGCAGGACGTGGAGAATTGTAAGTTAGGGGGGGCGGCTGATTTTGATAGTTTTAGGGAGGTTGATATGCTTGTGTGGGTTATTTGGGCTATAATTTTTTTGGGGTTGTGCTTGGTAGGTGGGAGCGGACACACAGACACTAGCCGGAGCTGTATACACTGGTACAGTGGTGGTAAAGTTGGGTTGTGCGTAGTACACAGGTGTTGGATAATTTATGGGGGGTGTAGCTATGTGGGTGGATTGCAGTTCTTTTGGGCTTGGATTTGGGGTGTGGGATACCTTTTCCATGTCCTCTTTCTTCTTACGGAAGATTCCTGCAGAAAATTGTCTAGATGCCTTGTTGGAGACGCTAACTATCTTCCCGGATTTGAGGCCATCTTCTATAGCTCTCCTATTTTGACCAATTCAGCAAACGGTCTTTCGGCAATGGATAGCATTCTGTAGTAGAAATCAGGTTCTTTGGACCTGATGAACACAGAGACTAGCTCTCCTTCACACATTGAAGGCTGCACACGGGCAGCCTCGGCCCTCCACCTACTGAAAAATTCCCTGTAGTTTTCTATTGATTTCTGCTTGACCTTTTCAAGATAATAGTGGTCTGGCACTGTTTCGACGGTTAAGCGAAACCATTCCATGAAGGATTCTGCCATGTCCTCCCAGGTGTGCCACTGACGCATATCTTGAGTTGCGAACCATTCAGCGGCTTCTCCAGTAAGGCTACGACTAAACAGTCGCATTATCAGAGGCTCATTTTTTTTTACTCCAACCAATTGGTTATAGTAGGATCGGAGGTGTGCCTTGGGATTCCCTACTCCATTGAACATCTCAAATTTTAGGATCTTGAATCCTTTCGGTAAATCCAGATCCTGATGCATCCACAGATCATCATACCTTAAGCCTGTAGCCTTTCTTGCAGACCTATTGTATTTCTCTAGTAATTCCTCCATCTTTTTCTCCATCTCTCTTTCCCGCTTATCCTATTCGGCTCTCCAGGACTTTTCCATTTCTTCGCAATAGTCTAGTTCCTTGTGCCCCGGAGAGCATTCGCTAGGGATGTTGGGAGTGAAGAACGAAACCTGGTGGGCAGTATGGTTGAGTGGGGCAGTGGTGGTTTGCCCAGTTGGCGGAGTTGGAGCACGCAACTGGCCTGCCAAACTAACAGGATGAGGAACCTGGTAAGAAGGAACTGAGTGGGTGGTCCCTGGGACTTGGGTGTATTTTGCTGGGGGAGGAGTACGGTAAGAAGTTCCAATGTGATTCGTGTGGGTGGAGCTTATGGAGATGGGATGGTTCCTGACAGGTATATGGGGAAGTGGTCGGGCAGTGGCGAGCTCAGGGAAGGGAATGGAGGAGGAGGCCTTCTTTTCTTTGTCGAGGCATCCTTGCCCGCATTTGTTACCCCATTCCGGGCTAAATTTTCTTGTAAAGCCGTAACGGTTGGGATGATACCTCTTGCGGATCTTGGGTATCCCCGTCGCGAAGAGCGAGCTCAGTTCCGTTCTCGGTAGTACTAGTCATCTTCTCTTTGACTTTGTCTGCGAGGGATGCTAACGTGGCTTTGGATCTTGTAAAGTATGCCAGCTTTCACTGCTACGCTAATCGTCATAGTTCTATAAGACAAGCATTACTCAATGGTAGACAATGTTAGTTACTACTCATAAACTATAAAAACAAGATATCACAAATTGATATTTAAAGCGCACATAATACATAAAGTCACATATGAAGTTTGAACACTTTTGATCCTCTCTCCTGAAGGCTCAGATGTTTGTGGGCTTTTGATGTTTGGGTGGATCTTGGTCCAATGGCCTTTATGGATGACTTAACATGGCAAACCCTCCCTTATTATAGAAGATAAACAAATATGGGGAGGTGGGGGGGATTGTAATTTATATTATGTAGGGGCCGAGTCTTACGTAGACTTTCTACGTATCCCATCAAGGGAAATCAGGCCCTATCGTAGTTCGTTTTACAAAAGAAGGATATATATATATATATATATATATATATATATATATATATATATATCCACGATATCCTTTAAACTAAACCTAGCTAAAGACATCCCCAGACCAGGCCCGGCTATGGCTTCCCTCGTATCCCTCCATAGGGATGTCAGGTTGACGCAGTTCCTTACAATATTTATGGGGAGGGGGTAACTTTTTGTGTGCAAAAATGGGGACACCTATTATCTACTCAAAAATACGGCTCTGCGAGTCACTATTATTACGAACTCGCTCTCTCTTGTTATCTTTCGTTCTTAGTACTGTGGTGGTAAGTGTCACAACCCAATCGGAGGGCCATGACGGGTACCGGTGCTAACCCACCGGGCACCTCTTATCGTACATTTATATTCACATCTAGGTGGGCCACATGGCCTACTCGTGATTTCTATCCATTAATAATACTAATCTCATTGGGCACGACACATTTATAGCATCATCAACAGCTATGCCCTAATCTATATACATAAGCCGATGAGGCTAACAAAAGAATATACAAAATATGAGCCGACAAGGCTAAAGGACATCTAACTATACACAATTGGCTACGAGCCACTAAAGAGAGTATGTAACATCATATAGACGGGACAGGACCCCGTCATGCCCATATGTATGTACACAAAAGAATAATACCAACAGCTACAACTCCAGATCAAATGGAGCTCCTCTATGCAGTCCCTGAACAAGTAATCTATGGATCAAGTCTGTCTCCCCGTCCATCTGCGGGCATGACGCAGTGTCCATAAACAAAAGGACATCAGTATGAATAATGTACTGAGTATGTAAAGCATAATCAACAACATAATTGAAGAATGAGAAAATAACATAGGATACAAGAGTCATGGGAGAATAGAGCCCTCTAGCGACGTTCATCGTATTTACTTACCCTTTTTCTAATGGGAACCTTGCACTTCATACCTTTATACTTATAGTAGTATTATACCCGACCATAGAGGTTCGGGGTCTTACATACACGTTATGATAAGGTTCGGTGGTATACATACCTGGCCCTACCAAGGTTCAATGTCATCCGTACCCTATTGCAGTGGTGCGCGCGTGACTAGTATCATACCCGGCCATCTACGCTCGGTGTTCTTAATATATATATATATAGGAGTACATAAGTAACCTCAACGTCCTCATCATCATAATCATTTTCATTATATCCTTCCTTGGAGGATCAACTATCATAGAATGAGACTAATGGTATCGTGATAATATCAAGAATCATAAGCTTTGGTAACTCTAAGAATGAAGTCATCTTGGAAGATAATATGAAATTCACATGAAGGTTTAAAACGATGGGATCACGTCTTAAGAAAGAAGGGTTAGCCTTACATACCTCTTTGTCTTCTTAACTACTTAACGTTCACCGTCGAAGCTTGGAAAATCTACATTTAAGGATCCATACCATAGTTAAGCCTTAATGATACACTTAGATGCAAACTAGAATAATTCATGATCTAATGAAAATTGGGCAGCATTTCCCCTATTTTGTCAACTTCCACCATATTACAAAACAACTCCCAAACATCCATAATAACATCCACAATACCATAATCAAGTAATCACATTCCATTAAGTATTCAAAATTCATTCTCATGTTCAACTTATACTAACAACTTCACACCCATCCTTAGCACATTTTCATACAATTCTTTCTCATCACTATTATTACCTTCCATAACAAGATTATACCCATATCATACTAAGAATCATGACTCAAGTTACCTTACTACTCAAAAACATCATAAAAGCTACGTTTAGACCTAAGTTTCTACTTCTTCTTCTACCCAAGTTGTTCAACAACCAAACATTCATGATAACATGAAATAAGAATGAAAACTAACCTTTTATCTTATGAGAATGAGCTTTGGAGAAGCTATCAACTTATATGAAAACCCTAGCATCAATACCCAAGAATTTCTTGTAGTCTACTAACCCTAGCAAGAATTCTAACACATGAGTATCTTGATTCTTGCCTCTTGATCTTTGTTTTCTCTTAGGTTGGAGTGGAATATGCTTGGAGAAGGCTTTGGAGCTCTCAAGCCTTGAGGAAATGTGGAAAAATTAAATAAAAGAACAAGGGTATTCTATTTATACAAAAAAAAAAAAAAAAGCTGCCCGATGGACTTATATGGACCACTTATACGGTCCGTATAAGTGGACCGTATAACACCACTAAGAAAATATCCCTCTCTGTAAGGGTCATGTTATACGGACCCCCCTTATACAGACCGTATAAAGTTATACGGACCGTATAAGTGGTCGTATAACTCACAGTTATCCGAAACTTTCTCTCGATGATTCATGTTGTCACGACCCGACCAGGGGCTGCGACGGGTAGCCGGGGCTAACCACTGAGCACCCCTCATTCTACTTCTTATCAGACTCATTAAACGTAATCATACTCAAGTTATAAGAAAATCACCGTTCATTCAGAAATATAAATGCTTTTATATGCACAAGCCTTTTGGTCATTGAGATAATATATAGATACATATATGCATGGTAGCAACCTCGTGAGACCATTCTACCCACACTGCGTATCTACGAGCCTCTACTAGAGTACTAGACTTATGGACGAGACAGGACCCCGTCGTGCCCAGAACATACATGTACATAAAAGGATAACCATAAGCACCTCCGGAACAATGGAGTACTCTCAGGACGGCTAACAGCTCCTACGAGTCTGGATCAAGATCACCTCCCTGTCTACCTGTGGGCATGAACACAACGTTCAAAGAAAGCGGACGTCAGTACGAACATTTCACTATTTCTAGGGAAAATTGGGCAGCACTTCCTTTGTTTATACTACTTTTCCCACATTCTATATCAACTCCCAACGTTAATAACAACATTCACAATATAGCAACAACAATCATCATTTATCTACACTTACCACAATTCACCATTTCTCTTTGATTTCTCCACAATTATGATTATAACTCGTTATCGCGTTTTCTCATATATAATACTTATTCCATGGTCTAAATGTAACTTATAACATATTCACAATCACAACATACCAACATTCATGATTCATCCCAATCACTATTCAACAATGACACTATTCACACATTCATGACCCAATTTCTATGTCTTTCCACAATCTAAGTGTTTCAACTTTTAACCACTCAAACCATATAAAAGGGTCATAAAACTCACCTTAGATGATGGATGAACAACACTCAAGTGGATCTTTTCTTCTTGCACCAAAACCCTAACTCACTCCTCTTGAGTTTTCTTGGCTTGGATGAACTTTTAATGGGTTTCATACACTTGATTTCATGGATTTGGTGTAGTTGACCATGGTTTTCCTTTGATTTCTTGTGGATGAATGATGGAGAAGGTTCTAGAGGGTTCTTGGAGAGAGGAGAGTGGAAGATGAAATAAAATAAAATGAAGGAGGGGTCCTTATATTAATTCATGAAATCAGTCCCAACCGAGATGTACGGTGCGATCGACGGAGCGTCGATTTGATCGATGGAGCGTCGATCTGGCCATCGAAGTCATTAAATTTCCAGTGAGCAATCTGTCGTTTCTTTTCATTCGACGGTGAGAAGAACGGTTCGTCGAACTGATCGACGGAGCGTCGACCTGTTCGTTGAATGGTCTTCACTCTAGCTTAATTTTATGGCACAATCGACGAAGCGTCGACTCGTTCGATGGTACAAAGACGACCGTCGAACCCCATTTCGCAGAATTGCGGTGAAGTTTCATTTAACGAGCTTTTCTCCCTTGCCTTTAACTTCTTTGGAATCTTAATTAGAATTATTAAGTATCCCTTCTTACTTGTAGGGACATCATGTTCACCTTAACATACGTTAGTCCCTTCACCGCTCAGCAACCCAAAGTTCCGAGGTGTAACATTCTTCCCCCCTTTTTGAACATTCGTCCTCGAATGTTAAGTACTCGGGAATTCTACAAAAATTTCGCTAGAGTTTCCCCTGTAATATGGCGCTACCATCCTGTCACAACAACCCATAATAATTTGCATCACAGGGCTACAACACAATAAAACTCTAAGAAGGACTTACGAAAGCTCTCGAAGATAGGGGACATAATATCTGAGTAATGATGGAAATAAGGGTGTTTAGATACTCTAATTATTACACTTCATTCACGACATACATACCTTATGTTGTTGGTGTTTCATCTTGAACCTCTCCTGGGGGTTGGAATAAGTGTGGATACCTGGATTTCATTCCCTCTTCCGCTTCCCAAGTCATTTCTTCTCTATTGTTATTCCGCCATAAGACCTTAACTGAGACCACTTCATTGTTTCGAAGTGTTCGTACTTGCCTATCTAAGACGGCAATGGGTACTTCTTCATATGCTAACCTTTCTGTCACCTGGACATCATCCATCGGAACAACCCTCGTAGGATCTCCAACGCACTTAGGGAGCATTGAGACGTGAAAGAATAGATGAACTGATTCAAGCTCTGAAGGCAAGTCCAATTCATAGGCTACATGACCCACTTTGTGGATGATTTTGTAAGGTTCGATGCATCGAGGACTTAACTTCCATTTCTTGCCAAATCTCATCACCCCTTTCATTGGTGATACCTTCAAAAATACCCAATCATCAACCTGAATTTCCAAGTCTCGCCGATGATTATCCGCATAATATTTTTGGCGGCTTTGGGCTGTCAACAATCGATCCCGGATCACTTTGACTTTTTCTACCGCTTGCTGAATCAATACTGGGCCTATTAGCTGTACCTCTCCTATTTCAAACCATCCAATTGGGGACCTACATTTCCTTCCATAAAGGGCTTCATACGGAGCCATTTGGATACTGGAATGGTACATATTGTTGTAACCAAACTCAATAAGGGGTAAGTGATCATCCCAACTACCACCGAAATCCAACACACATGCTCGGAGCATATCCTCCAATGTTTGAATAGTACGTTCGGCTTGTCCATCAGTCTATGGATGGAATGTTGTACTAAGCTTCACCTGGGTACCTAGACCTTCTTGAAAGGACTTCCAGAACTTGGCTGTAAACTGTGCTTCCCTATCTGTAATGATGGATAATGGAACACCATGAAGTCGCACAATTTCTTTGAGATACAATATCGCATAATCTTTTGCGGCGTATGTGGTCCTGACTGGAAGAAAATGAGATGCCTTTGTTAATCTGTCCACAATTACCCATATAGAATCATACTTACCTCGGGAACGGGGAAATCCTATAATAAAATCCATATTGATAATTTCCCATTTCCACCTAGGAATTTTCATCGCTTGCAATAACCCTCCTGGCTTCTGATGTTCGATTTTTACTTGCTGGCAATTTGGACATTGGGATACAAATTCTGATATGTCTCTCTTCATGCCATCCTATCAATATATCAATTTGAGATCGTGGTACATTTTTGTTGCACCTGGGTGAATAGAATACCGAGAATAATGGGCTTCTTCCAGAATTCGTCGGCGCAATTCTGCAACATTCGGAACACATAGCCTGCCTTGGTATCTAATAATCTCATCTATCGAAGTTTTAAATGGAGATCTCTCCTTTTCATGAAGTGTGTCTCTATACTGCCTCAGCTGAGGATCTTCATACTGACGCTCTTTCACTTTCACATTCAGGGACGAAACTGTAGAATCATTAATACCAATCCCTACACTACCCGAATCAATTACACGTATTCCAAGATTAGCTAGCTGGTAAAGCTCATGAATCATTTCCTTCCTTTCCGGTGGAACTTCGCATAGGCTACCCATTGATCGGCGGCTAAGCGTATCGGCTACTACATTTGCATTTCCGAGGTGGTCTAAGATGCTCACATCATAATCTTTCAATAATTCTAACCACCGCCTTTGTCGCAGATTTAACTCCTTCTGTTTGAAAATGTATTGAAGGCTTTTATGATCGGAATAGATATTGATGTGCACCCCATACAAGTAATGTCTCCATATCTTTAATGCGTGAACGACTACGGCCAATTCGAGGTCGTGAGTTGGATAGTTCTTTTCATGTTTCCGCAGCTGCCTCGAAGCATAAGCAATAACCCTACTGTGATGCATTAACTCGCATTCTAATCCAACACCGGAAGCATCACAGTATACCACATAACCATCTGACCCTTCTGGAAGCGTTAAGACTGGAGCTAAGGTCAATCTGTCTTTCAACTCTTGGAAACTGCGCTCACAAGCATCATCCCATTGAAATTTAGCTGACTTCTGGGTTTAGCTTCGTCAATGGGGCTGAAATAGATGAAAAGCCCTCTACGAATCTTCTGTAATAACCTGCCAATCCTAGAAAACTACGAACTTCTGTAGGTGTCGTAAGCCTTGGCCAAGTCTTTACCGCTTCAATTTTCTGAGTATCAACTCGAATACCGTCATCTGAAATAACATGGCCCAGAAATGTTATGAAATTCAGCCAAAACTCGCACTTTGAAAATTTTGCATACAATTCTCGGGCTCGAAGAATTCTAAGAACAATACGTAAATGATCGGCATGTTCTGATTCTGTGCGAGAATACACCAGAATATCATCAATGAATACTATCACAAATAAATGCAAGAGTGGCCTGGATACATTGTTCATCAAATTCATAAACACGGCCGGAGCATTGGTCAGCCCAAACGACATCACCCGGAATTCATAGTGGCCATATCTTGTTCTGAAAGCTGTTTTGGGAATATCTTCTTCTCTAACCCTCACTTGATGATAACCTGACCTCAAGTCTATTTTAGAAAACCACTTGGCACCCTATAGTTGATCAAATAAATCATTAATTCTAGGGAGAGGATATTTGTTCTTTATCGTCACCTTGTTCAACTGCCTATAATTGATGCACATTCATAGGGAACCATCTTTCTTTCTCACGAACAAGACTGGTGCTCCCCACGGCCATGAACTGGGTCTAATAAGTCCCTTCTCAAGCAAATCTTTCAACTGCGCCTTTAGCTCTTTCAATTCTGCCGGAGCCATTCGATAAGAAGGAATAGAGATAGGCTTGGTGTCCGGCAACACATCAATGGCGAAGTCAATTTCTCTTTCTGGAGGAAGGGCTGGAAGTTCATCTGGAAATACATCCGAAAATTCATTTATTATCGGAACAGATTGAAAAGTTGGCGACTTTGCTTCGGTATCATGAACTCGGACTAGATGATAAATGTAGCCTTTGGCTATCATCTTTCTTGCCTTGAGATAGAAAATAAACCTACCTCATGGAGACGCTGTATTACCCTTCCATTCAAGCACGGGTTCTCCCGAAAATTGAAATCGAACTACTTTCATCCGGCAATCAACATTAGCATAGCATGAGGCCAACCAGTCCATACCCATAATCACATCAAATTCTAAAATTTCAAGCTCAACTAAATCCGCTTTAGTTTGGCGATCACATATCACAAGCACACAATTTTTATACACTTGCCTAGCTATCACGGGATCACCAACCGAAGTAGATACCTTAAAAGGTTTGATTGGCTCAGGTTTCACCCCAATACTGCCAACTACATCCGGGGTAATATAGGAAAAAGTATAACCCGGATCTATCAAGGCATATACATCATAAGAAAATATGCATAATGTACATGTAACCACATCTGGGGAGGACTCGAGATCCTGTCGTCCGGCTAAAGCATATATACGGGGCTGAGTGGCACCTGAAGTAGATAATCCCCCTCGGCCTCTACCTCGGCCCGCTGGAATCTGAGGAGTCTGCCCTATCGGGCACACTGAAGAGGAGCCAGCTGCTGATCCTGTGGGTTGAATCCCCACTCTACCGCTTGTCGATGGGCAATCTCGCATCATATACCCAACCTGGCCACAGGCATAGCAAGCATCCGAACCTTGGCGACATTGTCCGGAATGTAGTCTACCGCATTGGCTGCATCGCGGTACTGAGGGTCTCCTCTGTCTATAATCTTCCCTGAACTGAGAATCCGAGGCCCTCGAACTCTAACCCGGTCCTGAACGAAAGGAGCGATCAAATCTCCTACCCGTGAATCGAGGAGGTGCACTAGTCACCGACTGGCCTGAATGTTGGGAATAAGTCTGCCTCGATCCCCCTGTATAATCATTGCCTGGCCTCATAGATCTGGCCCTCTTGCTTTGCCTTCTTTCAATATCACGATCACCTTTTGGTAGTGGTTGTGGTCCCTCAAAGTTCTGGGCATGGGCTTGTATTCGGGAAATATCCAACCCTTCTTGTAGCGAAGCCGTCAAACAATCCTTGAAAAACTGTGGCCCCAAACCACTCACAAACCTGTGCACCCTATCTCCCATATGGGCCACCATAGTCGGGGCGTATCTAGCCACGGAATTAAATTGCAGGCTATATTCCCGGTCACTCATATTTCCTTGTTTCAAATTTAGAAATCTATCCGCTCTAGCTCGGCGGACCTCGGGTGGCAAATAATGGCGAATGAAGGCATCGATGAATTCTTGCCAAACAGGAGGAGGCGCATTCTCTTTTCTCGATGCTATCCAATTATTACACCACAATACCGCCACATCTCGGAGTCTATAAGATGCCATTTCCACGGATTCAGTCTCGGAGGCATGAATAATTCTCAATGTTCTCAACATCTCATCAATAAAACCTTGCGGGTCTTCATTCGGCTTTGACCCGAAAAACTCCGGAGGATTCAAACTCATAAAATCGCGGGCTCGGGTACTAGCTGACCGATCACTTGGGCCCGCATTTTGCCGCTGTGCCTGTGCGGAAACTAATTGTGTCAATAAATGAATGGCCTCGGTCACTTGTTGACCCGAAGCAACCGGTGGAGGAACGGGAGCTGAAGCTCCTCTTGGTTATTCTACATTGGGCGGGGTGGAGGAAGTATTAGATAGGGCCTTATTATGTGACTCGCCCTCTTCTACATCCGTTGGAGCCTCTCTTACTACTCGCCTGTTTGTCGCAGTCTTGCCCTTCTGGGCGACTGTAGCTTTTCCCTTTGGCGACATTTCTGAAATCACAGCACACCATTAGGGAGGGTAAAATATTATATACGGCTTTATCGCACGATCTCGAAAGAAGAAAGATGGTCATTTTTTTCCTAAATGTCCTGTAGCCTCTTGTTTATTAGCGTGGCGTGCAACACACCATAAACAAGACTCTACTAGACACGGCTCGTAGACACTTCCTAGGACTGAACTGCTCTGATACCACGACGGGTACCCGGGGCTAACCACCGAGCAACCTCATTCTACTGCTTATCAGACTCATTAAACGTTCTTTTATCAAAATCATACTCAAGTTATAAGAAAATCATCGTTCATTCGAAAATATAAATGCTTTTATATACACAAGCCCCTTAGGCATTGAGATAATATATATATATATATATACATATATGCATGGTAGAAACCTCATGAGACCATTCTACCCACACTGCGTATCTACGAGCCTCTACTAGAGTACTAGACATATGGATGGGACAGGACCCCGTCATGCCCAAAACTGTTACACCTCGAAAATTTCCAATCTCGTACAGTGAATAGACTAACGAAGAATACGAGTATAAAATGTTTTAATCAGAAGGGAATGACGTTTGACGACCCTACGTAAGATTTCAAAGGCAATGGGAATAAGAGGTAGGTTATGAGCCCAACGACTATTTATAGGTTCTGAAAATGTGAAAAGTTACAGATTTGTACTTTGGTCTCGTTGATGAAATACATACCGTAAAGTGGTATACGGCCCGTAAACTGCCTTGTCGTCTTTCAACATTCCAAAACTTCAACTTTCTGCCAAAGACTTGAATGCTTAAATATGATTTGAAATACGGACCGTAAACTGAAATACGGCCCGTAAACTGAGTTCGTAAATCACCATGTCCTCAGCCTACCTTTCTGGTTCTGTTATGCTTAAATACACCCATGAAATACGGCCCGTATTCTATAATACGGACAGTAAACCGAGTTTACGACCACTGTGCACTTTCAACTACTGTTCATTTCGAATCAGATTTCAAGTTTTAAATAAGAGACCCAAGTTCATTTATTTCATTTTCATTTTCATTTTTCATTCTCCACAACTCAAAACTTCTCTAGAAACTTCCACACATTTCATATACAAGAAATCATGAGAAATTGATGATCAACTTCATCAAATCAACAAAACCAAGTGTGGGAAACTCATCAAAGTTCATCGAAGTTAAGAAATTTCAAGAGAAGTAAACTAGGGTTTTGGTGCAAGAAGAGTAATACCACTCAAGGCTTGTTCCTACGACATCAAAGATAAGTTTTATGGCATTTACATGTTATTTAGGGTATGGAAGAGTTGGAACACTTGGATTATAGAAGGATGTAAGAAATGGGTCATGAAAGTGTGAATAGTAGCATTGTTGAGTAAAGGTTTGAATTGAGCCATGATGATTGATAATTTGTGATTATAAAAATGTTATGAATGACATTTAGAACATGGAATAAGTATCCTATGTGAGAAAAATGCAATAATGAACCATGGACATGATTATGGAGAAATTGAAGACAAATTGTGAAATACGGATATTGTAAACGAATGATGAGTGTTGTCTATCATATTGAGAATGTTGTTATGAACGTATGAGATTTGATATAGAATATGAGGAGAGTTGTATAAACGAAGGAAATGTTGTCCAATTTTCTCTAGCGTTAGTAAGCCGTTCTTGTAATTGTTAGCTAATGTCGATACGAATTCTCTTGAAGGTAGAACATATGCACTGAAGGAGAACAAGCAAGCGATAGATTAGTAAACGACAAAGGTATGTAAGGCTTATCCCTTCTTTCAAAGGCATGAATCTTTCAAGCTTTCCATGATCCTCTTGTATGATGGAGTTTATGAGTCCTTAAATATACTAAACTACATACGAGCGTGCTAATGATGATGATGAATTGAAGTATAAAGATTCGATAGTTCATGATATGATGATCCCATAATGCTAATGATGTCATTATTGTTAACACTCACCTTATGCACTATTTCCTTCAAGGTGAGGCAAAGTACTCATAAATGTTCATAATATAATCGGGGCTTTACGACCTTACGTCACCCCGACATAGCCATGGTTGTCTTCAAAGTCTAATGTATGCTCCAAATGCTAAATGGGAAATGATGCAAAGTCATGGTATGTCTACAAGATGATCAATAATGCTATCTTATAATATGCCTATGTTATGTATGAAAATGTCAAGCTATGATAAGATATAATATGTTCATGAGATGTGTAGTAATGATTGACTATATGACGATGTGATTCCACCGTGCCAATATGGCCGGGCATGTCACCGTTAAGGCGGGCTGCATATGATTCCACCGTGCCTAGATGGTCGGGCATGTCACCGCTAAGGCGGGCTGCTATGTTTACACCGAGCCTAGAGGGCCGGGCATGATCACCACTAGTGGGCGGCATATGATGGTTACTCGGATGCGGGTTAACGATGCGGATTACGATGTGATGATATGTGTGATGTGATGACATATGTATCATGAAAATGTAAAATATGATATATGTAAGGGATGTATTTGCCTATGACACTCATGCAGGTCATGTCCTTCTCTTATGGCTCATGATCCTTCTATTATTCTTATTTCATTCCTGTCTTACATACTCAGTACAATGTTCGTACTGACGTCCATTTTCTTTGGACGCTGCGTTCATGCCCACAGGTAGACAGGGAGGCGAGCTTGAGCCAGACTCGTAGGAGCTGGTATCTGATTGAGAGTACTCCTTTGTTCAGGAGGTGGTTATGATGATTCTTTTGTGTACATTTGTATATGTTGGGCCCAACGGGGTCTTGTCCCGTCTATGTGTCTTGTACTCCAGTAGAGGCTCGTAGATACACGGTGTGGGTTATGTGGTCTCACGAGGCTGCCATTATGTATATGTATACATATATTATTTTGATAGCCTAAAGGCGTATGTGTATAAAAGTATTATGTTTTGAAATGAAAGATGATTTTCTTATGATTTGAGTATAAAAATTGATAGAACAACATTAAATGGATAAGATGAGTAATAGAACGAGCGGTGCTCGGTGGTCAGCCCCGGGTGCCCGTCGCGGCCCCTAACTGGGTCGTGACAAAAGTGGTATCAGAGCAGTTCAGTCCTAGGAAGTGTCTACGAGCCGTGTCTAGTAGAGTCTTGTTTATGGTGTGTTGTGTGCCACGCTAATAAACAAGAGGCTACAGGGCATTTAGGAAAGATGACCATCTTTCTTCTTATGAGATCGTGCGATAGAGCCATGTATAAGATTTTATCCTCCCTAATAGTGTGTTGTGATTTCAGAATGCCGCCAAAAGGAAATGCTACAGCCGCCCAGAAGGGCAAGACTACGACAAAGAGGCGGGTAGAAAGAGAGCCTCCGATGAATATAGAAGAGGGCGAGTCACACAATGAGGCCCCATTTAATACTTCTTCTACCCCGCCTAATGTGGGAGAACAAGAAGGAGCTCCAGTTCCAATTCCTCCACCAGTTGCTTCGGGTCAACAAATGATCGAGGATATACATCCATTGACATAGTTGGTTGCCGCCCAGGCACAGCGGCAAAATGCGGGCCCAAGTGATCGATCAGCCAGTACCAGAGCCCGTGATTTTATGAGTCTAAATCCTCCGGAGTTTTTCAGGTCGAAGCCGGATGAAGACCCGCAAGGTTTCATTGATGAGATGGACCCTAAAGATTATTCATGCCTCTGAGACTGAATACGTGGAGTTGGCCTCTTATAGACTTCAAGATGTAGCGGTATTGTGGTATAATAATTGGATAGCATCGAGACAAGAGAATGTGCCTCCACCTGTATGGCAAGAATTTGTAGATGCTTTTATCTGTCACTATTTGCCACCCGAGGTCCGCCGAGCTAGAGCAGATAGATTTCTAAATTTGAGGCAAGAAAATATGAGTGCCCGGGAGTATAGCATGCAATTTAATTCTTTGGCTAGATATGCCCCGACTATGGTGGCCGACATGGGAGACCGGGTACATAGATTCGTGAGTGGCTTAGGGCCACATTTGTTCAAAGATTGTTTGACAGCTTCATTGCAAAATGGGATGGACATTTCCCGTATACAAGCCCATGCCCAGAACTTAGAGGGGCGACAACAACCACAAAGGAGTGATCGCGACATTGATAGGAGGCAAAGCAAGAGGGCCAGATCTGTGGGCACAGGCAGTGATTATAGAGGGGGATCGAGGCTGACTTATTCCCGACATTCAGGCCAGTCAGCGACTAGTGCGCCTCCACGATTCGCGGATAGGATATTTGATCGCTCATTTCCTTCAGGACAGGGTCAGAGTTTGAGAGCTTCGGGTTCTCAGTTTAGGGGTGATTACAGTCAGAGGAGACCACCAGTTCCATGATGTAGCTGGTGCCGAAAATTACACTTAGGGCCATGTCGCCAGGACACAGATGCTTGCTATGCTTGTGGCCAGGTTGGGCACATGATGAGAGATTGCCCGTCGATCAGTGGTAGAGTTGGAGTTCAGCCCACAGGTTCAGCAGCTGGTTCTTCCTCAGTGCACCCGGTAGGGCAGATTCCCCAGATGTCAGCAGGCCGAGGTAGAGGCAGAGGGGCAGCATCTACTTCAGGTGCCACTCAGCCCCGTGTATATGCTTTAGCCGGACGGCAGGATCTTGAGTCCTCCCCGGATGTAGTTACAGGTACATTGTCTATATTCTCCCGTGATGTGTATGCATTCATAGATCCAGGTTCTACATTCTCGTATATTACTCCATATGTTGTTGGTTGTATTAGGGTGAAACCCGAGCAAATTAAACCTTTTGAGGTATCTACTCCGGTTGGTGATCCCGTGATAGCGAGACAAGTGTATAAAAATTGTGTAGTTGTGATATGTGATCGCCAGACCAAAGTTGATTTAATTGAGCTGGAAATGCTAGATTTTGATGTAATTGTGGGTATGGATTGGTTGGCCTCGTGCTATGCTAATGTTGATTGCCGGTTGAAAGTGGTTCGATTTCAATTTCCGGGAGAGCCCGTGCTTGAATGGAAGGGTAATACAGAATCTCCAAAGGGTAGGTTTATTTCCTACCTTAAGGCAAGAAATATGATAGCTAAAGGCTATATTTACCATCTAGTTCAAGTTCATGACACCAAGGCAAAGTTGCTAACTTTCCAATCCGTTCCGGTAGTGAATGAATTCCCAGATGTATTTCCTGATGAGCTTCCAGGTCTTCCTCCAGAAAGAGAAATTGATTTTGCTAGTGATGTGTTGCCGGACACCAAGACTATTTCTATTCCTCTGTATCGAATGGCTCCGGCAGAATTGAAAGAGCTAAAGGCACAGTTGAAAGATTTGCTTGAAAAAAGGGTTTATTAGACCCAGTTCTTCACCGTGGGGAGCACCCGTTCTATTTGTAAGGAAGAAAGATGGCTCCCTAAGAATGTGTATTGATTACAGGTAGTTGAATAAGGTGACGATAAAGAATAAATATCGTCTTCCGAGAATTGATAACTTATTTGATCAATTACAAGGCACCAAGTGATTTTCTAAAATAGACTTGAGGTCCGGTTATCATCAAGTGAGAGTTAGAGAAGCAGACATTCCTAAAATAGCTTTCAGAATGAGATATGGCCACTATGAATTTCGGGTGATGTCGTTTGGATTAACTAACGCTCCGGCAGTGTTTATGAATTTGATGAATGATGTATTCAGGCCACTCTTGGATTTATTCGTGATAGTGTTCATTGATGACATCTTGGTATATTCTCGCACGGAATCAGAACATGCAGATCATTTACGTATCGTACTTGGTATTCTTTGAGCTCGAGAATTATATGCAAAATTTTCAAAGTGCGAGTTTTGGCTAAATTCTGTAACCTTTCTGGGCCATATCATTTCAGATGATGACATTCGAGTTGACACTCAGAAAATTGAAGCTGTGAAGACTTGGCCAAGGCCTGCGACGCCTACAGAAGTTCGTAGTTTTCTGGGATTGGCAGGTTATTATAGGAGATTCGTAGAGGGCTTCTCATCTATTTCCGCTCCATTGACGAAGCTAACCCAGAAGTCAGCTAAATTTCAGTGGAATGATGCTTGTGAACGCAACTTCCAAGAGTTGAAAGGCAGATTGACCTCAGCTCCGATCTTAACACTTGCAGAAGGGTCAGATGGCTATGTTGTGTACTGTGATTCTTCTGGCGTAGGATTAGGGTGTGTATTGATGCAACATGGTAGAGTTATTGCACACGCTTCAAGACAGCTGCGGAAACATGAAAAGAACTATCCAACTCATGATCTCGAATTGGCTGCGGTTATTCATGCATTAAAAATGTGGAGACATTACTTGTATGGTCTGCATGTTGACATCTATACGGATCACAAGAGTCTTCAGTACATTTTCAAACAGAAGGAGTTAAATCTGCGGCAAAGGTGGTGGTTAGAATTATTGAAAGATTATGATGTTAGCATTTTATACCACCCCGGAAAAGCGAACGTAGTAGCCGATGCGCTTAGCCGCCGATCCATGGATAGTCTATGCGAAGTTCCACCGGAACAGAAAGAGATGGTTCACGAGCTCCATCAACTAGCTAATATTAGAGTACGTGTAATTGATTCGGGTAGTGCAAGGATTGGTATTAAGGATCCCACAATTTTGTCTTTGGATATGGAAGTGAAAGAGCGTCAGTATATATCAGGCATTATATACGCACCTATATACAAATGTGTGACTTTCATTGATAGGCACGAGCATACATATTATGCGCCCACAGAGGAATTGTTAGATATACAGATTCATGCAGATACTAGTTCATACAAGTACATGCAGATGCTAGTTCATACAAGTACATGCAGTCAGTCAATTCAGCTTATGAGTTCAGATCTTATCCATGATTCCCATGTGTATATATATATATGATGTTGCACTTATGCTTTACATGCTCAGTACATTATCCGTACTGACTCCCCGTTGCCCGGGGGGCTGCGTTCATGCCCGCAGGTACGGGGAGACAGACAGGTGGTCCAGCTCAGTAGGACCCCTAGATTTAGCAGTGGTCAGTACGCTCCATTCGATCCGGAGCTACAATCAGGTTTAGTATGCCCCTTTTGAGATGTGTTTGCATATGGGTATGACGGGGCCCTATCCCGTCCTTTCTACAGCTTTTATTCCAGTAGAGGTTTGTAGACAGTTTTATGTATTAGTCAAACGATGTAGCCTTGTCGGCCTCTATTCTTTTGTGTACAGTATATGTAGCAGCCTAGTTGGCTTGCATTGTTCTTCTGCATGACTGTGTATATATGTATGCAGATTGTACAGAGTTCTGGTGTTTCCTTTTTATGAGATTAGTTGTGCCATTCATGGGCCTTTGATTTTCAGTATATTTCAGATACGACTATTGTGGTGTTTGGTCACTAGAGGTCAGACTCCCGTCACGGCTCATCGGTCGGGTCGTGACATAAGTGGTATCAGAGCAGTTCCATCCTAGAGTTGTCTACAGACCGTTTCTAGTGGAGTCTTGTTTATGGGCTTGTTGTGCACTACACTTAGAAACAGGAGGACAAAGGACATTTAGGATGGTGTCATTCTTTCCCTCCTAGATTGTACGATAGAGCCATGTGTTAAGCGTTCGCTTTTTGATAAATTGTTATGATTTCAGCGATGCCTCCAAAGAAAGCTATAGCTGCCCAGAAGGGAAAAAAAGCCACAGGTGAGGCCACTAGCCGTACTCGACAGGCCACTAGAGCCTAGGATACGATTCAGAGTGGGGCCGTCTAAGACATCGCATACACCTCCTCCAGCCCCTGCCCCAGTTCCGCAGCTAGATGCACCGGGCCAGGATGTGCGGGATGCCATACGGTTGTTGACCAGATTAGTAGCTACCCAGGCTCAGCGGCAGGGAGTCGGTTTTGACCAGGCAGATGGAATTGGTAGTTCGAGGGTTAAAACCTTCCTTGGGTTAGGTCCTTTAGAGTTTTCCGTGGTAAAGCAGATTATGGACCCTTAGGATTTCATTGATGGTATGCAGAGGACTTTGAGGGTTATGCATGCGGATGAGTTCGAGTCCATAGAGTTGGCTTCGTATAGGCTACGTGATATTGCAGTAGACTTGGGAGTTATCTAGGGGAGAGAATGCCCCTCCAGCTGTGTGGTGAGAGTTTGCAGATGCTTTTATCCGCCATTATTTGCCTTCTGAGGTCAGGCGAGCCCGAGCAGATAGATTCTTACGTATTGAGCAGGGCAGTATGAGTGTCCAGGAGTATTGCGTGTATTTTGACTCTATGGCCAGGTATGCTCCAGCCATAGTGGCTGAGATGGAGGATAGAGTTCATCATTTTCTGGCTGGTCTAAGGCCACATTTGATTGATGCTTGTACGACTGCCGCATTACAGCCAGGCATGGATATCTCCCGTATACAGGCATATGCACAGAATTTGGAGGATCACAAATGCCAGAGGAGGACAGATCGTGATCGCGATCGGGGCCATGGTAAGAGGTCCAGATCTTTTGATAGTGGGGGTGAGTTTACAGGAGGACAGAGACAGTTGCATCCCTGATATACTTTCCATTCAGCAGGGAGTGCATCTCCGCGGTTTCCGGGTCTAAGATTTGACCGGTCTCCTTATTCCGGAGTAGGCCAGAGTTCTAGAGCATCAGGCTCTCAGTACAGACGAGAGTCAGGCCAGATGAGACCCCCTTTGTCGCGATGTGCCTAGTGTGGCAAGTTACGCGCCGATTAGTGTCGACTGGGATCAGATGGGCATTTATGCTTGTGGCCAGCTAGGCCACAGGGTAAAGGAGTGCCTAATAAGGATTGGTACAAGTATGGTTTAGCCTACAGGGTCTGTGGCTGGCTCTTCTTCTGTAGTGCGCCCTTCAGGGAAAGTTTTTCAGACTCCAGCAGGGCGAGGTAGAGGGAGGAGTGGGGCATCCAGCTCGAGCTGTCCTCAGCACCGCGTGTATGCATTAGCTGGTAGACAGGACCGCGAGACGTCTCCTGATGTTGTTACAGGTATATTATCGGTTTCCTCCCATGATGTTTATGCACCGATTGATCCAGGTTCTACCTTATCATATGTTACACCATTTGTTGCTGGCAAGTTTGGGGTAGAGCCTGAGTTGATCAAACCTTTCGAGGTGTCCACGCCAGTCGGTGATCTAGTTATAGCTAGGCGAGTATACAAGGACTATGTTGTTATAGTTTATGATCGCCACACCGTGGCAGATTTGATTGAGCTAGATATGATTGATTTTTATATTATTATGGGCATGGACTGGTTAGCTTCTTGTTATGCTAATGGTGATTGTAGAGCAAAGATGGTTCGATTTCAGTTTCCGGGCGAGCCAGTCCTAGAGTGGAAGGGCAATGCTGCTTTGCCTAGAGGTAGGTTTATTTCCTACCTTAAGGCAAAGAAGATGATCAGAAAAGGGTATGTTTTCATCTAGTTCGAGTTCAAGATGTGCAAGCAGAGTCACCGACTCTACAGTCCTTCCCTGTGGTTAATGAATTCCCAGAAGTGTTTCCAGATGAGCTTCCAGGCATTCCTCTAGAGAGGGAGATTAATTTTTCTATTGACCTATTGCCAGACACCCAGCCAATATCTATTCCTCCTTATAGGATGGCACCTGTAGAGTTGAAGGAGCAGTTGAAAGATTTGCTCGAGAAGGGCTTTATCAGGCCTAGTACATCACTGTGGGGAGCGCCGGTGTTATTTGTGAAGAAGAAGGATGGTTCCTTGCGAATGTGTATTGACTATAGGCAATTGAATAAAGTGACTGTAAAGAATAAGTATCCACCCCCTTGATGATTTGTTTGATCAGTTGCAAGGCGCCAAGTATTTCTCGAAGATAGACTTGAGGTCAGGATACCACCAGGTTAGGGTGAAGGACGAAGACATTCCGAAGACAGCATTCCAAACTAGATATGGCCACTATGAGTTCCGTGTTATGTCGTTCGGGCTGACTAATGCCCCAGCCATATTCATGGATTTGATGAATCGTGTATTCAGACCCTCTCTAGATTTGTTCGTGATTGTGTTTATAGATGATATTCTGGTTTACTCGCCGTCAGAAGCCGACCATGTGGAACATCTGCGGACAGTGCTTGGAATTCTTCGAGGTAAAGAGTGGTATTCCAAGTTTTCTAAGTGTGAGTTCTGGTTGAACTCTGTGGCATTTCTGGGTCATATTATTTCAGAGGAAGGCGTTAGGGTCGATGCCTAAAAGATTGAGCTGTGAAGAATTGGCCAAGGCCCACGGCACCAACGGAGATACATAGTTTCTTAGGCTTGGCAGGTTATTATAGAAGGTCTGTCGAAGGATTTTCCTCTCTTTCAGCCCCATTGACCAAATTGATTCAGAAATAAGCTAAGTTCTAATGGACAGATTCTTGTGATCACAGTTTTCAGACGTTGAAGGATAAGCTAACTTCAGCACCAGTTTTGACTCTTCCAAAAGGAGCATATGGCTATGTGGTATATTGTGATGCTTCAGGTGTTGGATTGGGCTGTGTATTTATGCAGCATTGTAAGGTTGTCGCTTATGCTTCTAGACAGTTGAATGAGCACTAGAAGAATTATCCAACCCATGATCTTGAGTTAGCGGCTGTGATTCATGGCTTGAAGATATGGAGGCACTACTTATACGGTGCCCATGTTGATATCTATACTGATCATAAGAGTCACCAGTACATCTTTACGCAGAAGGATTTGAACTTACGTCAGAGGCGATGGTTGGAGATGTTAAATGATTATGATGTGGATATTCTGTATCATCCCAGGAAGGCTAATATAGTAGCCGATGCTGTCAATCGTAAATCTATGGGTAGCTTATCGCACGTGTCGCCAGAGAGAAGAGAAATGGTCCGTGAGGTTCATCGATTAGCTAGCCTCGGAGTTCGATTGATAGATTCAGGTAATGCAGGGGTTATTGTTCAAGACACAGCGGTATTATCCCTGGTAGTTGAGATAAAGGAGCGTTAGTATGAAGATCCTGCCCTAGTTCATTACCGAGATACAGCACCTCAGAAAGAAAAGACAACCTTTGTGAGCACAGGTGATGGAGTACTCAGATATCGAGGAAGATTGTGTGTCCCTAGTGTTGCAGGACTCCGTTAGCAGATTATGGGCGAGGCACATTACTCCCGCTATTCTATTCATCCAGGCTCAACAAAGATGTACCATGATCTCAAGAAAGTTTATTGGTGGGATGGTATGAAAAGAGATATAGCAAAATTTGTCGCTCAGTGTTCAAATTGTCAGCAGGTCAAAATAGAACACTAGAAGCCTGGAGGTCTATTGCAAGCTATGGAGATCCCGACATGGAAGTGGGGGGTAATTAATACGGACTTTATTACAGGGTTGCCCCGTACTCAGCGGAAGTGTGATTCCATATGAGTCATAGTTGATAGGCTCACAAAGTCAACTCACTTTCTGCTTGTCAGAATTACCTATGCAGCTGAGGATTATGCGAGGCTTTATCTTAAGGAGATTGTACAACTCCATGGTGTTCCTTCAGCCATTATTTCAGATAGGGGAGCACAGTTCACAGCCAGATTCTGGAAGTCTTTTCAGCAGGGATTGGGGACTCGGGTGAGTCTTAGCACTGCATTCCACCCCCAGACAGATGGACAAGCAGAGCGTACTATACAGACCCTTGAGGATATGCTCAGAGCTTGTGTGCTTGACTTTCAGGCCGTTGGGAGGATCATTTTCCTCTTATCGAGTTCACGTATAACAACAGTTACCATTCCAGTATTCAAATGGCTCCTTATGAAGCCTTATATGGGTGGAGGTGTAGATCGCCCATAGGATGGTTTGATATTGGGGAGAATCAATTGCTCGGCCCATACTTAATTCAGCAAGCAGTTGATAAGGTGAAGGTAATAAGAGAGAGGTTTCTAACAGCCTAGAGCCGACAGAAATCTTATGCGGATAATCGGGGACGTAAGCTAGAGTTCAAAATGGGCGACTGGGTGTTCCTGAAAGTTTCGCCTATGAAGGGAGTGATGAGGTTTGGTAAGAAGGGTAAGTTGAGCCCTCGATATATTGGTCTATACAAGATCATTCGTGTAGTGGGTATAGTGGCATATGAACTAGAATTGCCTTCTGAGTTAGAATCGGTACATCCAGTATTTCATGTATCAATAATTTATAAGTGAATCAGAGATCCTTCAAGATTTGTACCAGTGAATGATATCCAGGTGACAGAGCATTTATCGTACGAAGAGGTTCCAGTGGCTATATTAGACAGGCAGGTCCGTCGGTTGCGGACCAAAGATGTAGCCTCCGTTTAAAGTCTTGTGGAGGAATAAGAATGTTGAAGAAGTGACTTGGGAAGCGGAAGAAACGATGAAGATTAAGTACTCACATTTGTTCCCAGCAGTACAGGAGGTGCAGTCGGAAACATCACTTTCCCCAGGTATTGTTTTCATTTCAGTTATCGTGATTTGGTCGTGTGAGGCCATAGTATTGTGTGTTGCAGTGTGTGGCCCTGTGAGACATTATTTTGGGTTGTTGTGTACAGGACGGATTGATATAAGTACATGGGAAACTCTGCCGAATTTTTTTAAAACCCAGGATTGTTCGAACATTCGAGGACGAATGCTCCTAAGGGGGGAAGAATGTTACACCCCTCGTTTTCGTAGTGGTAGAACTTATGATTTCCTAGATGGGTAGGCCTTGGAAATTTAGAAACGAGCCCGAGTTTTGGAGATAGAAAGTGTCCTACCCCGTGTGCAATGGTACCAGCAGGTATTCCTAGTGATTTATAGGATTAGAAATTCAACGAATTGAATCGATGCGATCTGAACTGAATTGGAAAAGTCTGCAGACACCAGTCACGATCGATGGGTCGTCAAACCTGTCGACGGGCCGTCGTTGTGCACCATCGACAGGGTTCCGCAGCCCTGCATTTTGCAAGCGCAGGTCGACGAGCACGTCGATAGATCGTCGACACGTTGATGGGTCGTCGACCCGCTCGTCGAACCGGACCACTGAAGCAGTTAATTCTCCAAGTATCAATATATGGGTCACGATTTCATTTCATATTTTCCTCCTTCCAAAAATCAGAAAAACTCTAATACATTCTCTCCCAATATTTTCCATCACATTAGTGAAGATTTGACAAGACCCGGACCTCATAAACCCGAGATGGTGAACAAGAAAGGTAGCTTCTAGGTTTTCTTCAAGTTGTGGAGCTTAGGGAGTTAAAGTGAAGTGATTCTTGGGATTCTTGACCCCTCAAGGTATGTAAATGATTTCTACCTTTGTATTTAAGCTGAGTATCAAGGGTTTTAGTGATTCTAAGTCAAGGGGTGTAGTTGTGAAAGTGGTAAATGACGAAAGACAAAATAGTAACTTAGGGTTATTTTAAGAGATGATTGGGAATAGATTGGAATATATTTTGATATATAAGTGTTGTTATTGTTGTTATGTTGGTATTAAAGTGAATGAGAAGTTGAAGAGTTGTTAAGCTTATGAGAGAAATGCTGTTCATGCTTCGTTAAGCTCTCTATGCATCTAAAGGAGGTTAGCAAGTTAAGTACTTAGTCTAATGAAGGTCTATGTTGTCTTAATTATAGACTTACAAGTCAAGAAGTAGGAGTTGGACGATTTAATATGTGTCAAGGTATGTTAAGGCAATCCTTTCCTTCTTCTGGCATGATCCTATGATGTGATCCAACAAGTGAGTAAGAGAGATTTCATATTACTCTACTCATAGAAGTATTAGGAGTATTCCAGTCTTTGATGTTCATATACCCCCTTTATGATTATTCCTTCTGTTCATGGGTCCAGTTTGATGTATACAGTTATTCATGCATTACATTCATTTATATATATATATATATATATATATATATATATATATATATATATATATATGTATGTATGTGTGTTGACCCGTGACCAGAAGGCGTTATATACGCAAATATTATATATATATGGGGTATGGAAAGGAGCGGGTGTCATATACGCATTACCACCTGATCAGCTGGTGCACTATTATGATGATATGAGAATCAGGCTGCAAGTATCACAGCAACGTACATGATGATGGCCGCAGAGAGGCCGATATGATATGAGAAAAGAGACAGGCGTTATATACGCGCATATATCAGGCGTTATATACGCACCTATATATAGATGTATGACCTTCATTGATAGGCACAAGCATGCATATTATGCGCCCACAGAGGCATTGTTAGATATATAGATTCATGCAGATACTAGTTCATACAAGTACATGCAGTCAGTCAATTCAGCGTATGAGTTCAGATCTTATCCATGATTCCCATTTGTATATATATATATGATGTTGCTCTTATGCTATACATGCTCAGTACATTATCCGTACTGACTCCCCGTTGCTCGGGGGACTGCGTTCATGCCCGCAGGTACAGGGAAACAGACAGGTGGTCCAGTTCAGTAGGACCTTTAGATTTAGCAGTGGTCAGTACGCTCCATTCGATCCGGAGCTACAGTCAGTTTTAGTATGCCCTTTTGAGATGTGTATGCATATGGGTATGATGGGGCACTGTCCCATCCTTTCTACAGCTTTTATTCCAGTAGAGGGTATGTAGACAGTTGTATGTATTAGTCATACGATGTAGCCTTGTCGACCTCTATTCATTTGTGTACAGTATATGTAGCAGCCAAGCTGGCTTGCACTGTTCTTCCTCATAATTGTGTATATATGTATGCAGATTGTACAGAGTTCTGATGTTTACTTTTTATGAGATTAGTTGTGCCATTCATGGGCCTTTGATTTTTAGTATATTTCAGATACGAGTATAGGGGTGTTTGGTCGCTAGAGGTCAGACTCCCGTCACGGCTCATCGGTTGGGTCGTGACAGAAAAAATAACATAGGATAGAAGAGTCCCTCTAGCGACGTTCATCGTATTTACCTACCTTTTTTCTAATGGGAACCTTCCACTTTATACCTTTATACTTATAGTAGTATCATACCCGACCATAGAGGTTCGGGGTCTTATATACACGACCATCATAAGGTTCGGTGGTATACATACCTGGCCATACCAAAGCTCAGTGTCATCTGTACCCTACTGCAGTGGTGCACACGTGATTGGTATCATACCTGGCCATCTAAGCTCGGTGTTCTTAATATATATATATATATATATATGCGTACATAAGTAACCTCAATGTCCTCATCATCATAATCATTTTCATTATATCCTTCCTCGGAGGATCAACTATCATAGAGTGAGACTAATGGTATTGTGATAATATCAAGAATCATGAGCTTTGGTGACTCTAAGAATGAAGTCATCTTGGAAGACAATATGAAATTCACATGAAGGTTTACAACGATGCGATCATGCCTTAAGAAAGAAGGGTTAGCCTTACATACCTCTTTGTCTTCTTAACTACTTAACGTTCACCGTCGAAGCTTGGAAAAACTATTTTTAAAGGATCCATTCCATAGTTAAGCCTTAATGATACACTTAGATGCAAACTAGAATAATTCATGATCTAATGAAAATTGGGCAGCATTTCTCCTATTTTGTCAACTTCTACCATATTACAAAACAACTTCCAAACATCCATAATAACATCAACAATACCATAATCAAGTAATCACATTTCATTAAGTCTTCAAAATTCATTCTCATGTTCAACTTATATTAACAACTTCGCACCCATCCTTAGCACATTTTCATACAATGCTTCCTCGTCACTATTATTACCTTCCATAACAATATTATACCCATATCATACTCAGAATCATGACTTAAGTTAGCTTACTACTCAAAAACATAATAAAAGCTACATTTAGACCTCATTTTCCACTTTCTTCTTCTACCCAAGTTGTTCAACAACCAAACATTCATGATAACATGAAATAAGCATGAAAAATAACCTTTTATCTTATAAGAATGAGCTTTGGAGCAGCTATCAACATATATTAAAACCTAGCTTCAATACCCAAGAATTTCTTGTAGCCTACTAACCCTAGCAAGACTTCTAACACATGGATATCTTGATTCTTGCCTCTTGATCTTTGTTTTCTCTTGGGTTGGAGTGGAATATGCTTGGAGAAGGGTTTGGAGCTCTCAAGAATTCAGGAAATGTGGAAAAATGAAATAAAAGAACAAGGGTCTTCTATTTATACAAAAAAAAAAAAAGTTGCCCGATGGAATTATATGGACCACTTGTACAGTCCGTATAATATTAGACGATCAGTATAAGTGGACCATATAACACCACCGAGAAAATATCCCTCTCTGTAAGGGTCATGTTTTACGGACCCCCCTTATACGGACCGTATAAGTGGTCGTATAACTCACAGTTATCCGAAACTTTCTCTCGATGATTCGTGTGACTTCCAACCCTTGTGGAACCTTCTTGGCACTTATATAACACTTCATTAACCATCCAATAGGCCCTATAGCATCCCCTCAAGACATTACCAAATAAATATTATCTCAATTATAGCGAAAACCTTTCTGAACACGACTTACATTTCATTCCTTCAACAAACTAACTTTCACATATTGATATGACTTCAAAATCTTATAGTATGCACTTTAGCTATCTAATACTTTCCTTAATCTTGTATGGACTTCTTCTTCACCTTAAGCTCACGTCATCGTACTCACAAGGCAACAATCCGAAAGTTTCGAGATGTAACTGTAAGATGACTAGAATCTCTCTTGTACTGATCTTATGTTCCAGCTCGAGCTTCAAGGCGTAGCACTCTTCTATGTCTTTCCCTATTGCCCCTTTACGATACATGCAAAACTGTTCCGGTTAGGCCCTAATGGTGTGAGCTCATGGGGAGGTTCCATGGGTCTAGCCTTCCTTAGACTAGCCAGAGTCGAGAATATACGGGTGTATGATTCTTCAAAGATTGTGAAATCATACCGCCAGATCCGAGTAGTAGCAGTGACTCCTTCTCCAAGGATGATAGAGTCATGACCTAGTAGGGTGTGTGGCCCCCAAAAAGTCCTAATGATCCTATCATCGATCAGATTACAAATTCTTCTTCTTAACCCTAGAACTCATTTAGGGTGTGACCAGCCTGGTTGCGGTGGAACGAACATCTTTTGTACGCGTACACCAACTCCAGTGGCGACAACCTAACCCTGGTGGTGCAAGGAACTCCTGTGGAGACCATCCTTTCATATACTGCCTTACATGTAACCGGTCGTGGGGCTATTCTGAATGGGAAGGAATGGGCTTTGAAGGCGATTCCCAACCAAGCAGGTTCAAAAGGGCCTTGTTACACCTCGGGAATTCCCCCGTGAACGTACAGTGAATAGACTAACGAAGAATACGAGTGTATGATGTTTTAATAAGAAGGGAATGACGTTTAACGACCCTAAGTAAGATTTCAAAGGCAATTGCAAAGAAAGGTAGGTTATGCTGCACAATGACTAATTATAGGTTTTGGAAATGTGAAATGTTGCAGGTTTGCATTCTGGCCAGTTGGTCGTAAAATGAAATACGGACCGTAAAGTGGTATACGGTCCGTAAACTACCATGTCGTATTTCAGCTTCCAAAAACTTCAACTTTCTGTCAAATGCTGGAATGGTTAAAGACGACTTGGAATACGGACCGTAAACTGAAATACAGCCCGTAAACTGAGTCGTAAACCACCATGTCCTCAGCCTGACTTTCTGTTTCTGTCATCCTTAAATAGGACCACAAAATACGGTCCGTAAACTGGAATACAGACCGTAAACTTTGTTTACTTCCACTGTGCACTTTCGACGCCTGTTCATTTAAGATCAGATTTTGGGTTATTAATAAGAGACCAAGTTCATTATTTCATTTCCACATGAAACCCCCTTCTCTCTAAAACCTCTCTCTACATTTATTCGATAAGGATTCAAGGATTATCAGTGAAAAACAACATAAACTAAGTGAACCAAGTATAAGAAAACCCATTAAGGATCATACAAGTCAAGAAATCTCATTGGAGATAAACTAGGGTTTTGCTCAAGTGGAGTATTATCAACCAAGGCTTGTTCCTACGACATCTAAGGTAAGTTTTATGATGTTTCTATGTTATTTAAGGTATTTAAGAGTTGAAATAGTTGGATTGTAGAGAGGTATGGCAAAATGGGTCATGAATGTGGAATAGTGCCATTTTGAGAAATAGTTTGAATTGAGTTATGAGTCTTGATGTATTGTAATGTAAATGTGTTATAAATGATGTTGAGAACATGAGATGAGCAATGTACGTGAATGGACATAGTCGTGCTTTATGGCCATGGATATGGATGATTGAAAAGTAAGTCTAGGATATGGATAATGTGGATGAATAATGACTATTGTTGTAGTATTGTGAATGTATTGTTGCCGTTTGAGAGTTGAAATACACTATAGAGGAATGTCGTATAAATAGAGGAGACTTTGCCCGATTTTCTCTAGTTTAGTCATGTATGCTAGCTATCGATTCTAATGATAGTATGACTTTAATGAAGGTAGAAACGTGAGCTTCGGAGGAGAACGTGCAAGTGGTAAATAGTTGAACGGAAAGGTATGTAAGGCTAACCCTTCCTTCATAAGGCATGGTTCTTTGGCCAAATATCTAAATCTTCTATGACACTATGATATCCTTCAAATGATTTGATCTTCCAAGCTAGTAAGCTCACGATCTGTGATACGCCACGATTGTACTAAATCGCTCGTATGACGAGTAAGCCTATAAAGATAAATGTGATGAATCACGATAATAGTAATAACGATGTTGATGACGATTATGATGATGATGTAAATAGTAAAGATACTTATGAGCTATTATGTATATATGTCTATGTATGACTATTATGGAACCCCAAGCTTATGAGGCCGGGTAAGATATGTAAATAAGTATGTATACGATTACGTAATGCGCGCACACCTCTGCAGATGGTACGGATAACCCTGAAGCCTTGGTAGGGCCAGGTAGATGTAACCCTGAAGCCTTGGTAGGGCCAGGTATGAGTAACCCTGAGCCTTGGTTGGCCAAGTATGTATGAAATACCGATCCTGCATGGTCGGGTATGCTATATAAATGCTATGTATATGATATGATTATGTATATGATATGGTTACGAGTATTTATACGAATATGATAGGATATGAATGTGAAGAAAGGTATGTATATGAATACGAGTACAAATACGGAACAAAAAAATCCTATGCACGGCAAGTAAGTGCCTATGACGATGATATTATTATCTCCCATCTTGTGCTATTTCTCATGATGCTTATTATGCTTCTATATTGATATTGATCATGCTTTACATACTCAGTACATTCGTCGTACTAACGTCCTTTTGTTTGTGGACGCTGCGTCATGCCCGCAGGTGCACAGGGAGACAGGCTCGATCCATAGCGGTATTCTCAGAGACTACCTAGCAGGGCTCCATTTCATTCGGAGCCATAGCTTTTGGGTACTTATTCTTTTGTGTACATAATTATGGGCATAGCGGGGTCCTGTCCCGCTTATGTGATATGTTACACTCTTCTTAGAGGCTCGTAGACATGTGTCTGTGGTTAGATGTGTTTGGCCTTGTCGACCTATATTTTGTATACCATTTTGTTGGCCTCTTCGGCCCATGTACATTGATGTGGCATAGATGCCTATGATGATATAAAGAGGTTGTTGTCCAAAGGGACTAGTATGATTGATGGATAGAGATGTATATTTTTACTATATGGCTCACCTAGATGTTGTGTGAAAGTATGTCAAGGGGTGCTTGGGTCGGATAACACCGGGTGCTCGTCGCGGCCCCCTAGTCAGGTCGTGACAAAAGTGGTATCAGAGCAGTTCAGTCCTAGGGTGTGTCTACGAGCCGTGTCTAGTAGAGTCTTGGTTATGGGTGTGTTGCGCGCCACACTTATAAACAAGAAGTTGCAGACATTTTAGGAATAAATGACCTTCTTTCTTCATAAGAATCATGCGATAGAGCTATGGTATATGAAATTCTTGTCCCTTAATCGTGTGTTTTGTATTTCAGAAATGCCTGTAAAGAGAAAGGCTACAGCAGCCCAAAAGGGCAAGACGTGGCAGAAAAGCGGGCTGAAAGGGCACCGCCACCGGTAGTAGACGAAAGTGAGTCCCAGAGTGCGGCTGAATCTCAGTCCTCTCGTTCAGTACTTATATTAGAGGAGCGTGAGAGAGCCTCAGCCCCAGCCCCAGCTCCTCCACCGGATGCTTCAGGCCAAGATGTGAAAGAGGCCATACATTTGCTTACTCAGTTGGTTGTGGCCCAGACTCAGAGGCAAAGTACAGGGCAAGGTGATAGGGCTGTTAGTGCAAGGGCCTGTGATTTCATTACCTTAAAGCCTCCGGAATTCTTTGGGTCAAAGCCGGAGGAGGACCCTCAGGATTTCATCGATGGTATGTTGAGCATGCTTCGATTGATGCATGCTTCGGACACCGAATCGTTGGAGTTAGCGTCGTATAGATTGAGAGATGTCTCGATCCAATGGTATACGGTTTGGATGGCTTCACGGGGAGCCAATGCATCTCCCCCGGTTTGGCAAGAGTTTGTTGACGCTTTCCTCTGACACTATATGCCTCCAGAAGTTCGGTGAGCCAAGGCCGATAAATTCTTAAATTTGAGGCAAGGTAGCATGAGTGCCCTAGAGTATAGCCTCCGCTTCAATTCTTTGGCTAGGTATGCTTCGGCCATGGTAGCGGATATGGGTGACCGGGTGCACCGATTTGTAAAAGGCCTAGGGCCACATTTGATGGATAGATGTTTGACCGCGTCCCTTTAGGACAATATGGATATCGTACGCATTCAGGCTCATGCTCAGAACTTAGAAGAAAGTTTACAACAGCAGAGAAGTGAACGCGAGCAGGATAGGGGTCATAGCAAGAGGGCCAGATCTTCAGGTCCGATGAGTGAGTTCAGAGGCGGGCACATGCAGCAGATGTCCAGGCACTCAGGCTATTCTATGACTGGTGCGCCCCCACGATTTTCAGGCTAGAGATACGACAGATCTACTCGTTCCGGGCCGAGTCAGAGTTATTCGGGGTCTCAGTTTAGAGATGATTTGGGTCAGGCAAGGCCACCCGCACTACGATGTTCCCTGTGTAGGAAGTTGCATTGGGGTCGATGTCGAATGGGCTCAGATGTTTGCTATTCATGTGGTCGACCAGGCCATATTATGCGTGATTGCCCCTCAGTTCATGGTAGAGGTAGTACCCAGCCTTCGGGGTCGGTAGCTGGGTCTTTAGCATCTGTACGCCCTATGGGGCTCGGTTCACATGCTTCAGTCGGCCATGGTAGAGGCAGAGGGAGAGTTCCCAGTTCTAGCGGTCCTCAACACTGTGTTTATGCTTTGGCTGGACGCCAAGATCTTGAATCTTCTCCTGACGTGGTCACAGGTATATTGTCAATAATCTCTCATGATGTATATGCTTTGATTGATCCAGGCTCCATATTGTCATATGTTACTCCATATATTGCGGGTCGATTTAGAGTCGAGCCGGAGTCGATTAAACCTTTTGAAGCGTCTACACCTGTTGGTGAATCGGTAATAGCTAGCCGAGTATATAGAAATTGTGTAATTGTGATTTGTGATCGTCGTACCATGATTGATTTGCATGAGCTAGAAATGGTGGATTTTGATGTTATTATGGGCATGGATTGGTTGGCTTCTTGTTATGCCAATGTTGATTGTAGAATGAAAATGGTTCGTTTCTAATTTCCGGGAGAACCAGTCCTAGAATGGAAAGGGAATACGGCGTCACCAAAAGGTAGGTTTATTTCCTATCTAAAGGCAAGAACAATGATCACGAAAGGATGTATCTATCATCTAGTTCGGGTTCAAGATGTAGAAGCCGAATCGCCGACTCCTTAGACAGTTCCTGTAGTAAACGAATTTTCGGATGTGTTCCCGGAAGAACTTCCAAGCCTTCCTCCCGATCGGGAGATTGATTTCGCAATTGATGTTTTGTCGGGCACCAAGCCTATATCTATTCCTCCTTATAGAATGGCTCCCGTAGAATTGAAAGAGTTGAAGGAGCAATTGAAGGACTTGCTTGAGAAAGGCTTTATTAGGCCTAGTTCATCCCCGTGGGGAGCACCCGTATTGTTTGTCCGAAAGAAAGATGGCTCATTGAGAATGTGCATTGATTATCGGCAGTTGAATAAAGTGATGATTAAGAACAAATATCCTCTTCCGAGGATTGATGATTTATTTGATCAATTGCAAGGTGCCAAATGGTTTTCAAAGATAGATTTGAGGTCCGGGTATCACCAAGTGAGAGTTAGGGAGAAAGATATCCCTAAGACGGCCTTCAGGACAAGATATGGTCATTTTGAGTTTCGGGTAATGTCGTTTGGGCTAACAAATGCGCCGGCAGTGTTTATGGATTTGATGAACGATGTGTTCAGGCCCTTTCTGGATTTGTTTGTGATTGTATTCATCGACGATATCTTGGTGTATTCTAGATCCGAAGCAGAGCATGCGGATCATTTGCGTATTGTCCTTGGAGTTCTTTGAACTCGAGAGTTGTTCGCAAAATTTTCTAAATGTGAGTTTTGGTTAAACTCAGTAACATTTCTAGGGCACATTGTTGCAGCCGATGGTATACGAGTAGATAGCCAAAAGATTGAGGCTGTGAAGACTTGGCCACCGCCCACGACTCTTACGGAGGTTCATAGCTTTCTGGACTTAGCAGGATATTACCGGAGATTTGTTGAAGGTTTCTCTTCTATTTCAGCACCACTCACAAAGTTGACCCAGAAATCGACAAAGTTTCAATGGACAGATGCTTGTCAACGTAGCTTCCAAGAGTTGAAAGATAGGTTGACTTCTGCCCCAGTCTTGACACTTCCAGAGGGATTGGAAGGATATGTTGTATATTGCGATGCTTCAGGGTTTGGGCTAGGCTGTGTATTGATGCAACATGGTAAGGTGATTGCATATGCTTCAAGGCAATTACGGAAACATGAACAAAACTATCCGACCCACGATCTAGAATTGGCTGCAGTGGTTCATGCATTAAAGATATGGAGACATTATCTATATGGTGTCCATGTGGATATTTATACAGATCATAAGAGCCTTCAGTATGTCTTCAAGCAGAAAGAGTTGAATTTGCGACAACGACGGTGGTTAGAATTGCTAAAAGATTATGATGTTGATATCTTGTATCACCCCGGAAAGGCAAATGTTGTAGCTGATGCTCTTAGCCGCAGAGCTATGAGAAGTTTGTGTGATGTACGACCCGAGAGGAGAGAAATGACTCGTGAGCTCCAGCAGTTAGCTAGCCTAGGAGTTCGAGTAGTGGACTCAGGTAGCAGAGGGACTACTATCCAGAATTCAGCAGCCTCATCGCTAGTGGCAGAAGTGAATGAACGACAATATGAAGATCCCATGCTAATGCATTACAGAGATACACTCCCTCAGAAAGAGGAGTCATCATTTGACATCACAGGAGACGGAGTTCTCCGATGCCGATGCAGAGTATGCGTTCCTGATGTGGCAGGATTACGCCACCAGATATTGAGGGAACCTCATTGCTCCCGTTATTCTGTTCACCCCGGAGCGACGAAAATGTATCATGACCTCAAGTCAATATATTGGTGGAATGGAACGAAGAAAGATATAGGCGTAGCTCAATGTCCCAATTGTCAACAAGTGAAAATCGAGCACCAAAAGCCGGGTGGATTGTTGCAAGCTATAGAAATCCAACTTGGAAGTGGGAAATGATTAACATGGACTTCATTATAGGCTTACCCCGTTCTCGCCGTAAGTATGATTCCATATGGGTGATTGTGGATAGACTCACCAAGTCAGCTCATTTCTTACCAGTCAGAACGACGCATGTGGCAGAAGATTATGCAAAGCTTTATCATAAAGAGATAGTAAGACTCCATGGTGTTCCAATATCTATTATCTCAAACAGAGGAACTCAGTTTACAGCCAATTTTTGGAAGTCTTTCCAAGAGGGTCTAGGGACCCAAGTGAGCCTTAGTACGACATTTCACCCGCAGACTGATGGACAAGCCGAGCGTACCATTCAGACTCTTGAAGATATGTTGCGGGCATGTATGATAGATTTTGGAGGAAATTGGGATGACCATTTGCCACACATCGAATTTGCTTACAATAACAGTTATCATTCTAGTATCCAAATGGCACCGTATGAAGCTTTATATGGGTGAAACTGTAGATCCCTAATTGGGTGGTTCGAAACAGAAGAGGCCAGACTGATAGGGCCAGACTTGGTCCAGCAAGCCATAGAGAAAGTCAAGCTCATACAAGATCGGTTATTAGCAGCCCAAAGTCGTCAAAAGTCCTATGCGGATAATCGCCGAAGAGACTTAGAGTTCTAAGTGAAAGATTAGGTATTCTTGAAAGTGTCACCGATGAAAGGTGTAATGAGATTTTGCAAAAAGGGGAAGCTTAGTCCCCGGTACATTGGACCTTATGAGATTGTGCGCAAAATGGGCAAAGTGGCCTACGAATTATATCTACCTCCGGATTTGGAGTCAGTTCACCCAGTTTTCCATGTCTCGATGCTTCGAAAATGTGTTGGAGATCCTACTAGGATCGTGCCAATAAGCAATGTGCAAGTGACAGAAAAGTTGACTTATGAAGAAGTGCCCATTGCCATACTAGATAGGCAAGTATGGAGGCTTAGAAACAAAGAAGTGGCCTCAGTTAAGGTTTTATAGAGAAGCAGTAAATGAGAAGAAATGACATGGGAAGCGGAAGAAAGTATGCGATCCAGATACCCTCATTTATTTCAGCCCTTGGGAGAGATTCAAGATGAAACATCAGCGGTATGAGGTATGTATGATTTCCTTTTCATGCTTTTGGTCGTGTGTGGCCATAGATATGTTGATATTGTGACGTAGCCCTGTGAGGCGATGATATTTTGGGTTGTTGCAATAGGTTGGTAGTGCCATATTATAGGGGAAACTCTAGCGAAATTTCTATAGAACCCCTGAAGACTTTAACATTCGAGGACGAATGTTCTTAAGGGGGGGAGAATGCTACACCTCGAGAATTCCCCCGTGAACGTACAGCGAATAGACTAATGAAGAATACGAGTGTATGATGTTTTAATAAGAAGGGAACGATGTTTGACAACCCAAAGTAAGATTTCAAAGGCAATTGCAATGAAAGGTAGGTTATGCTCCACAATGACTAATTATAGGTTTTAGAAATATGAAAAGTTGTAGGTTTGCATTCTGGCCAGTTGGTCGTAAAATGAAATACGGACCGTAAAGTGGTATACGGTCCGTAAACTGCCATGTTGTATTTCAGCTTCCAAAAACTTCAACTTTCTATCAAATGCTAGAATGGTTAAAGACGACTTCAAATACGGACCGTAAACTTAAATACGGCCCGTAAATAGAGTCGTAAACCACCATGTCCTCAGCCTGACTTTCTGTTTCTGTCATCCTTAAATACGACCACGAAATACGGTCCGTAAACTGGAATACGGACTGTAAACTATGTTTACGACCACTGTGCACTTTCGACGACTGTTCATTTAAGATCAGATTTTGTGTTATTAATAAGAGACCAAGTTCATTATTTCATTTCCACATGAAACCCCCTTCTCTCTAAAACCTCTCTCTACATTTATTCGACAAGGATTATTAGTGAACAATAACATAAACTAAGTGAATCAAGTATAACAAAACCCATTAAGGATCATACAAGTCAAGAAATCTCATTGGAGATAAACTAGGGTTTTGCTCAAGTGGAGTATTATCAACCAAGGCTTGTTCCTACGACATCTAAGGTAAGATTTATGATGTTTCTATGTTTTTTAAGGTATTTAAGAGTTGAAATACTTGGATTGTAGAGAGGTATGGCAAAATGGGTCATGAATGTGGAATAGTGCCATTTGGAGAAATAGTTTGAATTGAGTTATGAGTCTTGATGTATTGTAATGTAAATGTGTTATAAATGATGTTGAGAACATGAGATGAGCAATATACGTGAATGGACATAGTCATGCGTTATGGCCATGGATATGGATGATTGAAAAGTGAGTCTAGGATATGGATAATGTGGATGAATAATGACTATTGTTGTAGTATTGTGAATGTATTGTTGACGTTTGAGAGTTGAAATACACTATAGAGGAATGTCGTATAAATAGAGGAGACGTTGCCCGATTTTCTCTAGTTTAGTCATGTATGCTAGCTATCGATTCTAATGATAGTATGACTTTAATGAAGGTAGAAACGTGAGCTTCGGAGGAGAACGTGCAAGTGGTAAATAGTTGAACAGAAAGGTGTGTAAGGTTAACCCTTCTTTCATAAGTCATGGTTCTTTGGCCAAATATCTAAATATTCTATGAGACTATGATATCCTTCAAATGATTTGATCTTCCGAGCTAGTAAGCTCACGATCCGTGATACGACACAATTGTACTAAATCCCTCGTATGACGAGTAATCCTATAAAGATAAATGTGATGAATCACGATAATAGTAATAATGATGTTGATGACGATTATCATGATGATGTAAATAGTAAAGATGCTTATGAGCTATTATGTATATGTGTCTATGTATGACTATTATGGAACCCCGAGCTTATGAGGCCGGGTAAGATATGTAAATAAGTATGTATACGATTACGTACTGCGCGCACACCTCTGCAGATGGTACGGATAACCCTGAAGCCTTGGTAGGGCCAGGTAGATGTAACCCTGAAGCCTTGGTAGGGCCAGGTATGAGTAACCTTGAGCCTTGGATGGCCAAGTATGTATGAAACTCCGATCCTGCATGGTCGGGTATGCTATATAAATGCTATGTATATGATATGGTTACTAGTATGAATACGAATATGATACGATATGAATGTGAATAAAGGTATGTATATGAATGCGAGTACAAATACGAAACGGAAAGATCCTATGCACGGCAAGTAAGTGCCTATGACGATGATATTACTATCTCCCATCTTGTGCTATTTCTCATGTTGCTTATTATGCTTCTATATTGATATTGATCATGCTTTACATACTCAGTACATTCTTCGTACTGACGTCCTTTTGTTTGTGGACGCTGCGTCATGCCCGCAGGTGCACAGGGAGACAGGGTCAATCCATAGCGGTATTCTCAGAGACTACCTAGCAGAGCTCCATTTCATTCGGAGCCATAGCTTTTGGGTACTTATTCTTTTGTGTACATAATTATGGGCATAGTGGGGTCCTGTCCTGCTTATGTGATATGTTATACTCTTCTTAGAGGCTCGTAGACATGTGTATGTGGTCAGATGTGTTTGGCCTTGTCGGCCTATATTTTGTATACCATTTTGTTGGCCTCGTCGGCCTATGTACATTGATGTGGCATAGATTCCTATGATGATATAAAGAGGTTGTTTTCCAAAGGGACTAGTATGATTGATGGATAGAGATGTATATTTTTACTATGTCGCTCACCTAGATGTTGTGTGAAAGTATGTCAAGGGGTGCTTGGGTGGGATAACACCGCTGATCGTCGCGGCCCCCTAGCAGGGTCGTGACAGGCCTACCCTTCCAAAATTCTCAGATGTTATGGTGGAGGTAGCAGGCACCATTGTGGGCGATGGTGCATAAAAGTCAGACCCCCGTTGGTTGGGGCATAGTAGTCAGATTCTTCATTTCCCTCATTCTCAAACTCTGCGAATTCAGGGAACATCTCGAAGGGCTCTTCTTCCCCCATCAGCTTCTATGTCAACGGGCTCTGATTCCTCCCCCTCCATATTCTTAGGAACTTCCTCTTCTTCTTCTGGTTCTTCCTCTTCGACCGGTTCAGAGGCTTCCTGTTGAGGCTCTGGCTCCCCTTTTGGGTCTGTCACCCAATGATTTGATCCAGCTCCTTGGCTTCCTCCCTTCGTCCTGGAGTCCCTTTTATAGGAGTTAGGGGCCTCCTCTCTAGTGGCATATAGTTCAGCACTAACTCCCTTACTTCTTCTGGGACATTCCCATAGTACTGTTCTTGGGGTATGCCCTCGGGTGGATTCCCAACCATTTCCAACAGTCGGTCCACTTCTTCAATTTTCCTCCCTATCTCTTGGAGGTGCTTCTCCATTTGTAGTACTTTGTTTCTCAGCATTTCTGTTGTCTCTCCCATAGTTCGTGTCTCTTGTTCTTCTTGGTTTGCCATGGCAAGTCAACCTTTTAATGGAGATGAATGTGGGTAAGTTTTAAGCTTTTGGTATGTACATTTAGGTCGTCGGATAAAATATATCCAAACCTTAATATATGATACACACATAGAAAATTGGCATGTGAAACATGTAGCAGGCATTCATGTAGTTTTGGCAGATATTTATGCTATTCACGTTCCTAGAACCTTTTGAGTTAAGGTTATCCTATACGATTGAAGCATGCAAGTGCCATTCGTGAAGGCAAACCATTGCCCCAAAAAATCATCATATTATAATAACAATAAAATATCTTCCCCGAAGGGATTACAAAGATGATGAAGCCGACAAGGGGCTGAATATAAATTAGTAAATCAGCAAGGTTCTCCTCTAGCGGCTGATGTCGAGGCCTGGCTTGTTTTGGATTTATTCACCCTCCGAAGGGTGGTCTAAATCCGCAGTTGTGCTTGGTACATCTCCATCCTGACTATCACTGGATCTGTCTCTTCCAAAATTCAGGCTAAGTGCTCATCTGTGTTTTCCAGACATTCCTTCAGACGATTTTCTTCTTGGTCGTTGTGAGAAGGTGTGGGCCTTAGGATAGGTGCCCGGGCTAGGTGTCCCTGTAGACATTCATGATACCCCGGGTCACACCCTGCTTCGAACCTGCCTAGGGCTAAAGTGCTTGGACCCCAACACACGCGACCATTCCATTCTCTAAGGATCATCACGGTGTTCTTGATCTTTTGCCCCGTGTGCTTGATGATGAATTGCTCAGGATATGCTACCTAAGGCATCACTTGCCTTTTACCAAATTGCCTCAAAACCCGAGCTGGATAATAAGGACGGATTCCTTGAACCCCGGCTATTGGCACAAAAGGACAATTCTTACCCCGAACCACCACATTTTCTGATATAAAGTCTGGGAACATCCACTGGATTCTACCCTCAGTTAGTTCCTTGAAGAAGCCGGCCCATCCCTCTTTGGACATGTTACCGAGGTTCGGGCAATAATTTGTATGTCGGTCTATCCTATTGTGGTTGCTCAGATATTGGACTTCCTTAGCCATGCTGATGTGTTTGATAATCCACCATTGTAATTGTTACGCCCTATTTTGAACAGGTCCAATATAATTTGTAACTTCCCGGTTCTTCTAACTGGTATAAAAGGGTTAGAGTCGCCACCTTATTTTTAAGGAAAAACAGGAAAACTATATGTATTTGTGTGTCTACTCCATTTTAGTCCACGAAACCTATGAGATTCTAGATAAGAGTTTTATTTCCCCGAGGGGAAGGTATTAAGCATCCCTCAGAGCCTGTCCGAAGACAGTCCTTAAACTTAGTTTAACTGAACACTAGAGAGAGTTATATATCTGTTTATCATTATTATTACATGTTTTCAAAGTGTTATGACTTCATGAAAAGCTACACTGGGTGATAATATACTAAGTATATATAGTGTATAAAAATCTATTTCTATCAAGTATCAAGTATTTATAAAGGATGTATATTAAAAAAAAAGAATATATAAAAGAGTATTAAGAGAATGAACCGCGTAAGTATAAAGTGTATCTGTTAATATAAGGAGTGTATATATGTTAGTGTAAAGAATGTAAAAAAAATGCAAGAGTATGTAAAATAAATATATCAAGTATATAAATAATGTATGTCTATGTATATAAAGGAATGTAAGTATATGAAACATATAAATAATATATTTCAAATATGAAAGAGTGTATATCAATTAAAAAATGTATAAAAATTGTATAACTAGATATATCAATGCATAAAGAATGTAAAAAGACTTTAAGAATATTCGTTTGTGTAGAGATCTTATATAACAAAAGAATTCGGAAAAAAAGTGAAGTTGATTTGACTTGTTTCTACCGTTTAGTTAAAAAGAGTGTTCGTTTAATGAATATCTTATCAAAAGAATAAGGAACAAAAGTTTAGTAAAATGTTTTGGTAAAATATAAGTATAAGGAATAATGTATAAAAAAATGAGTGAAAAAGATATAATGCCTTTAAAAAATGAAAGATTCATAAATGGACGGCCTAGTATTTACCTAGGGTCAAAAATGTGGATTTAACTTTGTCTAAAATATGTATTAGTGTATAAGAAACAATATAAAATGTGTGTTGTATTCAAAGTGTATATAAAATAAAGGATGAACTAGTATTTTAGCCTAAACACCAAAAGTGTGAATTTAATTAACGAAGTATTTATATCGAGTCAATCTAATCAATTTATGAAAGTGTAGACGGCCCAAGTCTTGCCTAAAGCGAATAATGAACTTTAAATTAAACATGTAAGCAACAAGTAATTAAATATCCCCGCCCAACATTAAAATGAAGTTTTCACTACTTCGAGTTTATGTTTTGTACAGTTTTAAATAGAGCGAAAGTAAATACAAACAAGGATTCGATGAAGTCTTCGGGATGTGTCTCCGGGTACCTGTATAAACACTTAGTAAAAGTGTTAGTAAGAGAATAAATAACTATCGAATGAATTAAAGAAATAATGAATAAACTTAACCTAAAAATCCGTCTTTTGTACATGGGAGGCCTCAGAAATCGACGAAAATTTCTTCATCGGCCATATGGGTTTAGTATTCACCCAAATGAGTTTAGATAAACGATGAAAAAGGTAAAAGTGTCAACAACAGTCCTGTTCGCCGACAGAATAGTATTTTCCGGGCACAAAACCAACATGTATTTAGTAAAAGAAATGTAAAATCAGTCCGAATGCACTGTAACAGTGATGAATGTAGTACAAAACTAGTAGCAAGATTAGCTAGCTAGATTACAACAACAGCAATAACTAAATAAAACAACGAACTCGCAAAATATACCGGACAAATGCAAAGACAGCGCTAGAGATTCTCCAAAACAGTTAAGGCAACTAAAAAAATTTTAAAAGACAATTATGAACATAGAAATGGTTTAATGTAACATCGCAGTGGAAGCAAAAGTAGGCAAAAACAGGGCAGCCATGGTTATTAGAGAGCAATCTCCGGCGAAACTCCGGGCAAGGCAGTAGCAAGAAACAATAGAGGGCAAAGGGAGACAGCGTTTTCCAGCCAAAATCATATACCAAAACAACCACAACAGTCAAGATATGAAAACAACCATAAAATAAACATCAATGGCTACGCAAACAGAGACAATCACAACTGGGCATTTGAAACGAAAATAAGATAGGAATATTGAAGACAGCCATGGTAGACATCGGAAAACACCCAGTCACTGGAGCACAACAACTCCGTCCAGATCTGGAAAAAAAAAACAAAAACAAAACACATGCACACACAAAAAAAGATTGTTAGAGGGGAGAGGAAGATAACAGCAGCATGGTGGCGGTGCGGAGTGGGAGCTGTGGTAGTGGTGGCTCGTGGTGTTGTTGGGTTATTTGTTTCATAATGGATAGGTTGTGTTGTTGCTGTGGTGACAGCGTGAGGAGGGAGAAAGGCGTTGGAAGGTGTTGTTGTCATGCTGGTTTGTGGTTGCATTGTGATGGTTGCTCCGGCGTCGTGATTTCATCGGAGCTGGGCAGTGGGTGAGAGAGAGAGAGAGACGAAGTGGTGGGCGGCGAAGTGGGGGTTCACGGCTGGTGGTGGAGAGGGGTGTGTCGGAGGGAGTAGAGGTTGTGGTGGTTCGGAGCGTCGGAGTTCGCCAGAGCTCGGAGCTCCGGCGTGGAGGGCGGCGGCAGTTTTTAGAGAGAAGTGAGGAGAGGGAGAAAAATGTTTAGGGTTTTTTTTTAGAAGAGAGAGGAGTAAAAAATCTGAAAATATTTGTATTGTGTAGAATAAAAGGCCCCTCCCTTTTCTTTACAGTATAAAATAGCCCCTACTATTGTCCAAAAAATAAAAGAATGCACTCCTTTGTCCCCTTTGCCTCTTTTAACTGATGTTTAAAACTGTATTAACCAATGGATCAAGAACCAACCCATCACCTCAAATGTCAACTTTTAAAAAGGTGGCGAGACCTTGACTTGATTGAACTTTTGCTCTGCGTTTAAAAATTAATTGCTCCAGTTTTCTCTGCACTGACGGACTGTACTAAAATATAGTTAGCTAATACATGTATAAATAATAATGTAAGTATAAAATATAAATATTAATATATAAGATATAAAAATGTACTGCTATAAAATTAAGAAACAATTATTAATTGCACAAAAAATGGTAGTATTCGCTGTACATGTGCAAAAAATAACGATTCTTGAAAAATGACAATAAATTGATAAAACTCCTAAAATGAGGACAATAATCAATAAATCATCAAAAATGTAAAAAATGTGTAAAAAGTGTACTTCGTGCTGTTTAACGACCAGGGCCCCCCGAAATATTAATTTTAAGCACGACGAGCCAAAATTAGGTGTCAACAGTAAAACATGCTACATCCTTGGAAGTTTCAAATACCATTTCGGCATTTATCTAATGCCCGGAAAATGACTGCCAGGATGATGGGTGCTAAATCAAAGTACCTCGTCTCTTGGTCCTTGGTTACACCATGGAAAATAGCATGGGCTAAGTAGATAACTCGAGTGTCTACGGCCATCGAATCACCCTGTGGAAATACCATAATGCCTAGTAGGGCTATGGAGAATGCCAAGGGTCTAGCAGCTTCCCACTCTTCTTTACTCTTGAACTCTCTCTGATACAGAATATACCCGGTGACATCTCCGAATCTCCAATATAGATCCCTAACGGTTACCGTAGGCCCCCGCGCCAAGGGCGCCTTAGTCAGTGCAAGAAACTTCATGATCTGGCCGACTGTTAGCCTTTGCGGAAATAACAGGTGATGATCTGGTTTGTGTCGTCTCCTTAGACAGGTTCTATTGGTGTCTATGGCATCCCTAATTTCTTCTAAGGTAGGAGTCATCTCAATGTCACCAAAGCGGAATAACATTTCCTTATCGTTCCAATTTCCGGTTAATACCTCTATTAGTTTCGGACGACCTTTCATCGTCATTATAGACGGGAAATGACCTAAAGTGCAGCTAATTGTCTTCGTGTGAGCATCCCTTAACCATGCCCCCAAACCCTCAACAAATCTGGAGCCTCGATGATTATGTCAAAACGGATGCAGCCTTCCATCTACAAAATAAAACACCATTAGGATCCCCCCATGCCCACAAGGTCAATGGTTCATCACATAGGCACTAAACGTGCTTCCATATAGCATATAAGTGAAATGCGATGTTCTTCGGGTTATAAGCCATCCGAGCACAAGGTGGTCTTCCTTAATGAGCTTTAGATAGGTCTGAGATACCCAAGGCTCGTCTAGGTATGAATGCACTAGTTCTGTAGGGATTTGGCTTAGCTCTATCCTAGTTTCACTAGAGTGGGTTTTTCGCAAAAGACCAAGAACCCGAGAGAACAACTGGGGCTGACCACGAACCAACCCCACCTCATAACGATTCCAAAAGAAGTAATTGGTTTTTTAGTGAAGGTACGACCGCGTGCTCCGTGAAGTCGCCTTTGGAACAAAATGTAAAATAAATGTCAGGAGTGTCGGAGTTATGATATGCATGCAATAACAGTTGATAATTGCGGGAAAGTAAACACACAAACAGTTAAAGCAAATATACCCACGTTATATTGGAACCCTTATGGTTAGAACTTTTAAGTCCCCAGCAGAGTCACCATCTGTAATGGTTCGCATTTTTGCGGGCGGGTTTAGCGCTCAAAAAAGCTACTTCGAAATTGTTGGTGCTCTTTCGTACTTTGTTTTAAAAGAGTCGCCACCTAATTTTTAGGAAATTAGGAAAATCAGTTTTGAAGGATTTATTCATACATCGTGAAAAATCCTTCTTAATCCAAAGTTCTAGGTAAGGGTTCTAGTGATTCCCAGGGGAAGGTGCTAGGCACCCTAGTATTAAGGATCCGTACTATACGGTTGACCTTCAGATTCCAATGTGTGAGTATTTGCATGAACTGTTTATTTAGTATTTATTTCCCGCAAAAAGATTTGTCATGTTGCATATCATTTTGAAAAGAGTTTAATATATTTTCTTTATATACAGGGTAGGTTCGGATTTATGATATCCGGATATAATTATTTTCTTTTATATATAAGGATAGTAGTTTTTCTTATAGGAAAAGATAGAAAGTTCATTTATTCTTTGGGTTTGGGTAACCAAGTTTTATCCATGCTTTACTTACACGTGGACCGGGTTAATCCGTCTAGTATCCTTTCAGAATATCCTTACCTAAATTTTTAAAGAAAAGAACTCTTCGCATGTTTCGCGCGATCGGGTTTTGGGAAAAAGTTGAATTGTACCCATGGTCAAAGAATCTCGCATATGCTTATTTTAAAACATACTTGCATACAAATGTCTATTTTATAACAGAGTTCCAATTTTACTTAAGAAATAAGAGCTTTATTTCAAAATTAGTTTTGTTTTTATCAAAATGCCTTGTTTATTTATTGAAATCGTGGGCCTTAGCCCAGAAAATATTGACCGCAGTTTTTTTTCTTTTTAGAAAAAGGACCAGTGGGTCTCAACACAAAGAAGTAACTTTATTTGGTTCTCTTTAAAAATAATCAAGCTGTATGGACTTATTGGCCCAAACATTCTCTATTTCTAACTTTTTAAAAACGTAGGCCTTAGCCAAGTTTATGTGATCACAGGTTTATACAAAATCAGACGGGGGTTTTAGTCCAAAAGAGACCTTTCATTATTTTTGTTTCCAAATACCAGACCGAGTGGGTTCTAACCCAACATAGTTTAATGAATACTCATTTTTCTTGAGAAAAGACAAGTGGGCTACGGCCCAAAATATCGAAGCTTTTTACCAAAAACCCAAAACCAGAAAAGATATGCTTTCAAATTGTTTTAAGCAGGAAGCCTTTTGCCTAATCTATTTACCCTCTAAATTTTACACAAGTTATCTATACCATTTTTTCGCATTTCTAAAATCATTTCCAGTTTGTTACCTCTTAAAATTGTAGCAGTTGCCTCCCATTTTTAAATTTTCAAAATCAGTACGCGTTCTCAAAGTTTAAACATTTTCAGGTGCTAAAGTCAAACTAAACGACATATGTACCGTTTTTCTAAGATGCGTAATTCATAATATAGGTTCCAATAAATTTGTGGGTTTACAAATAACAAACACAATACAAGCAAATCAAATATAACAGAAATACGATGAAATTGAATAAAATAAAATGGGGTGTAGCAAACCCCAACCATTTTCACCCATGGTTGGGCCTTCATATCATTTTTACCCATGATTGGGCCTTCAATGTATTAGCTTCCCTTTCTTCCTTTTGGACTCAAAGACGTTTGAAGGAAATTTTCCTTATTGGGCTTCTAGCCCAACAAGGTGGCTGGACCTCGGCTCGAGTGGCCATGCAGTAGAGAGGGGGAAAAAACAAAAGACCCCGGTCAGTTTATATTTTTCTGTCCCTATCACACATATGATATGCACAGATATATACAAAGTATACTACAGTTTTACAAATCCTATTCTATGTATGAATATAAAACATATATACACAGTATATCATATTTACTCAAGAGACCATGTTAAGCATATGTGTTCCATGTCCTCAAAATCAACATCCTAAACTAGGTGCATGGAGGCCAGGTCATCACCAGGGAAGGGTTCAAACTAGACCCCCCTTTACCTAACATTCCTCTCGACAAACAGGGAAGACAAGATTCACACACCGACACATGATACAGAGTAAATAAGATATGCCTAATATATATGTGTATGGAACAACCATCAGTCAACTATGATACCAGTAGAGAAAAACATGATTTAAGCATAAAAATGAAAGTAACCCATGTGGGCACAGCACAGCCTAAGTTGAACCATAACAGATCAGCCAAATGCAATTCTAAACAACATGAAATCAAGCAGATGTGGTGAAGTATAAGAACACAAAGGGGAAAATCATTCTCTAAGCACAATGTCATCATAACACGTTTAGCATACATAGAGTATACCTGTGGTTGTCTAAGCATAACTCTTAAATGGCTTATGGAAATTCAAGTGATTACTTTGTTATCTTCAAGACATTACATTCCAAGTCTAAGTGATTCCTCTTATAAAGGCAAAATGAACAGGTCGGTACACATTATAATCTTAACAACTATGGCACAACCAAAGCCAAGCAGGCATAGACCAGAGTCCTCTATTGGTGTGATGCCATGTTATTTTCTCACAGAATTCAATTCAAGACACAAGCAACAGTAGAGACCAAGTTAGGATTGTCTGTAGAACCAACTTTCCAGGACCTTTTAAGCTATTATGTTCTCATATGGAGTATATAGATCCTAAACCTAATCAGTTACACCCTTTTAAATGACTTAAGTAAGTAAGCAGGTCACAATCTCAAAATGCATAGGGATCCCATATTCTTTTATTTTAGATGTTCTGACCTTTTCTCTTGATCCTATCTTATTTGCAGGAAAGTTTAAATTAACTTAAAGGATGCGTTTAATCTTAGCTATGACATTATTCTTAACTTTCATCCTTTCTTTAAAACTTGACTAAGTGCCATATGTTTCCAAACTTTATATGTTGCACAAGACGAAAACAACTTCATTCAAACATGCCTAGAGTAGGACCAACTTTATCTATTATTGATCCCCTGTGTTAATGTACTCATGACTTTGTTCAGAGAAAGAAATGGAAAGAAAGCATGGTTTATTGTTTAAAGAATCATAGAGAAAAAAGGGTCAAATATACCCCTCCCCATCAATCTGCATTGCTATCCTGACTAAGAACAGTACCATGGACCTTCTTATCTTTTAACGAATCACTTATTAAGACTTAGGGTGAAAGGGGAGAAGCAGACCACGTTTTAAAAACACAGATTGAAATCACAAATATACACACAGAATATACATAGGATCCAAATCATAAACCTGGTTGCTAAAAGTTCTATCATGTGCCATTAGGTTCTTTTCACGGGGGGGGGGGGGGGGGGGGGGGGTTCCTCCATTTTTATTTGTCAAAAACAGACAGTGTCCCTAAAAAAATCACTTCTTTTCCATTTTTATTACAGTTTCCAACTAGTCCAAACATCTCCTTAAGGCATATTGAGGCAGACACAACATAAAAGCTAAATCAGTTCCAACAGCCCATTACAGAGGTATAAGCAATTCCATCTTTTTAAGACTCAACAACCTTAACAATGTGACAAAATGATCCCAAAGTGAAAAAGGTGAGAGGTCATACCCCATAGACTTGAGAGGGATGTCATGACAACCTCTTATTTAGGAGAAAAGATACTATTGCTTGACCCTTTCTCAATCCCCTCCTACGGAGTCTTTAAAAGACCTTCCCCATCTAGCCAAGTGGTTTTCAACCTCAACCCATGCAATATTGACCTCTTGTTTCCCCTTTTCCCAAGTCACATATCAAATGACACTAGGCAGTTTACAAACCAGCAAGCAAGTTATTTTTTCCTTTTTAATTCTTAAGTACTGCTTTCCTCTATTCCATTCCTTCCTACTCCTTTTAGTTAGATTATTATCATGAGACCTTTTATTTTCTATATGTTCCTATTTTTTAAAACCTATGCAATTTGTAAACAAGGAAATTATAATTACTACATCAGTTACTTATACACATAGGAAAAGAAAGAGAATATTCATATCCCAAAGTAAAGCCTTAGTCTCTAAATTTGCTCAGGACTTGAACAAATCAAAGTCAAGTTGCTTCTATTCATTCTTCTTTTAATACTTAGACTCATAAACTTTGAACACTCATGATCCTTTACCAAATGAACACTCATATATGGGTGAAGAAAACATAGATACCAGAGCATGATATATTAGTCCCTTATTTTTCATAACAGATTACCTCACTTCTAAAGTAAGACCAACTAATAAGGCAGTGTCAGCAAAAGGAGTCACAAACAAGAGAACAGACCTCTCCCTTAGACATCACCTTTATTTCATTCTTTATTGTATACCCTTTTCAGTTTCAATATGACTAGGTGGCAGAGTTGACAGTTAGTCCATTAACCATTTAGCAACTAAATCAATTCTAGTTAGCCTTAAATGAAGACCTGATCTTATGGTTCTATTACTTCTCCTACTTCTTTTACTTTCCCATCAGATTCTACACATTTAGGGAGGTAAACTACTACTAGGTGAGGGGGCTTATGGCACAGACTATCAAGACAAGTTGTGAACACCATGTACACAAGCAAACAAATTTCAACAAGATAAGACAGCCCTAAGCAGACCAAAAGGAAACAGAATTCACATTTAGGTACTATGTTCACAATAGTCTCTAGGATTTCTGCTATGAATCATGGACACTTAGCACACACTTGTCACAAGTCATAGGTGATCATACACAATCTACATTAGGTGATGACACAAGCACAACCAGAGCCATGAACAAACAAGTAAACTATAGACCTAAGGCATGATCCTACTACACCTTTGTTCTATTATTAGACAAAAACTAACAATTAGCTTATCTTGCCCTACTCTATTTGAGGTGTAAGTTCACTTAAGGGGAAAGGAGCAACGAGACACACCACTGTTATGCTCATAGATTCAGCACAATAGATGCATGTTTTTGTCTAAATCTTCCCCCTATTCATTCATTTTCCAAAAAGAAAAAGAAAGAAAAGAAAGAAAGAGCACATCAGAAGCTATATCCAAAAACAACTGATCCAATTCCAACTTCCTAGTTAAGATTTTTCTAACAGACTTCACTTCACAAATAGGGTAATTTATGACTGACTAGTAAAATAAGGAGGTTTAATTGTAATCACAAGCACACACTACCAACAAATTAACCATGCTCAACTGTGTTATACATAGACTGTTTCACCTCCCTCGTCTTTTTCTTTAAAGGTTAAGCTGAGCTTGTCATATTTGCTTTACTTAAGATCATGCTCAGTAAACCAACAATATTCAAGAGAAAAGGCAAGGGAAAGGGAAAAAGGACATGCACAACACCTCACTTACAACTCTATATGATGAACATAGAACCTCAAAACCACATGAACACACAAAGAAAGACCAAAGCACTTCAACAGTCTACATTCTTAAATGAACTTCATTGTGATATTTTCGTCCATTCAGATCATGTTCTTATCAAATGAATCACACATTAGGCACAGGACCAAACAAGACATGAACATATGAGCATAACCCTACAAATATATATTCAAACTGGGCATAATATTAAATAATAAATACAAAAATGAGATAAACTAAATTAAGATTTACCTTTTAAATGCGCAGCCAAGAAAAGAATGGATTTGAGGGCCTCTGTGCTTCCAAATCAACAAACTCAGCCTCACACGAAGAAAGAAAAAGTAAGAACCAAATGTTTTTGACTAAAACCTCGACCTACTAGGTTTTCAAAATTCTTTTTTACTAGGAAGTTTTTGAAAAAATCTGAGTTTTTCACTTCCTTTTTTCTAAATTTTTTCTCTCTATATATATTCCTTTTCTATTTTTCAATTTTCGAATTTTTCCTCCCGAAAAGACTTGTTTTGTCCAAAGGCTGGGGTTCTATTTATAGAACCCCAAAGTTCAAAATGAAATCAACAACAAACGGTGTGGGACAAGCCCCTTTCCTTACAATATAAAAAATTAGCCAACAAATCAACGATCTAGATCAGGATCGAGCAAATACACGGTCAGATCTGACCCTCTTGGGTCGATCTGTCCCCACGAATATGGTCCAATAGCAAAATACCAGCAGAAACAATCTTTAAAGCAACAAATAAAGATGATTTTGACTAAAAATTTGAAAACAAACAAGTAAAGTAAAGATATTAGCATATTCGGGTAAAAGTGAGCATGAAAATCGGGTGAACTTTAGCACTTTCATCATAATAGGCACGTAACTACTGTGCATGTCAGCCCAGCTCTGTAAACATGCAATTTTTGGCATGGGAGAGGTGAAGAAATTTGAGGCGGCTACTAGGGTTTCGTGGAAGAGGTAAGAAAGAGAGAGAGAGAAGCGGCGTAGGGGGGCGGGTGTTGAAAAAGAAAAAATGAAAATGAGAGGTGGGGAGGGTTATGCTGATAATTGAATTAAAAGGGATTTGGGCTGGGTCACAAACTGGCTGGGGCTGGACTCGGTCCAAATCCGAACTTAAATTAAATGGGGCCTTGTATATATATATGTATGTATACAAGGCCCCATTTAATTTAACTTCGGATTTGGACCGAGTCCAGCTCCAGCCAGTTTGTGACCCAGCCCAAATCCCTTTTAATTCAATTATCAGCATAACCCTCCCCACCTCTCATTTTCATTTTTTCTTTTTCAACACCCGCCCCCTATATATATATATATATATGTATGTATGTATACTTGGTGTATACATATGTATATCTAATACATAAAAACAAGTAATTTGAGGAAAATATAAAAATTGAAAAAGTTTTAATTATGGAAAAAATTAGGCCGTAATTATTTTATTAAAATAATTGAAGAAAAGTCGGTCAAATTGTTAATGGGCCTAAAATGGCCTTGATTAATTAACCAGCATAAATATTTCAAATAAAACATTAAGCTATATAATTAGCAAATTTGAAATTAAATTAAACTAGTTATTTGAAACAAAACATTCATGGCTAATTTTTGCAAAATAACTCTAATTTCTATAAATCATGAGTTGGCTAATTTAATTATTGCCAAGACAAAATATATTTATAAAAAGGATCAATTTTGCAGAAATTATCACTTAATTAATTAATTATCCTAATTAAAATATTTATGAGCAATTATGCCTATTTTTGACAAATCATGCAGATGATATAAAAATCAGAAGTTTAATTACTTAAATTATTTGAGTTACTCAAGCTTTCAAAGATTGAAAATTATTTGCGAAATTTTTTGATAATTTTAAATAATTAAAACCCTCCTTCTTTTTTTAATCAAATTTAACAATATCATGAAAATACTCATTAATTTCTAAATAAATTTATGATGCATGAATGTCCCTTTTATTAATTTAAGAGAAAGAAATATTGTCCTGGACAATTTTAAAAAATCATTTAAGGCTTTCAAAATGCTTAGCTCATTTATTTATTACCGGGGGACTCTGAGTGATTAAAATGTATTACGGGAGGTCAAAAATTAGTTGTCAACAAGGATCAGTAGGAATCAAAGGTGCTGAATAATGTGCCAAATGCATGTAGCGAGTAAAATAGGCATCCACAGACAATCCCCTCGGTTGCAGATGGATAAAATCATCCCTACGAGCCTTTGTCAAAGCCCAGGGCACATACTTCTCAAGGAAGGCCCAATGAAACTGTGTCCAAGTCAGTGAGGGGTGAACCCTCTGGTCTACAAGCAATGAAATACCTCCACCAAGTCTTCGCGTTCCCGCGAAACTGGTAGGACAAATAATCAACTCCATGGGACTCAACAATCCCCATCCTATGTAACAACTCATGCATGTCCAAGATGAGCTCATATGCATCCTCTCCAAAAGTACCCGAGAATCTCGGCAGCTCCAACTTCATAAAGCTCCCAACTAGCTCCTGATTAGTCAGAGTCATAACTGAGCCCACCATGGGTCTAAGATCATCTTTCGGGGTTGGTACTGCATCCATCCGTGGAGCCATAGCCGTAGCAGGGTGCGCTGCACGAGTTGGTCTCTACTTAGGGGTCTGTGCCCCAACTCTAGTCTGTCAGCCTCCACCTGGAGAGGTAACACCAGCGGAAGCCTGCTGGGCATCTAAGTGGAGTAGAACATGAGCCATAGTATCCTGCATCATCTGCTCTGAAGTGGCCTCAGGGTGTGCCTGTGCTGGAGCCATATCATCCTCAGCGGCCTGGTCTCGAACCTGCTGAATCTTTGGCTCTAGAGATGGAGATCTCTCATGCTACTGCCCTACCGAAAGAGCCCTGCCCCTGGCTGGGCAGCCTCGCGGCCTCTAGCTGTCGCTCGCCCCTTGGTGCCAGCTGCAACTGCGAGCTCCGGTACCTGGTCTCTGGCTATCGTAGCTCGAGTCCTCACCATCTGTGAGAGAAGAGAAAATAGTCACATACCAATTAAATTGTTCCAGATACCAATTAGAATAAGGTAGCACGAAAGAAAGAAAGAAAGAAAAAAAGAAAGTGAAGTTTCCTAAATGTCCTATAGCCTCTCGCAGATAAGTACGGAGCTCATTGTATCGATCCATGAGACTTTATTAGACACACTCTTGTATTATAGACCAGGTAACCTAGGGCTCTGATACCAACTTGTCACGACCCAATTTCGCAAAGTCGTGCGGGCACTTACCTATCCCACCTCGATAGGCGAACCCTTAACCCAACATTCACAGACACGATACAAATCGCGGAAAGATTAAAGGGACATAAGTTTGATATATAAATAGATAAATAATGCAGAAATACATCAATCCATCCTAGTATCTAGTCGGGTCATACAAAAGCATCTAATTAGAATCTACAAGTCTGGAAGTAATAATATATCAATATTCTCAATATGTCTCATAATATCAAGTAAGACATAAATAAAGAAGAATTTTCAAGGCGGCGAACGTCCTCGTGCTCACCCTGTAAGACTCAAAACATCAATCCTCGACTACTGTTAGCCATGAGGAGTAGAGGTCGATCCCAGTTGGAACTCTGCATTCATAAAAGAATGCAGCAATTCCAAGTCAGTACAAACAATAAGTACTAGTAGGTATCATAGGCCTAATAATATTAGCTAACATATATCAAGGCAATAAAGTAAGATAAACAGGTAAATCAACACAATATAAGTCAACACGAGCCAGTGATCAAGTACAAGTCATCACCTAGCTTATAACATCTAAACCTAACTATGCCAAGTCTCAGTACATTCAATCAGAATATGTATATCACAATTACATCACAGGAATATCATAATAGAAGCCATGGTACAATGCAATGCAATAATGTATGAATTGTGAATGCAGTGCATATGCACTGTACACAGGCACTCCGATGATGGAACATCACATCTTGGCAGCACAACCGATGGGGGACCCGCCAAGTCCATGTACCCTTACGATCCGATAAAGACCTCAGCAATCGCGCACTCATATTTCAATTCCGTGATAAACATCGAACATCGAACATCGATCCTGACGTCACTCTCATCCAACTACGCCCAGCTCATAAAGTGTTTCCTTGTATATCATCAATGTATCAACAGTATATCACAAAGGATGAGAATGCATGCAATGTATGAGTTCAATGTCAATAATCAAGTCAATATCAACAGTATCACACATGGGCACACCAGCAATATTAATAAAAAGCTACACAATAAGCCGTAATAGAATTACAATCCTTGTCTCAAAACAACAAAAAGTACAATGCTACAATATCATCGTTAAGATATATCACCAGACACTAATATCTACTATCTCCATGTAGTATCAAGCCAACAACAAATAGAACAAGATAAGTCACAACACAACTAGGTGGCTAGCTCCAAATCACACAATAAGGCCCAACCTAAGACAATACCCAACCCAACTTCATACCCGAAGGCTTACATGCATTCTCCGATAATATCATCTAAATATATACTTCGTTAATCGAAATATCACCATAGGGTAAACCATAACCTACCTGGAAGGCCGAACAACAAAAGTCTGCAACAATCATACCTTAGTCTTTCCTTTCCTTTGAGCGTCGAGATAAAGAAAGTCTAAGCATATTCGAATCATGAAATTAGGACAAGAAGAACATCAATCAAACCCTACTTCTATTCAAGACCCAAATTCCCAACCTATGGAATGTGGTTTATGAACTATAAAGGGGAAATTAGGAATCTACAGGCCTCAACATGAAATTAAGCTCTAAATGATCAATTCCCATTAATTCAAAGCTAGAAGAACCAACAAACTACTTAAATTCATATTCTAGGCAAAACCCCCAAATTTGGGTATAAACCCTAACTTCTAATCCCATAAATTAACCACGAATTTGGAAGAATCATACAATAATAGGTTCTAGTCATCAATTCCATGCTTAAATAAGCTAACTCAATCAATAAATAAAGATTTAGAAACCTAGAAAGAAGAACTCATGGAGCCTTCTTTTAATCATCAAACCCTTAAGGAACTATCATGATAATGAAATCCTACAGTGATTAAGGAAAATTGAATAGCAAAGAAAATAGAAGAACTTACCACCAAGAGTTTCTCCCAAGAACTGCCTTGAAAAGATCTCAAAAACTCCAAAGTCGAAATAATAAAGAATGAGGGACTTAGGGGTCAGCCATCATTATACTTGGCCGTTGTTGCGGTGCCGCTACTGCAGTAATGGTGCCGCTATAGCGGCCACCAGAACCAGAAATTCTCAAAATCACAATCTCAACCCGAATCTTGACCATCGCCCGAGGCCATCTGCTTACATACCATATATGCAGGAATACGTAAAAACACGCTACAAACGTACCCGTGACCTCAAAATTACCAACGGAGGTCTTGTTGATCGACTCATCCCCCGAACCTCAAATCAAACTTCCTAACTCAAGTCCTAAAATGCACCTGAGTGCATTGGGAACTGAACGAAATGTGTACACAAGTTCTAAAAGACCATCCGGACCTCTCGGAATCGACAAATTTCTGAAAAAGGTCCGTTTACCCAAAAGTTAATTTTGAGTCAACTCTTTTTCACTTAAAGCCTAAGTTTCCCAAAAAGTCACCCGAATCATATCTAAATACCTCGAGAAACGTGTCAACAGTCCCCTCGGGTCAAAAGTGAGCTAAAAAGCTAGGGAAAAGATCAAAAGTGAGCTAACAAGCTAGATTGACTAATGGATAAATTATTAATACTATATTTCCTCCACAACAATCTTTTCAAATAGAAAAGGATGATAAGGTCCTTCATTTTGTAGCTTTTTCAAAATTATTTAAAAATGATACTTTACAAATCACGACTAGGCATATTATTATTATGCTAAAGCAACAAAATTACGCCAGTATTTACATGAGTATATTGGGCGAACAAATTATTGGTTTTATTGGATAATTGAAAGGATGGTGGGATAATTAGTTGACCAGGAACAACACAGTAGAATTCTAACCGCTATCAAGAAGGAACATGGATAACCAGGAACTGTTGTGGTACTAAATGTTGTATATTCATTGGTTATTAATATCATAGAACATTTCTCAGGCAGGTAATCTGATAATAGTGGAAATATTACAACCATGCTTTAGAACTTGAGATGTAAAACCCTTACCTCATTTAGGTGGTATAAGGATGTATTCCTTAGTAGCGTCATGGAACTTCCTGAGTGTAATAACACCATTGCTATTCCAAGTTTATCGATGGACTACCTAGCCTCTTTGCAGAAAGAGTTAGGAAAGCTCTTAGAAAAGGAGAAACTAGCATCAATTATGATGAATATACCTATGATAAGTTAATATGTACTTGTGTCCAAGAAGTTTTATCCTTATGCAATGAGATTAAATTAAATCAGTATATTAAGAGACATCATCTAAATGAAAGATAGCAATTAGGAGAATTTTGTGGACAATTTGGTATGGATATTCCATAAACAAAAGCACCTCATAGGCGTAAAAAGAAGAAGAAAGATTTCCAAGCTTGGAAAGAGAAAGGTTTGAAAAAGAAAGCAAGAAGGATAAAGGAATTCAAGAAAAGGAAGGATTTTATTAAATCCAAAAATCCTAAATCTTGTTGGAAATGTGGTCGAACAAGTCATTATTATAAAGATTGCAAAGTTAAGGAAAAAATTAAAAACCTTAACATTGATGAAGATTTAAAGGATACATTATCCAAATTATTATTGAACTCAGAATCGGAAGATTCAGGTTTTGATTCAGATATATCGGAGGATTCTACTTCAAATGAAGACCTTAGAGTTCTTGAAACTGAAATTTATATTTCGTCGGATTCTGATGAGGAATGTGCTCCTTATCAAATTGGACAACCTTTTACTAGTAAAGGCAATAAAGAAAAAGATAAATTTTATAATATTTTCTCTCAGTTCAAAGATTTGAATATAAATGTCTTAGATGGTGATAACCTGATGGATTTATTAAAGATTCTCAAGGATCTGAAGCTCATGTCTCAGATTATTGATAAATTTAATAAAACACCAGAAATTTAAAGTGAAACACAAAATCAAGAATCATTAGGTCCATACACCATGTTTGAAGTAAAAACACTTCTTGGACAAAGGAAAAATATTATAAGTACTCCTACCACAACACAAGATTTGGAAAAAGAAATTGATAATCTCAAGAAGGAGATTTCATAGCTCAAAATACATAATACCATTTTGGATGAAAGAATTTCCCGAATCGAGGGTAATGGGAATCAATTTATAGAAACTCTAGACATTGCAGATGCAACCATGGAAGGTAGTAATAGGGAGAATGGAGAATTTCTCAAAACACTTGAGACAATTACTTCTCAAAAGTTTTTTGTAAAAAATACTCTTTTAATTTATTATAATTTTAAAAACGAATTCACTGCTCTAGTTGATAGTGGTGCTGATTTAAACTGTATTCAAGAAGGATTAATTCCATCCAAATATTTTCATAAAACTACTCATAGTCTTAGATCTGCTAATGGGCAGAAAATGAAAATTGCTTTTAAATTACCTAAAGCTTATATTTGCCAAGAAAAGGCTTGTGTACCAGAAAATGTTTTACTGGTAAAAAATATTTCAAAGCAGATTATATTGGGCACTCCATTTTTTCAAATAATATTTCGTATTTTGAAATGGGATGTGAAAGGTATAACATGAAACTTTGAAGCGAAAAAAAGAGTTAAATTTCAGTTTTATACTAGTAAAAAATATTTCAAAGCAGATTATATTGGGCACTCCATTTTTTCAAATAATATTTCCTATTTTGAAATGGGATGAGAAAGGTATAACATGAAACTTTGAAGCGAAAAAAAGAGTTAAATTTCAGTTTATAACTGAAACTTTTTCAAGAAGTATAAATGAAATCAAAGATAAGTTGATGAATAAACATTAACAAGTAAATTTTCTTAAACAAGAAATTTATAGTATTAATATTGAGGAAATTTTACAAAATCTTAAATTACAAAACCAAATTGAATTTATAAAAAAACAGTTTTCATTACAAATTTGTAGTGAACATCCCAATGCTTTTTGGAATAGAAAGAAGCATGTCGTTACTCTCCCATATGAAGATAGTTTTAATGAGGGAAATATCTCTACAAAAGCAAGACCATGTCAAATGAATTCGGAATACTTAGAATTATGAAAAAGAAAATTACTTCACTTTTACAAAAAGGTCTCATAACACCTTCTAAGTCTCCATGGTCATGCACTGCTTGTTATGTTAATAAACATGATGAACAAGAACGAGGATTTCTTAGATTGGTTATAAATTATAAAATATCCTATTCCAAACAAAAATAATTTGTTGGATAGACTTCATAATGCTATTATATTTTCAAAATTTGATTTAAAATCTGGATATTGGCAAATTCAAAATGCTGAAGTGGATAAATACAAAACTACTTTTAATGTCCCAGTAGGGCAACTCAAATGGAATGTTATGCCATTTAGATTAAAGAATGTCCCTTCAGAGTTTCAAAATATTATGAATGATATTTTTATGCATTATAGAAATTTTATCATGGTATATATTGATGATATCCTAGTATTTTCGAATAATATAGAAATGCATTTTAAACATCTTAATATATTCAAGAAAATAATTATTCAAAATTTGTTGGTTATACCCAAACAAAAAATGTTTCTTTTTCAGATTTTTGGGTCACAATATTGAAAAAGAAAAAATAATTCCTATCCATTGAAGTATTGAATTTGCTTTTAAATTTCCTGATATTATTACTGATAAAACACAGCTTCAAAGATTTATTGGATGCTTGAATTATATTTCACCATTTTATAAAGATTTAGCAAAAGATACATCTATTTTATATGATAGATTGAAAACAATTCTGCAAGCATGGACTGAAGGTCATACCGATGCAGTTCAAAAAATCAAGGAAAAAGTTAATAATCTTCCTTGCCTTACTTTAGCCAAAAAATCAAGCAAAAAATTATTGAAACAGATGCCTCTGATATTGGCTATGGAGGAATATTAAAACAATATTCCCCAAAAGAAAAACAGGAATATCTGGTCAAATTTTACTCTGGTAAATGGAATAATAGCCAGAAAAACTATGCAACTGTTGCTAAAGAAATCCTTGCAATAGTTAAATGTGTACTTAAATTTCACGATGATTTATATAATCAAAATTTGTTAATAAAAATTGACTGCCAACCCTCCGGAGTTCATTAGCTTAAACCCTCCGGAGTTCTTCGGATCCAAGCCGGAGGAGGACCCTCAAAATTTTATTGATGGAATGTTGAGGACGCTTCATTTGATACATGCTTCAGACACAAAATCGGTGGAGTTACCATCATATAGATTGAGAGATGTCTCGATCCATTGGTACACGGTTTGGATGGCTTCACGTGGAGCCAATGCACCTCCCCCGGTATGGCAAGAATTTGTTGATGCTTTCCTCCGACATTATATGCCTCCAGAAGTTCGGCGAGCTAGAGCCGATAAATTCTTGAATTTGAAGCAAGGTAGTATGAGTGCTTTAGAGTATAGTCTCCGCTTCAACTCTTTGGCCAGGTATGCTTCGGCCATGGTAGCGGATATGGGTGACCTAGTGCACCGATTTGTGAAAGGCCTAGGGCCACATTTGATGGATAGGTGTTTGATTGCGGCCCTTCAGGACAATATGGATATTTTCACGCATTCAGGACCATGCTCAGAATTTAGAAGAAAGTCTACAGCAGCAAAGAACTGAACGTGAGCATGATAGGGGACATAGCAAGAGGGCCAGATCTTCGGGTCCGATGAGTAAGTTTAGAGGCGGGCACAAACAACAGTTTTCTAGGCATTCAGGCTACTCTATGACTACTGCGCCTTCACAGTTTTTAGGCTAGAGATTTGATAGATCCACTCATTCCGGGCCAAGTCAGAGCTTTTTGGGATCTCAGTTTAGAGGTGATTCGGGTCAGGTGAGGTCACATGTGGCACGATGTTCCTAGTGTGGGAAGTTGCATTAGGGTCCATGCTGATTAGGTTCAGAGGTTTTCTATTCAAGTGGTCGACCAGGCCATATTATGCGTGATTGCCCCTCAGTTCATGGTAGAGGTAGGACCCAGCCTTCAGGGTCGGTAGCCGGATCTTCAGCATCTGTACACCTTATGGGGCTAGGTTCACATGCGCCAGTCGGCCATGGTAGAGGCAGAGGGAGAGTCCGCAGTTCTAGTGGTCCTCAGCACCGTATTTATGCTTTGGCTGGACGCCAAGATCTTGAGTCTTCTCCTGATGTGGTCACAGGTATATTATCGGTATTCTCCCATGATGTATATGCTTTGATTGATCCGGGCTCCACATTGTCATATGTTACTCCGTATCTTGCGGGTCGATTTAGAGTCGAACCGGAGTCGATCAAACCTTTTGAGGTGCTACACTCATTGGTGAATCAGTAATAGCTAGCCGAGTATATAGAAACTGCATAGTTGTGATTTGTGACTGTCGTACTATGATTGACTTGCATGAGTTGAAAATGGTAGACTTTGATGTTATTATGGGCATGGATTGGTTGGCTTCTTGCTATGCCAATGTTGATTTTAGAATGAAAATGGTTCGTTTCCAATTCCCAGGAGAACCAATTTTAGAATGGAAAGGGGATACTGCGTCACCAAAAGGTAGGTTTATTTCCTATTGTTACACCTCGGAAAAATCTTCCGTTGATGCACAAGTGAATAGGCTAGTGAATAGTACAAGTATACGGTACTTCAATAAGTAAGAGATGACATTCGACGACCCTAGTTGAGATTTCAAAGATGTTAGAGATGGGGAAGGAAAGTTGGCCAAGAGAAGGCAAGGCATACGATAGGTAACGAAAAGGAATTAAGAGTAACGAGTTCATGAGGATTTAATGATGTCTTGGAAAAGAGTGATAACGTCCCTTAGATTGGTATTGAGGTGTTGAACAAGTGCTAAGAAGGTTCCGTAAGGATTGGAGATCAAACGAGTCGACGAAACGAGCTTCGAAATCACTGGAGATTATACGGCCAAACATACTGGACGCATAAATTATACGGTCCGTATGTTGGGACCGTATAATCAGCCCAGAATGGCATGACTTTCTGGACCAAACATACGGCCCGTATAATTTGTACAGACCGTATGTTGGTCTGTATATACGGTCGGGACTGAAATGGTTCATTAAATAAAGGGACCAAGTCTTATTTCATTTCACTTCCATATCACGCCCCTTCTCTCTAAAACATTTCTATACATTTATTCCACAAGAATTCAAGGGTTATTAGTGATCAACAACATAAATCTAGTGAATCAAGTGTAAGAAAACCCATTAAAGATCATTCAAGTCAAGAAAACTCATTGGAGGTGAACTAGGGTTTTTGCTCAAGTGAAGTGTTACCAACCAAGGCTCGTTCCTACAACATCCAAGGTAAGATTTATTGTATTCCTATGTTGTCTAAGGTATTTGAGAGTTGAAATACTTGGATTGTAGAAGGGTATAGAAAAATGGGTCATGAATGTGGAATAGTGCCATTTTGAGAATTAGCTTGAATTGAGTCATGATTCTTGATGTATTGTGATGTAAATATGTATACATGACGTTAAGAACATGGGATAGGCAATGTATATGAATGAACGTAGTCATGTGTTATGACCATGGATATGGGTGATTGAAGGTAAATTGAGAAATGTTGGTAATGTGGATGAATAGTGACTATTGTTATAGTATTGTGAATGTATTATTGACGTTTGGGAGTTGATATACGCTATGGAGGAATGTCGTATAAATAAAGGAGATGTTGTACGGATTTTCTCTAGTTTTAGTCATGTATGCTAGTTATCGATTTCTAATGATAGTATGACTTCAATGAAGGTAGAAACGCGAGCGTTGAAGGAGAACGCGCAAGTGGTAAATAGTTGAACGGAAAGGTATGTAAGGCTAACCCTTCTTTCATAAGGCATGGTTCTTTGGCCAATCATCTAAACCTCCTATAAGATTATGATATCCTTCAAATGATTCTATCTTCGAGCTATTGAGCTCATGGTCCTCGATATGTATTACGATTGTACTAAGTTCCTCATATGACGAGTAACCCAATAAGGATAGATGTAATGAACAACGATGATAGTGATAATGATAATGATGACGATGATAATAGCGATGACGATAATGATAGTGATGATAATAATAAGATTCTTATGAGCCATTATATATGTGTGTCTATGTATGACTATTATGAAACCCCAAGCTTATGAGGCCGTGTAGGATATGTATCTATTTACGTAACGCGCGCACGCCTCTGCAGATGGTACGGATAACCCTGACGCCTTGGAAGGGCCAGGTAGATGTAACCCTAAAGCCTTGGTAGGGCCAGGTATGTGTAACCTTGAGCCTTGGCTGGCCGAGTATGTATGAAACACCGATCCTTCATGGTCGGGTATGCTATGTAAATGCTATGTATATGATATGAAGATGTATAGGATATAGATATGAGAATGAATGCGTATACGATACGAGCACGAATAAGAATATGTATATGATGTGAATGTTAATAAGGACACGTAATTGGGTACGGATACGAATATTGATACGGATATGGACGTATGTACACAAATACGCATTTGAATTGTAAAGTCCCTATGAAAGGAAAGTAAGTGCTTGTGACGATGATATTACTATCTCCCATCCTGTGCTATTTCCTTGTGTTGTATATTATGCTTCTATGTTGATATTGATCATACTTTACATACTTAGTACATTCTTTGTACTGACGTCCTTTTGTTTCTGGACGCTGCGTCATGCCCGCAGGTGCACAGGGAGACAAATTTGATCCATAGCTACATTCTCAGGGACTACATAGCGGAGCTCCATTTCATTCGGAGCTATAGCTTTTGGGTACTTACTCTTTTGTGTACATAATTATGGGCATAGCGGGGTCCTGTCCCGCTTATGTGTTATGACATACTCTCCTTAAAGGCTCGTAGACATGTGTATATGGTTAGATACGTTTGGCCTTGTCGGCCTATATTTTGTATATCATTTTGTATCCTTGTCGGCTTATGTACATGGCTACGGCATGGATGCCTATACTGATATAAAAGATGTTGTTTTCCAATGTGACTAGCATGACGGATAAATAGAAATATATGTTTTGTTATGTGGCTAACCTAGATGTAAGTGTAAGTGTATGATAAGGGGCGCTCGGGTGGGATATCACCGGGTGCTCGTCGCGGCCCTAGTCGGGTCGTGACACCTATCTAAAGGGAAATGATCACGAAAGGATGTATTTATCATCTAGTTCGGGTTCAAGATGTAGAAGCTAAATCGCCAACTCTTCAATCAATGCCCGTGGTGAATGAATTTTCGGATGTGTTCCCGGAAGAGCTTCCAGGCCTTCCTCCCGAGCGGGAGATTGATTTTGCTATTAATGTGCTGCCAAACACTAAGCCCATATCTATTCCTCCTTATAGAATGGCACCCGCAGAATTGAAAGAATTGATGGAGCAATTCAAAGACTTGCTTGAGAAAGGCTTTATTAGGCCTAGTTCATCCCCGTGGGGAGCACCTGTATTGTTTGTCTGGAAGAAAGATGGCTCCTTGAGAATGTGCATTGACTATCGGCAATTGAATAAGGTGACGATTAAGAAGAAATATCCTCTTTCGAGGATTGATGACTTATTTGATCTATTACAAGGTGCCAAATGGTTTTCAAAGATCGATTTGAGGTCCCGGTATCATCAGGTGAGAGTTAGGGAGAAAGATATCCCTAAGACAGCCTTCAGAACAAGATATGGCCATTTTGAGTTCCGGGTAATGTCATTTGGGCTAACTAATGCACCGACAGTATTCATGGATTTGATGAACAATGTGTTCAGGCCCTTCCTAGATCTGTTTGTGGTTGTATTTATCAACGATATCTTGGTGTATTCTATATCCGAGGCAGAACATGCGAATCATTTGCGTACTGTCCTTAGAGTTCTTCAAACCCGAGAGTTGTTTGCAAAATTTTCTAAGTGTGAGTTTTGGTTGAACTCAGTGGCATTTCTGGGGCACATTGTTGCAGCCGATTGTATTCAGGTAGATAGTCAAAAGATTGAGGCCGTGAAGACTTGGCCATGGCCCACAACTCCTACGGAGGTTCGTAGCTTTCTGGGCTTAGCAGGTTATTACAGGAGATTTTTTAAGGGTTTTTCTTCTATTTCTGCACCACTCACAAAGTTGACCCAGAAATCAGCAAATTTTCAATGGACAGATGCTTGTGAACGTAGTTTCCAAGAGTTAAAAGATAGATTGACTTCTGCCCGAGTCCTGACACTTCCTGAGGGATTGGAAGGATATGTTGTTTATTGCGATGTTTTAGGCATTGGGCTAGGCTGTGTGTTGATGCAACATGGTAAGGTGATTGCGTATGCTTCAAGGCAGTTACGAAAACATGAGAAAAATTATCCAACCCATGACCTAGAATTGGCTGCAGTGGTTCATGTATTAAAGATATGGAGACATTATTTATATGGTGTCCATGTGGATATTTATACAGATCATAAGAGCCTTCAGTATATCTTCAAGCAGAAAGAGTTGAATTTGCGGCAACGACAATAGTTGGAATTGCTAAAGGATTGATGTTGATATCCTATATCACCCCGGAAAGGCAAATGTTGTGGCTGATGCTCTTAGCTGTAGATGGATAGGGAGTTTTTGTGACGTACGACCAGAGAAAAGAGAAATGGCTCGTGAGCTCTAGCAGTTAGCTAGCCTAGGTGTTCGAGTAGTGGACTCAGGTAGCAGGGGAACTACCATTCAGAATTCAACAGTTTTGTCGCTAGTAGCGGAAGTGAAAGAGCGACAATACGAAGATTCCATGCTAATGCATTACAGAGATACACTCCCTCAGAAAGAGGAGTTGTCATTTGAGATTTCAGAAGACGGAGCTCTTCGATGCCAAGGCAGATTATGTGTTCCCGATGTGGCGGGTTTACGCCACCAAATATTGAGAGAAGCCCATTGCTCCCGTTATTCTGTCCACCCCGGAGCAATAAAAATGTACCATGATCTTAGGTCTATATATTGGTTGAATGGGATGAAGAAAGATATAGCGAAACTCGTAGCTCAATGTCCCAACTGTCAACAAGTAAAAATCGAGCACAAAAAGTCGGGCGGATTGTTGTAAGCTATAGAGATTCCAACTTGAAAGTGTGAAGTAATTAACGTGGACTTCATTACAGCTTACCCCGTTCTCGACGTAAGTATGATTCTGTATGGGTGATTGTTGATAGACTAACGAAGTCAGCTCATTTCTTACCAGTCAGAACGACATATGTGGCGGAAGATTATGCAAAGCTTTATGTTAAAGAGATAGTGCGACTCCATGGCGTCCCAACATCTATTATCTCTGATAGAGGGACTCAGTTTACAGCTAATTTTTGGAAGTCCTTCCAAGAGGGTTTAGGGACCCAAGTGAGCCTTAGCACGGCATTTCACCCGCAGACTGATGGACAAACTGAATGTACCATTCAGAATCTTGAAGATATGTTACGGGCATGTATGATAAATTTTGAAGGTAATTGGGATGATCACTTGCCACTCATTGAATTTGCTTATAACAATAGTTATCATTCTAGCATTCAAATGGCACCGTATGAGGCTTTATATGGGCAAAAGTGTAGATCCCCAATTGGGTGGTTCGAGGTAGGCGAGACAAAATTGATAGGGCCAGACTTCGTCCAGCAAGCCATAGAGAAAGTCAAGCTCATAAAAGATCAGTTATTAGCAGCCGAAAGTCGTCAAAAGTCCTATGCGGATAATCGTCGAAGGGACTTAGAGTTCCAAGTGAAAGATTTGGTATTCTTGAAAGTGTCACCAATGAAGGGTGTAATGAGATTTGGCAAAAAGGGGAAGCTTAGTCCCCGATACATTGGGCCTTATGAGATTGTGCGCAAAATAGGCAAAGTGACCTATGAGTTAGATCTACCTCCTGATTTGGAGTCAGTTCACCCAGTTTTCAATGTGTCGATGCTTCGTAAATGTGTTGGAGATCCTACTAGGATCGTGCCAGTAAATGAGGTTCAAGTGACGGAAAAGCTGACTTATGAAGAGGTACCCATTGCCATACTAGATAGGCAAGTACGGAGGCTTAGAAACAAAAAGGTGGCCTCAGTTAAGGTTTTATGGAGAAGCAATAAATGAGAAGAAATGACACGGGAAGCGGAAGAAATTATGCGATCCAAGTACTCGCATTTATTTCAGCCCCTAGAAGAAATGCAAGACGAGATATCAAGATCATAAGGTATGTATGTTTCCTTTTATGCTTTTGGGTCGTGTGTGGCCAAATTCTATTTATATTATGTTGTGGCCCTGTGAGGCATTATTATTATGGGATGTTGTGACAAGATTGTAGTGCCATATTATACGGGAAACTCTGGCAAAAATTTTATAGAATCCCCGACGACTTAACATTCGAGGACGAATGTTCTTAAGGGGGGGGGGGGGGGGGAGAATGTTACACCTCGGAAAATTTTCCGTTGATGCATAGTGAATAGACTAACAAAGAGCACGAAGTATACGGTATCTCGATAAGTAAGGAATGATATTTGATAACCCTAATTAAGATTTCAAAGATATTCCAGAAAGGGGGGAGAAAGTTGCCAAGAGAAGGAAAGGCATACGATAGGTATCGAAAAGGAATTACGAGTAACAAGTTAACGAGGATTTAATGATGCTTTGGAGAAGTGTTATAACGTCCATTAGATTGTTAATGAGGTGGTAAACAAGTGCTAAGAAGGTTCCATAAGGATTGGAGATCAAACGAGTCGATGAAAACGAACTTCGGATCACTGGGATTATACGGCCAAACATACTGGCCGTATAAAACATACGGACCGTATGTTGGACCGTACAATCAGCCCAGATTGTCACCAACCTCTGGACCAATTCTACGGCTAGACATAGGGTCAGTATAATTTATACGGACCGTATGTTGGTCCGTAGATCTGGTCGGGAACAGATTGGTGTATTTAATGAGTGACAAGTCTTATTTCATTTCATTTCTATATCACACCCCTTCTCTCTAGAACATATCTCTACATTTATTCCACAATAATTCAAGAGGTATTAGTGATCAACAACATAAACTAAGTCAAGAAATCTCATTAAAGATGAACTAGGGTTTTGCCTCAAGTGAAGTGTTTCCACCCAAAGCTTGTTCCTACAAAATCTAAGGTAAGATTTATGGTATTTCTATGTTGTTTAAGGTATTTGAGAGTTGAAATACTTGGATTGTGGAAGGTTATAGAAAAATGGGTCATGAATGTAGAATAGTGCCATTTTGAGTAATAGCTTGAATTGAGTCATGATTCTTGATGTGTTGTGATATTGATATGTTATAAATGATGTTAAGAACACGGGATAGGAAATGTATATGAATGAACGTAGTCGTGTGTTATGACCATGGATATGGGTGATTAGAAGTGAATTGAGAAATATAGATAATGTGGATGAATAAAGGCTATTGTTATGATATTGTGAATGTATTATTGACGTTTGGGAGTTGATATACGATATGGAGGAATATTGTATAAATAAAGAAGATGCTGTCCAATTTTCTCTAGCTTTAGTCGCGTGTGCTAGTTATCGATTTCTAATGGTAGTATAATTTCAATGAAAGGTAGAAACGTGAGCGTTGAAGGAGAACGTGCAAGTGGTAAAATAGTTGAACGGAAAGGTTTGTAAGGCTAACCCTTCTTTCATAAGGCATGGTTCTTTGGCCAATCTTCTAAATCTTTTATAAGTGTATGATGTCCTCCAAATGACTCTATCTTCAAAAGCTATTGAGCTTATGATTCTCGATATGCTACGTTTGTACTAAGTTCCTCATATGACGAGTAATCCTATAAGGATAGATGTAATGAACGACGATGATAGTGATAACGATACGATAACGACGATAATAGCGATGACGATAATGATAGTGATGATAATAGTAAAGATTCTTGTGAGCTATTATGTATATGTATCTATGTATGACTATTATGGAACCCCGAGCTTATGAGGCCGGGTAGAATATGTATATATTTATGTAACGTGCGCACACCTCTGCAGTTGGTATGGATAACCCTGAAGCCTTGGTAGGGCCAGGTATGTGTAACCTTGAGCCTTGGTTGGCCAAGTATGTATGATAACCGAGCCTAGCCATGGTCGGGTACGTGAAACACCGAACCTTCTTGGTCGGGAATGCTATGTAAATGCTATGTATATGCTATGGTTACGTAAATGACATAGATATGAGTATGAATACGAACATGATACGAATATGAATAGGAATAGGCATATGAATACGATTATGGATACGAAATGTAAATGAGTACGGATATGAATACGGATACAGATACGGACGTATGTACGTGATAACGCACTAGAAAGGGAAAGTCCCTATGAAAGGCAAGTAAGTGCTCATGACGATGATTCTACTCTCTCCCATCTTATGCTATTTCTCATGTTGATTATGATGCTTCTATATTGATATTGATCATGCTTTACATACTTAGTACATTCTTCGTACTGACGTCCTTTTGTTTGTGGACGCTGCGTCATGCCCGTAGGAGCCCAGGGAGACAGACTTGGCCCATAGCTACATTTCTCAGGGACTACATAGCGGAGCTCCATTTCATTCGGAGCTATAGCTTTTGGTATTGATTCTTTTGTGTACATAATTATGGGCATAGCGGGGTCCTATCCCGCCTATATGATATGACATACTATTCTTAGAGGCTCGTAGACATGTGTATATGCTTAGATGTGTTTGGACTTGTCGGCCTATATTTTGGATTTCATTTTGTTAGCCTCGTCGGCTTATGTACATTGATATGGGCATAGATGCCAATGATGATATAAAGGTATTGTTGTCCAATGGGACTAGTATGATTGATGAATGGAAATGTATGATTTAGTATGGGCTAGCACCGGGTGCCCGTCGCGACCCTCTGGTTAGGTCGTGACAAGATTCGACGAACTTTATTTTTGGCTTTTGAAGAACCTTAAAACTCCTAATATACTAGGAGATATACCCCTTAAAATTGACCCAAAATTCTATTAAAAAATCTACCAATTTTTTCAAATTTTCGACAAACTTATTTTCTTCAATTTGCTTGATCCTGGAATCTTCCGAAACTCTCCATACATGATATTTATCATTAATCATGCTTGATAATGGTCATTTCCTTTGGTTCCAAGGTTTTCCTTCCCGGTTACGACTTACGAGATCATAATTCATCGTTTACTCAAACAATATACTTGATAATGCTTCATTCCTCATAATCCAAAGTTGTTTTACCTAGCAATAGCTCGACATACTTACGTTCAAATTTAATAAGTGCTTCTCCGAAAGTACGGCGTGTAACAAGGGTACACGCGGGTTCGCGGCCTAGCCTTCACTAAAATAATCAAATAAATTTCTATGGAACACGTTGAAGGCGGAGTTGGTTCGAGGTCGTCCAACAGCCGACAACGGTTCACCTCGAGTAGTCCGCTCGAGTCTCAGTCATTTGAAAAGCCCACTCTAGTGTTGCTTAGGATAGAATGAAGCCAAATCCCAATGGACTAGCGTATTCTTACCTAGATGGGCTTGGATTTTTGAGACGTATCTAAGCCCATTAAAAGACCACCCTATTGTCATGATCCAATTCAAATAAGCCGCGCGGGCACCTACCTTTCCCACCTCGGTAGTAAAACTCTCAACCCAATAATAGCAAAAACACAAGGAATTAATTAAATAAGCGGAAGAAATAAAATCACGCAAGCCTGACGATAATAATATTGAAAGTACGCAGAAATAAGGAAAATACACCTGAGAGTCTGGTCTAATCCATACAAGAGCATCTAATCGAGAATTTACAAGTCTGGAATATCAATAATACATCAATTATGAATATGTCTGGGAATAGAACATAAGACATAAATAAAGAAGAATCTTAGAGGGGGAGAACGTCTCGTGCTCACCCGGTAGACTCTAAGAAACTTTCGGAGCGACTATCAGCCACGAGAAACGGTAGTATATCCCACCTAGAATTCTGTATTCATAAAAGAATGCAGCAAGGGCAGGTCAGTACAAAATCACTGTACTGGTACGTATCCTAGGCCGACTAAGTTTAACTAACATAATCCAGACAATAAAGTAAGATAAACAGGTAAATCAACAAGTATAAATCAACACAAATTAGAAACCAAGTACACGTCATCACCTACGCTACAACATCTAATCCCAAGTGTGCCAAGTCTCAATATAATCAATCCGAATCCAAATAACATAAGTATATCACCAGATCATCAACATAAAGCCATAATGCAATGCGATGCAATAATGTATGAAATGTGAATGCAATGCAATGCTGTGTACACATGTACTCCGGATGGAAGTATCGACATCTCGGTAACACAACACAAAGGGACTGTGGAGTCCATGTAACTCATGGTCTGGCGATAACCTGGATACGGCTACCTCACGATCCCGATACAAACATCGAGATTCGCTACCACACAATCACGATTCTGGAACTAACATCGGATATCGGTGCTCACGCCACTCTCATCCAACTGAGCCTAGCTCATTACAGTGTTTTCTCAAGTATCATCAATGTATTAACAATATATCATGAAGGATGAAAATGCGTGCAATGTATGAGTTTAACATAAATGATCAAATCAATATCACAAGTACCAAGCATGGGTACGTCAACAATATAATGAAAAGGCTACACAAGCCATATAGAACACTATCCTCGTATCAAATGTCAACAATTAAGATATTGCAATCGCATGAAAAGGATACACAAGCCATATAGAACACTATCCTCGTATCAAACATCAAAAAGTAAGATACTGCAATATCATGATCAAGATATAACAATAGTCTCCAATATCTACTATCACTACGTGGCATCACGTCGACAACAATAGAACAATCAAGTAACAACACAACGGGTTGGCTAGCCCCAATCACACAATAGTGCCCAACCTAAGACAAAATCCAACCCAACTTCATACCCGAAGTTTTACATGCTTTCTCCGACAATATCATCTAAATATATGATTCGTTAAACAGTCACACCATAGTGTAAACTGTAACCTACCTGGAAGGCCGAACATCAATAACACCAACAATCACTCCTTAGCCTTTCCTTTCCTCTGAGCCTCGAGATCAAGAAACTCTAGGCATATGCGAATTATGGAATTAGAATCAAGAAGAACATCAAAACCAGCCCTACTTCTATCAAGACCCAAATCTCCAACCTATAGAATAGGTTTATGAAATAGAAGGGTGAAATTAGGGATCTAAAGGTCCCAACATGAAATAAAACTTCTAGGTGATCAATTCTCATCATTAGCAAGCTAGAATAATCAACAAATCACTCTTTCGGATTCTAGGCAAAACCCCCAAATTTGGGGATAAACCCTAATTTTCAATACCATAAATTAGCCTCTAATTAGGAAGAATTTATGAAATAAGGGATTATAATCATCAATCCAATGCTTAAAGAAGCTAACCCAACCAACAATTCATGATTTAGAAGCCTAGAGGGAAAATTCATTAAAACCCACTTTTAGCCTTTCATTACTTAATGAACTAACAAGGAAAAGGGATTCGAATATGATTAGGGGTAATGGAATAACAAGGAGATTAAAATGACTTACCACCAAGAATCTTCTCCAAGAATCCTCTAGAATTGCTCCAAATAGCTCAGTTTTTCGAAATAGTAATGAATGAGAGACTAAGGGCTTTTAACACACAATTAATGAAATAACATGCCCGATACCGATACGGTGGCAGCATAACCACTAAGGCGGTCCCGCCCCGACTGCCTCTCAAACCGTTGAGACGGTCGGCTACATAAACACTTAGCCGCCCCAAGCGGCCCAACCCACCCCTTTGGCGGTGCCGCAGGGACGGTAATGGTGCCGCATGGCGGACACCAGCACCATAATCTCCCAAAATAAACACAATCTCAATCAAAAACCCCGACTAATACCTGAGGCCATTTGCTCACAAACCACATACACAGATACATATAAAAACACGCTATGGACGGACTCGTGGCCTCGAAATTCCAAACGAAGGTCTCATTGAGCAAGTCAACCCCCGATACCTCAATTCTAGCTTCCCAACCCAAGTTCCAAAATGCACCCGAGTGCATTGAGAACTGTTAGACCCCGTATTTTATACGTCGAGTTATTCGCGAAGGAATTGACGTGAGATAGAAATCTCGGATTTTTAATTTCTAAACTAGAACTAATCGGTTATAAATTTTTACTTAGTATAAGAATGTTGATGGAAATTAGGAACTACTTAATTGTGGTGTTAAGTATAAATTAGTGGTAACAATGAGTCAATATGAACATTAACATGCCATGTCCAAAAGATGACTCAAAGTCATCTAAAATAAGGCTATTATGGAAGACATACAAATATGCATTTAATGTTGATTCATCCACTACACTTTCATTATATTGTGGACAATTAAATTGCAAGAAATATACATGTATATTCGGCCAAGGAGCTGAAATTTGGAGGAGGAAAAGGTTAGTCATGCAATTGAATATTGAAGCATGCATTACTTTATTAAAGTATACATTATTTTTGGAAGACATAACATGGTGGAGGGATCATTTCACATTAAATATGGATCATTCATCTTGGAATGATTACAATGGACAAAGGGTGGTGTGTGAATCATTCACCACACATGAGATTGTCTTGTAAACAATTGAAAATAAAGAAGAAAGGAAACAAAGATGAAAAATCAGCCAACACACTTAGCCGAAAGTTGAAGAGAAAAATTAGAAAATTTTAAGTGTAAAGTTAATGGAATGAATCATGCCATAAGTGGAGAATGTGACCAAATTGTAGGAATCAAAGTTGAACCAAATTGTTATATCCCGTGTTTTCACACGTTTGGAGAAACTTGAATTATATTGGATTCTTGAGATATAAGGTCAATTTGATATTTTGTTGAACATAGGAGTTATGCATGAAAGAATAGAATCATGAAAGTGTGGGACAAGGCTAAGGGTAATTTTGGAATTTTGGAAATTAGTTTCGGGAATTACAAAATGTGATTTATAAGTTATTGGGCTCAAAAATTTAATTGGAGTTGAGGCCCAAAATAGGGGTCATGGCCGGCCATACAAGGCCTTGATCCAAGCCCAATTTTAGTTGGTCATGTGCTTGGTCATGTGACCAAGCACTTCAATTACATATATCATAGAAGACTTAAGGAATTAGAAGATAAGAACAATAAAGAAAAAAAAAGAAGAGAGAGCAAGAGGTTTCGGGTTTGCTTTGGAAATTTAGGTACCAAAAATATTGCTTCAAAAATTCATTTCTTGTTGATTTCCTACTAAGTCAAGGTTCCTTTGTATCTTGGTGTAGTTGGTTTGGAGTGGGGAGCATTAGAATCTCCAAAGTGATCATATATTCAAGTGAAGGAGACATGAGGAGAAGGTGAGAATTCATCCCTTGTCTTTGTGTTATTAAGCTTTGTTTGTGTTATAGTATATGGAAATGTGTTGATTGTATGAAGAAATGGAAGTTTGCAAAATGGGTAGGTTGTATATGGGTATAGCCGTGTATATACATGCCTTATATGCTAATGAAGATTTGAATTCATGTTGTATTCTAGTTGTGATTGTGATGAAATGCATATGAGAATTGAAAGTTGGATGAATTTAGTTGATATGGAAAAATAAGCATATGGCCGTGTGGTATATTGGATTTGGAATACAAATGAATTATGTTGTTTAGTGTATTGGAGTGTTGTTGTAATGCTTGATAAGTAAATGAAGTTAGAATGATATAAGTTTGTATTGAATTGGAATGTAGAAACTTATGTCGTTTTAGTATGATTTTCCGACATTAAGGAAATGAAGTTGTTTGGTTGCTAATAGTGATGATTATTGATGAATTTGGAAGTTGGAAACTTGTTATGAAGTTGTATGCCAAAGATTTGATGTTTTGCATAAGTTATGACTTTGGCGGAAAGTTGTATATTATGTATATCGAGTGTATATCTTGAGGAAAACGATATGAAATGTTTCTAGAACTATATGGTGATGATCATGATTGTTGTTGAATGTGAAATTATTGATCTTAGTTGAAAGTTGGGTTGAATTGAAGATTATGTCAACTTGTGAGAAAAATGACTAGTTGAAGGATATTTATGTTTTTAATGTTCATTGTTGATATTGTTGTTGTCGTTTGGGTTGTTGTTGATGATTTATAGCCGAGTTGAATTCTCGGGGTGCTATATGAATAGGGGAAGTGCTGCCGAAATTTCGGTTGCCAAATATGCATTAAATTGGAACTTTGGTATTCATAGCTTACAATTGGTAAACTTGACCAATTGCAGTTTTTCGACGAAACGGGAAGTGAATTTGGAAAGGCTTAAGGAGCGTGAAAGGTATGTAAAGCAACCCTATTTCTTCCCTTGGCATGCCCTTAGTGAGTTAGGGTCGGATCCGGGCCTCGAAGGACCTCTTGGCCCTCGGAATCCGCAAGACAAAATTTCAGTTTTTCCTTCAGTAGAATTGAATCATTTTTGATACGTTTTTTTCTGGAATTATGCAATTTTGCTCTAAATTACTCAGAAAGTCATAGAATGTCTGTATAACCTTTTTAGGTGATACTATATGCTTAGAGGGCACAATTTGAGCCCACCGCCTTATTTGTCCCGAGGCGGGCCCACTATTTCCGGTTTTGCCCCTAATTTGCTAAAGCTTACTTTTTAAGCGATTTTTGAAAGAAATGTTTTGATTACCCTACTAATCGCTTAAAGAATATTATTTTAAATATTCTATTAAATCTTATAAATTATTTTGACACTCAGAATGACTTCAGGGAGGTTATATTTCTGTAAATTATTATGATATCCGAATTGTATTAATTCTGATTTCGTCCGACTCCATTTGATTTGTTTGTCTTTGCTACGCTTCATCGAGTTTTTGAAAACATTTATGATATTTTTAAATTGCATTAGTTTCTCACTACTCCATTCGTGGATGTCCCAATGTTCCCCACACTGAGCCCGGGCCAGGATATGTTGTCAAGCGTAATTCTCTGCATTGTTCGTCGCGCCCCGATGTGAGGGGGCAGGTATACGCGTACATGGGTCTGTGGAGTATTATGTGCCATGTCCGCCTATTCTGATCTGATCTGTTATGGCCATTCTGATATGACATTTTATGATACGGGGCCACGCCCCTTTTTCTGATTCCTCTGTATTGTGGCACCAGTGTCGGGAGGGTGACCACGTTCTGTCTGCCGAGTCCCGTGGTAGGGGCCGGATATGATATGACATATGTTTCTGTACACATTCTGTCTGTTTTGGAAATATGCATTTGACACTCCGGATTTTGTACTCATTTTCTGTAACCATTATGATTTGATTTCTGTGATTCCGCTTTACATATTCAGTACATATTTCGTACTGACCCCCTTTCTTCGGGGGCTGCGTTTTCATGCCGCGCAGGTACAGACGACAGGTTTGCTGATCCGCACGTTTAGGATCCCATTTCTGCTATTTGGGGCGCTCTCTTCTACAGAGCCCATCTTTTGGTACAGTCTGTCACTGCTATCTGGATATGTACTTTGTTCAGGGTATGACGGGGCCCTGTCCCATCTTATGATTCTGTTATGTTCTGTAGAGGTCTGTAGACATACTTGTGTGGGTTCTGTATATGTTTTGGGTTGTTATGATCGGTGATGGCCTTATCGGCCTCTACGTGCAAAATCTATTCATATGTGATATTTAGTAGTGCCAACTAACCTTTATATTAATATATTTTGATAATATGTTGGTTTGGGTTATTGGGTACGTTTGGGTGTCCAGCATGGACACTAGTCGCGGCCTACGGGGTTGGGTTGTGACACAAATAATTACCAAGAAATCAGCCATCACAATTCATTTCAACTACACAACACAAAGAAAGAAAACCTAAGCCTAGAGTGAGAGAGCATTCGGCCAAGGGGCTCATTTTTGAGCTCGTTGAGTCCTGATCCAAAAATTATTTTCCAAGGTGTTTCAACCCTTTAGAAGGTCCCTAAAACGTGAAGATAGTCTTTTGGAGCAACAAGAACCATTTTCATCTCAAGTCACCAACTCTAGCCAAGTAGAGAAGTCAAGTTGTCAAGGTAAGATCTAACTTTCTTTTCCATGCATTAAGGGTGATGTAGATGAGTAGATATAAGTTGTATGTATGAAATAAGGTGTGATGATGTTGTAACATGATAGTAACCATGAGGTTATATGTGTTGATGTTGAAGTATGGTTGTAACTTGAAGAACATGAATCGCATGCATAAAATCATGAATGTTGGTGTTGGAATGTTGTTGTGACCGAGGGGACTGTTTTGGTGGAATTAATGAACTAATTTTCTTTAATAAATATGGATGTTACTATCATAGATCTCATGGTAAAAAGAATGAAAAGAATTGGAAGGTTAAAGGTGAAGTTGTGTTAGTATGAAAATAAAGTGAATCTATGATTTTATGTGAAGTGATGTTGAAGCATGTTGAAACCGTGTGTGGACTGTTTTGTCAGGAAGTTAGTGAACTGTTTTTACTTGATATTTTGATTGTTATTATCATGAAATTTATGATGGAAATGAAGGTGTTTAATTATTGGAGTTGAAACTAAAGTCGTTTGAGAATTGTTGTAAGGATTATAGAAATGACGATATAGCGTAGTTGCGTATGAATTGATGTTGTACTTGTCGTGTGGATAGCTGGTCATAACTTACTGAAATTATATGAAAATAAGACATGAAATGATGTGTAAAAATCGTATGTGGTTGGCTTAGTATGTTCGTAAACGTTTGCAAGAATTCCGAACACTGTTATGTTGTCGGTTAGGGACTGTTTTGGATGTGTTGTTGGTTAGGGACTGTTTTGGACTTGTATTTTCATCAAGTTGGAAAAAAAAATTATAGTTAAGAGTATACATCATGTTGTCATAGTGGTTGGGCTGTTATAGAATCGTTTCGACGAAATAATATGACTATAGATTAACAAGAATAAATTGGATGTGTCATAATCGCATGTACACTATTATCTAGCGTTGTAAGGTGCGGGCTGTTTTGACACGTTGTTGTTATTGAACTTGGAAGATTAATGATAATTAAGATTATGCTTTGTATTGTATGTTGTATGGGCTGTTATAAGTTGTTACATGCAAACGTTAAGGCTACAAACTATTAGAAGTAACTTGAGAATGTAGTAGCCGTATGTGAATCGTTATTGCATGTTGTGAATGTGGGCTATTTGGAATATTGTGTGGGCTGTCCGGATTGATATTGAACATATAATTATTGATGTTGGGCTGGTTATATGTACTTGGTTTGGATACAAGAGTAAACGTCGCCTAAACATCTAGAAAGGAGTTACTAACGTTAGAATACGTTTTGAATCTCCCCGTAACTTAAACGTAGTTGTTGGCATCTTAATATAGGTTGAAGTATTATTGGGTAGCGTATACATATTGTGTGACGAATAAACGCTAAAGGTATGTGAAGCTAACCCTTCTTTCTTTTTGGCATGATCGTTGTGAAATGAATATACGATATATATATATATATATATATATATATATATATATATATATATATATATATATATATATATATATATATATATATATATATATATATACGATTCCAAAGGAAATTCCTATTCTTAGAGCCACTAGGATGGCTATTGATCTTGATTCCCATAACGTATGTTTTGTTTTATATATATTGATATGTACACATGATTTCAAAGTTCCATTTTGATATGATCCACAGGGACATCCGAAAGGTATATGGTATGACTATTATTTGAAATTGCGAACGATGGTTCGTGTTGACTATCCTATTGAGTCCTTAAAAATGTTTTGAATTGCATATAGTTTCTCACTACTCTGCTCGTGCATACCTCAATATATCTTTCACCGAGTCCCGGGCCGGGTATGTTATCGTGCACACTTCCACTGTATTGTTCGCTGAGTCCCTTATTAAAGGGCCGGGTACAATATATATATATATATATATATATATATTCTGGAGTTATGCTATGTTATGGTGTTATGCTGTGTTATGAAGTTATGCTGTGTTACGGGGTTATGCTGTGTTACAGAGTTATATTATATTCTGGAGTATGCTGTGTTATGGCGCCCGAGACGGGGTGGCGACCATGTTCACCGAGTCCCATAATGGGGCCGGATATGATATATGATATTGACATACATGATTTATGTTTCGAAAGCAAGTACTTGGTATTCTGGTTATTGTACTCATTTTCTGTACTTCTTATCAATTATGATCCCGTTTACTGTGTTTCATGCTTTACATGCTCGGTACATATTCCGTACTGACCCCCTTTTTTCGGGGGGCTGCGTTTCATGCCCGCAGGTGCAGATACTCGCTTTGGTGATCCGACAGCTTAGGATTCCCCTTCTGCTATTTTGGTGACCTCCGTTGTTCCGGAGTCCAGATTTTGGTACAAATCCTTCTCGGATATATATATATATATATGCATATGTTGACTAAGGGTACGACGGGGCCCTGTCCCGTCATATGTTACGTTACTGTTGATACTCTTAGAGGTCTGTGGACATATGTGTGGGTAGTGTATGGGTTCTGTTCAGCTGTGTCTATACGATGTGCTGTGGTATGATGGTCGTATATGATGGCGGCCTTGTCGGCTTGCATATGATATTATTATATGATGGCAGCCTTGTCGGCTTGCTTTTATATGAATATTTATGTGACAGTTTTGAGACCATGGTTTGGTCGTTATAAGATCCATATTGAGTTTGATGTGAAATGAACATATAGCTAAAGAGTATGTATACGGGTGTCCATGTCGGGCACCAGTCACGGCTTACGGGGTTGGGTCGTGACAAGAACCGAACCAGATGCGCACACAAGTTCTAAATAACCATCCAGACCTCTCGGAATCGACGGACTTCTGAAAAAGATCAGTTTACCCAAAAGTCAACTCTTTTTCGCTTAAAGCCAATGTTTCCCAAAATTCACCTAAAATTAACCCCGAGCACCTCAGAAAGCGTGCCAACTGTCCTCTCGGGTCAAAAGTACCGAAAAGACTATAACGACCAATCGGGTCATTACATCAGATGCCAATTGAACTATCGCTCGTCAAGAATGGAGAAGTACCTGACTCAGTGAACAACTGGGGATATCGGCTACACATATCGGACTGGTCTCCCAAGTAGTCTCTTCGACAAGACGATGCTTCCATTGCTCCTTCACAGAAGAAATCTTCGTGGACCTTAACTTTCGAACCTGCCAATCCAAAATCGCAATCGGCTCCTCCTCATAGGTCAAATTCTCATCAAGCTATATTGAATCCCGACGAATAATGTAAGTACCGTTGGTATGGTACTTCTTCAGCATAGAAACATGAAAAAATTGGATGAACTCATGCCAAGCCCGGGGGCAAGGTTAACTCATAAGAAACATCACCCAAATGGATAAGAATCTCAAAAGGGCCAATATACCTGGGGCTCAACTTGCCTCTTTTCCCAAACATCATAACACCCTTCATGGGTGAAATCTTCAATAGAACCTGGTCACAAATAGCAAACTCTAGATCTCAAACCTTTCGGTCCGCATGCATTTTCTGTCGACTCTGAGCTGCCAAAAGCTTGGCCTGAATAACCCTCACTCTATCAAAGGACTCTCTTAATAGATCCGTACTCCAAGGTCGAACCTCAAACCCATCAAACCAGCCAATCGAAGATCTATATCTCCTACCAGATAAAGCCTCAAAAGGCACCATGTCGATACTCGAATGATAATTGTTGTTGTATGCAAACTCTGCCAAAGGCTAGTGCTGATTCCAATGACCACAACAATAAATAATGCAAGCTCTCAACATATCCTCGAGCACCTGGATGGTCTGCTCAAACTACCCATCAGTCTGGAGGGGGAAAGTTGTACTACAATCCAATCGGGTACCTAACTTCTCATGAAAAGCCCTCATGAAACGGGAAGTGACGATAGTAGCCCAATCGGATACGATAGAAATACGAAACCCATGCAATCTCATAATATCCCGAATGTACAATTGAATAACTTCTCCTTGGCATAGGAAAGCTTAACAGGAATGAAATGAGCGGACTTAGTCGACCGATCAACTATCAGCCAAATAGAATCAAACTTGTCCAGGGTCTTCGGAAGACCCCGCAACAAAATACATAGAAATCCTCTCCCACTTCCACTTAGAAATATGCATCCTGTAAAGTACACTACTGGGTCGCTGGTGCTCATACGTAACCTGTCGAGAATTACCACACTTAGCCACGAAAGCAGCTCATCCTTCTTCATCCGACGCCATCAATAGGCGGCCTGAAATCATGATACATCTTAGTCGCCCCCGGATGGATGGAATATTGGGAGCTATGAGCCTTAGTCAAAATTAACTGAATCAAATCACCAACATGAGGAACGCACACGCGCCCCTTAATCCTAAAATGCCCTCAGAATCAATCATGGCCTCCTCGGCCTCACCCCTCGGAATCCTATCTCGAATCTTGCTCATCTGAGCATCCTCAAACTGATGAGTCCTGATATGATCTAATAAGGAAGACCTCACCTCAACGCAAGCCAAAACCTTGCATGGGGCTGAAATATCAAGACGAACAAAACTGTTGGCCAGAGTTTGAACATCCTTAGTCAACAGACACTCGAAAACAATCAAACTAGCTAAAATCCCCATACTCACTGCCTTGCGACTCAAGGCATCAGCAACAACATTGGCTTTCCCTGGGTGATACAGAATTGAGATGTCATGGCCCTTCAGGAGCTCCATCTATCTACGCTGCCTGGAATTAAGATCACTCTTGGTAAACACATGCTGCAAGCTACGGTGATCAGTAAACACCTCACAATGTACACCATACAAGTAATGCCTCCAAATCTTCAAAGCAAAAACATGGCCAACAACTCTAAATCATGGGTAGGGTAATTCTTCTTATGGATCTTCAACTGATGGGAAGCATAAGCTATAACTCTACCCTCCTAAATCAACACAACACCCAAACCCATACGAGATATCTCACAATAGACCGCGAAATCCTTACCCTCCACGGGTAATGCCAGAAATGGGGTTGAAGTCAAAATAGTCTTGAGCTTTTGAAAGCTCTCCTCACAGTCATCGGACCACTGGAAGGGAACATCCTTCTGAGTCAATCTAGTCAAGGATGAAGCAATAGCAGCATAGCCCTTCATAAATTGGAGGTAGTAACTGGCCAAACCCATAAAACTATGGATCTCGGTCACAGTAGTGGGCCTCGCCCAATCTCTCATAGCCTCAATCTTCTATGAATCAATCATAATCCCATCCTTAGATAGCACATGGCCCAAGAATGCCACAGGCTCTAACCAAGACTCGCATTTCAAAGACATAACAAACAAGCTATTCTTCTTTAACAACCCAAGAACAGTGCGAAGATGACTCTCATGCTCCTCTCTACTCTTGGAATACACCAAGATATCATTAATAAACACAATCATAAAGGAATCAAGGAATGGCCTAAAGATGCCATTCATCAACAATATAAACACAGCCGGGGCATTGGTAAACCTAGATGACATCACCAGAAACTCATAGTGACCATATCTCGTTCGAAAGGCTGTCTTTGGAATATCCTCAGCCCTAATCCTCAATTGGTGGTAGTCTGAACGCAAGTCAATCTTCGAAAACACTGAAACACCCTGAAGTTTGTCGAATAAATCATTAATACAAGGCATAGGACACTTGTTCTGAATAGTAACCTTGTTCAACTGGAGATAACCAATGCACATCCTCATGGGCCTATCTTTCTTCTTCACAAACAACACAGGAGCACCCCCAAGGGGTGACACTTGGTCTAATGAAACCCTTTCTCAAACGATCCTGCAACTGCTCCTTAAGCTCCCTCAACTCAGCTGGTACCATCCAATATGGCGGAATAAAAATAGGGTGAGTGCCCGGATCCAAATCCATACATAAGTCAATGTCGCCATCGGGTGGCATACCCGGCAAATCGGTCGGGAATACCTCCGCGATATCGCTCACAATAGGAATGGACTCAAGGGGTGGAGATGCAACAGTAGTGTCACGCACATGAGCCAGATAAGCTAAACACCCCTTGCTGACTAACTTCTTCGGCTGAAGGAAGAAAATGATCTTCTTCGGAGCGGGGCTAGGAGTACTTCTCCACTCAAGTATAGGGATGCTCGGCATGCCTAAGGTGACTGTCTTGGCATGATAGTGCAAGATCGCATGGTAAGGAGAAAGCCAGGTCATACACAAGACAATATCAAAGTCCATCGTATCAAGAATCTTCAAATCTACCCAAGTGTCATACCCCATAAAAGTAACCAAAGATGACCGACAAACTCGATCAACAACAACAAAATCTCCAACCGAAGTAGACACATGGACATGTATATATATGCTATCACAAGACAGTTCCCAATCAACGGCATGATATGCAGACACATACGAATAAGTGGATGCAGGATCAAATAACACGGATGCTGCTCTATGACGGACAGAAACGGTACCTGAGATAACAGCATTTGAGGTCTCTGCCTCGGGTGTACCAGGGAATGAGCAACACTAGGCCACACCACATCCAGACTGAGATCCGCCTCTCGAACTATGGGACCCACCTCTACTAACATGGGATCCACCTTTAGAAACCTGAGAACCACTGTGGCCTGACGGAGCACCGCTCCTTTGCGAAGCACCACCTCGACTACCAGGCGATGTTGGAGTCCTTTAAGGCCGATAATCCCGCCTGGATCGGGGACGTATCCTAGCAATATGCCCAAGATCATCATATGCTAAACATCCTTGAGAGGGCGGAGATTAATAAACTGAAGCTGAGGACCCGGTTGGAACAACCTTGTCTACTGGTCGAGAGAATGAGCTCTCAGGAGCTCTCTTCCTGGGTGGCTCACTAAAGAAAACCTGCAAAGTTGAATGCACGACGCGGCCGGAATATGGCTAATATGGCCTAGAAGACTGACCGGCGCCCCTCGAACTAGAACCACTATAACTCCCAACCTGACGTTGCCTCTTCTCACCACCCCCTCCAAATGCACGGTCCTTAGCGGCCTTAACCAAAGAAGCATGCTCAATGATGAACTGGAAGTAAGCCCCCATGGCCTCCATCTGAAGGCAAGGAATCTAAAGAGAACCAACTAGCCCACCAACAAATTGCCTAATCCTGTCAGGCTCAGTAGGGATCAAGGGAGTGAAATAATTGGCCAGATATTGATAGCGGGTCACATAGGCCTCCACAGACATACCTCTCTGCTGAAGATATAGAAACTCATCCCTACGTGCCTCCCAAAAAGCTCGGGGCACATACTTCTCAAAGAAGGCCCGGTAGAATTGAGCCCAACTCAGGGGAGGAGAACCCTTAGGTCTACAAGCAACAAAATACCTATACCAAGCCTTCGCGTCGCCGCGAAACTGGTAGGACACATAGTCAACTCCATGGGTCTCTACGATCCCCATCCTATGTAGCAACTCATGTATATCCAAGATAAACTCATAAGCATCCTCTGTAGAAGTACCCAAAAACCTCGGCGGCTCCAACTTTCTAAACCTCCCAACAAGATCTTCGTCAGTCATGGTAATAACAGCACCCACCACGGGCCTAAGATCATCCCTCGGGGCTGGCACTCTATTAATTCGGGGAGCCATTGCTGCAGCGGGGTGTACTACTCGAGTAGGTATTTGCTCAGGGGTCTGGCCCCAACTCTGGTCTGCGAACCTCCGCTCTAAGTAGTAAGACCAACAGTAGCCTACTGGGCATCTAGATGGAGTAGAACAGGGCCATAGTATCCTGTATAGTTTGATCAGAAGTAATCTCGGGCTATGTCCGTGCTGTGGCCACCCATCCTCTACGAACTTGTCTCGATCCTGCTGATCCTCAAGATCTGAAGATGGAGATCTCTCGCGCCGCTGTCTTACTGCAGGAGCCCTGCCCCTGGATGGGTAGCCCCGCGACCTCTAGCTCTGTCGCGCCCTCTGGTACCAGCCGTAACTGCGGGCTCTGGCATCTGATCTTGGGCTATAGTAGCTCTAGTCCTCACCATCTATGAGAGAAGAAATAAGAGTCAGATACCAATTCGATTGTTCCATATACCAATTAGAATAAAGTAGCACGAAAGAAAGAAAGAAGGTGAAGTTTCCTAAATTGTTATATCCCGTGTTTTCACACGTTTGGAAGAATTCGATAAACATTGGATTTTTGAGATGTGAGGTCAAATTTGATATTGTGTTGAACATAGGAGTTATGCATGAAAGAATAGAATCATGAAAGTGTGGGACAAGGCTAAGGGTAATTTTGGAATTTTGGAAATTAGTTTCGGGAATTACAAAATGTGATCCATAAGTTATTGGGCTCAAAAAAAATTTAAGTGAATTGGAGCCCAATCCATTGAAGTGGCCGGCCATAGTAGGCCTTGGCCCAAGCCCAATTAATGTGGTCATGTGCAAGACATGTGACCACTAATTATAAGAGAAGACCAAGTCTTCATATTAATCCATTAGAAGCAAGAACAAGTAAGAGCAAAAAAAAAAAAAAAAAAAAGAGAGAGAGAGGAGGGTTTCGGGTTTGCCCTCCAAATTTAGCCATCCAAAATCTTGCTTCGAAAATTCATTTCTTGTTAAATTCCTACTAATTCAAGGTTCCTTTGCATCTTGGTATAGTTGGATTGGAGTGGGGAGCACTAGAATCTCCAAGGTGATCATATATTCAAGTGAAGGAGACTTGAAGAAAAGGTAAGAATTTCTACCTTGTTGTTGTGTTATGAAGTTTTGATTGTGTTGTAGTTTATGGAAATGTGTTGATTGTATGAAGGAATAGAAGTTTGCAAAGTGGGTGTGTGTGTGAGTGTGTAGCCGTGTGTATACATATGATGTATAGCCACCAATGTGTTGAAATTATGTGGTATTCTAGTTGTGAATGTGATGGGATTCATGTTGAGAATGAAAGTAGAATAAATTTGATTGAATGGTTAACAATAGCACTTGGCCGTGTGGTGTATGTGGCTTGAGAATAAAATGGATTAAGTTTGTTTAATGTGTTAGAGCGTTGGTATTGTGATGTTTGTAATGTGAATGAAGTTATTATGATATAAGTTTGTATTGAATTGGAAGGTAGGAACTTATGTCGTTTTTGTATGATTTTCCGACGTTAAGGAAATGAAGTGTTTGGTTGTGAATTATGATGTTCATTGAGGTATTTGGAAGTTGGAAACTTGTTATGAAATCATATGCCAAAGATTTGATGTTTTGCATAAGTTATACTTTTGGCGGAAAAGTGTATATCTTGTATATCAAGTGTATATCCTAAGAGGAATGGTATGATATGCCTCTAAAGTTATGTGGTGATGATCTTAGATGATAATGGGTGTGACATTATAATGTTAATTCAAAAATTTGGATTGAATTGATAATTATGTCAACTTGTGAGGAAAATTGCTACTTGAAGGATATTTGTACTTTTAATGTTCATTAATGCTATTGTTGTGGTTGTTTGGGTTGTTGTTGATGAATTATAGCCGGGTTGAATTCTCGGGGTGCTATATGTATAGGGGAAGTGCTGCCGAAATTTCGGTAGCCAAATTTGCATTAAATTGAGACTTTGGTAATTATGGCTTACAAATGGTAAACTTGACCATTTGCAGTTTTTCGACGAAACGGGAAGTGACTTTTGGAAGGCGTTAGGAGCGTGAAAGGTATGTAAAGCAACCCTATTACTTCCCTTGGCATGCCTTTAGTGAGTTAGGGTCGGATCCGGGCCTCGAAGGACCTCGTGGCCCTCGGAATCCGCAAAGGAAATTTTCCGTTTTTCCTTCAATGGAATTGAACATCTTTGGTGCCCTTTTGCTTGAAATAAGGCACCTTTGCTTCAAACTACTCGAAACGTCGCCGAATGTCCGTAGAACCTTTTTAGGTGACTCCATTTGGTTAAAGAACACTATTTGAGCCCGCCGCCTTGTTTGTCCCGAGGCGGGCCCGCTAATTACGATTTTACCCTTATGAGTCAAGGCTTCCTTTTTAAGCAAATTTTTGAAAGAAAATGTGTTGACTACCTTTAAATTATCTAAAGAATGTGGTTTAAATATTCTATCAAGCCTAATGAATTATTTTGATACCCGGTATGACTTCGGGAAAGCTATACTTCCGTAATTTATTTTGACATACGAAATGTGTTATTCTGATCCCGTTTTATTCCATTTGATTTATTCGTCTTCGATACGCTTCGTCGAGTCTTTGAAGATAATTATGACGTTTTAAAATTGCATTAGTTTCTCACTACTCTATTCGTGGATGTCCCAACGTTTCCCACACTGAGCCCGGGCCAGGATATGTTGTCAAGCGTAATCTTCTGCATTGTTCGCCGCGCCCCGAGGTGAGGGGGCAGGTATACGCGTACATGGGTCTGTGGAGTATGATGTGCCATGTCCGCCGTTCTGATCTGATCTGTTATGGCCATTCTGATATGACATTTTATGATACGGGGCCACGCCCCCTTTTTCTGATTCCCATCTGTTGTGGCACCGATGTCGGGAGGGTGACCACGTTCTGTCTGCCGAGCCCCATGGCTGGGGCCGGATATGATATGACATATGATTTTGTACCAACTCTGTTTGTTTTGAAAATATGCATATGACACTCAGGATTTTCTACTCAGTTTTCTGAATCTGTTATGGTTTATGCTTCTGTAATTCTGCTTTACATATTCAGTACATATTTCGTACTGACCCCCTTTCTTCGGGGGCTGCGTTTTTATGCCGCGCAGGTACAGACGACAGGTTTGCCGATCCACACGTTTAGGATCCTACTACTGCTATTTTGGGGCGCTCTCTTCTTCAGAGCCCATATTTTGGTACAGTCTGACACTACTATCTGGATGTGTACAGTATTCTGGGTATGACGGGGCCCTGTCCCGTCTTATGACTGTGTTATGTTCTGTAGAGGTCTGTGGATATATCTGTGTGGGTTCTGTACATACGTTTGGGGTATTTTGTTCTATGACGGCCTTCTCGGCCTATGTGTGCCAAGCCTACCTTTCTGTTAAATTCTGCAGTGTTCACTAATGTTATTATATTATTATTCTGTTAAATTGCTAATCTGGGTATTGGGTCCGTATAGGTGCCCACCTAGGGCACCGGTCACGGCCCACGGGGTTGGGTCGTGACAAAAGTGGTATCAGAGTGGTTCGTCCTCGGAATGTCCACAGACCGTGTCTAGTAGAGTCTTGTTTATCGGTGTGTTGTGCACCACGCCTATAAACGGGAAGCTACAGGGCATTAGGATACTACCCTTCTTTCTGTCTTAGATCGTGCGTTAGAGCTGTGTTATAAAGATGACTCCTCCCTAACGAATGGTTACATTTGCAGATATGCCTCCGAAAAAGGCAACAGCGGCCCAAAAGGGCAAGTCAGTGGCCGTAGGAGAGACGAGCCGGGTCCAGAGGACTACCAGGGCCCAGACATATATTGCTCCGGAGACTTTACCCCAGACAGAGGGTTCGTCTACACCGCCGCTAGTAGAAGAGATTGGGGCAGCCGTAGCTGCAGATCGGGGGACGGCTCCTCCGCCAGCTCCTGCAGTTCCAGTACCTGAGCCTCCAGCTCCACGGCCAGGCACTGAGGATCAGTCCATGAGGGAGGCGATTCAGTTATTGACCAGATTGGTGGCAGGACAGGCCCAGGGCCACGGACTGGGAGGCGACCGGATGTATAGGCGTGACAGTTCGAGGGCCCGGGAGTTCTTGACTTGTGGTCCTCCAGAGTTCTACGGGACAAAGCCCGACGAGGATCCCGAGGAGTTTATCAGGAAGATGCGGCGCACTCTAGAGCTGATTAATGCTTCCGAGACAGAGTCAGTCGCATTGGCTTCGTACCGGTTATATGACGTGGCAGCGAACTGGTATGAGTCGTGGAAGCTATCCCGAGGGGACGACGCTTCCCCAGCAGTTTGGAGTGACTTTTCTCAGGCCTTTCTTGGACATTTTCTGCCCCCAGAGTTACGACGAGCCAGGGCTGACAGATTTTTGTTATTGAGACAGAAGGGCCGCAGTATCCGGGACTACAGTTTGGAGTTTGATTCCTTGGCCCGATATGCGCCTACTGTGGTGGCTACGATGGCGGACAGGATACACAGATATATTATGGGGCTCGATCGCTATTTTATTGATAGTTGTTTGGTATTGGCGGCTCAGCCCGATATGGATATTGCCCGTATTCAGGCGCACGCCCAGGGCATGGAGGATAGGGGCCGAGGGGGACAGCAGGCCGATAGGGGCCAGGACCGGAGACCGCCCAAGAGGGCCAGATCATCGGGGTATTCTGGAGATTTTCGGGGCAGGCAGCCCCAGCAACCGCAGCAGCCTAGCAGATTTTCATCTCAGCCGGCACAGAGCGCACCTCCCCAGCCTACAGGTCGCAGATTTGATGGCCCAGGGTATTCAGGAGCAGGCCAGAGCTCCAGGGCATCAGGCTCGCGGACAGATAGGGGTTCTGGTCAGATGAGGCCACCCAGAGTTCAGTGTTCTTTCTGTGGTAGATATCACCCGGGCGAGTGCTACAGAGCCACCGGGGCATGCTTTTCTTGTGGCCGTCAGGGTCATTCGGTGAGAGATTGCCCGTATAAGGGCAGTGCGGGTGGTGCAGCGCAGCCTACCGGATCAGCCGCTGGGTCTTCATCTTCATCAGTGGCTATGCGCCCTACGGGGCAGGGTACTCCGGCACCAGCAGGTCGCGGCAGAGGCCGTGGTGCAGCTTCTGGTATTGGCGGTCCTTCGAACCGCATCTATGCTTTGGCCAGTCGTCAGGATCAGGAGGCATCTCCTAATGTCGTTACAGGTACTTTGTCGGTCTTCTCTCGATATGTGTATGCATTAATTGATCCAGGTTCGACTTTATCATATATTTCGCCCCTTGTTGCTGGTAAAATTGGTATTATGTCTGAGCCTATAGAGCCATTCGAGGTGGCCACACCGATCGGAGACTATATTGTAGCGAATCAGGTGTATAAAAATTGTTCTGTAGTTGTATGTGACCGTGACACTAAGGCAGATTTGGTGGAGCTAGATATGATTGAATTCGACGTTATTATGGGTATGGATTGGCTAGCTTCCTGTTATGCTCATGTGGACTGCCAGAATAAGGTAGTCCGTTTCCAGTTTCCCGGGGAGCCAGTTGTAGTGTGGGCTGGTAATACAGCATCGCCGAAAGGTAAGTTTATTTCATACCTTAAGGCAAAGAAAATGATCAGAAAAGGCTATATTTATCATCTGGTACGGGTACAAGACTTGACAGCAGGGACGCCGACACTTCAGTCAGTCCCCGTGGTTAATGAGTTTCCAGATGTTTTTCCCGATGAGCTTCCAGGTCTTCCGCCAGAGCGGGAGATAGATTTCTCTATTGATTTACTCCCAGGTACTCAGCCTATCTCTATTCCTCCGTATAGAATGGCGCCGGCAGAACTGAAGGAGTTGAAAGAGCAGTTGAAGGATTTGCTAGATAAGGGCTTCATCAGGCCCAGTACTTCGCCTTGGGGAGCTCCGGTATTATTTGTGCGTAAGAAAGACGGGTCGCTGCGTATGTGTATTGACTATCGGCAGCTGAATAAGGTAACTATAAAGAATAAATACCCCCTCCCCAGGATTGATGATTTGTTTGATCAGCTGCAGGGTGCTAAGTGCTTCTCGAAGGTAGATCTTCGGTCCGGTTATCACCAGGTACGAGTTCGCGAGGCTGATATTCCTAAGATAGCTTTCCGGACCCGATACGGGCATTATGAGTTCGGGGTCATGTCTTTTGGGCTTACTAATGCCCCCGCGGTATTTATGGATTTAATGAACCGGGTATTCAGGCCGTTTTTGGACATGTTTGTGATTGTATTTATTGACGATATCCTGGTTTATTCTCGGTCTGAGGCGGAGCATGCGGATCATCTCAGATCGGTATTAGGGGTACTCCGACATCAGAAGCTGTATGCGAAATTTTCTAAGTGTGAATTCTGGCTATCTTCAGTGGCTTTCTTAGGCCATGTTATTGCAGCTGATGGTGTCCGGGTAGACACACAGAAGATCGAGGCCGTGAAGAATTGGCCCAGACCCACGACGCCTACAGAGGTACGCAGTTTCCTGGGGTTAGCAGGTTATTACAGGAGATTCGTGGAGAAGTTTGCTTCGATTTCAGCGCCTTTGACAAGGCTGACTCAGAAGGGAGCTAAGTTCCAGTGGTCTGATGCTTGTGAACGAAGCTTCCAGTCGCTGAAGGAGAAGCTGACTACAGCCCCAGTTCTGACTCTTCCCGAGGGACCGGATGGGTATGTCATCTATTGTGACGCTTCTGGCATTGGGTTAGGCTGTGTATTGATGCAGCACGGCAGAGTTATAGCGTATGCTTCCCGGCAGCTCAAGAAGCATGAGAAGAATTATCCTACTCACGACCTGGAGCTCGCAGCGGTGATTCATGCTCTGAAGATATGGAGACACTATTTATATGGCGTTCATGTGGATATTTATACTGATCATAAGAGCCTCCAGTATATTTTCAGACAGAGAGAGCTTAATTTGCGGCAGCGGAGGTGGTTGGAACTTCTGAAGGATTATGACGTGGATATTTTGTATCATCCGGGTAAGGCTAATGTTGTTGCGGATGCGCTCAGTCGGAAGTCCATGGGCAGTTTGGCAGACTTACGGCCGGGCAGGAGAGAGATAGCCCGTGATATTCAGCAGTTGGCCAGTCTTGGGGTTCGTCTGGCCGATTCTGGAGACACCCGGATTTCTGTTCGAGGGGTTTCTGAGTCCTCCATCAGAGACGATATTAGGCGGTATCAGTTCGAGGATCCTGTCTTAGCTCGGTACAGGGACACAGCTTATGATAAGTAGAGGACCCCGTTCGAGTTTTCGCCGGACGGCACTTTATTATACAGGGGCAGGTTGTGTGTACCTGACATTGCAGGCCTTCGACAGCAGGTTATGAGCGAGGCACATTATGCTCGCTATTCAGTCCATCCTGGGTCTACGAAGATGTATCACGACCTTCGATGTTTTTACTGGTGGGACGGTATGAAGCGGGACATTGCAGAGTTCGTCGCTCAGTGTCCTAATTGTCAGCAGGTCAAGATTGAGCACCAGAAGCCGGGAGGACTGCTACAGGAGATGGAGATTCCGACATGGAAGTGGGAGGCTATTAATATGGACTTCATTACGGGTTTGCCTCGCACTCCACGGAAGTATGACTCCATTTGGGTCGTCGTGGATAGGCTGACGAAATCAGCCCATTTTCTTCCCGTCAGGACTACTTATTCCGCCGAGGATTATGCCAGGCTCTATATTAAGGAGATTGTGAAGCTTCACGGAGTTCCTCTATCTATTATCTCTGACAGAGGCGCCCAGTTTACGGCGCACTTCTGGAGATCTTTTCAGGAGGGTCTAGGGACTCAGGTGAGCTTGAGCACAGCGTTTCATCCTCAGAGCGACGGTCAGGCCGAGCGCACTATACAGACGCTGGAGGATATGTTGCGGGCCTGCGTTATTGATTTCAGAGGCAGCTGGGATGATCACTTGCCGTTGATCGAGTTTGCATATAATAATAGTTACCATTCCAGCATCCAGATGGCTCCGTACGAGGCTTTATATGGCAGGAAGTGCAGATCGCCGGTTGGCTGGTTTGATATTGGCGAGACAGAGTTGATTGGCCCGGATATGGTCCAGCAGGCTGTGGATAAGGTGAAACTTATTCGAGAGCGACTGTTGGCAGCCCAGAGTCGACAGAAGTCATACGCGGATAGAAGGCGTCGACCGTTAGAGTTTCAGGTAGGCGATTGGGTATTTCTGAAGGTATCGCCTATGAAAGGCGTAATGCGGTTCGGTAGAAAGGGTAAGCTCAGTCCGCGTTATATTGGGCCTTATCAGATTGTTCGGAAAGCTGGGGATGTCGCTTATGAGTTAGATCTGCCATCTGATTTGGAAGCGGTGCATCCGGTGTTTCACGTCTCTATGCTTCGTAAATGCATCGGAGATCCTTCTAGAGTATTCCCTGCCGAGGATATCCAGGTGACGGAGCAGTTATCGTACGAGGAGCAGCCCGTATCTATTTTGGATAGCCAGGTAAGGAGGCTCCGAAATAAAGATGTGGCTTCCGTTAAGGTACTGTGGCGGAATGATAACCGGGAGGAGATGACCTGGGAGTCGGAGGAAGAAATGAAGAAGAAATACCCTCATCTGTTCCCTATGGCCACAGGTAACCTCGAACCCCTGCTTAATTTCATTTCAATATCAATCATATATCATACATATTGTTTATGAACATGAACTCCCCCAAAGTGTTTTTCAAACCCCATAAGATTTATTTTAACATTCGAGGACGAATGTTCTAAAGGGGGGGAGGATGTTATATCCCGTGTTTTCACACGTTTGGAAGAATTCGATAAACATTGGATTTTTGAGATGTGAGGTCAAATTTGATATTGTGTTGAACATAGGAGTTATGCATGAAAGAATAGAATCATGAAAGTGTGGGACAAGGCTAAGGGTAATTTTGGAATTTTGGAAATTAGTTTCGGGAATTACAAAATGTGATCCATAAGTTATTGGGCTCAAAAAAAATTTAAGTGAATTGGAGCCCAATCCATTGAAGTGGCCGGCCATAGTAGGCCTTGGCCCAAGCCCAATTAATGTGGTCATGTGCAAGACATGTGACCACTAATTATAAGAGAAGACCAAGTCTTCATATTAATCCATTAGAAGCAAGAACAAGTAAGAGCAAAAAAAAAAAAAAAAAAAGAGAGAGAGAGGAGGGTTTCGGGTTTGCCCTCCAAATTTAGCCATCCAAAATCTTGCTTCGAAAATTCATTTCTTGTTAAATTCCTACTAATTCAAGGTTCCTTTGCATCTTGGTATAGTTGGATTGGAGTGGGGAGCACTAGAATCTCCAAGGTGATCATATATTCAAGTGAAGGAGACTTGAAGAAAAGGTAAGAATTTCTACCTTGTTGTTGTGTTATGAAGTTTTGATTGTGTTGTAGTTTATGGAAATGTGTTGATTGTATGAAGGAATAGAAGTTTGCAAAGTGGGTGTGTGTGTGAGTGTGTAGCCGTGTGTATACATATGATGTATAGCCACCAATGTGTTGAAATTATGTGGTATTCTAGTTGTGAATGTGATGGGATTCATGTTGAGAATGAAAGTAGAATAAATTTGATTGAATGGTTAACAATAGCACTTGGCCGTGTGGTGTATGTGGCTTGAGAATAAAATGGATTAAGTTTGTTTAATGTGTTAGAGCGTTGGTATTGTGATGTTTGTAATGTGAATGAAGTTATTATGATATAAGTTTGTATTGAATTGGAAGGTAGGAACTTATGTCGTTTTTGTATGATTTTCCGACGTTAAGGAAATGAAGTGTTTGGTTGTGAATTATGATGTTCATTGAGGTATTTGGAAGTTGGAAACTTGTTATGAAATCATATGCCAAAGATTTGATGTTTTGCATAAGTTATACTTTTGGCGGAAAAGTGTATATCTTGTATATCAAGTGTATATCCTAAGAGGAATGGTATGATATGCCTCTAAAGTTATGTGGTGATGATCTTAGATGATAATGGGTGTGACATTATAATGTTAATTCAAAAATTTGGATTGAATTGATAATTATGTCAACTTGTGAGGAAAATTGCTACTTGAAGGATATTTGTACTTTTAATGTTCATTAATGCTATTGTTGTGGTTGTTTGGGTTGTTGTTGATGAATTATAGCCGGGTTGAATTCTCGGGGTGCTATATGTATAGGGGAAGTGCTGCCGAAATTTCGGTAGCCAAATTTGCATTAAATTGAGACTTTGGTAATTATGGCTTACAAATGGTAAACTTGACCATTTGCAGTTTTTCGACGAAACGGGAAGTGACTTTTGGAAGGCGTTAGGAGCGTGAAAGGTATGTAAAGCAACCCTATTACTTCCCTTGGCATGCCTTTAGTGAGTTAGGGTCGGATCCGGGCCTCGAAGGACCTCGTGGCCCTCGGAATCCGCAAAGGAAATTTTCCGTTTTTCCTTCAATGGAATTGAACATCTTTGGTGCCCTTTTGCTTGAAATAAGGCACCTTTGCTTCAAACTACTCGAAACGTCGCCGAATGTCCGTAGAACCTTTTTAGGTGACTCCATTTGGTTAAAGAACACTATTTGAGCCCGCCGCCTTGTTTGTCCCGAGGCGGGCCCGCTAATTACGATTTTACCCTTATGAGTCAAGGCTTCCTTTTTAAGCAAATTTTTGAAAGAAAATGTGTTGACTACCTTTAAATTATCTAAAGAATGTGGTTTAAATATTCTATCAAGCCTAATGAATTATTTTGATACCCGGTATGACTTCGGGAAAGCTATACTTCCGTAATTTATTTTGACATACGAAATGTGTTATTCTGATCCCGTTTTATTCCATTTGATTTATTCGTCTTCGATACGCTTCGTCGAGTCTTTGAAGATAATTATGACGTTTTAAAATTGCATTAGTTTCTCACTACTCTATTCGTGGATGTCCCAACGTTTCCCACACTGAGCCCGGGCCAGGATATGTTGTCAAGCGTAATCTTCTGCATTGTTCGCCGCGCCCCGAGGTGAGGGGGCAGGTATACGCGTACATGGGTCTGTGGAGTATGATGTGCCATGTCCGCCGTTCTGATCTGATCTGTTATGGCCATTCTGATATGACATTTTATGATACGGGGCCACGCCCCCTTTTTCTGATTCCCATCTGTTGTGGCACCGATGTCGGGAGGGTGACCACGTTCTGTCTGCCGAGCCCCATGGCTGGGGCCGGATATGATATGACATATGATTTTGTACATACTCTGTTTGTTTTGAAAATATGCATATGACACTCAGGATTTTCTACTCAGTTTTCTGAATCTGTTATGGTTTATGCTTCTGTAATTCTGCTTTACATATTCAGTACATATTTCGTACTGACCCCCTTTCTTCGGGGGCTGCGTTTTTATGCCGCGCAGGTACAGACGACAGGTTTGCCGATCCACACGTTTAGGATCCTACTACTGCTATTTTGGGGCGCTCTCTTCTTCAGAGCCCATATTTTGGTACAGTCTGACACTACTATCTGGATGTGTACAGTATTCTGGGTATGACGGGGCCCTGTCCCGTCTTATGACTGTGTTATGTTCTGTAGAGGTCTGTGGATATATCTGTGTGGGTTCTGTACATACGTTTGGGGTATTTTGTTCTATGACGGCCTTCTCGGCCTATGTGTGCCAAGCCTACCTTTCTGTTAAATTCTGCAGTGTTCACTAATGTTATTATATTATTATTCTGTTAAATTGCTAATCTGGGTATCGGGTCCGTATAGGTGCCCACCTAGGGCACCGGTCACGGCCCACGGGGTTGGGTCGTGACATAAATGTCCTATAGTCTCTCGCAGATAAGTACGAAGCTCATTGTACTGATCCACGAGACTCTAGTAGACACGCTCTTATATTATAGACCTGGTAACCTAGGGCTCTAATACCAACTTGTCACGACCCAATTTAGATAAGTCGTGCAGGTACCTACCCTTCCCACCACGGTAAGCGAACCCTCATCCCAACAATAGTAAAAACACAAGTAATTAATTAAATAAGTAGAAGAAATAAAATCACGTAAGTCTGACGATAATAATATAGAAAGTATGCAGAAATAAGGAAAATACACCCAGAGTCTTGTCTAATCCATACAAGAGAATCTAATCGAGAATACACAAGTCTGGAATATCAATAATACATCAAGTTTGAATATGTCTTGGAATAGAACCTGAGACATAAATATAGAAGAGTTGTCAACGGGGTGGACGTCTGGTGCTCACCCTATAGACTCTAAGCAACTCGCGGAGGGACTATCAGCCATGAGAAATGGAAGTAAATCCCACCAGGAATTTTGCATTCATAAAAGTATGCAACAAGTGCAGGTCTGCATAAAATCACAGTACTGGTAAGTATCATAGGCCGAGTAAGTTTAACTAACATAATCCAGACAATAAAGTAAGACAAAAAGGTAAATCAACACAAATCAGAAACCAAGTACACGTCGTCACCTAGGTTACAGCATCTAATCCCAAGTGTGCCAAGTCTCAATATAATCAATCCGAATCGAAATAACACAATTGTATCACCAGATCAACAACATAAAGCCATAATGCAATGCAATAATGTACGAAATGCGAATGCAATGCAATGTTGTGTACACATATACTTTGGCGGAATTATCAACATCTCGGTAGCACAACCCATGGGGGACCCGGGGAGTCCATGTACCTCACGGTCCGTTGACAACTTAGATACTGCTACCTCACAATCCCAGCACAAATATCGAGATTCGCTACCACACAACCACGATATAGAATAATATCCTCGTATCAGACATCAACAAGTAAGATACTACAATAGCATGATCAAGATATAACAATAGTCTCCAATATCTAATATCACCACATGGCATCAAGCCAACAATAATAGAACAATCAAGTCACAACACAACGGGGTGGCTAACCCTAATCACATAACAGGGCCCAACCTAAGACATGATCCAACCCAACTTCATACCCGAAGGTTTACATGATTTCTTTGACAATATCATCTAAGTATATGCTTCGCTAAATGAAGTCTCATCATAGGATAAACCGTAACCTACCTGGAAGGCCCAACAACAATAACACCAACAATCGCTCCTTAGCCTTTCCTGTTCTCTGAGCCTCGAGATCAAGAAAGTCTAGGCATATGCGAATCATGGAATTAGAATAAAAAAGAACATCAAAACCAACCCTACTTCTATCAAGACCCAAATCTCCAACCAATGGAATAGGGTTTATGAACTTGAAGGGTGAAATTAGAGATCTAAAGGTCCCAACATGATATTAAACCTCTAGGTGATCAATTCCCATCATTAGTAAGCTAGAATAATCAACAAATCATTCTATTTCGGATTCAAGGCAAAACACCCAAATTTGGGTATAAACCTAACTTCCAATTCCACAAATTATCCTTTAATTAGGAAAAAATTATTAAATAAGGGACTCCAATCATCAATCAAATGATTAAAGAAGCTAACCCAACCAACAATTAATGATTTAGAAGCCTAGAAGGAAAATTCATTACAACCCACTTTTATTCTTCCGTTACTTAATGAACTAACAAGGAAAAGGGATTATAAGATGATTAGGGGTAATGGAATAGCAAGGAGATTAGAAGGACATACCACCAAGAATCTTCTCCAAGAATCCTCTAGAATTGTTCCCAATAGCTCAGTTTTTCGGAATAGTAATGAATGAGAGGCTAAGGGCTTTTAATACACAATTAATGAAATAACATGCCCGATATCGATACGGTCCCGCCCCGACTGCCTCTCAGACCGTTGAGACGGTCGGCTACATAAAAACTGTGCCGCCCCTGCGGCCCATCCCACTGCTATGGCGGTGCCGCTGGGATAGTAATGGTGCAGCCATGGCAGACACCAGCACCAGAATTTCTAAAAATAAACACAATCTCAATCTGAAATTGCGAGTAATACCTGACGCCATCTGCTCACAAACCACATACACAAACACACATAAAAACACACTACGGACACACTTGTGGCATTGAAATTCCCAACGGAGGTCTCGTTGACCAAGTCAACCCCCGATACCTCAATTTTAACTTCCCAACCCAAGTCCCAAAATGGACCCGATTGCATTGGGAATCGAACCTGATACGCACACATGTTCTAAATGACCATCCGGACCTCTTGGAATTGACAAATTTTTGAAAAAGGTCAGTTTACCTAAAAGTCAACTTAAGTCAACTCTTTTCGCTTAAAGCGAATTTTTTCCAAAAAGCATACAAAATCAACCCAGGCACCTCAAGAAGCGTGCCAATTGTACCCTCAAAAGTATCGGAAAGGCTATAACGACCAATTGGGTCGTTACACCTATGTCAAGACTGTCTATGACCCAAAGACACTGCATCCCACAATATACTAATTAGAAACATGTTTATGCCATTGTGCTAAACCATTGCCTTTGGAGGGGGGGGGGGTGGAATTAACCTTTTTTTTATTTTGTAGATGTCGGCCAATTTAAAGTTTGAAGTGGTCCTCGTGGCTCCAGCTATGCCGTAAATTTTGTGGGGTTGGTTAGGTGAGGAACCACATAAGGTAGTTACAAATTGTTTGGTATGCCTACCCTCATTTATGGTTATGAAAAGTTATAGAGAGAAAATCGAGGCAATTACTAGGTATTAGGAGAAAATTCGAGATTGCATAGACAACATTGGAACCTATCTAAGAAGAAGGAAAAAATCCGACTAGAATTTCTTAATCACACATAAGCCTACACCCGACCAAATCCTGAAACTACTATCCCTATCCAATGCTAATAGGATCTTCAGTCCGACCATAGCCTTTAGGGATTTATACAACTGATTTGGAACTAAAAGGGGATACCTGGAGTATTCAATGGAATTTTGAACCTTTGCTGATTGGGAAGATACCCAACCCTTAGCCTTTGCCATATGCCTATTGGGACTTATGGTATTTCCCAAAGATAGACACCAATACATAGATGCCCGAATCATTTCCGCCACCCATGCAATCTTTCATGGCATAACCACAAATGAAGAAACCAAATACTTGGTCCTCATCATCTTTGCCGATATGTACCGAGCCTTAAGCCTATGCCGAAACCACTACAAGTAATTCCAAAGGTGCAACTTGTTGTTACAGTGGTGGATCATTAAATATTTGAACAAATCTGAGGGTCCCCAATATCTAAGCGACCAAAATAGAAAGGCTAGGCTCAAATCTCACTGTCCAAATTTTGGGTATCAGAACAAACATGCTTGGGCCTTTATTTTATCAAGACTTAAAAAGAATAACATACAATTGATGATCCCCGATTTCATATCCGCCCAGGTTGTAGTTAGAGGTAGAAAATGCCTATTTTTTTTATCATTTGTGAGGATTTGAGGAATCCGCCCTTACGCACCTGCCAGGGTCTTGAGGCAATTTGGTAGGACCCAAATAATACCCCAAGTAGGGAACATGGGAAAGTATATGAGTGACTATGAGGAGTATAAGATTCGAAATGGTGGGGATATCGTCTAAGAGTGGAATGGTCGCATAACTTGGGGTCCCGAGACTTTAGCTCATGTTTGGTTCCACCCTGGGTATGACGAAGACTATAAGGATTGGTTGAGGGCACATTTTCAATGTACACTTACCCTAGGACCCAACCTTTACCACTGTGTGCAAGAAAAGTCCTCCAAGGCCGAGATCAAGGCCCGTTTGGCTCAAAGGCGAGCCGATGATAGGGATGCCAAATACTTAGAGAAGATCGAACATGATCAAGACATCACAGCTAGCTTCACACATAAGTTGGGGTTCACACATGAGTGCTTAGAAGATCTCGATGATCGAATGAAGAAAGCTATAGATGATACCTCACCCATGGCATTCTCAGAGATAGAATTCTAGATGGATGCATTGTTGACATTTACTTACTTCCGGATCCAGACCGCTTCGAAAGGGCCAAGAAGGCTAGGCCCGAGAGAGCTTCATCATCTGCCACTGGAGGTCACTTCTGCTAATTTTACTTTTTATGCTTCATTATCTTTTGTAACCCCTTCGGGGAAAATATCATTAATCAAAACTATGATTTATGGGGCAATGGTTTAATACAAATGGCACAATACTGTTTCAAAGCGATTAGACTGACATTGGTCAAAAAAGGTCTTAAAAACATGAGTAGAATCATTTATTGCAATTAGTGGTTGTGTGATTATGTGCTTATGTGCTTCATGTATTCTTTTAAAAGATTGATTGATTCGATATTCTGGCCACTACCCCAAAGAGAGACACAAGAAATGCCAAAATAGCCAAAAGTGCCATGTACTTAAAGACTAACTATTTACAACTCTTAAAAGGTTAGCTTGCTGTCATGGACATTCAAGAGAACAAAAGTGAGACCACTCCAATTATCAAATCAGCCAACGTGGAAGAAAATAAGGAGTCACTTCAAAGAAAGATCCGTACACTAGAAGGAAAAATCAATTTGGTCAAGGCAAAAATGAAAGAGGCTGACTGAATCTTGGACTTGGCTGGGAGCCCGCCAAAAGAGGCTACTGAGTTGGAATGCTATCATGAGAGCCTCTCAGACAAGGTCAAGGGAATGGTGCAAAGCTACGTACTGCTTCTGGTCAAATCTGAGACACCTAACACAAGAGTCTGAGGATCCCAAAAAGGAATCCGAGCCTCATGAGCAAGAACAAAGTTGGGCATCCAAAGAGTCCACCATTGCTGCCTCTGCGGTGAAAGCTTATAATTATGAGATACCTTAAGGATTCACTCTCCACCATGACCAACATGGTGGGAAATTGCCCTCAGAGCCCAAGCGTGCCCCTACCGAGTCATACCAAAACATGTATGGTGCGCGAAAGTTTTTGAGAAAATGAAGACTATGGGGGGCGCATGCACCAGTTATGAGAAGCTACCACCTTGCACTCTACTTTATGCACACAAAAGGTGCTCCTTCCATAAGAATCAACCTGGACACACTGCTGATGAATGTGTGGTCCTCAAGAGAAGGATCATAAGATTGATTGATGACAAGACAATCCATAAATTGTGGAGATCGTAATCCTTGTTGGTCCATGACACAGTGATTCCGAGTGAAGGAATCATGCTAGACACTCATATCTGGCGTTATGACTTAACCATCTTCAAGGACTCATATGCAAACATTTTCTAAAAGCTTGCAAGTACTTGAAAAATCCGTTTGATTCAGGCCAACACCTCGTACTTTTGTACGTAGAATTTCGTCACGAGTTAGTCGTCATAGAATTGGAGAGTAGGACAACCTTCCAAGTCAAATTGGATTAGAAATGTCTATCTTGAGTGTATAAGAGTTTAAGACCATGTTTAGTAAGTATTGGAAGGTTTTGGGATCAAGCGAATTAAAGAAATTAAGTTCGTCGGAACTCTGGGAAAATTAGGCAGGATTCTGGACAATATTTTGGCCCAACTTTTGGGAGGTATATCTTGTAGTGTATAAGGAATTATGAGATGCATAATCTATATAAATTAATGTTCAGAGAGCCTTCTATCTAATACAATAGACAGTTTGCAAATCTGAGAAGTACGCTGCCATGTACAGACCGTACAAAAAAGTACGTCCCGTACATTTTTGGCATACTTTGGGGGGGGGGGGGGGGGTTCCAACTTTAAGTTTATCTTTATAATTCGTTTGGCTTCATTTATAATTTATTATTCATCCAATGCAGTCCTAGTACCCTAAAAACCCTCTCCCTAAGTTCATACATCAAGTGAAGTGAAACCCAAGAGAATCAAGTGAATAAAGTGCTAGGAAGCTCACTAGTGCTATTAGAGTTCAAGTACTCTCTTGTATTGAAGTTGGAAGCTTTCCTCCTTGTGAAGTAATCTGTATTTGGATGTGTTCTTGTGTGATTAAGGTAAGATTCTATCCCTCTTTTATGTTCTTGAGGTTGTATTATCATTATGCAACTTGTTGGAAGTTGAGATTGTGAAGGGGAAAACAAAGTTGTGATAGAAATTGTATTGGACCTAGGGTCTATTTTGAATCATGTTATTGTTGTGTTGTTAAGTTAATTCCCATGTATATGGATGGTGCTTGATGTTGTTGATGGATTGTTGAGATTATACTCCACGAATGTGAAGAAGAGAAATGTATATCATCCTTGTATATTAGCATATATTGGGCTGGTAGTGTATATCTTTGTATGGTTGATGATTTGAGCTTTAAAATGGATTCAAGAGGTTATACTTGGTGTTATGGTTTTGTTGATTTAGTTATGTTGTTAAGAATACAGGAAATGTTGTATGTTTCATTTTAGAACTGAATTATCAATTGATATACGCGATATACTTTTGTCATCTAAGCTAGTATATGCATTCCTCACTATAGGATTGGTGCACTAGCTATGACGGGTTTGTTGTGGGAGTGTATTAATGACTTGAGTCATATAAAGGCTATCCCTTCTTTCTCATTTTGGCATGGTTTCCTCTTGACGAGCTACCTTCGATTATCCGTACAACGATGTGATATTCGTAATAGTCGTACTTGGGTTACCATGACCCTATTATAGCTCTTGCTCCTTATTGGGAATGAGATTATGATAAGGCACGTTAGTTAAACAGTTAGAATGATATAAAGCATGACTATAGACAGTAAAGAGTTATAGTTGCCTTCAGGGCTATGATGTTTTCCCTCGGGGCTATGATGATTGCCTTCGGGGCTATGAAGTTTGCCAATGGGGATATTGCCCATACAGACTGCCTTTGGGGATATTCAGATGTGTGCTTTCTTTTGGGGCTATGAATATACATATAGACTGCCTTCGAGGCTACATTGAGTGCCTTCGGGGCTAATCATGCATGTTTAGAAGCCTTTTATGAGGCTAAGTAATTCGACGTCTTATTATTAGTTGTTAGATATTAGAGACAGGTAAGTACAATCGGATTATTTATTGACTCTTCAAATGTTCAGTTACTTTATATTTCATTTCAGTATTAGTTTCGGTAGCTTTACTTACTTGGTACATTATTTTGTATTGACGTCCCTTTGGCTAGGGAGGCTGTGTTCATGCCCGCAGGTTCAGACAAGTTGTCGGGAGAATGTCACCAGTAGGGCTTGCTGAGTATCAACAATTAGCATTTAGGCCGTAACATTTAGCAACCAGTCACCCGGTTCAAAGTTGTTCTTATGTATAGTATGGGTAGGTCGGGGTCTTGTCCCGACCATGTTGTAGTCACACTTCTACAGAGGCTTGTAGACTTATTTGTTAGTACAGTATGTCTGTTTAGAGGCCTTGTTGGCCTTCTATATGTTCATTTTGTTACTGTTGGTTGTATACGCTTATGGAGGCCTCGTTAGGTTTATTTGTATTATCTGTTTACAGGTAGGCCTCGTTGGCCTATGTTGAGGGTTACCCCTCTGGAGTCTCGATTACAGAGTAGTTCGCTCGGGCTGCGTATGGCATTGGGTGCCAGCCACGCCTCTCCAAATTTCGCGCATGACAAACTTGGTATCAGAGCAGGTCTGTCTTAAGGATTCTGCATGCTGTGTCTAGTAGGGTCTTGTTTATAAATGTGTTGTACACCACATTATATAAACAGGGAGCTACAGGGTATTTAAAAGTCAGTTCCCTTCTTTCAGATCTAGATCGTGCAATAGAGCTGAGTCGTAGGAGTTTGAGTTTACTCTTACATATTTTGTTTGTATACAGAGATGCCAGTAACTAGAAAAACGAAAACTAATCAGAGTAATGTAGCAGCGGGTAAGGAGACCTGTAGGGTACACCCAGTAGACGGGGACTAGGTAAGATGAAGACCTGCAGGATTTTATTGATTAGCTCCACCGAATATTTAGGGAGATACATGCTTCGGGACTCGATGCAGTAGAGTTATCAACCTTTAGATTACAGGGCATGGCCATCTTGTGGTATAGGGGATGGGAGAATTCTAGGGGGTCCGATGCACCTCCCGCAGTTTGGTCTGAGTTCTCAGAAGACTTTTTAGACTATTACTTACCACTAAAGATACGAGAGGCCCGGGTGGATCAATGTTTAGCAGTTAAGCAGGGTAGTTCGAGCATCCATGAGTGTTGCTTCAGTTTGACTCGTTAGCCAGATATGCTCTATCTTTGGTTGAGATGATGAGGGCCAGGATTCATAGGTTTATAGCAGGGCTACATCCAGATTATATTGAGGCCTGTACTACAGCCGTATTGAATTATAACATAAATATCTCTCTAATTCAGGCATTTGCACAGAACCTGGAGGATTATAGGTGCCAACAACGGGTTACTGAGACTATAGAAAGGGAGCAACATAAGAGGGCGAGACCCAGTGGCGATTAGGAAGATGCTTAGGGTGATTTCGGGCCACGCTATCAGGGCAGGCCGCCACCACCACCTCATTCCCAGAGTTATAGACCAGATCCGTATATTCCATCAGGACTTTGTGAGAGTTCATGAGCAGTAGGGTCGCAGCGACAGTCAGGTTTAGGTCAGACTAGATTGATGCCTCGGCGATGTGATACTTGTGGTAGGAAGCACTATGGAAGGTGTAGGTTTGGTTCGACTGCCTGCTATACGTATGGTCGTGAGTGCCATATAGAATGAGAGCTTGCCCAGAGAATGGGCAGGGTGACATAGCTCAGCCGACTGGGTCAGTAGTAGGGTCATCTTCTTCGATACGTCCTACGAGATGTGGATCCCATTCCTCCGCTGGCCGGGGTCGAGGCAGAGGTGGAGAGTCCAGTTCGAGCGGTGGTCAAAACTGCATTTATGCTTTGGCAGGTCATTAGGACATAGATTCTACACCAGATGAAGGGAAAAGTACTGTAGCTATTAGTTCTCATAATGCGCATGTGTTATTAGATTTTATTTATTGCGAATCACCCCGTTTGATGTGGGTAGTATGAGAGTCAGTTAGCATTACATTTGAGTAGTCAAAAAAAATCTTGGTTAGGGTTAAAGCAAATAAGGAAAGGAGGAAAGATAAGAGACCTGAGATGGTAGGAGAGTGGAACTTCGATATGTTTTAGTTACACCCCTAAGGGATCATTTATTTTGAAGACAAGTTATATTGGGATAAGTTATGGTGGGATTAGTTTTGCTGGAATTAGTTATGTTGGGATTAGTTATACTGAGATTATTTCTTATTCATTGTTTGGTATATTATATTAAAATTAACATGTGTTGTTTAATTTCTTAGAAGAAGTTGTTTGTTTATAAAAATACCTCCACACTATTTAACCTAAAAATGCCTAAATTTTCCCCTTTATCCGTTTGAAACACATCAATTCTCTTTTAAATATATCTGTTGACTTCTTTCTTCTTCTTTTTCTTTTCCACGATACATTTTCCTTTATCGTTTTGTCAATTTAATGCCCTTTGTGGTTCTTTTATGATCTTAAGTTAGTATTAGTTGTTTTGCATTAGAACATAACTCTTTCCCTTTACTCCTTTGGATTTATATGGTAGGCAATCCGAAATATAACCATTCTAAATTGAAGAATCCAACAAACATTGCACAACGATTCACAACATTTAGAGGAAGAGCAAAATGGATCAAGAACCTGCAATTTGCCAAGTTTCTAAGAACATGCATAACGTATTCGTTACGCGAAACACTCCAATTGTTAGTCGTTATAGATGAAAATTAGCTCAAGAAACTAGTTTTTAAAATAAGATTGGTTGAACAAAGTGAATAGACAGAATGGAAAAAATGGACAACGATATGAGAAAAGGGAAAGGATTATTATTCAACCTCAGGGCTATTTTAGTCAATTTGTGATTTTATCCTGGGATAACTTATCCCAAGATTATTATTGCACCCTCTGGTGGGTATAAGATATCCCTTTTTAATACCGGAATAACTTATCCCAAGATTAGTAACCAAACAATGGATAAAGTCATACTAAATTTTTATCCCATCACTATTTTTGCTTATCCATCAGACGAAACTATCCCTAATTTTGAGCCTACAAACAGCTTGTGGAAGTACTCATACTGAATAGAAGGTTAGGAGTCCGATTATCTTGAAACCAATAGGTGTTAGTATCTAAGAGATAGCCGCGCAGATGGGGAAGAAATTAGGACGTGACCTTTGGATATAGCTATTACATCTCAGAAAATTTGAGTTGTTGCGTTATGAATAGACTAATGCGAGCTTAAGGTAAACATGAAGTTTTTATGAAGTTAAGGAGAGTATTTGATAGCTTTAAATTGCGTACTACAAGATTTTGAAGTCACATGAAACGGTGGAACTATGTTCGTTGGAGAAAGTGAAAAAATAAGTTGTGTTTGGGAAGGTTTCGCAATAATTGAGTTAATATTTATTTAGAATTGTTTTGAGGAAGAGCTATAGGGCTCCTTAGATGGTTAATGAAGTGTTATATAAGTGCAAAGGAGGTTCCAGAAGGACTGGAAATCAAACTAATCAAGAAGAGAAAGTTCGGGAAAAAATGGGTTATACTACCACTTATATGGTCCGTATAACTTTATACGGTCCGTATAACATTCCAGAGAAGGTCAATCCCTGATGGGATTATACGACCACTTATACGGACCGTATAAAGTTATACCGACCATATAAGTGTCTGTATAATCGGGTGGGGTCATTTTTTTTCCAGATTTTTCTCTTTTTATATATATATATATATATATATATATATATATATATATGACCCTTGTTCTAATTTTTCATTTCCCACATTTTCCCCAAGTCTCGAAGGACCTAGAACATTCCCCTTATCATATTCACACAAACCCAAGAGAAATCAAAGATTAAATACCAAGGATCAAGAAAATCAAGTGTGGAGAGACTCTCTAGGATTTGTAGAGTTCAAGATTTCCTTTGGTGTTGAAGTTGCAGCTTCATTCAAGTGAGATTCATTAACCCAAAAGTTCATCCTTGTATAATAAAAGGTTAGTTTTACATCCATTTCATGTTATTGAGGGTGTTTGAGTGTTGAAAAACTTGTATGAGAGAAAAAAGCAAGAGATGAAGCTCAAATATGGATTTAATGATATTTTTGAGTAGTAAACTAACTTGAGTCATTATTCTTAGTATGCCATGAGTATAATCTTGTTGTGGGTGGTACTATTGATGTGGAGGAAGTATTATATGTAAGTGAATATGGTGTTGTGTTGTAGCAATTGTTACGAATGACCTTAAAAAATGAGTTTTGAGGATGGATCAATGTTTAACTTGAAAGAAGCCTCTTGATTATGATATTATGGATGTTGTTGTTGATGCTTGGGAGTTTTTTATTATATGGAGGAAGCGGATGAAACAAAGGAAATGCTGCCTAAATTCTGTTAGCTCTTAGTTACTTTAGTTTAAGCTTCATCATGCTTTAATGACCTAACTTTAGTACGAATTCTCTTGAATGTAGAGTCGCGAGCTTGAGAGGAGAACATTTACTCGTTAAGGAGACATAAAGGTATGTCAAGGCTAGTCCCCTTCTTTCAAGGCATGATTCATATGTTGTAATTCTATCCATATTTCCCATAACCTTCCTACTTCAAAAAGTTAGAAGTTTACGATTCTTAAAGCTTCTCATGATGTTAAATATGAGATGTTTTCTATGATGATCATAATGATGATGATTTTATTTCTAGAAGTCCCAAAGCTTATAATTGTGTCATTATGAGATGATTGAGTTATTTCATGAATCCCTTGATTTTATCCATTGTTGTTGATATCACCTTATGAATTGTTCCTTCGAGGTGAGATATAGCGACGATGATTATTCCATAATATAAATCGGAGGTCACCGACCTTACGTCACTCTTATAGAGTTGTAGCTTTTAATTGGGCTCTCATGCATGCTTATTTTTATGTACGATTACACCGGGCCTAGTTGGCAGGGCAGACACCACTACGGTGGGCGTAGTGGGCAGCTTATAGATAATAACACCGTGCCTAGTTGGCCGGGCAGTCATCACTAGTGGGCAGCATGAGATGGTTACCCCTGATGCAGGAGGCCCGGCTGCGGGCTAATAATGATAAGCAATTTATATATATGTTTATGATTTTTTTTAAAAGTAAAAGTTAGCCTGCATGATATCCGCCTTCATAGGCAATCAGTTACAGGTTATCTCTTTATCTTATGTTTCTTTATTTTTTTATGATGTTATTATTCATGCCTTACATACTCAGTACATTCTTCGTACTGACGTCCTTTCTTTTGTGGACGCTACGTTCATGCCAGCAGGTAGACAGGGAGATGGTCCAGGTCCCTAGGAGGTTTATCCACAGATATACAGAAGCACTCCATTATTCCGGAGTTTCAGTTTATTGGTATATTCTTTTGTGTTCATATTTGGTGCACGGGAGGGGGGGGGGGGGTCCTGTCCCGTCCTTATGATTTTCAGTACTCCAGTTAGAGGCTTGTAGACATGTGTTGATAATAGATGTTTTATGACCTTATTAGTGTATATTTTGTAGCCTTGCCGGCTTGTTCATATATATGTATGGAGTGGATTCGAAGATTACTTCATAATGAGTTTTATTTTTGAGAATGGCATTTATTCAGTTTGAGTTATTTGATAATTAGAGAAGTGGTCCATCGAGATAGATTGGAAGAAGTAGGATAAGTCGTGCTCGGTAAGCTAGCTCCGGGGACCCGTCATGGCCCTCTGGTTGAGTCGTGACAAAAGTGGTATCAGAATGGTTCCATCCTAGGGTGTGTCACAAGATGTGTCTGGTAGAGTCCTGTTTATGGGTGTGAAGCGCGCCACACTTATAAACAAGAGGATGTGGGGCACTTAGGAATAATGACCGTTCTTCTTCTTTATAGGTCGTGCGATAGAGCCATAATATAAGATTCCTCCTTTTCCTAATGGTGTGTTATGATGTCAGCGATGCCTATGAAGAGGAAAGCAACAGTTGCCCAGAAGGGCAAGACAGCGATGGGAAGGCGGACTGAACGGGAGCCACCGGTGAATATAGAGGAGGGTGAGTCCCATAATGAGGCTCCATCTCGTACTCACACTCCACCTACTTTAGAGGAGTATGAAAGAGCCTCATCTCCAGCTCCAATGCCTCCAATTCCTCATCCAGGTGCCTCCGGCCAATAGATGACAGAGCTGTTAAATTACTGACCTAGTTAGTTGCTGCCCAGGCTTAGCGGCAGGGTGCGTTTCAAGGTGACAGAGCGGTTAGTACAAGAGCCCGTGATTTTATCAGCTTGAATCCTCCAGAATTTTTTAGGTCAAAGCCGGATGAAGACCCGCAGGGCTTTATAGATGAGATGTTGAAAACGTTGAGGATAATACATGTTTCTGATATGGAGTCAGTGGAGTTGGCTTCCAATATACTGCGGGATGTGGCCGTCCTTTGGTACAATAATTGGATATCTTCGAGAGGGAAAAATGCGCCTCCCCCGGTATGGCAGGAGTTCGTAGATGCCTTCATCCACCATTATTTGCCACCCGAGGTCTGATGGGCCCGAGCTGATAGGTTTTTGAATATAAGGCAAGAAAATATGAGTGCTCAGGAGTATAGTCTCCACTTCAATTCATTGGCTAGGTATGCTCCGACCATGGTAGCTGATACGGGAGATCGGGTGCATCAGTTTGTGAGTGGCTTGGGACCATATTTGATTAAAGACTGCTTAACAGCTTCACTCCAGAAAGGAATGGACATTTCTCGTATTCAAGCTCATGCTCAGAATTTGAAAAAGAAGCAACAGCCACACAGGGAGGAGGGTGATTCTGATAGAGGGCATAGTAAGAGAGCTAGATCTACAGGTGTTAGCAGTGAGTATAGAAGATGTCAAAGGTAACAGTATTCTAGGTACTTAGGCAAATCCGCGGCTAGTGCGCCTCCTCGATTTGTGAGTAGAAGATTTGACTGCCCTATTTGTTCTGGACCGGGTTAAGGCTCGAGAGTTTCGGGTTCCCAGTTTGGAGGCGATTTTAGTCAGAGGAGACCACTTGTACCACGATGCAATCAGTGTGGTCGATTATATGTGGGTCAGTATCGCCGAGGCTCAGATGCTTGTTATGCCTGCGGTCGGACTGGGAATATGATGCGTGATTGTCCATTGATGAGTGGTAGAGGTGAGACCCAGCCCACAGGATCAGTAGCCTGCTCTTCTTCGTCTGTGCGCCCTATGAGTCAAGGCTCACAGGCGCCATCAGGTCGTGGCATGGGCAGAAGGGGTACATCCAGTTCAAGTGGCCCTCAACCCCATATTTATGTATTGGCTGGACGATAGGATCTTGAGTCCTCCCCTGACGTTGTCACAAGTAGATTATCAATATTCCCTCAAGATGTTTATGCATTGATTGATCCGGGGTTTACTTTGTCATATATTACTCCTTATATTGCTGATCATATTGGGGTAAAACCCGAGCCAATTAGACCTTTTGAGGTGTCCACCCTCTTTGGTAAACCGGTACCAGCTAGACAAATATATATAGAGAAACTGTGTGGTTGTGGTGTGTGATCGTCATACTGTAGCTGATTAGATCGAGCTAAAAATGTTAGATTTCGATGTTATTATGGGCATAGATTGGATGGCTTCCTGTTATGCTAATGTGGATTGTAGAACAAAAATGGTTCGATTCCAATTTTCGGGAGAACCGGTGCTTGAATGGAAAGGTAACACAGCATCCCCAAGAGGTAGGTTTATTTTCTATCTCAAAGAGACGAAGATGATTGCTAAGGGATATATTTATCATTTAGTCCGGATTTATGACACCGAAGTTAAACCGCCAACTCTTCAATTCGTTCCGGTAGTAAATGAGTTTCTGGATATGTGTCTAGATCAGCTTCCAGGTCTTCCACCGGAACGGGAGAGTGATTTTACTATTGATGTGCTGCCGGACACCAAAATCATATTTATTCCTCCTTACAGAATGGCTCCTGCAAATTGAAAGAGCTAAAGGCACAACTGAAAGATTTGCTCGAGAAGGTATTTATTAGGCTCAGTTCATCGCCATGGGGAGCACCTGTCTTGTTCGTAAGAAAGAAAGATGGTTCTTTGTGAATGTGTATTAACTATAGGCAGTTGAATAAGGTGACAATAAAGAATAAATATCCGCTTCCGAGAATCAATGGTTTGTTTGATCAGTTGCAAGATGATAAGTGGTTTTCAAAGATACATCTGAGATCAGGATATCACCAAGTGAGAGTTAGAGAAGATATTCCAAAAACGGCTTTCAGGACTAGATATGGTTATTACAAATTTCGGGTAATGTCGTTTGGATTGACTAAAGTCCCGACAGTGTTCATGAATTTGATGAATAATGTATTCAGGCCTTTCCTAGATTTATTCGTAATTGTATTCATCGATGACATTCTAGTCTACTCCAGATCAGAAGCAGAGTATACAGATCATTTACGTAATGTCCTTGAAATTCTTCGGACATGAGAATTGTATGCCAAATTTTCAAAATGTGAGTTCTAGCTAAATTCTATAACTTTTCTGGGCTATATTATTTCAGCTGATGGTATTTGAGTAGATACTCAGAAGATTGAGGCTGTAAAGAATGGCCAAGACCTACAACACCTACAGAGGTCCGTAGCTTTCTGGGATTGGCAGGCTATTACAGAATATTTGTAGAAGGTTTTTCTTCTATTTCTGCGCCATTGACAAGGCTAACTCAGAAATTAGCAAAATTCCAATGGACCAATGGTTGTGAGCGCAGTTTCTGGGAATTGAAAGATAGATTGACTTCAGCCCCAGTCATGACACTTCCAGAAGGATCAGAAGGCTATGTTATTTATTATGATGCCTCTGGTGTTGGGTTGGACTGTGTATTGATGCAGTATGGTAAGGTCATTGCCTATGCCTCTAGGCAGTTGCGAAAACATGAGAAAAACTATCCGACCCATGATCTTGAACTAGCTGCGGTTATTCATGCACTAAAGATGTGGAGACATTATTTGTATGGTGTTCAGGTTGATATTTGTACAAATCACAAGAGTCTCCAGTATATTTTCAAGCAGAAGGAGTTAAATCTAAGACAGAGGCGGTGGTTAGAGCTATTGAAAGACTATGATGTGAGTGTTTTATATCATCCAGGAAAGGAGAATGTGGTGGCTGATGCTTTTAGCCGTAAATCCATGGGCATTCTATGTGACGTTTAGCCAGAGAAAAGGGAATTAGCTCGTGAACTTCACCAACTAGCTAGCCTAGGAGTTCGCTTAATGGACTCGGGCAATGCATGAGTTGTTGTTCATAACCCGACTGTTTCATACTTAGTAGTGAAGGTGAAAAAACGCCAATATGAAGACCCCAAGTTGAGCTATTACAAAGACACACTCCCTCAGAAGGAGAAGTCACCATTTAAGATTTCTGCAGACGGAGTTCTCAGGTATCGAAGCAGGCTATGTGTCCCAGATGTTGTAGGAATATGCCACAAGATTTTGGAAGAAGCCCATTATTCCCGTTATTCTGTTCATCCAGGAGCGACAAAGATGTACCATGATCTTAAGTCAATGTATTGGTGGGACGGAATGAAGAAGGATATAGAAGAGCTTGTGGCTCAATGTCAAAATTGTCAACAAGTGAAAATTGAGCATCATAAGCCGGGAGGATTGATGCAAGCTATGGAAATTCCAACTTGGAAGTGGGAAGTGATCAACATGGATTTTATCACAGGCTTGCCTCGTTCTTGGCATAAGTATGAGTCTATATGGGCAATTATCGACAGACTTATGAAGTCAACTCATTTTCTACCAGTCAAAACTATATACTTAGTAGAAGATTATGCAAAGCTGTATCTTCAAGAGATAGTATGACTCCATGGTGTCCCAGTATCCATTATCACAGATAGAGGGGCATAATTTACAACTAATTTCTAGAGGTCCTTTCAAGAAGGTTTGGGAATTCAAGTGAGACTTAGTACAACATTTCATCCACAGACTGATGGACAAGCTGAATGCACTATTCAGACCTTGGAAGATATGTTCCAGGCATGTGTTTAGACTTTGGAGGTAATTGGGATGATCATTTGACATTTATTGAGTTTACGTATAACAACAGTTATCATTATAGTATCCAAATAGCCTCGTATCAAGCTCTATACGGGAGAAAGTGTAGATCGCCAATTGGATGGTTTGAAGTAGGAGAGATATAACTAATAGGCCCAAAACTGATCCAGCAAGCAGTAGAAAAGGTCAAGCTTCTCCGAGATCGGTTGTTGACAGCCCAGAGTCGTCAGAAATTTTATCCGGACAATCATCGACGAGACTTGGAATTCCAAGTTAACGATTGGATATTCTTGAAAGTGTCGCTGATGAAAGGTGTAATGAGATTCGGCAAGAATGGAAAGCTTAGTCCCCGCTATATTGGGCCTGACAAGATTGTGCGCAAGGTAGGCCAAGTGGCTTATGAATTAGATCTACCTTCGAATTTGGAGTCAGTCCATCCGGTTTTTCATGTGTCGATGCTTCGTAAGTGTATTGGAGACCCTTCCAGAATGATGCCTGTAGATGATGTCCAAGTTACTGAGAAATTGTCTTATGAAGAGGCACCCATTTCCATACTAGATAGGCAATTACGGAGGCTCAGGACTAAAGACATTGCTTCAGTCAAGGTATTATTGAGAAATAATAACAGAGAGGAAATGACTTAGGAAGCAGAAGAAGATATGAAGTCTAGATATCCGCATTTATTTCCATCCCAAGAAGAGGCTCAAGCAAAGACAACATTGTCCCCAGGTACGTAACGCTTTCTTCGATGCTTTCTTGGTCGTGTGTAGCCATGGTTGTTGTTGTTATTGTTGTAGCCCTGTGAGGCGATATATTTTGGGTTGCTGTGATAGGATGGTAGCGCCATATTACAGGGGAAACTTTGACGAAATTTCTATAGAATCCTCGAGAGCTTAACATTCGACGATGAATGTTCCTAAAAGGGGGAGGATGTTACATCTCAGAAAATTTGAGTTGCGTTGTGAATAGACTAATGCGACCTTAAGGTAAACATGAAGTTCATATGAAGTTAAGGAGAGTAAACTAACTTGAGACATGATTCTTAGTATGCCATGAGTATAATCTTGTTGTGGGTTGTACTAATGATGTAGAGAAAGTATTATATGTAAGTGAATATGGTGTTGTGTTGTAGCTATTGTTACGAATGACCTTAAAAAGGAGTTTTGAGGATGGAACAATTTTTAGCTTGAAAGAAGCCTCTTGATTATGATATTATGGATGTTGCTATTGATGTTTGGGAGTTGTTTATTAGATGGAGGAAGTTTATGAAACAAAGGAAATGCTGCCCCAATTTCCGTTAGCTCTTAGTTACATTAGTTTAAGCTTAATCATGCTTTAATGACCTAACTTTAGTACGAATTCTCTTGAATGTAGAGTCGCGAGCTTGAGAGGAGAACATTTACTCGTTAAGGAGACATAAAGGTATGTTAAGGCTAGTCCCCTTCTTTCAAGGCATGATTCCTATGTTGTAATTCTATCCATATTTTCCATAACCTTCCTACTTCCAAAAGATAGAAGTTTACGATTCTTAAAGCTTCTCATGATATTAAAGATGAGATGTTTTCTATGATGATCATGATGATGATGATTTTATATCTAGAAGTCCCAAATCTTATAATTGTGATGTCATTATGAGATGATTGAGTTATTTCAAGAATCCCTTGATTTTATCCATTGTTGTTGATCTCACCTTATGAGTTGTTCCTTCGAGGTGAGATATAGCGATGAAGATTATTCCATAATATAAATCGGAGGTCACCGACCTTACGTCACTTCGATAGAGTTGTAGCTTTTAATTGGGCTCTCATGCATGCTTTTTTTTATGTACGATTACACCGGGCCTAGTTTGCCGGGTAGACACCACCACGGTGGGCGTAGTGGGCGGCTTATGGATAATAATACCGTGCCTAGTTGGCCAGGCAGTCACCACTAGTGGGATACATGAGATGGTTATCCCGGACATAGGCTAATGATGATAAGCAGTTTATATATATATATAAGTTTATGATGCTTTAAAATTAAAACTTACCATGCATGATATCCGCCTTCAGAGGCAATCAATTATACGTTATCTCTTTATCTTATGTTTCTTTATTTCTTTATGGTGTTATTATTCATGCCTTACATACTCAGTACGTTGTTCGTACTGACGTCCATTCTTTTATGGACGCTGCGTTCATGCCCGTAGGTAGACAGGGAGAGGGTTCAGATCCCTAGGAGCTTTATTCGTAGATATACAGGAGCACTACACTACTCTGGAGTTGCAGTTTATTGGTATATTCTTTTGTGTTCATATTTGGGGCTTGGCAGGGTCCTGTCCCGTCCTTATGATTTTCAGTACTCCAGTTAGAGGCTCGTAGACATGTGTGGATAATAGATGTTTTATGACCTTATTAGTGTATATTTTGTACATCATTTTGTAGCCTTGCCAGCTTATTCATATATATGTTTGGAGTGGATTCGAAGATTCCTTTATAATGAGTTTTATTTTTGAGAATGGCATTTATTCAGGTTGAGTTATTTGATAATTAGAGAAGTGGTCCATCGAGATAGATTGGAAGAAGTAGGACAAGTGGTGCTCGGTAGGCTAGCTCCAGCTACTCGTCGTGACCCTCAGGTTGGGCCGTGACAATAGCCCTAGGAGGTATGTATGTATTTTATGGTTTGCTTGATGTGTCATATAGACCTTTAGGATTTTAATCAATTGAGGACGAATGTTTCTAAGCGGGGAAGGATGTTACACCTCGTACTTTTGTACGTAGAATTTCATCACGAGTTAGCCATCTTAGACTCAGAGAGCGAGACAAACTTCCAGGTCATATGGGATTAGACATGTCTATCTTGATTGTATAAGAGTTTAAGACCATGTTTAGTAGGTATCGGAATGTTTCAAGATCAAGCGAATTGAAGAAATTAAGTTCGTCAAAACTCGGGGAAAATTAGGCAGGATTCTGGACAAGATTTTGGCCAAACTTTTGGGAGGTATATCTTCTAGTGTATAAGGAATTATGAGATGCATAACCTGTTACACCCCGGAAAAATTTCGCGCTACAAAATCATAGACGGCGTAGTACGAGCTCGAAAAGGAGTTAAGTCTAACAAGGATTAAGGATGAAGATTGGGTGATCTAAGTCTAAGAATATATACACATACGACATTTGGAGACAATATGGTGTGAATTGGTTCATAAGTTATTTAACGAAAACCCTCGTTACAGTAAGTTAAGGTGGGGCCCACACATCGGGACCTTATAAAAGACATATGAAGAGATATATGAGTAGTACATGTGAATTTGAGCAAGTCCTAAGAAGGACCCATAAGCCAAAAATGAGTGTAAGCCCTCCAAAAGGACGATTTAAGAAAACGTTTTCGGATGACCTAACTTGGAGGGGCACAAACGGAATTATAAGTTTGGAATTTGGGAAAACTCCCAGAAATAAAGGTTGTAGATAATTGAATTATCTTTCCAACGGTAGGTCGTGGGCCTACAGGTGACATCGGGATAAGGAGATATGAACGTTTTAAGGCAGGAGGGTCGAGTTGAACAGTAAATCCGGCCCAACCCGAATCCAATTCGGGTCAGGCCCATTACCCATGCTTTTTAACTAAAATTTTCGGTTTCTCTCCCTCATTTTCAGACCAAGAGAACCTAGAAAACTCTAGAGAAAAAGAGAGAGGAGAGCCTAGAGAGAAAATCAATTTTTGACCAAAATCGGAGCCCCGAATCCCGAAGCCCATGAAGAGAAAAGTGTTCTACGTCGCGTTGCCTTCGATTTGAGCTAAAAATCAACTAAAGAGAAGAGGGTGGACATGGTGGCTGTGCACTTAAGGTATGAATAAGGTTCCTTTTCATTGTTAACAAGTTTATTTAGAGTTTTAACGGATTAGAACGAAGAAAATAGCGTGATAAATTCGTTTGTTGGTATGGTTGAATTGTGGAATGGGGTTTGAAGAAAATTTTGGATGAAAAAAAATGTATTTAACTTGTAGAATGCGGAGGATTTTGTTAGTGTTAATTTCGACTTCTTTACGGAAATAAAATTATTAAATAATTATATCGCGAATTGGTTGGTTGGAAAATTTGGAAAATAATGTGCGGGCTGTTTTACGGCATATGTTGGTGTTGGAAATGATGTTAATATATTTGGTATTGTTGTTGATGTGTTGGTTGCTGAATTGTAATTCTGGGCTAGGCATATAAACAGGGGAGATGCTGCCCAAAGTTTTGTAGACAAGTGTTGAGTTAAGATTGAATTCTTAAAGGCTTATAATCAATGTTTGGTATTTGTGACTAATTGTAGATTTTGGGGCATTCGGCACTTGAAATTGGAGGAGCGTAAGAAGCGGAAAAGGTATGTAAAGCTCACCCTTTCCTTCTCTTGGCATGTCCTAGATGTATTAGGTTGAAGTTGGACCTCGGGGACTACTCTACTCTTCGGAATCCGCGTCTAAATTTGCCCCTTTTTCCATTCAGTGGAATTGAACTAATTATGTTGCAAATGGTTAGGAAAGTTGTTTAAATACCTAGAACTTGTGTAAATAAAATTCGATTACCTTAAAACCCTCATAAGAGACTCCATAAAGTTTATTACACATACTTTGTGTCCGCCACCTCGTTTGACCCGAGGTGGGCCCACTACTCCCGGATTTTTCTGATTTGTTCTGTTTGACTTGTTCTGAAGTAGAATTCAAAGGAAACTCTTGGTTACTCTTCTAACTACCATATGACGTTTATTTGAATTATTTTGTTGAGTTCCATAATGCATTTTGAAACATGAAAACGATTTCAGAAAGCTTATTTTGATATAAACCATCGTGACATCCGAAAGGCATACGCTATGATTACCGTTCAATCTCTTTTATATGATTTGCCATCTGAGTTATGCTATCGAGATTCTGCAAATTTTATATTTTGATATGTTCAAACAATCCCAAAAGCTTTAATTCGATATAATCCCCCGCGACATCCGAAAGGTACGTGCTATGACTATCGTCTGATTTCTTTCTTAAATGACCTGTCATTCGGATTATTCTGTCGAGTCTTTGTAAATACTTTATGATGCATAAGTTTCTCACTACTCCACTCGTGGATGCCTCAATGCTTCCTTCATTGAGCCCGGGCCAGGATTTGTTATCAAGCGTATTCCACTGCATTGTTCGCCGTGCCTCGATGTGAGGGGGCAGGTATGCCATGTACATGGGTCCGGAGTATGATGTGCCATGTACACCTATGTTCTGATATGATATGATATGATATGATATGATGTGGCCATCTGATATGTTATGATACGTTACGGAGCTATTCCCTACTCTGAAGTATGATGTGTTGTGGCGCCAGTGACGGGGTGGCGCCACGTTCTGTTCACCGGGTCCCGTATTGGGGCCGGATTTGGCATATGTTTCTGCATGAATTATTTACGTTTTGTAAGTATACATTTTGATATCCTGGACTTTGCACTCATTCTCTGTATTTTCTGTTCCGATTATGATTTCGTCTACTGTACTTCATGCTTTACAACTCAGTACATATTCCGTACTGACCCTCTTTCTTCGGGGGCTGCATTTTCATGCTGCGCAGGTACAGACGACAGGTTTGCTGATCCGCCCGTTTAGGACTTTGTTCTGCTATTTTGGAGCGCTCTTTTATCCGGAGCCTATATTTTGGTATAGTATTCTGCTATTGTATATATGTACGCTATTCAGGGGTACGACGGGGCCCTGTCCCGTCTTATGTTTCTGTTATTATGGTTCGTAGAAGTCTGTAGACACATATGTGGGTTGTGTATATGTTTTGGGAAATACGTATTCTGTGATGGCCTTATCGGCTTCTGTGCGCTACATCTGCTTATGTACGATAGCTTGTGACTCCGTTTGACTTTATATATTTATGTATCTAATTTATATGTTGGTTTGGGGTTACTGGGTACGTAAGGTGTCCTGCTCGGACACGAGTCGCGGCCTACGGGGTTGGGTCGTGACAGAAGTGGTATCAGAGCGGTTTGTCCTCAGAATGTCTACAGGCCGTGTCTAGTAGAGTCTTGTTTATCGGTGTGTTGTGCACCACATCTATAAACAGGAGGCTACAGGACATTTAGGATGTTACCCTTTCTTTGAATCTTAGATCGTGCGATAGAGCTGTATGGTTAGGATGTTTCTCTTCCTACGAATTGCTATATCTACAGCGAGGCTCCAACGAGCAACAGTGTCAGCATTTGGGAAATTGTTTCTGATCCTCTTTTTGTAGGTGACTGTAGATTGACAAAGAATGAAAAGGACAGCTCCTGACGATGGGGATAGGGGTGCTAAGAAGGCCCCCAGGATATCACCAGGACCGAGTAAGCAGAGCCCCAACTACTCGATTGAGACAGACCCTTCGGAGGATCCAGAGACAATTCCTCCAGAGTTTCTGATCCCCAGAGCAGAGGATCTCAGAGAAGATAGTTATGATACTGACCCTTCGGAGGATCCGGCGACGATACCTCCAGAGTTTCTTACCCCCAGGGAGGAGGATAGCCACGATACAGATCCACTAGAGCATTCCTCTGGGACGCCGGAGGAAGAGGTTTCCGGGGACATACCAGCAGCTCCTGTGGTGGAGCACTATGTTAGACAGGCCTCCCCGGAGAGTGTTACGCCCTACTCCAGTCCTTTGTCCTGGCCATCAGTGAACCAGGAGTTGCCGGGCTACCTATACTCCTCCGATTCGGATGCAGGTAATAGCAGGAGCCAGACGAGTGAGGGGCAGACAGACGATGATGATGGACACATTTCCCACGGCAGCTCCCCAGGTCAGGCCCGAGATTGATCATTTATAAGTATATGAGTTTCCTAGAATTTCCTATGTGTGTATGATTTCTGTAGAATATTATTCAGTGACGGCAACGGAACAATTTTAAAAGGATTAAAGACCCAGTGGTTAAAAGCAAGGGCGACTGAGATGTCCCCGCCACCAGTGTGAATCTAGAAACCCCAGATGAAAGTGAATATTGAAGATTCAGAAGGGCAATATGGTAATTGTATGGTTTAAACCAGAGTGGGGCCCGTTACGGGAACTTTTTGAAAATTTACTAAGACCCCGATCTGCCCTAAATCACTTGACAAAGGTCGTGTGGGGCAGTCGTCGCAATTATGTTAGCATTAACGCATCAAAACGCATGAAAGTTTCGAGGTTAGGCGTGCTAGGGCCAGAGCAATTCTGGGATGGGTGACCCCCTGGGAAGGATACAAAAATTTTCACAAGTGTAAGTATAAGATATAAATGGAAATTTGGGGTAACCTAAAGGAAAAGAGAACGTGTGGAGTAGCTAGTACCCTCACAGGAGTAGCGCAGACCGAGGCGGACTAAATGGGTGAAAGGAAAAAGTGCAATACCGCTCGGAAATTTGGGGCGAATTTGAAAAGCAGTTGGAGACGTTTGCAGGTACGATAGTGGGAAACGTATATGTATGTGTATGATTTTCCTCTGGTGACCATTTTGATCAAGAGCTGAGTCCCGGCGACTAATGTTGCGATAGACGGAAGGTTTTACTAAACGGAATGCATGAAGCGAAGCGGAGATTAGGGTACGAATGTTGTCAAAGAATAGACAAACCCTGACTACATTACAAATTAGTCTAGTACGACGATATCTGGAAAAGAAAATGAGTACGGACATTAGAAAAGATGAAGGATAAGAAATGTGATTAAGCAAAACCTTCGAAAGAGTCGACAAGCGACACATAAACCTATTTGTGTGGAAATTTGACGAACAAGTCTCTAAATGAGTGAACAGGTTTTGATGAAATAACTCGTGGTACAACGATCAAGGTGAGTAATGAAACGTCGACAGGGGAAATTTTCGTAAATCACTGAAGCCTTAGTGGAAGTGGTCTGATTCTAATTAAGATTCTGTCTGTTATACGTCTGCGCCTCTGACTTTGATGAGGCTCTGTCTATTATGCCTCTGTACTTTTGAATCTGATTACGTTTCTGTCTGATATGCCTCTGCACGTTCGACTCTGATTATGAATCTGTCTGATACATCTCTGTACATCTGATTCTGATCACGGATTTGTCTGACATACTTCCATACGTCTGACTTTGACTACGAATCTGTCCGCCATAGTTCAGTACATCTGACTCTGATTATGGATCTGTCTGATATGCTTCTATGCGTCTGACCCTAGTTATGAATTTGTTTGATATGACGTGGGATTATGATAACGTTGTAAGGAACCGAGAAGTGTGACAAGAAGTGAAAGAGGTGGATGGTTGGGCCGGAAAAGAAAGGACAATAGCATTGTTGAATATAGAAGCGAAAGATATGTTAGAATAGGAAAAGCAGGAGTTGGGAAATGAATGCCCTCATAAGTGGGTTGATTAAATACAAGTACATAGTTGGTAAGGGGACCTCCCCGAAATATGATGAAGCTTCATAAGGACAGTCGAACATTCGTGGACGAATGTTCTAAAGGGGGGGAGGATGTTACACCCTGGAAAACTTTCGCGCTACAAAATCATAGACGGCGTAGTACGAGCTCGAAAAGGAGTTAAGTCAAACAAGGAATAAGGATGAAGATTGGGTGATCTAAGTCTAAAAATATATACATATACGACATTTGGAGACAATATGGTGTGAATTGGTTCATAAGTTATTTAACGAAAAACCCTCGTTACAGTAAGTTAAGGTGGGGCCCACACATCGGGACCTTATAAAATACATATGAAGAGATATATGGGTAGTACATGTGAATTTGAGCAAGTCTTAAGAAGGACCCATAAGCCAAAAATGAGTGTAAGCCCTCCAAAAGGACGATTTAAGAAAACGTTTTCGGATGACCTAACTTGGAGGGGCAAAAACGGCATTATAAGTTTGGAATTTAGGAAAACTCCCAGAAATAAAGGTTGTAGATAATTGAATTATTTTTCCAACGGTAGGTCGTGGACCTACAGGTGACATCGGGATAAGAAGATATGAACGTTTTAAGAAGCGGAAAAGGTATGTAACCAATGTTTGGTATTTGTGACCAATTGTAGATTTTGGGGCATTCGGGACTTGAAATTGGAGGAGCGGAAGAAGCGGAAAAGGTATGTAAAGCTCACCCTTTCCTTCTCTTGGCATGTCCTAGATGTATTAGGTTGAAGTTGGATCTCGGGGACTACTTGTCACGACCCGACCAGGGGCCGTGACGAGTACCCGATACTTGTACTGAGCACCCCTTAGCTATCCTGTATAAACAGTGCCATATTTTTTTTTTCTAAACATTAACATTTGCAGTAAACTTTCTAATATCGCGTTACACCAGAACGCGGACCATTCGGAATAAAATACATTAAACTGTACATAGCTGACTGTGTATATCTGTCTACGAGCCTCTAGACATAGTACATTTATACAGAGAAAGGGCCGAGTACTGTCGCGCCCGAAAATACATACACAAAATAGTACCGATGAAATAAGGCTCCGGAACAACTGGAGCGCTGTCGAATGCTGCTGATAGGGCACTAGGAATCTGGTCCGTATACCTGCTGACCTGCGCGGCATGAAACGCAGCGTCCACAAGAAGGGACGTCAGTACGAATAATGTACCGAGTATATAAGGCATGGAAAACAATGCAAGCAGTAACATGAAGTACGATCAATAATAATATCACGGAGCCATAGGGCGTATAACGAGGCAAGAACGTAAACTGTACATAGGAAGGCCCCTCTTTAGGCCGGCTGTCATGTAGGCTTTTCTTTTCATCTTTGAAACGTTTCTTTTCATAGGCATAGGAATCAACATTTTTATATTACTTATTCTCGTGTACAGAAAACAGTACATTTCAGTAACGGTATCTTTTGCTCACATTTACAGACGCCGAATACAATCGGCTCTCCCAACCCCCCCTCGGTGTCCCTTATTCATGTATACAGAAAACAGTACAATTCAGTAGACGGTATCTTTCATTTACATTTACAGACGCCGAATACAATCGGCTCCCCCAACCCCCTCCCCAACGATGACCCAACATATTACATCACATATGTATCACACATTATATATATATATATATATATATATATATATATATATATACAGACGCCGCGTACGGCTCATCCCATATCCCGCGTCCGGGCATCCCGCGTCCAGGATGGAATCCAGCTGAATCAGGTGGTGATATAACAGTGGCCCTTCCCTTTTTCCCCACATACACATACATATACATTTACTCATCTTTTATGCATATACATGTCTTATATACATTTACTTTACCATATATATATACATACCCATACACGTATACCCGTTTTATGTACCTATATCATATAAGCACACAAGAGAGCCAAGGAAAATCATGTATCCATCGGAGTGACATAAGGTCGGTGACCTCCGATTACATTACGGAATGCTAGTGATAGCTTTGTCTCACCTTGAAGGAACAAGTATTTTAAGGCGAAACTATCAACGGAAAATAGTGTTACAGTAACCGAAAATGAAATCTTAGGTATTTTAGAAAATAAAGTTATAACTAGAAAATATAAATACGATTCAACAATTAGTTTATCGCTTTCATGTTTATATGAAGTACTTGGCTTAGTCGTAGAGTCGTTCCGGTCGTACTTATCATAGCTACATTCTCTTGTCCGACATTGTCATTATCATTATCATCATAGAAACACTCCCGCCGGAGTAGTCATAGTACTTATCACTTGGTGACGAAATCGGGATCAAAGGCCCCCTTTTGATTCACTTCAAGTACGTTAACCAAGATTATAGGAAAATCCGAGAGTAACGGGCCCACCTCGGGCCGGACGAGGTAGCGTATATAATTTACCCATATTACGTGTCATAACGTTACTTGTATGAGTCTTAGGGTAATCGGGTCCCACTTAGGCAAGTTATAGGGGTCTAGAAGGTCTTTTCATCATTTTGCACACTTTCTACTTCAATTCAATTGAACGAAAAGTTGAAAACTTTAGGTGCGGATTCCAGGGATTAGGGTTGTCCCCGAGGCTCGTACCCGACTTGTTTTAGTTAAGACATGCCATAGAAAGAAAGGTGAAGCCTTACATACCTCTTTCCGCTCCTTTAGCTACTCCAAATTCGAGTCACAATCTCGTCAAAATCTGCGATTTGGTCATTTTTACCAAAACTCTCATTAGCATACTTAGAGTTAACACCTTAAGGAAACAATTGGCTATCGAAATTTCGGCAGCATTTCCTCTGTAAATACACCATCCTCGACATTCAACATATTCAAATTCACATCAATCACAATCCGGGAATTCAAACCCGGCCAAACTATCGATATGAATTCAACGACTACACTAGCAACTTCCATATTCAAACAATTCACTACTTTTTGTTTTTCAAAAACCGTCCAACGTCAATAAAATCAATAACGAGCTCATGTATACGTTCCAACGACATCACACTAATCATATAGTCTTTCATGCATACAAAGAAACATTACATTCCATTCGTTTAACTTCTAAAGCAAGTCTCCACCATTTCAACTTTGCTAAGGTTCATAGATAATCATTAACACAAAGAATCCGCAACATAACGACAATCAAAGCACTACATAAAATTGACTCGTTCTCCTCCATATTATACCACAACCACACGGCCACACCACTACACACAACACACGGCCACATGCATGCATACTACAATCTCTCCTAAAATTCATTCAACTTCCATTTTCCACATTTCATTCACAACCATAACAACCAACACTAGGCAAGATAATTAAAACACACTTTCTACACACATATATATATACATATACATACACGGCCATGATTCATATTCCTCTCCTTCATGATTTTCATCAATTTTAACATACTACTACACATATAAACCATGCATAACTCATAAAACAAGATCAATACTCACCTTTCTTCTTCAACTTCTCACTTGCCTATCTTTTGGCAACTTGTAGGATTATGAGTTGTTCTTGCTCCAACAACAACTCCACCTTGTTAAGCACCTTTAGCTTGGTAGGAAATGATTTTTGGAAGAATTTTATCAATTTTCCTTGGGAAATTTTACTATGGCCGAAATGCCTTAGGGTTTTCTCCTTCTTTCTTTTGTTCTTGATTTTCTTGAAATTTCTAGAGCTTGTTGTGATAAAGATGACTTAGTCATCTTTTTATTGACCAAATTTTTATTCAATATGGGCTTGACCCATATGCATGGACGTTTGGGCCTCAAATTTCCTTAAAAAAAAATGTCAAGCCCACTTTATATTCTTAGCTAGTTCTTGTAATTTATGGAAACAATTTTTCCAACTTCCAAATTTGCCCTTCGTCGTTCTCCATATTTCCACTTCTAGACTCTTCATAAGCAACTCATGTGCCAAAAAAAATAAAATATTGCCTTGCTTGTTGTTTTCCCGCATTTGTCTTGAATTATCCGATTGCATAAAATGCGGGATATAACACTACTCTACTCTTCGGAATCTGCGTCTAAATTTGCCCCTTTTTCCATTCAGTGGAATTGAACTAATTATGTTGCAAATGGTTAGGAAAGTTGTTTAAATACCTAAAACTTGTGTAAATAAAATTCGATTACCTTAAAACCCTCATAAGAGACTCCATAAAGTTTATTACACATACTTTGTGTCCGCCACCTCGTTTGACCCGAGGTGGGCCCACTACTCCCGGATTTTTCTGATTTGTTCCGTTTGACTTGTTCTGAAGTAGAATTCAAAGGAAACTCTTGGTTACTCTTCTAACTACCATATGACGTTTGTTTGAATTATTTTGTTGAGTTCCATAATGCATTTTGAAACATGAAAACGATTTCAGAAAGCTTATTTTGATATAAACCATCGTGACATCCGAAAGGCATACGCTATGATTACCGTTCAATCTCTTTTATATGATTTGCCATCTGAGTTATGCTATCGAGATTCTGTAAATTTTATATTTTGATATGTTCAAACAATCCCAAAAGCTTTAATTCGATATAATCCCCCGCGACATCCGAAAGGTACGTGCTATGACTATCGTCTGATTTCTTTCTTAAATGACCTGTCATTCGGATTATTCTGTCGAGTCTTTGTAAATATTTTATGATGCATAAGTTTCTCACTACTCCACTCGTGGATGCCTCAATGCTTCCTTCACTGAGCCCGGGCCAGGATTTGTTATCAAGCGTATTCCACTGCATTGTTCGCCGTGCCTCGATGTGAGGGGGCAGGTATGCCATGTACATGGGTCCGGAGTATGATGTGCCATGTACATCTATGTTCTGATATGATATGATATGATATGATATGATGTGGCCATCTGATATGTTATGATACGTTACGGAGCTATTCCCTACTCTGAAGTATGATGTGTTGTGGCGCCAGTGACGGGGTGGCGCCACGTTCTGTTCACCGGGTCCCGTATTGGGGCCGGATTTGGCATATGTTTCTGCATGCATTATTTACGTTTTGTAAGTATACATTTTGATATCTTGGACTTTGCACTCATTCTCTGTATTTTTTGTTCCGGTTATGATTTCGTCTACTGTACTTCATGCTTTACAACTCAGTACATATTCTGTACTGACCCCCTTTCTTTGGGGGCTGCATTTTCTTGCCGCGCAGGTATAGACAACAGGTTTGCTGATCCGCCCGCTTAGGACTTTGTTCTGGTATTTTGGAGCGCTCTTTTATCCGGAGCCTATATTTTGGTATAGTATTCTGCTATTGTATATATGTACGCTATTCAGGGGTACGACGGGGCCCTGTCCCGTCTTATGTTTCTGTTATTACGGTTCGTAGAGGTCTGTAGACACATATGTGGGTTGTGTATATGTTCTGGGAAATACGTATTCTGTGATGGCCTTATCGGCTTCTGTGCGCTACATCTGCTTATGTACGATAGCTTGTGACTCCGTTTGACTTTATATATTTATGTATCTAATTTATATGTTGGTTTGGGGTTACTGGATACGTAAGGTGTCGTGCTCGGACACGAGTCGCGGCCTACGGGGTTGGGTCGTGACATAACCTATCTAAATTTAATCTTAGAGAGTCTTCTTTCCAATACAATAGATAGTTCAAAAATCTGATAAGTATGGTGCCATGTATGGCCCGTACAAATAAATACATCCCACAAATTCTTGGAGCACTTTGTGGCGGTTCCAACTTTAAGCTGATCTTTATAATTCGTTTGGCTTCATTTCTGATTCATTCTTCATCCAATACAAACCCAATACCCATAAAAACCTTCTACCTAGGTTCATACATGAAAGTGAAGTGAAACCCAAGAGAATCAAGTGATTAAAGTGCGGGGAAGCTCACTAGTGCTAGTAGAGTTCAAGTACTCTCTTGTATTGAGTTGGAAGCTTTCTTCCGTGTGAAGTAATCTGGATTTGGACCTATTCTTGTGTGATTAAGTTAAGATTTTATCCCTCCTTTATGTTCTTTAGGTTTTATGCTCATTATGCAACTTGTTGGAAGTTGAAATTGTGAAGGGAAAACCCAAAGTTGTGATAAAACTTGTATTAGACCTAGGGGCTATATTGAATCATGTTAATGTGGTGTTCTTAAGTTAATTCCCATATATATGGATGGTTCTTGATGTTTTTGATGGGTTGTTAAGATTATACTCCACGATTGTAAAGAAGAGACGTGTATATCATCCTTTTATATTAGCATATATTGGGTTGGTTGTGTATATCCTTGTATGGTTGATGATTTGAAATTAAAAATGGATTCAAGAGGTTATAGTTGATGTTGTGGTTTAAGAATATGGGAAATAATGTTTTTTTTTGTTTTAGAACCGAATTATCAATTGATATACGCGATATACTAGGGTCATTTAGGTTCATATATGAATTCCTTTTTATAGGATTGACATACTAACTACGATGAGTCCGTTGTGGGAGTGTATTGACGACTTGAGGTATGTAAAGGCTATCCCTTCTTTCTCATTTTGGCATGTTTTACTTTTGACGAGCCATTCAAAACAGTCGTACTTGGGTTACCATGACCCTATTGTAGCTCTTCCTCCTTATTGGGAATCATATTATGATTAGTCAAGTTAGCTAAATAATTAGAACGATATAAAGCATGATTATAGAACGTATAGAGTTATAGTTTCCTTCGGGCTATAATGTTTGCCTTCGAGGCTATGATATGCTGCCTTCAGGGCTATAAAGTTTGCCTATTGGGCTATTGGCCATACAGACTGCCTTCGGGGCAATTCAGATGCGCGCTTGACTTCGGGGCTATGAATATACATACAGACTGCCTTCAGATCTACATTGAGTGCCTTCGAGGCTAATCATGCATGTCTAGAAGCCTTGTATGAGGCTAAGCAGTTCGACATCGTATTATTAGTTATTAGATATTAGAGGCAGGTAAGTACAACCGGATTCTTTATTGACGCTTTAATTATGTTTATTTACTTTATATTTCATTTCGGTATTAGTTTCAATCGCTTTACATACTCGGTACATTATTTTAGAGTGATGTCCTTTTGCCTGGGGACACTGTGTTCATGCTCGCGGGTTTAGACAGTTGCTGGGAGAATGCACCAGTAGGACTTGGTGAGTATCAGTCATTGTGGTAAGCTCCATGTCATTCGGAGTTACCCGGTTCAGAGTTTTGCATATGTACAATATGGGTAGGTGATGTGCCGTGAAATTGGCACATTTGATATATTTTTACGATAAGTTTTACTTGTTTTTAAGCAAGTATGTGTCGATTTGATGTGTGTTGTTGTGTTTTAGGTAAATCGAGAAGTTAAAGGACAAAAACATGAAAAGTTGCATAAGTTGGCACGGTGTGAGGTTTTATGGGCCGTATATCTTTATACGGACCACATTTCTTATCGTGTTTAAGGATAAAGTGAAGCAGTGTGTTGAAGTGAAGGATGCTGAGTTACGAGAAACTTCTACAAACCGTAATCCAGATCGTATTTAGTGGAATTTACTAAGGCAGAAAGTCAAGTTTGAAGATGGAGTTATACGTCCTAGTTTCACGGACCGTATAATGTTTATACGGGTCGTATAATGTTATCGTGATTTTTACTGAACCTTTGAAGACTGCTGACCGTATAAACTTTATACCGTATTTACAGACGGTAATTAATACCGTCAGGGACCTTTTTGGAATTATGTAATTTTATGTTTTTTTGGACCTTATAAATAGTTCATTACAGGGTTTTATTTATTACAAGTTTTCAGTTTTAAACTATTATTCCGTAGCATTAAATACTCATAGTTTTTGAAGCTTTTTAGAGAACAAATAATTGCAATTACTTTGTTTCAATTCCAATCAATCAAAAGTAAGCATTATGATTTCTGTTATCTCTTCTTGTTCTTCTTCCAATATGAGGAGCTAATTTCTTTACTAAGGTTGTGAACCCTAGGATGGGTGCTTTGTGATTGAGGATTGAGATTGATACATGCATAATGGATTGTTAGGGTTTATTTATTCTTCGGTCTTCATTCATAATTGATGGTTGCAAACATTGATTAAAGCCATAAACTTTGCTTAACTGGGGAAAGTGAGTAGGGTTTGGTAGGAATAAATAACAAGAACTCGAGGAGTTAACCCTTGTTTAATAAATTCACTTAGGAATAAGAGAAATTTACTTGGCATGAATTAACCGTTCATATACACTCTTTTATATTTGGGAAACCATAAAGAGAAATAATCTCTAATTGTTGGGAAACATTAGGGATTAAATTAGAGGTTAAGTGCATTCTTATAACTATCCATTAGAAGTATATCATGATCAATCACCCTAGCATACACTTTATCTAAAGGGGGACAGAACCTTGGTTTCTTTTACCTTATATTATTATCCAAAGCAATTAGTTAACAATTAGTCATAAACAACCAATCTTCTACAAACTACACGTAGTATGAAACTAGACTGCAAGAAAGTACTATATGAGTTTAGTAACCTTTTCACACCATATTCCCTATGGTATTCGACCCCAAACTAGTTGAGTTACTATATTTGACATCACCCGCTTTACATCATTTAATAGGTGTAATTTGGGCGTATCAAATTTTGGCGCCCTTGCCAAGGAATACGATTTTGAAATTACTAACAAGTTTATGCTTTACTTAAAGTCTTTTTTTATTCCATCATACCTTGTTTGTTTTTTACTGTGAGCCAGGAGATCATGAACAACAGAGGAGGATGTGGAGTAGGCGGTAACAGGAATATGCAAGTGCAAGACCCACCAGTGGAAGAGATGGAGAATGTTTTTGCAGATATGTTAGAAGAGGTGGAATATGCCTCTGCTATTGTTGCACCAAGAATTTATTCTGCAAACTGTAAGATTGACTCCACTATCTACCAATTTCTCAAACTTGAGGGATACTTTCGAAACTCTACCGATGACGACCCTCACTGGTATTTGAAGAACTTTGTGGGTGTGTATGCCCAACATATGCCGAATGTTGTTGCAAATGATGCTATTCGGCTAAAAGTGTTCAAATAATTTCTAGCCAGTGAAGCAAGAGTATGGTTTTAGAAGCTTCCCCATAATATTATTCATACGTAGGGAGAGCTTGTTGCTATTTTTCTTAAGAAGTGGTTTCTGCCAAGCAAGAAAGCTGAGATTCGTGACAAGATATATGATTTCAAATAGCTTCTGGGGAACAACTATTTGAAGCTTGGGAGAGATTTAAGGAATATTTGTAGAAGTCTTCTAATCATGGTTTTCCGGAACATATTTTGATAGAGAAGTTCTATAGAGGGCTAGATCGTTGACATAAGCAGTCGCAAACCATGCAACTGGTGGGTGTTTCATGGACAAGACTTATGCTGAAATCACTCAGTTTATTGAGAAGCTTACTACTCACAATGAAGCATGGTGTTCGGGTGGTACTGACAGTGTAGCCTATGGAGCTCCAATGATCCATAACAATGTGAAGGAGAACCAAGAAACTCAGCAGACGCTAGCTCAAATAGCAACCAATATTTCTTTGCTGACCAAGAGACTTGATGAAAAGGAAGCAAAGAAGGTTAATGTTGTTGAAGAAGTTCTGGGAATGTCCAAGGAAATGTACCAAGTTCAAAAGGGTCCATATCAAGAGGGGCCTCCTTGCAGTATAAGGTTGCTAACTATCTTAATCACTCGCAAGCGGGCTACCAAAGATAGAATTATCAAGGAGGTTATCAAAATCGGACTCAAATTAATGGAGAACTCAACAGGGATAGGGTAGTTACAACAACAACTATGGGGGCTCGGACCAGGAAAACTACAACAATTACAATAACTTTGGAAATAGGAGTTCCAATGCCGATATTCCGTCGAAAGGTCAATCGACTGAACAAGGGAGTTCAAAGTTGGAGAGCATGATTGAAAAGGTGCTAGCCAACCAAGAAAAAGCAGATAGAACATTAAAGAGGCTGACAAAAACTGTGAGATCTCACACGGCTTCCATTTAGAAGCTCGAGTCGCAGATTTGAGATATTTCTAGAGAACAACAACCTCCACAGAAGAGAGGACTTCCTAGTGACACTATTTCGAATTCGAAGAATGGGAGAGGTAGTATAGACCGTGTATATGCTGTCAATACGCGGAGTGGTAAAATACTTCAAAATGCTGAAAAGAAGCTGACAAATCTCGAGCCAGTTGCTGAAGAAGAAGAGGCATAATCTGATGTGCCAACAGTTGTAGATGAGGTCCAGTCAGATGTTCCTATTGTTAATGTCACGACCCAGCTAGGGGCCGCGATGGGTATGTCACGACCTAACCCCGTAGGCCATGACTAGTGCCCGATCTGGGCACTCAAACGCATTCTAGTATATGGCAGAAGCCGACAAGACTTTATTTCAAATTTAGCAAATTTTTAGAAAATTTCGGCAGAGTTTCCTTTGTTTTACGGACTATCCCAAATACCCTGCACGCAGAAAATACCAACAAAGGCCTCACAGGGCCAACAAAGCAACATCTAAATATATGCGGACCGGCCGCCGCGGCGAAGGGGATCGCCCAAACACAACACATACACATCTCTGTACAGAAAGATCCCAACCCACAAACATGTCCACAGACCTCTAACAGACCGACAGAATCATATGACGGGACAGGGCCCCGCCGTACCCATGAACGAGAAATATACATATATAGAAGTGACAGACTATACCAAAAGATGGCTCTGAATAAAAGAGCGCTCCAAAAATAGCAGAATGAGATCCTAAGCAGACGGATCAGCAAACCTGTCGTCGGTACCTGCGCGGCATGAAAACGCAGCCCCCGAAGAAAGGGGGTCAGTACGAAATATGTACTGAATATGTAAAGCCTGAGTTGCAGAAACAAAATCATAACTGGTGCAGAACATATAGAAAGTAAACGGAAGATCCAAAGTATCAGATACATTTTTCCAAAACATGCAGAGTGTGTACGGAACATATGTCATATCAAATCCGGCCCCTGCCAAGGGACTCGGCAGACAGAACGTGGCCACCCTCCCGACGCTGGTGCCACAACACAGAAGAATCAGAATAGGGGCATAACCCCGTAACATAATATGTCATATCTGATGGCCATAGTAAATCATATCAGAACAAACGTACATGGCACAGCATACTCCACAAACCCATGTACGCATATACCTGCCCCCTCACATCGAGGCACGGCGAACAATGTAGGGGATTACGCTTGACAACCTATCCTGGCCCGGGCTCAGTGTGGGAAACATTGGGGCATCCACGAATAGAGTCGTGAGAAACTAATGCAAGTAAAATATCATAAATGTTTCCATAGACTCGATGAGGCATATCAAAGACAAACCGATCCGATGAAGTCGGAAGGAATCATAGTAAATGAGTTTCGAGTATCAAAACAATTTATCAAACTTAATGGAATATTTAAAACCATATTAGTTAGGTAATTAAAAGGGTAGTCGAAACATTTCTTTCAAAAATCGTTCAAAAAGGGGACTTTAGTACATTAAGGGCAAAACCGGGAATAGCGGGCCCACCTCGGAACAAGCAAGGAGGTGGGCTCAAATGACGCCCTTTAAGCTTATGGGGTCACCTATAAAGGTTCTACGGACATTCTATAGCTTTTCAAGGAGTTTAGAGAAAGTTTGCATAATTTCAGGAAAAGCATATCAAAATGGTTCAATTCTACTGAAGGAAAAACTGAGATTTTCTCTTACGGATTCCGATGGCCAAGAAGGTCTTTTGAGGCCCGAATCCGATCCTAAAATTCTTAGACATGCCAAAAGAAGGATCGGGGTAGCTCTACATACCTTTCAAGCTCCTTACGCCTTTCCAAACTCACTTCCCGTTTCGTCAAAAATCTGCAAATGGTCAAGTTTACCAATTGTAAGTTATAGATGCTACAAATTCAATTCAACTCTTATTTATCTACCGAAATTTCGGCAGCACTTCCCCTATACATATAGCACCCCCGAGAATTCAACTCGGCTCACAATCATCAACAACAACCCAAACAACAACATCAACATCAACAACAAACACTAGAAACACAATATGGCACAACTAGTTCTACTTGCCGACATAATGCCATAACCTTCATTTCAACTTCAATTTCCAATCAATTTCAATGATTTCACATACATTACCAAACTAGACCATCCCAACATAGATTAGAAGCGTTTCATATGGTTTCCTTAAATTATACACACGATATACATAATATACAAACTTTCCGCCAAAATCCTAACTTGTCCGAAACTTCTAATCTTTGGCATACATATTCATAACATGTTTCCATCTTCCAAATTCATCAACACCCATCATAATTTGCAACCTAATAACTTCATTTTCATAATGTCGTAAAATCATACTTAAGCGACATAAGTTTCTACATTCCATTTCAAAGCAAACTCATATCGTTTTACTTTCATTTACATTGCAAGAATCATAATAACACAACTAACACATTACACAAGCTTGATCCATTTCATTCCATACAACTCCATACCACACAGCCAAATACTCTCTTTGCCAATTCATCCAATTTTATTCAACTTTCATTCTCAATATGAATTCCATCACATTCACAATTAGAGTACAACATAATTTCAATTCATCATTGGCATATCATACAAGCATACACACGGCCATACATATATACCATACGCCCACTTTGCAAACTTCTATTCCTTCATAAAATCAACACATTTCTACATACTACAACACAAACAAGACTTCATAACACAAGAGTAAGGGATAGATTCTTACCTTTTTACTCACTCTTCTTCACTTGAATATATGGTCACTTGATGAAATAAGGCCTCCTTTCTCCAAACCAACTACACCAAGTTAAAGAGGCTACTCAATTTAGTAGGAAAACCACAAAAGAAATTTTTAGGAGCAAGATTTTTGGTGGTGAAATTTCCACACCAAACCCGAAACCCTCTTCTCTTGTTTTGCTTTGTTTTTTTTTTTGTTCTTTCTTCAATCTTCTAAAGGATGAAGATGATATATAATAAGTATACTATGGTCCCCTTAGTTAATTTATCACATGGAAAGTTTATTTGGGCCATAGTTGGCCGGCCACTCCATCTCTTCTTGGGCCTCATTTCATTTCCCATTTTGAGTCCAATGACTTGTAAATCAAATTTTGTAATTCCCGAAACTAATTTCCAAAATTCCAAAGTTGCCCTTAGTCTCCCTCGACACTTCCACATTAATATTCTTTCACAAACAACTCATGTGCTAAATGCAATCAATTATGACTTTATTTCATACAAGTCAAGATTATTTCTAATTTTTCCAAAAGTGTGAAGACACGGGATATAACAGGGTACCCGGGGCTAACCACCGAGCATCACTCGTTCTATTACTCATTATACTCATCCAACGTTTCTTTATCAATTTTATACTAAAGTTTTAAGGAAATCATCTTCCATTTCAAACATATTACCCTTTTATATACATAAGCCATTAGGCTATCAAAATAAAATATATATAAACATATACATGATGGCAACCTCGTGAAACCACATAACCCACACTGCGTATCTACGAGCCTCTACTGGAGTACTAGACATGTAGACGGGACAGGACCCCGTCGTGCCCACATATACAAATGTACACAAAAGAATAATCAAGCACCCCCGGAACAAAGGAGTGCTTTCAATGGGCTAATAGCTCCTACGAGTTTGGCTCAAGCTCGCCTCCCTATCTACCTGTGGGCATAAACACAGCGTCCAAAGAAAACGGACGTCAGTACGAACATTGTACTGAGTATGTAAGACAAGAATGAAATAATTATAATAGGAGGATCGTTAGCCATAAGAAAAAGATATAACCAGCAAGAGAGTCGTAAGCAAATATATTTCGTACATATATCATATTTTACATAATCATAGTACATATGTCATCACATCACATATCTCGTCAAATCACAATCCTCATCGTTATCCCGCGTCCGGGTTACTATCATATGCCGCCCACTAGTGGTGATCATGCCCGGCCCTCTAGGCTCGGTGTAAACATAGCAGCCCGCCTTAGCGGTGACATGGCCGGCCATTGAGGCACGGTTGAATCATATGCAGCCCGCCTTAGCGGTGACATGCCCGGCCATCTAGGCGCGGTGGACTCATATCGTCATATCGTCAATCATAATCCATCATTTTTACACATCTTATGAACATATCGTAATCTTATCATAGCTTGGCATTTTCATACATAATTTAGGCATATTATAAGCTAGCATCATTGATCATCTTATAGACATATCATGACTTAGCATTATTTCACATTTATCATTAGGAAAATACATTAAACTTTTGAAGACAACCATAACTACATCGGGGTGACATAAGATCGTGAACCCCCGATTATATTATGAACATTTACGAGTATCCTACCTCACCTTGAAGGAAATAATACATAAGGTGAGTGTGAGAAATAATATCATGAACTCTCGAATCACTATACTTTAACTCATCATCATCACTATCATGCTCGTATGTAGTTTAGTATATTTACGGACTCATAAGCTCCATCATATAGGAGGATCATGGAAAAACTTGGAAGATTCATGCCTTTGAAGGAAGGGATAAGCCTTACATACCTTTTACGTTTAACTAAGCTATCGTTCACTTGTTCTCCTTCAATGTCACATTTCTACCTTCAAGAGGGAATTCGCATTCACGTTAGTTATTCGACTATAAGAACGCGCTACTATTTCTAGAGAAAATTGGACGGAACTTCCTTTGTTTATACTACTTTCCCCCATTCTGTATCAACTCTCAAATGTTCATAACAACATTCTCAATATGATAGACAACACTCATCATTCATTTACAACATCCGTATTTCACAATTTGTCTTCAATTTCTCCATAATCATGGCAATGGTTCATCGTTGCATTTTTCTCACATAGGAAACTTATCCCATGTTCTAAATGTCATTCATAACATTTTCATAATCACAAATTATTAATGATCATGGCTCAATTCAAACCTTTACTCAACATTGCTACTATTCACACTTTCATGACCCATTTCTTACATCCTTCTATAATCTAAGTGTTTCAACTCTCCATACCCTAAATAACATGTAAATGCCATAAAACGTACCTTAGATGTTGTAGGAACAAGCCTTGAGTGATATTACTCTTCTTGCACCAAAACCCTAGTTTGTTTCTCTTGAAATTTCTTAACTTGGATGAACCTTGATGAGTTTCATACACTTGATTCACTTGGATTCTTGATATTGATCTTTGATTTCCTTTGTTTTCTTGTAGATGAAGAGTGGAGAATATTCTAGAGGTTTCTAGAGAGAACAATCGTGGAAATGAAATGAATTTAATGAGCTTGGGTCTCCTTTTAATGACTTAAATCTAATTCGGAATGAACAGTAGTTGAAGTACACAGTGGTCGTAAACCCAGTTTACGGTCCGTATTCTAGTTTACGGTCAGTATTTTGTGGTCGTATTTAAGCATAACAGAACCAGAAAGGTATGCTGGAGGTCATGGTGATTTACGATCACGGTTTACGGGTCGTATTTCAATTTACGGTCCGTATTCCAAGTCGTATTTAACCATTTGAACATTTAGCAGAAAGTTGAAGTTTTGTAAGTTGAAATACGACATGGTAGTTTACGGGTCGTATACCACTTTACGGTCCGTATTTCATTTTACGATTGACTGGGCCAAAGTGTAAATCTGTAACTTTTTCATATTTTCAGGATCCATAAGTAGTCGTTGTGGAGCATAACCAATCTCTTATTGCAATTACCTTTGAAATCTTACTCAAGGTCGTCAAACGTCGTCCCCTTCTTATTAAAACATCATATACTCGTATTCTTTGTTAGTCTATTCGTTGTACGTTCACGGGGAAATTTCCGAGGTGTAACAGTTAAGTAGGTTGATAATGTTCCAGGCAATTCTAAAAAGCAGGAAGACAACAATGACATTAGCAAGTCAACAGTTAAAGGGGCTCTTCGTGCTTTGACTCAATTATTTAAAGCCACACCGCCCTTTCCTTAGAGGTTGGCAAAGAAGACCGAAGATGCGAAATGTCAAAAGTTCTATGATCAGTTGAAATAGCTTTCCATGAACATTCCTTTTCTGGATGTTTTCAAAGAGATGTTAAGATTTGCAAAGTATTTGAAAGATTTACTGACAGAGAAGAGGTCTGTCAAGCATGACACTATGAGTGTTACTTACCGTGTTAGTTCTATTATATCCACTACAAATGTTCAGAAGTAGAATGATCCAGGGGCCTTTACTATTCCATGTTCTATTAGTCAGCATAATTTTGCTCACGCTTTATGTGATAATGGGGCTAGCATAAATATCATGCCTCTTGCTATCTATAATAAATCGGGTTTGGGAATGCCTAGACCTACAACCATGCAGTTTTAGCTGGCTGATAGATCTAAAACGCTAGTTGGAGTCATGGATGATATGCTTTTTATGGTTGGTGAATTCTTGTTTCCTGCTGATATTGTAATTCTCAATTGTGCTATTGATAGGGATATTCCTATTGTTACATCCCGTGTTTTCATGCGTTAGAAAGCGTGCAAGTTAAATGACATTAGTAACTGAAACGAGGATATTCCCCAAGCTTATAGGTGGTTAGAATGATGGTACAGATGGGTGTAAATATTAGAAGTTAAACCAACCGAAGAACTCGGTGTATACAATGAATGAAGTTTCGAAATAATTTAGGACTTAAAAAGTGTGATGACGGTGATTGAGAATAATATTCGGTTTATGTATAAAGAGGCTATGGACTAGAGTTCTACCATATGATTATGATAATGAGTATATAAAATGTGTTAAAAGTGGTTCATGTTCAAGTAAAGTGAGATCAATAAATTAATTATGTGTGTAATTAATTAAATGGGAAATTGTAGTTGGTATAAAATAATGCTAGTGGAGGGATGAGTGTTTCACGTTATGTGGCAGCATATAAGGGAGTCACAATGACTAAGCATTGTTAAGTGATAGGTGGCAGCTTTGGAAAGCCTATTAGAAGGATGGACCCCACAATTCATTAAGTGTATATAACACAAATGTTTCATTTGATAGATGAATCTTCTTAGCAAAAAAAAAAAAAAAACGTGAATAGAAACCTTCATAGCTTCATCTAGCTTAGGGACTTCACATGAAGTACACAACAACAATATTAGAAGAGCAGCAACGTTTTCCCCTCTATTTCCTTCACAAATTATATTTCCTTCAACGAATTGAAAGGTAGATAACGTAAATCTTGCGTTAGCCATCTCATAGTGCTAGTAAACTTGTAGTTGCCTCGTTGTTGCGGCTGTAAGAGTTGTTCCAGTTCATGTGAGGAGTTTTTCCAAAGGATTCAAGGTAATAACTCTCCTCTCCTTGATATATTTAAGTTCACCCCAGTCATAGCTAAATTGTGGGATGAGCATTACGAAATTAATCGCGGGAAGTCGGATAAATTATTATTGTTATCATGTGGGCTGTTTGGTGGTTGTTATGAATTATTTTATGGGCTGGAATATCATGGGATTGGCTGTAATTGTTGTTGTTATGTTTGTTGTTATACTACGTATATACGGAAATAAAGAAGTGTATACAAGCATCGGTGTAGGAATATATATTGGCTGTTTTGGAGGTGATTTAAAAAGGGATTTGATTCTATTTGGATACGTGTTTGTTGATATTGTTGTTGGTATAATGATTAATGTTTTGGCTAAGTTGGAATCACGAGGATTATTATGGTTTTAGGGAAGATGCTGCCCGAATATCGTTAGATTTCTAAGTAATTAAGGATTGGTTTGAAAGAGTATCCTAAATTAATTATTGTCACATTTGGTATTATTTGTAGATTATATGAGATTAGTAAGACGTGGGCCGAATTCTATAAAGTTAGGAAGTGAGTTATTGTTCTGTTTCCATAGAATTTATGTGATGACGTTGTCAAAGTCATTGTTTGCGATTTGGGAATGATATGAAGCTTGGTTAGAACGAATTATACAGGGGATTCATTAAATCATTTGTTAAGTTAATATGAGTTTAAAGTTAATTCCTACGGGCTGATTTGAGCATATCGCTTTGGGATATTGACTTGCAGGTTCAAGAAATGAGTCATGGGATGAGTAAGTAAGCGACGAGGTATGTTAAGGCTAGTCCCTTTTCTTCTTTTTGGCATGATCTTTATAACCAAATAGACGATGAGCATGTGACTTTAAAGAAACTCCTATTCTTAGAGCCAGTAGGATGACTAATGTTCTTGATTTCCAAAAGCTATTTCATTGTGTCTTGATACGTGTCTATGATTCCAGAAGTTTTATTTTGATATAATCCATAGTGACATTCTAAGGGTACTTGATATGACAGTTGTCTTGATTATCAAATGATGGTTCATCTTGATTATTCTATCGAGTCTCAGATGTGACTTAGTTTGCATATGGTTGCTCACTACTCTGCTCGTGCATGCCTCAATATATCTTTCACCGAGGCCCGGGCCGGGTATGTTTTCGTGCAGAGTATCACTGCATTGTTCACCGAGTCCCTCACTAGAGGGCCGGGTACGGTATATATATATGATGATATAATGATGTGATGATATGATGATACGATGATGTGATTATGGCGCCAAGGATGGCATGTGATGACTTTATTCACTGAGTCCCATAATGGGCCGGGTATGATATATGATATTGATATGCATGATTTACATTTCATAAGGCAAGTGTATTGATATTTCGAATGTCATACTCGTCTCCTGTGATCTCTATTTCAGTCATGATCCTCTTTATTGTATTTCATGCTTTATATACTCAGCACATATCTCGTACTAACCCCCTTTCTTCGGGGGGCGGCGTTTCATGCCCGCAGGTACATATATTCGATTTGGTGATCCTCCAGCTTAGGATTTCCACTCAGCTGTCTTGGAGAGCTCCATTGTTCCGGAGCCTAGACTTTTGGTACAGATCTTTTGATGTATATATGTTTATCTAGGGGTAAGGCGGGGCCCTGTCCCATCATATTTCACTATCGATACTCTTAGAGGTCTGTAGACATATGTGTGGGTTGTGTATAAGTTTTGTCCAGCTGTGTCTATACGATATGCTATGGATATGTTCATCTGTAGTGGCAGCCTCGTCGGCTTGCGTATCATATTGACATGTAGTGGCAGGCTTGTCGGCTTGTGTATGACATTATGTTTTGATTAGTTGTGGCTCCTCAGGAGATAGGTTATTTGGATATATATATATATATATATATGTGATGGCGTTATGAACCTTTGGAGTTCTTTTGCAAGTTTCCACTTTGTTCTTCGATTCAGTTTTGCTATATCTGATAGGTACGTATACGAGTGTCCAGCTCGAGCACTAGTCATGGCCCACGGGGCTGGGTCGTGACACCTATTATCTTGGGGAGACCTTTCCTTGTTACTGAAGGGCTCTTATGGATTCTGAAAAGAAAGAAATTAAATTCCGAGTCAACGATGAGGAAGTTACTTTCCAAGCAAGTAAGGGGATGAAGTTACCTAGTGCTTACGAAAGCATTTCCGTTATTGATTCTATTGATGTGGTGAATTAAGCTGTTGAATTTTAAATGGAAGAAAAGCATTTGGGTGAGTCTCTAGCAGCCATTCTTGTGAACTTTGATGTTGATTATGTGGAGACGGTGAATTCTCTTATGGGGTTGGGTTCCTATTCTTACCAACCAAAAAATCTTGACCTTGATCATGAAAACAAAAAGACACCTCCAACAAAACCATCTATTGAGGAGTTACTGAAGCTTAAGCTTAAGCAGCTTCTTTCATATCTGAGGTATGGATTTCTGGGTGCTGATAATACTTTGCTAGTGATGGTGTTTGCATTGCGGAATGATGAGTATACAAAGAAGTTGCTAGAAATTTTTCGAGAATATAGACGTGCAATCGGGTGGACCATTGCAGATATACGGGGTATTCCTTGTTGTATTTGTGAGAAAAAAAATTCAGTTTGAATAGGATAGTACACCGAGTGTTGAACATTAGAGAAGATGGAATCCACCCATGCAAGAGGTGCCCAAGAAAGAGATTATAATGTGGTTAGATGATGGAGTTGTTTATCCTATTGCAAATAGTAAATGGGTGAGCTCGATCCAATGTGTTCCGAAGAAGGGAGGCGTCACAGTGGTGCCTAATGCTAAGAATGAATTGATTCCTACAAAGACGGTGACTGGGTGGCCTGTTTGTATGGATTATCAGATGATGAATTTTTCTACTAGTAAAGACCATTTCCCATTGCCTTTTATTCATCGGATGCTTGACCGGCTCGCGGGAAGCTCATATTACTGCTTCCTAGATGGGTACTCCGGCTACAACCAAATTAACATTTCTCTTGAAGACTAAGAGAAGTCTACGATCACGTGTCCTTATGGGACATTTGCTTTCAGCAGGATGCCATTGGATCTTTGTAATACATCGGCTATTTCAGCAATGTATGGATGTCTATTTTCTCAGATATGATTGAGGACTTCTTGGACGTCTTCATGGATGATTTTTTCAGTTGTGGGAGATTCTTTTGATAAGTGTCTGGACCATTTGGGTCGCGTGCTGAAGAGATGTGAGGAGACTAATCTTTTGCTTAATTGGGAGAAATATCATTTTATAGTGAAGGAAGGGATAGTCTTCGGTCAGAAAATCTATGAGAAAGGGATTGAAGTTGATCAAGCGAAAATTGATGTCATTGGCAAGATTCTTCCACCTATCTTTGTGAAAGGAGTCCGTAGTTTCTTGGGCATGCCGGTTTCTATTGGTGTTTTATTAAGGATTTCTCAAAAATTGCGAACCCCATGTGCAAGCTTCTTGAAAAAAAGGCTAAGTTCGAGTTTCATGAGAAATGCCTGAAGGCATTTGAAGAGTTGAAGAAGCGCCTCACTTCGACGCCTATTACTGTCTCACCAGATTGGTCGCTCCCATTCGAGCTAATGTGTGATGCGAGTGGTTTTTCTATTGGTGTTGTGCTTGATCAAAGGCACAATAAGATCATGCACCTGATTTATTATGCCAGCAGATTGCTTAATGCAGCACATATGAATTATATTGTTACTGAGCAAGAGCTACTTGCTATAGTTTTTGCTTTCGAGAAATTCACGGCCTATCTATGTGGGTCCAAGGCAGCGGTGTACATCCATCGTGTAGCATTGAGAAATCTGATGGTGAAGAAAGATTCAAAGACACAACTAACTACATGGGTCCTCTTGTGGCAAGAATTTGACTTTGAGGTGAAAGATCGCAAATGGTCCGAAAATCAAGTACCAGATCATCTCTCACGGCTTGAAGAAGCGAGGAGACGGTTAGAGAAGCTTGATATAGATGATGCATTCCTAGATGAGAGGGTTCTAGCAGTGTTTTCTGAGATGGCACCATGGTATGCAGATATCGCCAACTCTTTGGTGACCGGTGTTATTCCAGATGAAATCAAAGCATATCAGAAGAAGAAATTCTTGAGGGACTCTCGTCAGTATTACTGGGATAAGAAATATTTGTTCCAGACATGCGCTGACAATATCATTAGGTGGTGTGTCTAGGAGTCTGAAGTGAGGGATATTCTGAAGGCTTCCCATGACCCTCTTGTTGGAGGTCATCATAGTGGAAACTAGACTTCAGCAAAAGTGCTTGAATGTGGGTATTACTAGCCAACACTTTGTCGTGATACTAACTTGATGGTGGGATCCTGTGATGAATGCCAACGAAAAGATACTATCTCTAAGAGGCATGATATGTCTATGAACTATGTGATGGAAGTTGAACTCTTTGATGTGTGGGGTATAGACTTCATGGGGCCCTTTTTGAGTTCCGGTGGCATGAAATACATTCTGGTTGCTGTGGATTATGTCTCGAAGTGGGTAGAAGCAGTGGCTTTACCAAATAATGAAATGAAGAGTGTTGCTAACTTTCTTAAGAAGAACATATTCACCCGATTTGGCACCCCACGAGCTATTATTAGTGATGGTGGTTCGCACTTCTGCAACAAGACGTTTGCAACACTTCTTGAAAAATATAGTGTTTATCAACAAGTGGCCACTCCTTATCATCCACAAATGAGTGGCCAGGTGGAAGTCTCCAATCGGGAGATAGAGAGTATCTTGGCTAAAACGGTCAATGTGAACAGAATTGACTGGGCTAGGAAACTTGATTATGCTGTTTGGGCTTACAAAATTGCATTTAAAACTCCCATTGGATTTCTCCTTATAAGATTGTTTTTGGCAAGGCGTGCCATGTGCCAATTGAACTCGAACATAAAGCCTTGTGGGCTCTAAAGAAGTTGAACATGGAGTGGGAAGAAGCAACCAAGCTGAGGTTGTTTCAGATGAATGAAATGGATGAATTGCGATTCCATGCCTATGAAAGTGCGCGTTTGTACAAGGTGAAGATGAAGTACTATCATGATATGAAGATTCTCAAGGGGGACTTTCAGAAGGGTGATTCTGTTCTACTGTATAATTCCACGCTGAACCTTTTTTCAGGTATGTTGAAATCACGGTGGTCCGGACCTTTCGAATTGGTTAGTGTTTCACCCAATGGCTCGATGGAATTGAAAACCATGGATGGAACTTGGACATTTCCGGTTAATGGCCATAGGATGAAGCACTGCCATTGGTGCATTGATGGAGATAGGATAGTGGATAGGCACAGGCTAAAGCATAGATACAAACCTGACCCGGAGTAAAACGGTACCACCGTCGTACCGCGACGTTAAACGAAGCGCTTTGTGGGAGGCAACCTGTTACACCGCGAAAATTACCCCGTGAACGTACAATGAATAGACTAACGAAGAAGACGAGTATACGATGTTTTAATAAGAAGGGAATGACGTTTGACGACCCTAAGTAAGATTTCAAAGGTAATTACAATAAGAGATAGGTTACGCTCCACAACGACTATTTATAGGCTCTGGAAATGTGAAAAGTTGCAGATTTGAACTTTGGTCTCGTCGATGAAATACGGACCGTAAAGTGGTATACGGCCCGTAAAGTGGTATACGGCCCGTAAACCGCCATGTCGAATTTCAACATTCCAAAACTTCAACTTTCTGCTAAATGTTCAAATGGTTAAATACGACTTGGAATACGGAACGTAAATTGAAATACGGCCCGTAAACTGCGATCGTAAATCACCATGACCTCCAGCATACCTTTCTGGTTCTGTTATGCTTAAATACGACCATGAAATACGGCCCGTAAACTAGAATACGGACCGTAAACTGAGTTTACGACCACTGTGCACTTCAATTACTGTTCATTCGAAATCAGATTTTAAGTCATTAAAAAGAAGACCCAAGCTCATTAATTCATTTCATTTCCACGATACTTCTCTCTAGAAACCTCTAGAATATTCTCCACTCTTCATCTACAAGAAAACAAAGGAAATCAAAGATCAATACCAAGAATCCAAGTGAATCAAGTGCATGAAACTCATCAAAGTGTGCAGTGCAAGATCAAAATGAAATATTAGAATTCTGTAATGTCATAAAATAACCATATACATATATTATGCTCATGACATGCATAGGAGTTCAAATGAAAACTACCGCTCCATCCCACCTTGGAGGAACAATTTATAAGGTGAGATCAACAACAATGAGATAAATCGAGAAAATCATGTAATAGCTTACCATTTTCATATCATTGTTGAAATCATATTTGAGACCTTTAAGCGTAAAATCATCCTCAACGTAATCTCCATAAAAACATCTCATTTTTAACATCATAAGAAGCTTTAAGAGTCATAAACTTCTAGCTTTTGAAATCATAGAGATTATAGAAACACGTATGGAATCATACCATAGGAATCATGCCTTTGAAAGAAAGGGACGAGCCTTAACATACCTGTTCGACCTCCTATTAGCTACGCTTATTTGTCCGAGCTCGCAAGTCTACATTTAAGAGGAGTTATACTAACGTTAGACTCTTTATTGCACACTTGTTTCAGGTTTCAAATCAAACTATTCTATATTCTGCCGAAAATCGGGCAGCATCTCCCCTGTTTATATGCCTAGCCCGAATTCTCAATTCAACAACCAACACCACAATAACAATACCAACATTAATAACATCATTTCCCATACCAAATTATTATATAAAACATCCCACACGCTATTTTCCAACTTCCATAACTACTCAACTCACCATACAATCATTTTACCGTTCTATTTCCGTGAATAAGCCATTATTAACATGAATAGGAAGAGATTCATACCTTTCTCCCTTTAATATTTCTGTATCTTCACTTTTCCACGCTAAGTTTTGGCCACAACATGCCGCTATATGATTCTGCAACAATAACTATGCGCTATCCGGACCGGGATTTGGAAATTATACCTGGTTTGGGCTAAAAAGTGGGTGCGAGAAGGTTGGGGAATATTCTGGAAGATTTGGGAAGGTTTTGGGTGTGTTTGGTTGAAAAATAGGGGGCCTCCCCCTTTTATAGAATGGTCCAGGTTCTGCCTGGACCGACATATATTTCCTTCAGCACGTTCGCGCTAGCTTATTTTTTTCTGCCTGCACCTTCGTTCAGTAAAAAGGTCATAACTCTTGATCCCGATATCGTGTGAGGACCCATGAAATATGGTTCGAAATATCTTTCAATTATCTACAACTTTTATTCTTTGTGTCTTTCCAAATTCCAAACGTATAATATCGTTTTGAGCCCTCCAAGTGAGATCATCCGAAAATGTTTCCTTAAATCGTCCTTTTGGAGGGCTTATGCCCATATTTGGCTTATGGGTCCTTCTTAGGACTTGCTCAACTTTCCATATACTATTCATATGTCTCCTCACATGTCCTTCATGAAACTCCGGCGTGTGGGCCCCACTTGGCTTACAGCAACGAGGGCTTTTCGGCAAGTGACATACGCACCGATTCACCCCATATGGTCTTATTTGTCACATATCATATATATGCCTTTATTCAATCTTATAATATAACCTTTATCCTTAATCCTCGCATGACCTTACTCTTGTTCGGGCTCACACTAAGCTGTCTACAGTCTAGGTAACGCAAAATTTTCCTGGGTGTAACATTCTTCCCCCCCTTTGGAACATTCGTCCTCGAATGTTGCAGTATTGCTAACCCACAACATCATCTTTGATTCCTTAGAACAGTTATTCTTCCTTTGGGGCTCGATTACTAGTTTCTTAAACTAGAACTTGGGTTAGTCTCTCCTCATTCTTCCTTAACCCTTTTATTGCCTTCACTCAACTTCTTTCACTTCATTGTCCTCATGTACATGATCAGAGTTTGACTTGTATCTCACTCTCGTTCTATCGCCATTATTGTAGTCTTGACTTGCCGTGCCATAACTATTCATCTCCTGTATGTATTCTCTTTTTCTCGCTCCTTGTTTCCCTGTTAGTGGGCAATTACCTTTCTTATATACGGCACCCTCTTTGCGTCTATCTCTTCGGTACAATATCGGGCCATCCTTTTTATACCCGTTGATCTTAGATATATACTGTACCGAATCCCTGTAGTTCATTAGCCCCGCTCTCTATTCTCTTACATCTTGTCACTACCCATCTTAATCTTTCAATACAACCCAGAAACATAGGGCTACGAAAATTCTTACTCCATTATGACCCTCTTATAACATATGTATATATATCTAGGTTTGATTTCCTTGTACCGGCGGTCACTTCACCCGTCGTTATTTCTTATTGGCTTTCCAGTATGACTTTCTCGTAATTGTAGTTAGGCATAACTTCACGTTGATGGTTCATATAATTCCATAGTATATGATCTCTTTCCATTCATAATAGTAGCGTTCTTTCTTTCCTTCAAGAATTTCCAAACTACCAATCGTTGTTCCTTTTTGCTACAATTGTTATCCCTTCCGGCGCTACAATTCCCTTTTGTTGTCATCCTAAGTATCCTTTGGATTCGTCATCCTTTCCCTCATCCTTTGTGAACTTAGCTTGTATACCTTTCTTGCTCTCTTTGTTACCCTTTTGGACATGTCGCTGCATACTTAGGTACGATGCACTTCCTCCTGATACAAGGGGTTCAAACCATGGTCTAGAAATATCGCAGCTCATGTCGGCGTGAAGTACCCTCTTAAGTTGTCTTTCATACTTTCTTCCTATGTCTGTCTCATGGTGCATTTATTGTCAATTCGTTTCAGTTTCTTTCTGATACCTTCCTGATATGCCGATACGCCTCGAACTCTAGCCCTGAGTTAATGCATTTCTCCTTCTGGAGCTTGAGAACATCATAATTCCTTTCAAGTCCAATATGTTCTTCCCCCCTTATTAAGGAGGTCCTAATACACCAATAGCATTCAATTTCTTTTCTTCCTCACGAATTATTTTCAGTCCAATCTCAAAAGATACCCTTCAATAACTCTATTCCTTCGCTGACTAACCCTTAGATCTTATTGAACCCGCTTCTACAAAAATTCTCACTTCAAACTTCATCTGTTTTTCATATCTGAGTGCAATTAGAGTCTTTGCACTCTATTCACTCGCTTTCTCCTTATTAGTCTTACCTTACGGTGCCTTCAAAACAAATCCACACTTCGATCTTCAATCCTTACTTTCAATTTTAAGCCTAATATGTTCTTTTGATCGAATCACTTAATGTCCATACTAAAATGTATAACGACAAAAACTATATCATTTCCGTATAACTCTCACTTTTTATTTTAGGGTCTATACTTGTCACATCTTAGGATTCGTCGTTTCAATCTCTACACTTATGCTTTCCTTACTTGCTTCCCCCTTTTTAGGGTCTTACTTATATCATTCGCAAATCCATTACCTTACCTCCAATCTTGAATTCATGTATCCCTTTCCTCAATTCCCTTATTATACTACATCATATTCATGCCATTTCCCTTAAACCGCCATCTTGTCTTATCAAGGATCTAAGTCTCATGCGCAACTAATATCCCTTGTACGTCATACTCTTTTATTCTTGTGTTGCACTCATCATTGATTTCGAAGACAATCATAATCATATCTGTACTTGTTATTGGTGACAGCCTTACTTTATCACTTTATCGTCATGTGGTGAACTCGTAACTCATAGCCACACCTTTTTTTTCCATCTTATCCCTTTATGTACTTTACTTGTTTTGTCTTAGTATAGGGTATCCGTAGGAGACACATCATCCTTTTCTCATAATACGACTACTTCTTAAGCTTGTGTACTTCTCATGTTTCCTTTTCTTTCTATACCCATACTTACTCCGTTTTATAATTAATCCTTTATTCCTTGCGCAAGGAACCCTATTCTTAACTCAGTACCCCTTTGTTCTTCAAAATATATTACTTCTATACAATCCATTCTTCGCTTCCAACACTTATCCTACTCATTCCCTCTCATCCTTATTATGCTGATCCTTTTCCTAACAATTGTTCGATTTAGTCATTCATCTTTCCGTAGTCTTAGTCTTTTACATCCAGCCAAAATCATTCGTGATCTCGATTCTCCGCCACTACTTGCTATGTCACCTTTCCCTGATTTCTTTTTCGAGTTGACTTCCTTTTCCCTCATGCTTGCTATCACTCCTGTCATTGTGAAACCTCTATGTTGAACTTTCCCTAACAAGGTCTTATGAGTTTTCTTATCCACTGCTTCGTGGCTCGCTTATTGATTTCACACTTGCATTCACTCTCTATTCACATAAAACATGTCACCTCTTTAGTCATTTCCTCGCTACACTTTACTTACTTTGTATTACAGTTCTTGCTACGTTCTCATTATATCCCAATCATAATCAATTCTATAGAGTACCACTTCTTGATCTCATTCGTAATACTGCTTATAAAACAAAATAAACCTCATGGAGTAAGCATACTTAACCTATAACTCTTTCTGATTTACCCTATTACGCTTACCACATAAGTTGTCTTACCAAGTTATTCACATTCGTTACAAAACTTCGTATTCTATGTCCCTGTCTCTGTCATGTTGTTACTTCATTTTACTAATAGACTCATCGTATTTCAATTGTTGTTATCCATCCCAATCGATACTTCAGTATCACACTCCATTAGAGCTAACCTTTCCCTTTTTAAATCATATTTTAGTACTACCAATCTTCCAAATTTTCTTTGGTATTTCTCTTTACCATAAACACCCTTCTGTGTAATCATCCTTACCTTCCTATTTCCTTTTACTTCTGGTTATCTTTTAATGCTTCCTTTCCTTTTGCACTCTAGTTCTGTCCTTGGTCCTCTTTGGATCTCAATTTCGTTATGTTCTATCTAGGTTAACTCACCGATACTTTCATAGCTTGCCCTATGTCCTTTCACTATTATCATTCCTTAACATTCTAACTTCAGTTGCCTTGCACTTTCCCTCAATTCTTCTGTAATATCATAGGCGTATGTCCTTCGCTTATCATCCTACCTTTGGCCTCAACTCTTCGCGTAGTCCCTTCATATTGTATCCCCTTATTAACGCAACTCTACTATTCCCCTCAATCCAACTTGTATACAGCCATCTCCATAGCTTCGACATCTATAATAAGTCAAGATTAAGCCGTATCTATATGCGGTAACACTCTTTAACTTGACTTAATTGTATAAGTGATCCCATACTCCTCTCGATACTTTAATATCTTTAAATTTTTCATAATAATCTTCTCTTCGTATAACTCAGCTTCCTCACAGATCATTCTTCAGGCCATGCCAAATCCATAACTCTTCTAAAGCAACACATCCCACTTGTTGTCTATTTACGATAGTTCCTTTCCACACTTCTTCTTGTTAAGTGTACCTAACTAAATGACCTGATTTTGAAAAATTCTGGCCGAGTCTCCTTTACAATTCTTACTATCCAAAACCTGCATGCAGCAAATACTAGCAATGCCTCACAGGGCATATATGTGTATACGACATATCCCAGCCACCCAGGGCTCCCAATTTCAGGTAAAAGAACAAAAATATCAAAACTTAGCTCATATATCACACCTCGAGATGTACCTGATCCTTTACCGATCTGTCCCGTTATATCTTCTTGTTTAACTTCCCTTTCCATTCTTCAGCTTTACACCTCAATCATACATGCAATATTCTTACCTTACCCGATATACATCCTTCGTGCCATTGCTTACCTTTGTACCGATTCATTATCATATATATATATTCTGATAACGTAACCTCAGCGAAGTGACTTACCTCTGTGACTTCCTATATCATAGCTCACTTTCTTCCGTCGATACTGTGCTTCTACTGAGATCGAAAGTTAGTATAAGGAATCTCATTTCCTATGACTTGGCTCTATCGCATGATCTTAGATGTGAAAGAAGAGTAACCACCCTAGATGCCCCGTAGCCTCTTGTTTATAAATGAGGCACGCTTCACACCATAAACAAGACTCTACTGGACACGACTTTGAAGACAACCCCTAGGACGAACTGCTCTGATACCAATTTGTCACACCCCAATACTGATAGGGCATGATGGGCACCCGACCCTTTACTTAGAGTCGAACGAACCCGCTGGTTCTCGTTATATTCATAATCTCACTGGACTCTTAAATCAGAAAGTGAACGGCATAATGAAAGCTTTTTAAAAACATTCTTTTCGTCTTTCTCAAATCAAGTAAAATCTGTAATCATATGAAATTTGTAACAAAATGCATAATGATACATCGGCTTGCAGAGTCTCTTGCCGGACTGACATGCTATATATGTGACTCTCTCTGCAAAGTCTCTAACATAAATCAATATAATATAACATAGATACCCTTACTCGGCAACACTCCGGAAGGAAATGGACCTCGCCAATCCAGCTGGGACATCCTCTAGCAATATCCTCTACTCATCTGTATACACCTGCGTGGCATGAAACGCAGCCCCCGAAGAAAGGGGGTCAGTACGAATAGTGTACTGAGTATGTAAGGCAGGAAATCAATATATACATAAAGTCGTGGAAAACATTTGAGACATGACAATGAATGGACAACATAGATGCATCAGTATAACTACATCAGAGAAGCACATATATCCATAGGAATACCACAACAAAGGCCATAGCGTCACCCTCTGTCAATTGTGCCTTATATACACACATCACAACAAAGGCCACAATGTCACCCCCTATCAACGGTGCCATGTACATACACATCACAATAAAGGCCACAGCGTCACCCCCTGTCAACTGTGCCGTATATACACACAACAAAGGTCACAGCGTAACCCCCTGTCAACTGTGCCTTATATACACACAACAAAGGTCACAGCGTCACCCCCTGTCAACTGTGCCTTATATACACACAACAAAGGTCACAGCGTCACCCCCTGTCAACTGTGCCTTATATACACACAACAAAGGTCACAACGTCACCCCCTGTCAACTGTGCCTTATATACATACAACAAAGGTCACAGTGTCACCCCCTGTCAACTGTGCCTTATATACACACAACAAAGGTCACAACGTCACCCCCTATCAACTGTGCCTTATATAGACACAACAAAGGTCACAACATCACCCCTGTCAACTGTGCCTTATATATACATGATGAATGAAAATGAGTGTTGTGCACGATCAAAATGAAATATTAGAATTCTATAATGTCATAAAATAACCATATACATATATTACGCTCATGACATGCATAGAAGTTCAAATGAAAACTACCGCTCCATCCCACCTTGGAGGAACAATTTATAAGGTGAGATCAACAACAATGAGATAAATCGAGAAAATCATGTAATAGCTTACCATTTTCATATCATTGTTGAAATCATATTTGAGACCTTTAAGCGTAAAATCATCCTCAACGTAATCCCCATGAAAACATCTCATTTTTAACATCATAAGAAGCTTTAAGAGTCATAAACTTCTAGCTTTTGAAATAATAGAGATTATAGAAACACTTATGGAATCATACCATAGGAATCATGCCTTTGAAAGAAAGGAACGAGCCTTAACATACCTGTTCGACCTCCTATTAGCTACGCTTATTCATCCGAGCTCGCAAGTCTACATTTAAGAGGAGTTATACTAACGTTAGACTCTTTATTGCACACTTGTTCCAGGTTTCAAATCAAACTATTCTATATTCTACCAAAAATCGGGCAGCATCTCCCTTGTTTATATGCCTAGCCCGAATTCTCAATTCAACAACCAACACCACAATAACAATACCAACATTAATAACATCATCTCCCATACCAAATAATTATATAAAATAGCCCACACGCTGTTTTCCAACTTCCATAACTACTCAACTCACCATACAATCATTTTACCGTTCTATTTTCGTGAATAAGCCATTATTAACATAAATAGGAAGAGATTCATACCTTTCTCCCTTTAATATTTCTGTATCTTTACTTTTCCATGCTAAGTTTTTGCCACAACACGCCGCTATATGATTCTGCAACAATAACTATGCGCTATCCGGACCGGGATTTGGAAATTATAATTGGTTTGGGCTAAAAAGTGGGTGCGAGAAGGTTGGGGAATATTCTGGAAGATTTGGGAAGGTTTTGGGTGTGTTTGGTTGAAAAATAGGGGGCCTCCCCCTTTTATAGAACGAGCCTGGACCGAGATATATTTCCTTCAGCGCGTTCACGCTGGCTTATTTTTTTCTGCCTGCACATTCGTTCAGTAAAAAGGTCATAACTCTTGATCCCGATGTAGTGTGAGGGCTCACGACCTATGGTTCGAAATGTCTTTCAATTATATACAACTTTCGTTCTTTGTGGTTTTCCAAATTCCAAACTTATAATATCGTTTTGACCCCTCCAAGTTAGATCATCCGAAAATGTTTCCTTAAATCGTCCTTTTGGAGGGCTTATGCCCATATTTGGCTTATGGGTCCTTCTTAGGACTTGTTCAACTTTTCATATACTACTCATATGTCTCTTCACATGTCCATCATGAAACTCCGGCATGTGGGCCCCACTTGGCTTATAGCAATGAGAGCTTTTTGGCAAGTGACATACGCACCGATTCACCCCATATGGTCTTATTTGTCACATATCATATTTATGACATTATTCACTTTTATAATATAACCTTTCTCCTTAATCCTCGCAGGACCTTACTCTTGTTCGGGCTCACACTAAGCTGTCTACAGTCTAGGTAACGCAAAATTTTCCGGGGTGTAACAACAATGTTCGTACTGACGTCCGTTTTCATTGGAGGTTGTGTTCATGCCCACAGGTAGATAGGGAGGTGAGCATGATCCTGATTCGTAGAAGCTAGTAGCTGATTGAGAGCACTCCATTGTTCGGAGGTGCTTATGATGATTCTTTTATGTATATTCGTATATATGTATTTTGGGCATGACGGGGCCTTGTCCCGTCCTTATGTTTAGCACTCCAGTAGGGGCTCGTAGATACGTAGTATGGGTTAGATGGTCTCACGAAATTGCTGCTATGTATATATATATATATATTATTTTGATGGCTGAGAGCCTTATGCATATAAAAGTATTTTATGTTCTCGAATGAAAAGATGATTTTCTTATGTCTTGAGTATAAATTGATAAAAGAGAATTAAATGAGTAAGATGAGTAGTAGAACGAGTGGTGCTCGGCGGCTAGCCCCGGGTACCCGTCGCGGCCCCTAGCTGGGTCGTGACACAACCAACATTTACATTCTATAATTTGTGTTCGTTTTGTTTGTATTCGCTTTTGCGTGGTTTGATGTTTTCTTTAGTGTAGGATAAACTTGCAGGAAAACTTAAGCGTAAGATGTAATGATACAGGCCGTAACATTTTATATGGACCGTGTCTTCAGGAATGAAAGGTAAAGAAAACTTAAAGTGAACACTGTTTTAGTTACATGCTTAACTTTCACGGACCATATAATATTATAAGGGCTGTGTAGTTGATCGTATTTAAGAAGGCAACCAAAACAGTGAATTAATAAGAAAAAAGTGATAATATACGGATCGTATCATTTTATACAGCCTGTATCTTATTACGAAAAAAATATCGAGTAGAGAGTTTTTTTTTAAAAACAAATATGTACGCGCCTTTCACCTTCCCAATTCAAAATTCCGTAACTCCCAACCCTATAACGACCCGATTGGTCGTTATAGTGCGAATGAACCTTTTACCCCTATTGACCCTTCCCTAGGTCATCGAGCGGGTTTTAAGGTGACTTTTGGAGGTTTGAGCCTCAAAGTGTGATCCGTTTGACCCAAAGTTGACTTTTGAGTAAATAAACCTGTTTCGAAGTTGATTCTGAGAGATCCGGACACCCATTTATGACTTGGTAATGTGTTCGGTTTGGTTCCCAATGCACTTGGGAGCATTTTGGAACTTGGTTTGGGAACTTGCCTTTTGACAATTGGGGGTTGACTTGGCCAAATAGACCTCCGTTGGGAAATTTGAGGCCACGGGTGAATTTGTAGCATGTTTTTATATGTGTGTGCATGTTTGTTGGGTATCTATGGGGCCTTGGGTGATAGTCGAATTTCAGGATGAGATTGGTAAAAAACCAAAATATTTTGGTTCTGGTGTAGGTGCTACATCGGTGCCTTAATCGCTATAGTGGTCACGCTATAGTGCTTGGGATATGGTTATAGTGGATTGGGAAACTTTGATGACTAACCGCTGTAGCGGGTCCCTGCCGCTATACTGGCATGCTGATTTTGAGTGGAGGCTGCCATGGCAAGCCTTATGGCTGTCATAACGCGTCCACTGTAGCGGCTCCTTCTGCTATAGCCGTAATCGGGCAGAATAATCTCTATTTTCTCGAGTTAAGTCCCTTAAACCCTATCACTCTTCTCATCACCCTTCTAAGCACTCTTTGGGGGAATAGAGCTATTTGTGGACTGATTCTTCTTGGAGGTAAGGTCTATGACCCTACCCTTTATTATTTACCTTTCTAGATTCCTATTATATGCTTAGAATCACTAGAATCTAGATAGAGAAGATGAGTCTTTTGTTAGAATTCTTGAAATGGGTTTAGACTTCTAAAATAGAAAATGGTGGTGAGATTGACTAGGATAACCATAGAGTTTGATGAATTCCTTGTTATTAAGCTTATTTTTTCCATTATTGATGGTTAGTTTGAGGATTTTGTTTTAAATCCAAATTAGGCTTAATCTTGAGTTTGTTTTAGCAAATGATTAGTAGGTTTGATCACCTAGAGCTTGAATTGCATGTTCCATCTTTCATTTTTCCGTTTTACCCTTGTGGGCCTGTTTTCCAAATTTCCTTGGGTTATAATTTGACCTACCTAGAAGTATACAAATATGGGTGTCATTATTCATGGTTTTTAATATAAAATTTGATTATGAATAGACTTTGAATACTTGGAGGCGCTACGGAAAGGCAAGGCCAAGGTGTGATGGTTTGAGGCTCCTATTCGGTTTTCCAGGTAGGTTACGACTTATCTTTCAGTTAACGGATTATATGTATAGTTAGTAATTGTTGGAGAAAGCATGTAAACCTACGGGTATGAAGTTGGGATGGAAGATTTAGGTTGATTTTGTTGAGATTATGGCTTGTTGCCTTATTGTGAGTTGTTAGCTCGCCGCCAAAAGATTTATTCTAGAGAGTTGATGCTTGGTGATTACTTGTGTGTTGGAAAGCATATTTATCATGAATTAGGTTATTCGAAAGAAAGTAAGGACTATGATTTGTTATTGTGAGTGAGACTTGTGTCCATGTGTGGCACCATTGATTATATATTCTTGATCAGCATTGTTATCATGAATTCACTGACTCATATATATGTTAGGATTGGGTTGCGCGCCGTAACACTAACTGGGATTGGATTGTATACACCGCAATACTGACTGGGATCGATTTGCACGTTCCACAACACTAACTATTGGATCGGGTTGTGGGTTCTGTAATAGGTACATGGACTTAGCTGTCCCCTATGGGTCATGACTGTCGAGGCGACGAGATATTCCGCTTGAAGCGTGTGTATATCATTGCATATGCATTGCATTCATCTCGTTCGTATTATTGGTTTTATTTTGGTATTTGTTGATTGATTCTCAGTGATACTTGTACTTGATAGTAGTTCTTAAGTGGTGGATCCAGATTATAGCAGACCTGAGGTGTTTGACTAGACTCGGTTCTTTGGTATTGATTATGGGTAATTAGATTGTGTTGAGTTTATCGTAATTGTGAGCATGCCTAGTTTTTCAATCTGTTTCTATTATATATAATTTTCTAACTATTGTCAGCTTATGATGCCTACTCAGTAGGTGTTGTCGTACTAATTCTACCTTGCTGCATTTTCTTGAGTGTTGAGTTTGTAACAGGATCGACTTCTGCGCCCCGTGACTGTGTCCCGAGGCCTTTTGATGAGTATTCTAGGGTGAGCATTGGACGGATTCGTTGCCCGGATGCCTCTTCTTAGTTACTTGTCTTATTTGCTATTCTGAGACACTATTCTATTATCAGACATGCGTTCATATTCAGACTTTTATTTGTGGTTGTGGCTCTTATACGTCCTTAGACAGATTCCTTGGCATTGATGTACTATTTTCGTACTTATTAACTATCTTTATTATTATCTATGTTTGAAACTTATACTCGGTTTCCTTGATTAATTTATTGTGTTGAATGAATGAATTGGGAAAGGGTTTTCCTACCGAGGTGGGAAATGGTAGGTGCCTGCACGATTCCCCAAGTTGGGGTATGACAAGTTGATATCAGAGCCCTTGGTTACCCGGTCTATGAGTACAAGAGCATGTCTAGTAGAGTTTTGCGGATCGGTATGATGAGCTCCGTACTTATCTACGAGAGGCTATGGGACATTTAGGAAATTTCACCTTCTTTCATTCATTCGTGCCACTTTATTCAAATTGTTATTTGGCTTTGTCTAATTTGTATCTGATCCACTTTTATTCTCTCACAGATGGTGAGGAAACGAGCTACTATCTCGAGGGATGAGGTACCTGAGCCCACTGCTAGGGTAGGCACCAGAAGACGAGCGTAGGCAAGAGGTCGCGGCAGAGCTAGAGGTCGTGGAGCTGCACCAGCTAGGGGTGGGCCCCTTGTGCCTGGACATAGGCGAGTACGTTCGGCTTTTCCAGAGCGTCAGCTTGAGGGAGCACAGGCAGCCGGAGGAGGTGAGAGGCCAGACCTGACTCACCCTGATGCTATATCTGATCAGGCATTTCAGGATATCATGGCTCGTTTACCTCTTCATCTTGACGGCAACATGCCGTAGGGAGTGCCATTACTCCTGGTGGTTCCAAGACTCGAGTAGAAGTACGGACTCCCGAGCAGGGCCAAACTATGGGGATACAACTTGCTGCAACTATGGCCCCACGTTTAGGTGGTTTTCTAGCCCTTGAGGGTGCTCCCAGACCCATGGCAGTTCAACCTTTGATTGTTGAGGATTAGCAGTGTCACGACCCGACTAGAGGCCATGACGGGTACCCGGGGCTAACCACCGAGCACCGCTCGTACCATTACCCAACGTACACATCAAGCGTTTATTCATTAATCTAATGCTCAAATCATAGGAAAACCATTTTTCTCATTTGGAAACATAATTACTTTTATACACATAAGCCCTTCGGCTATCAAAATAATATACATACCATAATAACATCGTGAGACCATGCTACCCAAACATACGTATCTACGAGCTTCTACTAGAATACTAGACATATGGACGGGACAGGACCCCGTCGTGCCCAAAACATATATGCACACTAAATAGTAAATCAATGGCACCTCCGGAATAATGGAGTGCTCTCAAAAGTCTGCTTATCGGCTTCTATAAATTGGGGTCGCCTCCCTGTCTACCTGTGGGCATGAACACAGCGTCCAAAGAAAACGGACGTCAGTACGAATATTGTACTGAGCATGTAAAACATGAATGAAATGAACATAATAGAGAAATCATAATACATAAGATGAAGATCTAACTTGCGTAACTTTTAAGGGTGGATACCTTTCATGCCTATCTCATATATAAACATAATACATGTATCATCATAGCGTATACGTCATCATACCATATGTATATCATAGTACCGTATCTGCACATACACATTAAACATTATTCGTATTCGGCCACGTAGTGGCTCGACAATATCACATACATGTCTTTCAGGCTTTTCATACATTTAAATACATAGTAATATCGTAGCCGACTATAAAGGATCGGTGTCCTACATACCCAGCTATAATAATGCCTGGTGTTATACGTGCCTTGCCATACCAAGGCTCAGTGATATCCGTACCCGGCCCTACCAAGGCTCAGTTGTATCCGTACCCAACTGTAGTGGTGCGCGCACATCATTGTATATATATATATATATATATTCTACCCGGCCATATAAGCTCGAGGTTTCATAATAGCCATACATAGGCACATATACATAAAAGTCCATAAATATCTTTAGCGTCATCACTATTATCATCGTCATCATTATCATCATCACTATCAACATCGTATCTATGGTATATCTCTTACCTTTATCCCATATGGAACCCCCTATGATCATAGACTCGTAACTTTTCGGAACTTTGGTCATAGGACATGCATTAGAGCTTATAGACAATCTATAAAAATGTCGGGGTGACATAAGGTCGAGAACCCCCGATTACGTTATGGAGTAATCACATTCATCATATCTCACCTTGAAGGAACTAACATTTTAAGGTGAGTGTACACCATGAACAACATCAAGTGATCGTAAATAGGGTCATTAACTTCATAGACATCATTTCTTGCTTTAGAATCTCTTGGCTTAAACTTATCATCATTATTATCATATTCATGACATTCTCTCATCTTTACCTCATAAGAAACTTTTTATCAACTTTAACTCATAGTTCCCGGAATGTAAGAAAGTTATGGCGGAGTAGGGAAAATACTATCATAGGAATCATTAGCTTCGTAGGAATGTCATATCATGAGCTTGAGGACTTCTAGACTTAGATTCATCGTCAGTATCGTCATGCTCGTAACGTATCTCTTTTCTTTACCTTGTATGAAGCTCTTTCTACTCGTAGACTCATAATATCTAATACGTAGGAAAATCTTGGAAAGATAGGAGGATTCATACCATAGGAATCATGCCTTAGAAAGAAGGGACTAGCCTTACATACCTCTTTCATTTAACAATTTCGATCACTTGATTGTTCTCCTTCCATGCTCACGTTTCTACCTTCAAGAGAATTCACATTCACATTAGCTAATCGATTATATGAACGTGCTTACTAAAGCTACAGATAATTGAGTAGCATTTCCTTTGTTTATACAACCTTCCCCATATTTTATATCAACTCCCAAACATTTATAATAACATTCACAATATCATAACCAACCATCTTCATTCATCTACATTACCCTCATTTCACAATTCCACTTCAATTCATCCATATTCACGGTCATAGTATACTAGTACATTTTCTCACATATAATGCTTATCCCATTTCCTTAATATCATTTATAGCATAATCATAATCACAACACATAAAGAATCATAACTCAATTCAAGCTATTACTCAAAAGTGTCACTATTCTCATATTTGTAACCCATTTTCTATTTCCTTCTATAATCCAAGTGTTTCAACTTTCAAATACCTTAAACAACATGGAAATACCATAAATATTACCTTAGATGGTGTAGGAATGAACCTTGGGTAGAAACTCCTCACTTGAGCAAAACCCTAGTCTCACCTCCAAGGAGATTTCTTGTCTTGGATGAACCCTAGTGAGTTTCTTGCACTTGATTCTCTTGGATTTATGATATGATCCTTTGATTTGTCTTGAATTTGTGTTGATGACATATTTAGAACCCTCTAGAACTCTTGAGAGAGATGAAGAAGTGGAAAGGATGAGAAAATAAAAGTGGGAACGTGTATTTATACTTGCAACAAAATAAGTCCGTCGGGCATTATACGGACCACTTATACGGTCCGTATAAGTGTATGTGGTTCACCACCCTGGAAATCATTCTTGCTGTTGGGTTATACGGACCCTTATACGGTCCGTATAACATTCCACGGTCCGTGTAAGGTGGTCGTGTAACTCACAACTTTTCTGAAGTTGTCCTTATCGCTTCGTTTGATCTCGAATCCTTATACAACCTTCTTAACACTTGTTTAATACTTCATTAACAATCTAAGGGCCATTATAACTCTTCTCCAAGACTTCATTAAGCTATCATTAATTCGATACTCGTAATTCTTGCCCGACACGAACATATACCTTGCTTTCCTGAACAACTTTCATTTCCTACCTCAAATGTCTTTGAAATCTCATTTAAAATCATCAACTGTTATTTCTTACTTATCAAAACGTCGTATATGTCGCGCCCTTCGTCAGTCTATTCACTGTGCATGAACGAAAAATTTTCTGAGGTGTAACAAGGAGCTAGTTAGGAGGTTCTTGAAGATGGAGCTACCCAGATTCTTTGGCTTGCGTATTGAGGATACGTATGAGTTTATTATGGAGATGCATGAGAGGATTTATAAGATGCGCATTGTGGAGTCTCATGGGATTGGCTGCATATCATTGCAGTTTCGCGGCGGTGCGATGAATTTGTGGAGGACTTTTATTGATAGCAGACCTATGGGTGCACCTCCACTTACTTGGACCCAATTCCACCATGCTTTCTTGGAGAAGTACGTGCCGCATACTTTGAGGGATGAGTATAGAGATGATTTCCTACATTTGTGAAAGCGAAGTATAACCATGTTAAAGTATGAGGCCAGATTTTTGTTTCTTGCTAGGTAGGCTACTCAGTTGATTCCCACAGAGGAGGAGAGGATTCATAGGTTTGTGGGTGAACTTGCGTATTCACTACATGTTGCTTGTCTCCAGTTAGTGGCCTTGGTATTATCATTACAGAAAGTTGTTGATCATGCTGTGAGTGTCAAGTCTACCAAGACTTGATCCTTGGGAGAGTCTAGTGAGAAGAGGCCATGTCATATTGGTTGTTATAGTGGCTCTGGCTATAGACATGGGGGACAGTCATCCAGGTCTTATCGTTTAGCCACTAGCCGCCCTGTTCAGTCAGCATTGCAGGCTTCATCAAGTGGTACTTCTAGACCCAGTGGTGGGTCTTCCGAAGACCCTCAGCAAGTTTGACAGAGTTTGGTTTATTGTTGACCGGTTGACTAAGTCCGCTTATTTCATACCAGTTCAGGTAACTTACACTGCGGAGAAATTAGCTAGGATATATATTCATGATATTATGCGATTGCACTGGGTCCATATCTCCATTGTTTCGGTCCCTGTCTTCATTGTTTCGGATTGAGGCACCCAGTTTACTTCCAATTTTTTGAAGGCTTTTCAGACAGAGTTGGGTACTCAGTTGGACCTCAGTACAATTTTTTATCCGAAGACTGATGGTGTTCAAGAGGACTATTCAGGTGCTCGAGGATATATTGAGAGCATTTGTCATTGATTTTGGTGGTCATTGGGACCAGTTCTTGCCCTTAGTGAGTTTGCATACAACAATAGCTACTACTTGAGCTACTACAATAGCCCTTAGTGAGTTTGCGCCATTTGATGACTTGTATAATAGGAGGTGTCGTCCTCCTATTGGTTGGTTTGATACATTTGAGGTTTGCCAATGGGGCATCGATTTGATGAGAGAGTCCGTGGATAGGGTGAAGCTTATTCATGAAAAGCTTCTAGCAGCTCAGAGTCGATAGAAGTTGTATATGGATCGAAAGGTTCAGGACTTAGAATTTGGAGTGGGAGAGTTTGGAGTAGGAGAGCAGTTGATTCTAAAGATCTCACCCATGAAGGGTGTTATGCGATTTGGGAAGAAGGGCAAGTTGAGTCCGAGGTATCATTGCCCATTTGAGGTCCTTCATAGAGTTGGAGATGTTGCTTATGAGTTGGCGTTGCCACCGGGCCACTAGAATCTAGATAGAGAAGATGAGTCTTGTGCTAGAATTCTTGAAATGAGTTTAGACTTCTAAAATATAAATTGTTGGTGAAATTTACTAGAATAACCATAGAGTTTGATGAATTCTTTATTATTAAGCTTATTTTTCCATTATTGATGGTTTAATTTGAGGATTCAAGAATTAGGGTTCACACCCAAATTCAGGGATTTTTCTTTAAATTTGAATCATGATTAACCTTGAGTTGTCTCAGCATATGATTAGTGGGTTTGATCACCTAGAGCTTGAATTGCATGTTCCATTTTCAATTTCTCGTTTTATTCTTGTGGGCCTATTTCCCCAATTTCCTTGGGCTAAAATTTGACCTAGCTAGAATATAACAATATCAGTGTCATTATTCATGGTTTTTAATATAGAATTCGATTATGGATAAACTTTGAATACTTGGAGGCATTACGGAAAGGCAAGGCCAAGGTGTGACGATTTGAGGCTCTTTTTCGGCTTTCCAGGTAGGTTACGACTTACCTTTCGATTAGCGGATTATATGTATAGTTAGTGATTGTTAGAGAAAGCATGTAAACCTTCGGGTATGAAGTTGGGATGGAAGACTTAGGTTGGTATTATTGAGACTATGGCTTGTTGCCTTATTATATTGTTTCTTATTATGAGTTGTTGGCTCGCCGCCACGAGATTTGTTCTAGAGAGTTGATGTTTAGTGATTACTTGTGTGTTAGAAAGCATACTTATCATGAATGAGGTTGTTGGAAAGGAAGTAAGGACTACGAATTGTTATTGTGACTGAGACTCATGTCCATGCGTGGTAGTATTGATTATATATTCTTGATTGGCATTGTTATTATACATTTACTAACACAGATATATGTTGGGATCGGGTTGCGCTCCGCAACACTAACTGGGATCGAGTTGCACTTCGCAACACTAACTGGGATTAGGTTGCACGTACCACAACACTGACTGGGATCAGGTTGCACGTTCCGCAACACTGACTATTAGATCAGGCTGTGTTCTGCAGCAGGTACACAGACTTAGCCGCCCCCTACGGGTTATGACTGTCGAGGCGACAAGATATTCCGCTCGAAGTGTGCGTGTATCATTGCATATGCATTGCATTCATCGCATTCTTATTATTGGTATTATTTTGGTACTTGTTGTAATGACCCGCTTGGTCGTTATTTAATACTTTGCGAACCCATGCCCAATCTAGGTCTACGATCTTAAATAGTAAGCCCCATGGGGTGTTTAAATGATTAATAATGGGAAAAAATAAGTTTCGAAAAGAGTTAAAAATCGTGGGCCCAGGTAGAAGTTTGTCCGCTACAACGGCTAGAGTACCGCCGTAGCAGTCCCGATAGCGAACCCGACGTCCGCCGCAGCGGACATCACGGAGTAATAGATGCGTTTTTAACCCTCATTTTTAATAAAAGACCCTTCAAGCCTGCTATTAGGCTTTACAAGAAGAAAAACCCCTGACACCAAGTAAAAGAGGCTTCTCCAACATTCTCCACATCTTTCCCTACAAATATCATCTCTCACGGATTTGGATAAGGGCTAGGAGGGTGAGTATTTCATGAAAATTAAAATAGTTGTTCATCATCGAGGTAGGTTACGATTTACTGGAGTTAGACTTTGATTAGTGAATCGTACATACATATAGAGCTAACGGGAGATTGCATGATCTTCGGACATGAAGTTTGGATGGATATATCCAAAATTTAATGGAAGTTATGTGTAAATAGTAACTAGGGTAAGAACGAGTATATAATTGAGTATTGAGTGCTACTATTTTTGATGTTTATGCGTTACGGAATAGGAAGTGATTATTTGTCTTTGTTTGGAAGGGCTTTTCCGAAGCTAGAGTATTTATTCCCAAGTATATTCAATCTCCGTATTGATTGTTGAGTAAACTGCAATATCCATGTGGTTGTTCATTATTGTTAACATAAAATGGCTGCTTTAGGCGAGTTGAAAATATGGCATAATAGCCTACTCCGTCAAGGGCATATTTCACAACATTGTTTTCATTCATCTGTATCGCTGCATATGTTGCATGTGCTTATGAGGTAATACATGGAGCAGAAAGTCGGAGTAAGTGCCAGTTGTGTAATCCAATTTGTATGGCTAAGTTGGGTTGAATATGAGGTACCTATTTGATAGCCGATCATTGGCAGCGATGTAAAGATTAAAATATCTGCATGTATGAAAAGGCACATTTGACCGGGGGTGAGGATGTGGCCTTGATTGTGACTCGGGTCCAAGGAGTGAATCCGGAAGGAGTGGTTCATGGACGCCATGGGTCCTCTGCAGGTCATGACTACTGAGCAATGACATCAGTTAGCATGTATGTACAGCATGATTTTGGCCTTCACATCACTTTTGCATTGCATTACATTCAGACTTCCATGTCCTTATGATTGTGTGCTATCAGTCTATCACATTGCATTGTGCATCTCCTATAATTGTGTTGTGTTGTGTGAGGTGTTGATCAATGTAAAGGTAAGTGTAAGAGCGAATTACTAATGGGTAGACTTCTGCATTGAGTCTGATGAACTTAGGGAGTTTCATGATTGGTGGAAGTGTGGTGAGTATGTTCTGTGGATGCATCGTATCTTAATAAGTGAACTGGATATAAAGCTCTAAGGCTAAAAATCAGGAATTAGGCGTTAGTGTAAATAAGGAGATAAGGCTTAATTAATTGGCCTAAGGGAATACAAAATAGGACTACATTTGACTAGTCGGATAATCGGTAATACTGTGGGAATAAGAGGACCGAAATAACTAGAGTAGAGAGGTGAGTTCGTATAGGTATAATAATCTATATGTGAAGTCGTGAGGGCTCTTATTGACTTATCTACTGATCTTATTGATTTGATATTGTGTTGCGTGAACTAATCTTAGTTGACCTATGATGCTTAACGGTACGTGTGGTGTACTGATACTACTCTTGCAACATTTCTTTTGAGGTGTAGGTGTGTTGCAAGTTATAAGTTGAAGTTTCTCTCTGTGGATTCGGGACATCTTCCTACAACTTACTTATCTCATTCCAGGCAGAGGGTGTGTCATTTATTTTTGTAGTCCTTGTGTAATAGGAGCTATTATACCTGTCTAGACTAGATCTCGGGGTTTTCTCTGTTTCTTGTATCAATAACAGAGTCATCATTAGTATTTACTTTTGATTTGTGATTGATAAGTAATTTGTTGTTACCAAAACTGTCTGAACATTAGGTTGGTTGGTAAGGGTTAGCCTACTAAGTAGTAACATGGTAGGTGTCTGCACGGTCCATAATTTGGGTCGTGACAGTTTGTACCAGAGCCTAGGTAACTGGTCTCACAAGTACAAGAGAACATGTCTAGTAGAGTCTTGTGGAATGGTACAATGACGTCCGTACCCATCCGCAAGAGGCTATAGGACATCTAGAAGTTTCCCCTTCGTTTATTGTATCGCACTACTCCAAATACGCCCTCTCCTAGTTGAACCCAATTGGTATCTAGGTGATTTCCATTAATATCTTGACAGGCCAATTGGTATCTTATTATATTGACTCGAGGAACACCTTCTATGAGTAGGATGCGAGTTAAGTGTGTGAACAAATGGCAATTTTGTGCTAGCATTAAGTGTTATAAATTGTGTGTTCATTTTAGGAAGATTAGCAAGTCTAAAGTGAATTCATACTCGTTAGGTGAACACTATGCTGGTACGCCCTAAGCAAACGAACGAGCCCCTGCGAGACCTCAATTGGTGGGAAATTATCCTCCACTGACACTGTAGCTCCGCTGCAGCGGTATGGAGACCACTATAGCAGGCTCGCTATAGCTAGTAATCATCCGCTATAATGGACCCATCGCTTCTCCAGTATCGCTACAGCGAGACCAGTCTTGCCATAGCGATACTGCTGCGGCGGTCAAGTGCCACAGACCAGTGGCCTTTTTATTGTTTCCTGTTTTCCCAACCTGTTCATTCATCAACAAAAGTCAAGAAGAATCCAATTTCAATGAAAGAACCTGCATAAAAATATCCGCCTGACTAGGGCAATTGTCTTACAAATGCCCTTAAATCGGGGCACCCCCACCAAAAACAGCAAAAAAAAAAATATCCAAGTATTCCAAGCCAACAAAAAATAAGAAATTGTCTGAACAACAAGCCCTACAAGGACAAGGGATAACCAAGCTAATATAAATGAGAGAGGGAGGGGGGGGGGGTGAGTCTCTAAGCTACTCCCTTACTGGTCGCCTCGACACCACCGCCGTTATCCGAGTCGCTAGAGTTCGCGCTGCCAAGCCCGGACGCACTTAGGAAAGAGAACTGGGGGACATATTTGGTGGTCACCTTGGGGTTTTTCGCCTTCGGGACTAGGGTCTTCAAAAGCCTTTTGACGCCTTTCCACATTCTCACGAACAGCTTGTCCCTAGCCCGGCTCTTTTCTTCTCTCAGTCCAAGTTCTCCTGGAGATCCACATGGGCTTGGGCGAAAGATCCATAGGCTCCCTTCAAGGCATCCACAGGGTCCCCCATCTTGGTTTGAGCATCCATATAACTCCTTATCTGATCAGGAGTGAAATAGCCCCTACCAGCGGGACCACTAGACGACCCAACCTCTATGGAAGGGCGTGCAAACTCCATCATGGCTGCCTTCATCGCAGCCATATCTGCCTCCATGCGCTCCAAGGTACCCGAGGCCTGTGAATGACCACTCTCGTCGCCGCCCGGTTGGCCATCGCTGTCCTCATCATTGTCTGAGTCAACCCTCCTTCTCTTGCCCCTGCCCTATGCTCTCTTCACCTTCAATGGGTCAAAAGGGACATCGTACTCAACATAGCGGTCGCCAGGCTCTAAGGGTACCCCCGCATTATGGCATAGGTGGGTAATTAGGGAGGGAAATATCAAGCTCGGGCCAGCCATGGCCATAAAACTCCTCCACTCCTCAATCACCTGTATCCCCACATTCATGGGCACGCCATCCAAAATGAAAGAAACCACAAGGGCCCAGGGGTAAGTGACATCAGTAGTATTGCTCGAAGGGTGAACCCTTCAGGCCACGAGGTTCAGCCACATCCGAGCCTCTGGATTATAGTGATAGCTCTTAATGGCAGAATGGGTAACATCCCATGTAGTGTTCTTCCTCTTGGACTCCTTCACTAGCATCCTCACCAACCACGGCTTGATCCCCCCGTGGTCCTTCGAGCTAAGCTTAGCCTGTGAAAGGTTAGGCAACCTGTTATACCCCGTATTTTTGTACGTTGGATTATTCATAAGCTTATCGACAAGAATTCAAGGACAAGGTTATTTTTTAGATACGAGACAAGGACTTTTAATCCCGATTTTAATAAGTACAGATTTGCTTGTAAATTCCAATTAGTGTGGAAATATTAGTAGAGCATAGGGATTAACTAACCATGATTAGATTATTAAGCTGGGATTAATGATTTATTAAGTTAATTACACCTTGAGTGGGCCCCACCCGATTTATTAATTAAAAAGATGCATGAATGAGGACATGCCAAGTGGAGGGGGTATGTGTCAATATGTTAAGCAAACCTATAAATAGCATTTTGATGACTAAGATTAGTCATTCATCACATTGTCTTCTTCAACCAAAAATTGACTTAGAGTGAGAGGCAAAGTAAGCTAGAGAGAGAGAGAGTTCGGCCATGGCTATGGCAGCCCCTTGAGCTCACGGCCAGCTACTGTTTTGTACCATTAAATTGCTATCTTGTCTTGAATTGAAGAAGGGAATATGACCAGCCATGGCTACCAAGCTCACGGCTATGGCAGCCCATGATTAACCTCAAGTGTTGCAAGAAAAATCAAGTTCCTAAGGTACGGTTTAACTCTCTCTTACATGTTTTAGTGATGATTTGGTCTTTGTATGAATTGGTGGATATGGAATTGAATGCAAGAATTGTGTATGTTGATGTTGAGACTTTGTTTGGACCGAATATGGGGCTGTTTTAAGCTAGTGAGGATGAGTTAATTTTAATTGGTATTGTTGTTGTTGTTGTCATGGATTAAATGATAAAAGTAAAGGAATTTGATGGTTAAAGTTGGAGTCATATGTATTTAGTGTGTTGTTCTTGTTGAATTGACGGATTAAGGGTTATGATTATGTATGGTGTTGTTGATCTTGCGAAATTGGAGAACTAAGTGTAGTTAAGACTTGTATTGTGTTGCTTGTGATTGATGGGCTGCCTTAGGACTTGTTATAATGTTAACATAATTTTCTTGCATATGGGAGTTGAGGTCGTTGTTGTGTTGTTGCTAATGTGAATCACTAATTTGATAAGAAAGGAATGTATAAGATATCGTATGCGAAGCATATGTCTTGTTGGGTGTATACTTTAGATATTTGAAGTGTATTGGGCATTGTTATATTATGTGGGCTGTTTTGAGGATCCTCGGATCTTGTTTTAACTAGTTCGTGATACGATAACTTAGACGTGCCTTGGTTGATGCTATGTTAGTTGTTGTATAGTTGGCTCAAATGTGAGGAAATTGAACAATATAGAGGAAATACTGCCCAATCGTCTAGAAATGAGCTCCTAACGTTGAAATACGTTTTATGCCTTTCCGTAGATTAACCATAGTCTTGACGTTTTAATATTGGTTGAAACACTTCGGGCAGCGTATACGTATTGTATCACGGATAAGCGTTAAAGGTATGTAAAGCTAACCCTTCCTTTTTTTTGGCATGATCTTTATGAAACAAATAGACGACGTATATACGACTTCAAAAAAAAGGCTCCTATTCTTAGAGACACTAGGATGGCTAATGTCCTTGATTCCCAGAACTTACTTTATTATGTCTCGATACATCTCTATGATTTCTGAAGTTCTATTTGATATGTTCCACTGTGACATTCGAAGGATACTTGATATGACTATTGTCTTGATTTCCAAATGATAGTTCGTTTGAATATTCTATTGAGTCTCAAATATAATCTAGTTTGCATATGGTTGCTCACTACTCTGCTCGTGCATGCCTCAATATATCTTTCACCGAGTCCCGGGCCGGGTATGTTTTCGTGCACAGTTTCACTGTATTGATCACCGAGTTCCTCACTAGAGGGTCGGGTACGGTATATATATATATATATGATGATATGATGATGTGATAATATGATGATATGATGATGTGATTATGGCGCCAAGGATGGCATGTGATGACTTTATTCACCGAGTCCCATAATGGGCAGGGTATGATATGTGATATTGATATGCATGATTTACATACCGTAAGGCAAGTGTATTGGTATTTTGAATGTCATACTAGTCTCCTGTGATCCCTATTTCAGTCATGACCCTCTTTATTGTATTTCATGTTATATATACTCAGTACATATCTCGTACTGACCCCCTTTCTTCGGGGCAGGGAGGGCTGCGTTTCATGCCTGCAGGTACGGATAGTCGATTTGGTGATCCTCCAGCTTAGGACTTCTACTCAGCTGTCTTGGGGAGCTCCATTGTTCCGGAGCCTAGACTTTTGGTACAGATCCTTTTTGATGTATATATATGTTTACCAGGGGTACGGCGGGGCCCTGTCCCGTCATATTTCACTATCGATACTCTTAGAGGTCTGCAAACATATGTGTGGGTTGTGTATAAGTTTTGTTCAGCTGTGTCTGTACGATGTGCTATGGATATGTTCGTCTGTTATGGCAGCCTTGTCGGCTTGCATATGGTATTGATATGTAGTGGCAGCCTTGTCGGCTTGCGTATCATATTGGCATGTAGTGGCAGCCTCGTCGGCTTGCAAACCATATTATATTTTGATTAGTTGTGACTCCTCAGGAGACAGGTTATCTGGATATATATATATATATATATATATATATATATATATATATATATATATATATATGATGACGTTATGAACCTTTGGAGTTCTTTTGCAAGTTTCCATATTGTTCTTAGATTCTGTTTGACTATATCTAACAAGTACGTACACGAGTGTCCAGCTCGGGCACTAGTCATGGCTCATGGGGCTGGGTCGTGACAAAAGTGGTATCAGAGCAGTTCATCCTCGGAGTGTCTACTGACCGTGTCTAGTAGAGTCTTGTTTATTGGTATGTTGTGCACCACATCTATAAACAGGGAGCTATAGGACATTTAGGATGTTACCTTTGCTTCTTACTCTAGATCGTGCGATAGAGCCAAGAGATAGGAAATGATATCCTTTATTTACTGACCTTTGATTTCAGCAGGAGAGTGGTGTCGACAAGAGAAAGTAAATAATGCTACTGGGAGTTACAGAGGCTAATATTTCATTGAGGTTACCTTATGAGAAATTGTATATACAGAATGGCGACTAGTCATCATCAAGGTTTGTAATTGTAAATATAGTAAGAAGATGGATTGGATGTATATATTGTTGATAAGTTCAGTTATAAGGTGCGCACAGAAGAAGCTGAAGGAATCAGTAACGGTAAGCAAAATATATGTCAGATATAGTGTGAATGTTGCAGGTATGATTGAAACCTGCAGTTAAAGATTGAAAGGGAAAATAAATAGGAAAGTGTAACAGGTACAGTTTGAGTTGTACAAACGAGGTAAGTTCATCATTTTCATATTGTTATTGATATGGGGAGACCTGTGCAGCTATGATACGAGATAATATATATGTATATATGTTGGCCCTGTGAGGCATTGTTGGTATTTCCTGCGTGCAGGTTTTGAGATAGTAAGAAATACAAAGGAAACTCTGCCAAAATTTTCCTAGAAATAAAAAGGGAATGATATATATGCTCGTAATATGTCTTGGAAAGGTCATGCCAACAGTAATGATAAGATTTGACTAAGTTGCAAGTACGTTTGACTTCGAGAAATAAAGTTAACAGTTGAATTGATAATAATAAGTAATTATGAGGTCGACATCGATATGGTAAATTTATCATGCTGGATTAATGCTTTAAGAGATACCCTCCATGTCGTCCATAAGAGGCATCATTCTTATTTGGGAAATTTGATTTCGAAGAAGCAAATAGGAGCAGCAAAGTTTGGAAATCATTTGAACGGACCAGAATACTTTCCAGCCACATTTTACCTTAGAAAAAGCTCATGTTGAAGAGCAAAAACGTCCAACAATTAAGTTTCACTTTTATTGAATAATACAAAGCATACATCAAGTAGTTTATGAACTAAATAGTTCGTTCACGACCCAAGAACAAATCTGGAGGTAAACTATGTGAATCAAGCATTAGAAGTCCCGTGGTGCTTGTCGGATTCACGTTCCTCTTCTTGTGGTGGTTTGGAGGATTGTTATGAGAATGAGTAAAGCCCAGTGAGGAAGTGACTAAAAGATATGACGTGATCTATGTGACTAAAGTATAAAGGCAAGTGTGAAACGGAAAAGCGAGCTATAGAACGAATAGGAAAGGCTTATCAAGTTTTGTAGGGAAAGTTTAGAATAAAGATTATATGATAATGGAAATGATAGCGATCATAAGAAAAGAAGGAGTAATTGAAAGAAGGAAAAAGGAAGAAAGCGAGATAAAAGTGCAGTAATAGGTTATGCCATGTATAGCCGAGAACACGAGTAATATAAGTGACGGAACTGTGAAAGACCAAACTATAGAAAGATGAGCAGCAAGGTAGAATGAGTGCCAAAAAAAGGACTGGGATGGTAAGAACATATAGGGATCAACATAATACGTTTTGAAAATGAGAAAGGGATTATGCAGGAGTAGTGTTTTCCGAAGAATACAGAGGTAGCATGAGATTCCTCGTGCACAGAATAAAAGATGGACATAGATTGGAGAAATGGTAAGGGGATACTAAAGGAAACACTCAAGATAGACGAAATTAATTGAGTACGAGTATAGAACGAAAGGGAAATATATAGCTACGAACTTAAAGGTATAGTACAACGACAAGGTTATAAGATAAGATTGTCATTTAGATGAACCCGGTATGATTTTGAGTAAGTTAGAAGTCGGTACTGGGTACACAACAAGGGCAAGAGAGCATAAGGCATAAAAGAGTATTGCGTGTATATGACTTCAACTCGGAAATAGTGATATCCTTAAAGGACAGGGACTGTAGGTTGTGGAACAAATGATGTATTGTAAATTCATTAGAGGAAACAGATGATACAGGTTGGGATAAAGATAATGTTACAAGGAACTTTGGACACTTATCATCAGAATATAAGTGATACATAATTGAGAATTTGGAACGACTACAAGTACTAATTAATTATTGATTGGAGTAAGTGAAATATGGCCTTCGATGGGTTGCTACATTGGTTGTATTACTCGAATACAAACTATTTGATGAGATTTTGTACTATATATAGAAAGGTTCTTGTCGCTTCATGATTTTGTTAAGGTTTCGTACGTGGATAATCAAAGTTATGAATTATAAAGAAAAGACATGGATATGGTACAGTATACCAAGTGAGTTAGAAAAAAAGGATCAGGTGAATATGAGATTGGAAATAGGGACATAGAGCATAATATAAACAGATAATGGTATAAGTACACCCTTAAGGGGGGGAAGCGGGTGAGAGAAATGCAAGAGTAAGATGGAAACAATTGACACTGCAATATATTTGATATGGATACTTAAAATTCAAGTGAGATCCCTTGCTGAAACAAGTTAGTAAGATCTGAAAGCCAGCAATAAACGGATAAAAGTCAAGATGGTATTTGAGACAGTGCTGAGAATTATTTGTAAAGATCTTGAATGATATGACATTAAAAAGTGGGTGCTTATAAAAATAAAGAGTACGATAAGAGAATGGTAACGACCAACTTAAGAGATATTATAAAGGATAGCAATGCTACACTAGATTAGAGGCCAAGATTTGGCAATAGAGTTGTTCGCTAATGATATTGCGACTTATAAGTAGCAAAGGAGAAGGGATGGAGAATCTCCTATAGTAGGATATGAAAAAATCAAAGGATGAATCAAGGGAAAGGAGTATGACAAGATAGGCTACGAGCGCATTTTAGTACGGATGGATTAAGTAGAGCATAATGAACCAGGTAAAGGAAAGGCTATGACTAAGATTGGATATGTTTTATATAAGTTGTACAAGAATAGTTATGCAACCTACGAATATTTATACACTACGGATGAGACCAAGTGAGTACTTGATAAGAAGAGTAAGGATACAGTAATAATAATGTGGTTGTGATGTTTTGGATACATTAAGAGAAGGCATAAGATGGTTTGAGCTAAATCACCAATATAGAATTAGTACAGAGGGCAAATAGGACATGGCCGTTGTTGAGCCCGGATACCGATTGAAAGGTACAAGAGAGGAATGCAAGGTAAAGCACAAAGACTAGCGAAACGATGCTAAGGTATTTCTTGGGATAATTTGGGCACCTTCGCATATTCTTGTAAAGATTGCAACATAATGTGTGATAGAGAAACTAAGAGCAAAATCTGAGTAAAGAGGCGCAATAGAGGGGTTGAATTAAAGATAAGAAACGACACGAGATAATACGCCTAAAGTGTTAGAATTTGTATTAAGGGAAATGGTTTTAGCGCGACGATCAGAACAAGCGGGTTACGGGATAACAGTGAATTTATATGTCAAATCAAAACTTCTTTCAGAATTATACTAGTTAACGATAGTCAGATCACAGAGCAGCTGTGTAAAGTTATTATATGAGGAAACTCCCGCGCTACTTGATAGCCAACTCTAAGGATTGAGATTAAGAGCTAAAAAGTAGAGTGACAGTTAAAGCCCTTTAAAGAAGTCGAGGAGTAATACATGAGGCCGAAGATCCCAGAATATGGACTGTAAGGTAAAGCAATGTAAGGTTATTGAAGTAAAATAATGTTACACTCTGGAATTTTTCGTCTTGTTCGTAGAGTCTACGAAGGGTCTACAGGTTACCAGAGGCATGAAATACTCCAGGGATTGTAAAATCTAATAAATCGACGAGGGACATCTACGCGTGAGAAGTAAGATGAAGTTAACGATAAATCTTGAAAGAGTAACTATAGAAGAAGAAAGATTCGAGTTAATACTAAGTGCACCAGGGAGAGAATAAGATTTTAGCAGAAGAGCTCGCAAACCAATCGTCAACCAACTGCGAAATGAAAAGGAGAGTAAAGACGACGACGTGGAATTACCACCTCGAAAGGCAAAAGCAAGAACAAATATTATGGAAATGGTTACTGAGAGAGATAGAATACGTTATAATAAAGTGAAGGGATCGACCAATGAAAGAGGCATGTGAAGGGCATAATTCAGTAAAAGAACGTTTAAGGAAGTATTGGGAGTGCAGGATTAGTTTAACATTCGAGGACGAATGTTCCAAAGGAGGGAAGGATGTTATACCCCGTATTTTTGTACGTTGGATTATTCGTAAGCTTATTGACATGAATTCAAGGACAAGGTTATTTTTGAGATACGAGACAAGGACTTTTAATCCCGATTTTAATAAGTACACGATTTGCTTGTAAATCCCAATTAGTGTGGAAATATTAGTAGAGATTAGGGATTAACTAACCATGATTAGATTATTAAGCGGGGATTAATGATTTATTATGTTAATTACACCTTGAGTGGGCCCCACCTGATTTATTAATTAAAAAAGATGCATAAATGAGGACATGCCAAGTGGAGAGGGTATGTGTCAATATGTTAAGCTACCTATAAATAGCATTTTGATGACTAAGATTAGTCATTCATCACATTGTCTTCTTCAACCAAAAATTGACTTAAAGTGAAAGGCAAAGTAAGCTAGAGAGAGAGAGAGAGAGTTCGGCTATGGCTATGGCAGCCCCTTAAGCTCACGGCCAGCTGCTATTTTGTACCATTAAAATTGCTATCTTGTATTGAATTGAAGAAGGGAATATGACCAGCCATGGTTGCCAAGCTCACGGCCATGGCAGCCCTTGATTAACCTCAAGTGTTGCAAGAAAAATCAAGTTCCTAAGGTAAGGTTTAACACCCTCTTACATGTTTTAGTGATGATTTGGTCTTTGTATGAATTGGTGGATATGGAATTGAATGCAAGAATTGTGTATGTTGATGTTGAGACGTATATACGACTTCAAAAAAAAGGCTCCTATTCTTAGAGACACTAGGATGGCTAATGTCCTTGATTCCCAGAACTTACTTTATTATGTCTCGATACGTATCTATGATTTCTGAAGTTCTATTTGATATATTCCACTGTGACATTCGAAGGATACTTGATATGACTATTATCTTGATTTCCAAATGATAGTTTGTTTGAATATTCTGTTGAGTCTCAAATATAATCTTGTTTGCATATGGGTGCTCACTACTCTGCTTGTGCATGCCTCAATATATCTTTCACCGAGTCCCGGGCCGGGTATGTTTTCGTGCACAGTTTCATTGTATTGTTCACCGAGTCCCTCACTAGAGGGCCGGGTATAGTATATATATATATATGATGATATGATGATATGATGATATGATGATGTGATGATATGATGATGTGATTATGGCGCCAAGGATGGCATGTGATGGCTTTATTCACCGAGTCCCATAATGGGCTAGGTATGATATATGATATTGATATGCATGATTTACATTTCATAAGGCAAGTGTAATGATATCTTTGATTGACATACTTGTCTGTTGTAATCTCTATCTCAGTGATGATCCTTTTTATTTTATTTCATGCTTTATATACTCAATACAGATTTCGTACTGACCCCCTTTCTTCGGGGGGTTGCGTTTCATGCCCGTAGGTACAAATAGTCGGTTTTGTGACCCTTCAACATAGGACTTCTACTTAGCTGTCTTGGAGAGCTCCGTTGTTCCGGAGTCTAGACTTATCCAGGGGTACGGCGGGGCCCTGTCCCGTCATATTTCACTATCGATACTCTTAGAGGTCTGTAGAGATATGTGTGGGTTATGTATAAGTTTGTTCAGCTGTGTCTGTACGATGTGCTACGGATATGCTCTTCTGTAATGGCAGCCTTGTCGGCTTGCGTATGATGACGATATGTATTGGCAGCCTTGTCGGCTTGCGTATCATGTTGATGTATTATGGCAGCCTTGTCGGCTTACGTATCATGTTGATATATTGTGGCAGCCTTGTCGGCTTGCGTATCATATTACGTTCTGATCAGTTATGACTCCCCAGGAGACCGGTTATTTGGATATATGTATATTTGATGATGTTATGAACCTTTGGAGTTCTTTTGCAAGTTTCCATATTGATTTTAGCTTCAGTTGACTATATCTAACAGGTACGTATACGAGTGTCCAGGTCGGGCACTAGTCATGGCCCACGGGGCTGGGTCGTGACAAAAGTGGTATCAGAGCAGTTCATCCTCGGAGTGTCTACAGACTGTGTCTAGTAGAGTCTTGTTTATCGGTGTGTTGTGCACCACATCTATAAACAGAGTTTTGAATGTCATACTAGTCTCTTGTGATCTCTATTTCAGGCATGACCCTCTTTATTGTATTTCCTGCTTTATATATTCAGTACATATCTCGTACTGACCCCATTTCTTCGGGGGGGGGGGGGGGGGGGGGGGGGGGGGCTGCGTTTCATGCCCGCAGGTTCGGATAGTCGATTTGGTGATCCTCCAGCTTAGGACTTTTGCTCAGCTGTCTTGGGGAGCTCCATTGTTCCGGAGCCTAGACTTTTGGTACAGATCCTTTTTGATGTATATATATGTTTACCAGGGGTACGGCGGGGTCCTGTCCCGTCATATTTCACTATCGATACTCTTAGAGGTCTGTAGACATATGTGTGGGTTGTGTATAAGTTTTGTTCAGATGTGTCTGTATGGTGTGCTATGGATATGTTCGTCTGTTATGGCAGCCTTGTCGACTTGCGTATGGTATTGATATGTAGTGACAGCCTTGTCGGCTTGCGTATCATATTGACATGTAGTGGCAGCCTCGTTGGCTTGCGTACCATATTATGTTTTGATTAGTTATGACTCCTCAGGAGACAGGTTATCTGGATATATATATATATATATATATATATATATATATATATATATATATATATATATGATGACATTATGAACCTTTGGAGTTCTTTTGCAAGTGTTCATATTGTTCTTAGATTCAGTTTGACTATATCTAACAAGTACGTACACGAGTGTCCAGCTCGGGCACTAGTCATGGCTCACGGGGCTGGGTCGTGACACAACCCATGAACAGCGTTGATGGCCTTAGCACCAACCTCGATGTTGACCCCTCTGATAGTGATCTCTGATTCTGGGGAAGTCCAATCAATGGTAGGGAGCATGGCATAGAATTCACTAACCTAGTTTCAGTTAATATCCCCTGGCTCATTGACTAGCGGACGCCAACCCATATGATGTAGGAGTTGATAAAACTCTGGGGCTAGCTCCTCCAACCGATCCATACGAAAGGCCCGCTCATGATGTAGGCCCTTAGTCTGCTGCTCCATGTAACACCTCTTGCAAGCTTTGGAGGCGAACCTAACATAGGCGGGGTCAGTGGGTTGTTGTTGTTGTTGCGAATTTGCCATAGTAAAATGAGAGAGTTAGCCTGTAAAGGGAAGATTCAGTTAGAATAATATGGCACAAGGATTAGACAGTGGTAGCGCATGCATGATTAAGTTAAAAACCCGGCCTATTTTGGTTTAAGAGTTTCTGCCTCAGGCAGCCTCGCTGTGGGGGTGGGAGGACCGCTACAACAGACAAGGCTCCGCCATGGCATTGCCTTCATCGCTGTAGCAGGTTCACTATAACGAGTAGGTGTCCACTATAGCGAGAATCTTCTAAACTGTGACGGCCACTCTCAGCGACATTGAATCACTGCAGCAGTACCGCTGTACGGAGGAACAGCTCGCTGCGTCTTCTCCAGTGTGAAACCTTCAAAACCCAACTTTTAGAAAGCCAAAATTTTCACCATAGTTTCCACATTTTTGCAAGGATCAAGTACTATGATAGCATTCATGACTCTTACAACCTATAACACCCTATTCCAACTATAATGAGCACAAACATTTTGAGCAAGAACATTAAAAATTACATCTTTACCAAACAATCCTACCCCCAACATAAAAAACCCTATTTTTAGTCGATATTTAGTATAAAGTGATGTTAGGACAGTGCGAACGACGAAATAACCTTCCACATCCCAAACACTCCTCACCCCAAGAAATTAAAAACCCTTGTTTCAAAGGACCGGTTCTTTCTTTAATCTAGCAACTTACACATGGAAATTTTGAAATAAAAGGCTATAATCAAGTTGTAGGGAAATTAAAGGGAGTACATACCTTGAAGTAGTTAGAGATCTGCAAGCTTTTGCTTTGAAAGGTGACCCTTGCATGACAGAGAATTCTTCCTCTTCTTTGAGTTATGGGGGTAATATAAAGAATAATAAAGGGGTGAAGTGTTTAAAAGGGGAGTGAGGAGGGAGATGAGAGGTCTAAGAAGTTTAATTGGGGGAGGGGAATTCGTAGGAGGGGAGTTGTTTTTCGGTTAAGGGGATGAATGTGAATTGAGGGGTAAACTGAATTCACCCCACTTTTAAAACTGCCCGAGTACCGCTACCGCTGTAGCGGGCTACACTTTTTCTAACTTCGTTGTAATTTTTCCTTTTAGTGACGATAACTCGAAATCCTGCCTCCTAGGGTGTATGGTGTAGGAGTGTGACCATTACCCTACCCCACACCGTTCGGGGACGAACGATGGTTTACTTGGTATCTGGTGTAACGACCCACCTGGTCGTTATTTAATTCTTCGCGAACCCATGCCCAATCTAGGTCTACGATCTTAAATAGTAAGCCTCATGGGATGTTTAAATGATTAATAATGGGAAAAATGAGTTTCAGAAAGAGTTAAAAATCATGGGCCCGAGTAGAAGTTGGTCCGCTACAGCAGCAAGAGTACCGCCGCAGCGGTCCCGCAATAGCGAACCCGACGTCCGCTGCAGTAGACGTCACGGACTAGTGGATGCATTTTTCTATACTCAGTTTTATATTTCACCGTCCTTTTTATTAAAAGGCCCTCCAATGCTTCTATTAGGTTTTACAAGAAGAAAAACCCAGACACCAAGAAAAAAAGGCTTCTCCAACATTCTCCACATCTTTCCCTACAACTATCATCTCTCATGCATTCGGATAAGGGCTAGGAGGGCTAGTATTTCATGGAAATTCAAATAGTTGTTCGTCATCGAGGTGGGTTACGGTTTACTGGAGTTAGACTTTGATTAGTGAATCATACATACATATAGAATTGACGGAAGATTGCATGATTAGGTCTTCGGACACGGAGTTTGGATGGATATATTCACAATTTAATGGAAGTTATGTGTAAATATTAACTAGGGTAACAACGAGTATATAATTGAGTATTGAGTGCTACTATTGTTGATGTTTATGCATTACAGAATAGGAAGTGATTATTTGTCTTGGTTAGGAAGGGCTTTTTCGAAGATATAGTATTTATTCCCAAGTATATTCAGTCTCTGTATTGATTGTTGAGTAAACTGCAATATCCATATGGTTTTTCGTTATTGTTAACATAAAATGGCTACATTGGGTGAGTTGAAAAGATGGCATAATAGTGTATGCCGTCAAGGGCATATTTCACGACATTATTTTCATTCATTAGCATCGCTACATATGTTGCATGTGGTCATGAGGTAATACATGGAGCAGAAAGTCTGAGTAAGTGCCAGTTGCGTTATTTGATTTGTATGGCCGAGTTGGGTTGAATATGAGGTACCTATTTGACAGCCGATCATCAGCAGCAATGTAAAGGTAAAAATGTATCTACATGTATGAAAAGGCACATTTGACCGGGGGTGAGGATGTGGCCTTGATTGTGACTCGGGTCCGACGAGTGAATCCGGAATGAGTGGTAGATGGATGCCATGGATCCCCTATAGGTCATGACTACTGAGCAATGAAATCAGTTAGCATGTGTGTACAGCGTGATTTTGGCCATCGCATAGCATTTGCATTGCATTACATTCATACTTCCATGTCCTTATGATTGTGTGTTATCAGTCTATCATATTACATTGAGCATCTCCTATAATTGTGTTGTGTTATGTGAGGTGTTGATCAATATGAAGGTAAGTATAAGAGCGACTTACTAAGGGGTAGACTTCTGCATTGAGTCTGATGGACTTAGGGAGTTCTATGATTGGTAGAAGTGCAGTGAGTATGTTCCATGGATGCATCATATCTTAGTAAGTGAACTGGATAGAAAGCTCTAAGGCTAAAAATTAAGAGTTAGACGTTAGTGTAAATGAGGAGATAAGACTTAATTAATTGGCCTAAGGGAATACGAAATAGGACTACATTTGACTAGTAAGATAACCGGTAATACTGTGGGAATAAGAGAACCGAAATAACTGGGAGTAGAGAGGTGAGTTCGTATTGGTGTAATAATCTCTTTGGGGATTCTTAAGGGTACCCCTTGACTTATCTGCTTATCTTATTGATTTTATATTGTGTTGCATGAACTAATCTTAGTTGACCTATGATGCTTACTAGTACCTGTGGTGTACTGATACTACTCTTGCTACATTCCTTTTGGGGGTGTAGGTGTGTTGCAGGTTATAAGTTGAAGTTTCTCTCTGTGGTTTCCAAACATTTTCCTACAGCCTTGCTCATCCCATTCCAAGTAGAGGTTGTGTCATTTATTTTGGTAGTCCTTGTGTAACAGAAGCTCTTGTACCTGTCTAGACTAGATCTTGAGGATTTTTCGGTTTCTTGTATCAATAACAGAGTCATCATGAGTATTTACTTTTGATTTGTGATTGATAAGTATTTTTTTGTTAACAAAACTGTTTGAACATAGAGTTGGTTGGTAAGGTTTCGCCTACTATGTTAGGTGCCCGCACGACCCGTAATTTTGGTCGTGACACTTGTTGATTGATTCTCGGTGATACTTGTATTTGATAGTAGTTCTTGAGAGGTGATCGGGATTATAGCAGACTTGAGGTATTTGACTAGACTCGGTGGTTTGGTATTGATTATCGGTAATTGGATTGTGTTGAGTTTATCTTGATTGTGAGCATGCCTACTTTTTCAGTCTCTTTCTATTATATATGATTTTCTAACTGTTGTCAGCCTATGATGCCTACTCATTACGTATTGTTGATCTGATTCTACCTCGCTGCATTCTTTTGAGTGCAGAGTTTGTGATCGGATCGACTTATGCACCCCGTGACTGAGTCCCGAGGCCTTTTGGCGAGTATTCCAGGGTGAGCATTGGATGGATTCGCTGCCCGGATGCCTCTTCTTACTTACTTGTCTTATTTGCTATTTTGAGATAGTATTCTATTATCAGACATGTATTCAGAATCAGACTTAGAGTATTTGTAGTAGTGGTTCTTGTACGTCCTTAGATAGATTCCTTGGGATTGATGTATTATTTCCACACTATTCACTATATTTATTATTATCTATGTTTGAGAATTATATTCGGTTGCCTTGATTAATTTATTGTATTAAATGAATGAATTAGGAAAGGATTCGCTTATCGAGGTGAGAAATGGTAGGTGCCCGCACGATTCCCCAAGTTGGGGTGTGACAACTACTCTCCACCATACCCATGATCACCCACCATAAAATCACCACCATTCCTCCTTCAATCTTCATAAATACATCTAATCGCATCACCGAAATCCATCTCCATCATAACTCTCATACCCGAAAACCCTCTACTCAATTTCGCAAGTTGTTCTTTGTTTTTCACTCAATATTATCAAGCGTTCTTCATATATTCATCATCACACAAGTATGTTGACGCTCTATTCTTGTTACTTTGCGTATATGGGTGCAATTTCAATAATGGGTGTTGATTAAAACTAGGGTTCTATGTCTAAATTAATGGTTAATGATTTTTCTAAGCTGGGGATGAGCATATTGTGTTGTTAAAGACTCTTAGGGGTTAAGAAATTAAAACATGGGTTGGAGGGCATTTTGATTGACGAATTAAAATTTGGATTCCAATATTGTTATGCCTGCCAATTACTCAATTGAATGCCAATAATATTGAAATTATAAAAATTAGTTGAAGTTTGAGTAACCCAACCCCCATAGCAATCGAAACCATGAAAAGTGTATGTGTGTGGTGTTTGAATGGAAACTGAAGCAAATTGTACAGAGCAAGCTTAACTGGGTCGATTAAGAAAATCACCTAAATATGGACTGTATAATTGTTACACCCCGTAGTTTCTTATGTTGAGATTCGAGCTACCTTTCAGGAGGTATGTGGGATGATATGTGTTTATCTTATGGTTATGAGGGTTTAAGTTCATATAATAAGCCGTGGGAGGATCGGAGGAAGAATATCTTTTAGTATATGCGAAGTTTTAAAAGGTACAACCATGGGAAATACGTAGCAATGAAGTAAAGGATGAGTTACAATCTCTTAAGTCGTAACTGGGAAGGCCAACCTTGGAACCAAAGGAATTGACCATTGTTAAGTATTATTAATGATAAATATCATGTATGGAGAGTTTCGGAAGATTCCGGGATCCAGCAAATTGAAGAAAATAAGTTTGTCAAAAATTTGGAAATAAATTGGTACAAGTTTGGACAGAATTTTGGGTCAAATTGGGAGGGGTATATTTCTGGATATACCAGGAGTTTTAAGGCGTTTCAAAAGCCTAAAATGAAGTTCGTGGAGTCTAGTTTCCAACGCAATAAACCGTTCGTCAATACGACATCGGAGTAGGGAGTTAGGAGAATTTTAAAACGGACAGTCAGAGGAATCCGAACCTGGGCGGAAAATCCGGAAAGTTCACTTAAAAAGGCCCAACAATTTCGGCCCAATGGAGCCTAAACCGACCCACACACCGATAAATACCCCTCTAACTCATCATTTTTCATCATCCTCTCATCCCTACACTTCCAAAGAGTTCTTGAGGATTCCATAACCTTCCACAATCTTCTATAATTTTCCATAAAATTCCATAATCTTCTATAACCTTCCATAATCTTCTACAACCTTCCATAACCTTTCATAATCTTCCATAATCTTCTATAACCTTTCCATATCATCAAGAGAGAAGATCAACATCAAAACCCCAAGGATAATCCATGGAAGTTAATTGTTCTTATTTCTCTTCAAGGTGGTGATGAACTTGATCTTGGAAAGAGTTTAATAAAGTGAAGTTCTTCTACTATAAGGTATGTTATTCCTATTATTTACATGATTGAGATGATTTAAAGATTTAGTTAGTCTTAAAGAGGAAAGAATCATAGGAGAAAAAAATCATAAAGTGTTGAATTGAAGTTGATGGTCATGAGGTGAGTTTGAAAGAGAATTTTGGATTAATTTGAGATTATATTGAATAAAATTCTTTGATTATGGTATTGTGGGTATTGTTATGGTTACCTGAAAAACTGGGAAAAATATCGTGTGGGATGTTTTGTGGAATATATTGGTATTGATAATATTGTTGTTGATGTTGGTATTGTTGTTGTTCTTGGTTGCTGATTTGAGATTTTGGCCTAGGCATATAAACAGAGATGATGCTGCCGAAATTTCGGGAGATTCTAGAAAGATTTATTTGGAGGCGTAGGATAAGTATATGTCACGCCCCAAAACTCACCCTAGATGTGACCGGCATCCGACGTCATGAACAACATCGGAAGAACCTAAAAAATGCAATAACAATATTTGAACCCGCCAGGTTCAATCGTCGCCTCCAACAGTTTATAAAATAAATGTAACAAATCATGAATATATGAATTAAATTAGCGGAAGTCTTTATTCATCAAATACTTAGTCAAACGTAATAACGTGCCTGAGATTAATCAATAACTAAACAACTACCCACAAGAACGTATACTATGGAGCTTCTAAGATAATGAGCAATGTCTAAATTATCGGGACGCAACCGAAACTAAAAGACAAAAAGTAAAGATAGAACGGTGCCCCACGAACAATCATGTGGGCACACCGAATAGTCTCGAAAGCATCAAGTTCTCTTAAGCCGTAGGCGTATCATGAACCTGCTCCTCAATGATACCTAACATACCATAAAAAACAACAATGGTATGCCTGAGTACTGGGTACTCAGCGAGTGTCTAAGGGGCAATAGTTAACAAAATAAGACATAATGAATAAAATCAATAAAATGATATCAATGAAAATGACAGTTCAAACCCAGGAATAAAGTGAGTCAGCAACATTAAAGAGCGATCAAAGAATCAAACAATGACATACATATTAACTTAACTCCTTACCATTTACCAGGCCAAGTATTTCACTGACGAATTCAAATCACCACAAGCCACTCATAGGCAACAAGATATGAAACAAGCCACTCACAGGCAGATCAATCAATCCATACTCCGGGTTAGGAAACCGCAGAGGCTAATCGTCCTCTGGACTAGCACAGCAATAAATACTCCGGGCTTCGAAGCAACAGAGGCTAATCGTCCTCTGGACTAGCACATCCATAGATAATCTGGTCTAAGAAGATACGGAGGCTAATCGTCCTCTGGACTAGCACAGCAATAGATACTCCCCACTAGGAAGCAAAGGAGATCAATCGTCCTCTGGACTGACACAACAATACTCGTATCGATACGTTAGGATCCATAACGACTAATCATCTTCTGGATTAGCACAGCTTGCCCATTCAGGCCCAAACGCCAACAAAATACAAATCATGGCATATTCCCGAATCATCAATCATGGCTTAGAGCCGAATCTCTCTTCTCAAGTCATCATCTCAAAATAGAGGCATTTCAAGTCATAACCGATTTAGAATCTTATTCAAATCTCTTATTCAATTTCAAGTTCAAGAAACCCATTCAACAGCAAAACAAGTTTAAGGTCCAACCTTTAGAAGATTATGTTCAATCATCCAATAATGGGAAAAGCGAGTTTCACAAAGTAGTATAGTTCGTATAAGGTTTGATGCGGGCTTGACCCTAAACATGCATGACCTTGTCTAAAAGAAATCATTTTTAATTCCAGAATAAATTCCACCAAACAAGAGTTATAACTTATACAAACAATCAAGGAAGGATTCTCAAATACAATTCATGCTTTCACAATATAAGCGTACTTCACAAGTAGGCATAATTGAAAAGATGATTTTTGGAATTTTTTTTTTAAGCAAAGCCACCAGAAAGGTGGTAATTTATTGATAAAGAAAATATGTACATATCAATCAAAAAGTGATTGATCAAATAAGAAGAACATCAACAGAAAGAAAAAATGAACAAGTGGAAAATGGAAATACATATTTTGGTTTAAGACAGACTAGTAACAACTATTAATCCAAGGGCCTTGACTTGAAAACATCTATCACACCTTCAAAGTCTCACAGGTGGCATGTTTCAAATCAGTTGAATCATTCTTCAGGCCACTTAAATATAGTTATGATCTTCTGAACAAACCATCATCGGTATGGAAGCAAAACCACTTTCAAACATTGTACCATTGTCCAAAGAGCATGAATCCTAGCCTGGACATATGTAGCATAACTGTCCATACTATTTCATGCAGCATTTGAATATGATTACTGTACATATCTTGCTTATCAGCCTAGTGATCCTTCAAAAGCTGTAATATTCTTTCAATGTTCAACCTGTCCCTAGCTTAATCCTTTGCATGAAACCAGGTCTCTATGATACTTGATCCTTGGCTAGTACAGTCTGCTATCTAGATCATGAGCATCACACCATTTATGCTAAGGAATGAACATGCATAGCACACTGATACAACCCTAATACAGATGCTGCAAATACTCACCATCAGTTGGCAAACTGTGCCCAGTAGTAGTGGCAATTCTGATGTTAGTATGGTGCTTTGTCTTGAATGGTTCTTATTCTCAAGTTTGGAATTCCTCTCTTCTCCATATTCAGAATCCTCTTAGCTTGACTTGGCAATTCCTGAAAATTATGAAACTGAACTGGACCTGCAAAATAAAAAACAAAGTTAGTTAAAAAATCTGCAAGGCCATTGCCTTCTCTATGTATATGCTCCACAGATACTGTTTGATTATCCATCATTCTCTTGATATCATCCACCAGCATTGAAATACTCTAAGGGACCTTCCATTCAATCTTTAAAATCATCTTCATGGTCATGGAATCAGTCTCTAAGATCAATGGAAAAAGCTACGTTTCCACACAGTACCTCATTCCCATCCTAATAGCCTCAGCCTCAGCCACAATATTTGTTCCATCTGTCAAATTTTTAGCTGCTGCATACACCAAATCTCCCTCATCATTTCTTATACAAAAAGCAGCAGAACTTGGACCTGGATTTCCTTTAGCAGCTCCATCAGTATTACACTTGTAAACTCCAGATGCAGGTCTCCTCCATTTAATAATTCTGCATATAACAGGAGGCTTATATCCTTCAAAGAACTGAACAATCTGATGCCATATAGTTGGAATATTTAACCCAGGAAACTGAACTTTACATAACATATGAATGTTCATATTTATGTCATATAGCACTCTATTCAGATTCATTGTACCACCATGAAGCCTATTATTTCTCCACTTCCATATTTGCCACACAATAAAAGCAGGCACTGCTTTATATATGGTCTTCATTTTGAAATGGCATTTTGCTTCCCACCAACATCTTATAGCATGTTTGACCTGAACACAATTCATGCTCAATCCAGCCCCCATATTGAAGTATCTCCATACCTTTGTAGCCAAATCTCCACACAGAAACATATGGTTTATTGTTTCCATCTGAGCATTATGACAGCAACAACACTTTGAAGCTAATGGAATGCCAATACTTGCCACCACTTCATCAATTGGGACTTTAAACTTCCACAATCTCCACAGGAAGAATGAAATTTTAAAAGGCACACCTTTGATCCTCATATTCTGAAATGGCACTATTACATTAGCTTTTTGTTTCAGTAATTGTCATGCACTACTTACTGTAAACTTGCCTGAACTTGTCATCATCCACCAAGGTCTATCCCATTCATTTGATGCATATTTAATGTCAATTTCCTGTATTATATGCTGCACAATATCTATAGGAAATAGCTGCATGAGTTTGTTGATATTCCATCCTCCATCTGTCATAAGTTCAGAAACATCTTCGGCATGCTCATTGATTTGCCAGGACTGGGGAACCACATAACTAAGAGCACCTAGCTTAGTCCAATTGTCAAACCAAATGTTTGAGCTTCCAATCTTTGGCTCCCACCAGATTTGCTGTTCTATATTTTCCCTTGCTTCCAACATCATCTTCCAGACTTGTGACCCTCCCTTCCATTGAACCACCTGAGGAATTTTTTTTTACAGTATTTATTGCATATAAAATTAGCCAAGAGAGAACTAGTGGTTCTAAATTTCCACTAGAGTTTAGCACATAAAGCTTTGGATATGTCATAGAAAGACTTGAAACCCAAACCTCCTTCATGTTTGGGAATGCACATGTTAAGCCAAGCTGCCCAGAGTCTGCATCTTCCTTCCTCCTTATTATTCCAAAATAATTTGGCAAAGATCCTGTGTAGTTCCTTTATAACACATTTAGGAGGCCTTATAGCAGATAAAACATGAATTGGAATACTTTGAAGGACACTTGTAATCAACATTGCTTTACCTCTATAAGACAGTAACTTGCCTTTCCAGGTTTTTAATCTGTCTTTGACTTTCTTCAATAATGCAGTATAATCCACTTTTCTTTTCCTGGCATGAGTAATTGGTACTCCAAGATATGTAAAAGGAAAATGACCTCTCACAAATCCTGTTATTGTTGCAACCTGCTGACTTAACTCCTGTGATACTTTGCTGAACCTATAAAATAAGCTTTTCCTCTTGTTTATCAGTTGTCCAGATACTTTCTCATATTCCTAAAGAGTATCCATGATTATCTGTAAAGATTGGTTATCTGCTGCAGAAAAAATGATTGTATCATCTGCATATGCCAGATGATTCAAATCAGCACTCCACTTTGGCATCCCATATCCAACAAAACCAGGCTGATCAAACAAAGAATTTAATGCCCTTGAAAGGACTTCTGCAACAATAATGAAAAGAGCAGGATAGAGTGGATCCCCTTGCTTGACACCCCTTGTAGAATGAAAGAAACCATGAGCCTGGCCATTTAGGAGAACAAAATACCAATTATTTGCCAACAACCTCCAAATCAGGTCAATGAAAAATGGAGAAAATCCCATCTTTCCCATCACGTTACAAGGTAAAACCATGAGACCCTATCATATGCTTTTGTCATATCCAATTTAATCACAACATTTGCTGATTTTTCTCTCTTCCTTATATCAGTTACAATTTCTTGTGTCAACAACACATTCTCAATTATATTCCTGCCCTTAACAAAACCAGATTGATTTGGAGAGATCACCCTTGTAAGCAGCTTATCAAGTCTGTCATGAACTACTCTTGATATGACCTTGTTGATAAAGTTGCTAAGACTTATAGGTCTCATATCAGAAAATGCCTCAACAACAGTCTTCTTTGGTAGTAAAACCAGATTTGTGGGAGTGATTGACTTGGGAAGAGTATGTCCTTCAAAGAAAGCTTTAACAACCCCATATACATCAGCTTTTATCACCTCCCAACACTTCTGATAAAATATACCAGAAAATCCATCAGGGCCATAGGCACTATCCCCATTTAATTCAAATACTGCCTTATGTACTTTCTCCATAGTAGGTTGTTCATCAAATAGTATATTATCCTCTTCTCTGATCATCTCTTGAATATGATTAAAAATTGGAGAATCTTCACTAACCTCTTGATGAATAAATTGTTTCTGGAAAAAGTTGACAGCTTGAGCAACAACACTATCAACATCCTCAAGCCAATTACCAGCATCATCTTTAATCCTCCTAATCTGGATTCTTTTTCTTCTTCCTTTTACCAGACTATGGAAGTATCTAGTATTCTTATCACCTTAAGAAAAATAGTCCATCCTGGCTTTTTGCCTCCAGAATTCCTCCTCATAATGAAGATACAGCTTAAGTTCTGCTTGTGCCCTCTGCATGACCATTCTATTTTATTCAGATGGATTTGCCTCAAACAACTGATCCTTAATCTTAACTATTTCCTCTCTGATAACAAGTTGTTTAAAAATGTCACCAAAAGTAGTCTTACTCCATGTACTTAAAGCAGTTTTCAGTTTCTTCATCTTGAGCTTAAATGACAGAAATACATCATCAGTTAAGACTGTTTCCCATTGTTGCTTAATCAAATCAAGAAAAGTATCATGTTCCACCCAGAATTTGAGAAATCTGAATGGTTTTACAAACTTTTGCACTTGATCTCCACATGATGCCAGTAATGGTGCATGATCAGAACCAGTCCTTGACAAATGTTCCTCCTCTAAGTGTCCAAACCAATTCTGAAATATATCATTATGTAAAATCCTGTCCAATCTCTTAAAAATACAGTCATTAGCAGCCCTACCATTCCACCAGGTGAAAGGACTCCCTTTGAAAGGCATCTCATGAACTCACGGGAATTTAGACAAAAAGCAAAATCCTCATATTCTTGTGGCAAAACTGGTAAACATCCTATTTTTTCTTCTTCATTCATTATAACATTAAAATCTCCACCAACTAGTCAAGGAGAGGTCATATTACTAGTCAAGAGGTATAAACTGTCCAACAACTGCAGTCTCTCCACTTCTGAACATTTAGCATACACCATTGTAACTACCATATCTTTATTGAAATCTTGAAACTTCAGCTTTACAGTAATAGATTGATCAGTATCCAATAGAACCTCAACATCAACATTGTGTTGCACAAAGAACCAGATTTTTCCATGACAGTTGGAATAGCATAAGGCATTCCAAGTTTCCTTCTATATTGCTGAATTTGTCTCTGATGCTGAAAAGGTTCCATCAAAGCTATCAAAAAGAACTTGTGGTGCTTATTTAACATTTGAACTCTATGAAATGATTGTTGGGACTTCACTGATCTTATGTTCCACAATAAAGTTTTAACAATCATTTAACAGATTTCTTCAGGTTACTCCTTGTTGAATACCTCACAGTTTGTGGAACCTCAGAATTTTGCTTTCTTTTTTTTCGTGGCCCTTTGCTTTGTGATTTTGGAGATACTCCTGCCTCTACACACATCTGCTGTAGTTTCAGATCAACAGCAGCACCATTAGCATCTTCCTTCTGATTATTGATCAAATTCAAATTATCAGGTTCCTCCTGTAACTTGTGAGAGACTACATCATGTAAAGCTTTGTTAGGTGATACCCTTACAGCAACATTCAGAGGCTGCATATCTCTAATACCAGGAATAATGGCTAAAGCTAAATTCCTTTGTTCTGCATCAGCAACTTTGTTTGGATAATAGCTAACTAACTGCAAGTTACAGTTAGAGCTATGTACCTCCTCATCAACAATATTCTTCAGCATTAGTGCATAAGCAGACTCTTCCTCATCCATGGAACCAGTCATATCTTGCATCTTCTCAACACAACTATCATTCAAATACAGATCACCTGCTTGAGTACATTCAAACATCTGATTTACTTCAGAGGCCTCATTTCCATAATGACTCCTGTTGCTATCAATATTTTGATGAGCATCTTCATCTGCATCCCTACTACCCCTATATTCAACTCCTAGATGCTGAACATCTTCATAAACTCTTCTTTGCACCATTCAGACTTTTGATCATCTCAATATAATTCAGTATTCTCATGTTCTTGATAGTCATGAGACTTCTCTGAACCATAATCCTCATTAACCTCCAGAAAGTCTGCTTTGATATCCAACTGTTGACTATTAATGCCTTTTTGACCAGGATCATCATTAGGCTGCTGTAATTTGGCATTAGATACTACAGTATGATTATCAGCTTCACTATTGTGCACCTTAGTAGTTTCATTCTCATAAACTTTACCCTCTTCCAGAGACTAGACTCCATGTGGAGCCTGATGTTTATCCAGGAACAAGCTTGTGGCATCCACACCAGCATGCACCTGATTATGCTCCTTCTTGCCATCTATTCATTCAGTTGCAACCCCTTCTTCTATAAACACACCTTCCTCAGTGACATGCTCCTCTTGACTATCACTGAGCCTACTAACATCAACATCCTGTACTCCTTGGTTCAATATCTCAAATTTGTTTGATACCTTAACTTCTTTGTTTCCATCATCCCTCCTAGGTGGATTCACATTGTTCTTGTGATGCCCTTTGTTTCCAGGGTAAGTTACCACAGTACCACTAGATAATACTCTTGGTAAATATTGTTGCACTGGTTTTTTTCACCCCCTATTTCTTCTATATCTTCCTTGTTGGATTTGCCCTTGTTTACTAGTTCCAGGCTCATCAACTACAACTGCAGCCTTTCCTTTGTTCTGTGACCCTACCCCATTATCTGCCACCTCATTTTCCAACAGTTCTAGATGTAGCACCCAACATTCATCATTGGAATGACTTTGCAATAGGCACTTTGTGTAATACTTTGGTAAGTAGTCATATTGAATATTAACTTTAATCGACCTGATATCCTTTGTTACATCATCTTCAATCTCCATCCACACATACTTAGGCAAGTCTGCAAGCAAATCTACCTGCACTTTCACTCTTGCACAGTTTGGCCTAGTCTTGTTGATAGTAGCAGCATCCAACTGGATTGGCTTACCCACAGCAGAAGCCAACGTAAACAAGGATTCCTTGACAAAAAAGGTAGGAAGAAGATTTGTAAACGAAATCCAAGCCATAGCAATTGAAGTTTCCTTGTCCACACTAAATCTAGAATCATATATTAATGGCCTCATTTGATATGAATGGCCATCTTTTGACTTCAACCAAAAGAAACTTTTTGATGATAGGTTAATAAAATCTTCCCTTAGATCACATCTTATCAAAACATGCCTATCTCTCAAAAAACCTACACAAACATTACCCTTTATGCCACACTGATGAGGAATAATAGATCGCAACTCTTCTAGTTCAGGCCATCCATACGAAACCTTACCAACAATGGCATAATGTAGGTTTTCAATCCTTTCCATTCGTAATACTTCTGAAGAGGACCATCTAACAACGTGTTTACCATTTATAATCTCAACCATTTTCATAGGAATGGATTCACATATTTGCATGGAATTTTTACCAGTTTCATGCATTAGGGTTTGACGATAATTCTGTGTTGTGGACGTAGGGATTGTTGTTTGTGGTTGTTGAGCATTGCTAGACGAAGAGAGAGGAGGGAGGAAGGAGAGGGGAGGGAAATCTTGAGGAGGTAATAACTGACCACCCACCGGATGTGGCGGCTGGCCAGTGGCCGGAGTGGCCATAGCACTGTTAGGGTTTCAAACTAGGGTTTGCATGGGAGGAGAGAGAGAAAATAGCGTTTCTTGAGCATTTGGTGGCCAATCTATGATGAAAAGGTGATTTTTGGAATATTGACATACTTCAAGAAAGATTTTTGGGAAAATCTAGACATACATGAAAAGACAAATTTTGAAATATAGACATACAAATCACCTTCATAGTCAAAAAGGATTTTTAAAAGAAACATACCTTAATACGTTAAACAATGTTTAACAATTCACTTTTCTAATGAAGAACACCCAAACCCTAGTTTGAATCACTTTGGGAAGAATTATGCTGCAAACCCCAGGTTTTGATCACAAGAATCATGGGTTTGATGTTAGATTAGATTAGTAATGTTAAGGTTGTTCTTACCTTTGATTTGATGACTTGGAGGGATGATTTTCGTCCCTAGGGTTTGGAAGGATGAAAAAAATGGGAACAAAATAAGACCATACTCATTTTGAACCCAATTTTCTGCCAGAAACGGAAGAAGTACGTCCTAAAAGGACGTCCCGTACTTTAAAGGACGTGCCGTACATTCTGGGCGTACTTTGGGCGAAATCTCTAGCTTTTGTGCCCTTTAGTAAAACGGACATAACCTTTTGTACGTAACTTTTATCGGGCTGGGCGACCTACCATTGGAAAGCTATTTCAAAGATCTACAACTTTAATCCAGGAAGCCTTTCCAAATTTGCAACACATTTTCATGAAAATCGCCCAGAAGACAAACCTACCAAAACTTAGCGAATTCAAGAGCCCTTAAGAACTTCAATTGTTGGGTTGACTTCAAAACGACCATCTTCCACCCGAATTCATCAAGAATGGATTCGTATAGGTATAATATTATCTTAACACTAGATTTTTACATATTCACACCTAACCCAAATTTACGGAGTGTTACATTATCCCCCCCTTAAGATCACTCGTCCTCGAATGAAAGTTATGGCCCAAGATTTTCACTAAACCTCAAGTCTTCGAAATTCTCGCTAGTGTTCCTTTGTATTGCAAGCTATCTCAAACAAAACTCATAGAATACTCTAACAATAACCATATGGTCGTCATAGAGACTCTCACATCTACACCAGACAAGCCTAAGCATGTAACAAGGGATTTACACCGGTAGTCTACCTTGAGATTTTACGATATTACTCTTCCAATCATTAACGGTTTCATCTAGAACTACAAGCCCAACTATTTCTTATTGGCTATCTAGAATTGCATAACACCTGTAAAGCTAGTCTACCCCCAAAATTACATCAAAGTTTGCTATTTCAAATTCAATCGAACCAGCAGTAGTGTCACGATGCTTAACTATACCACATAGTCTTATAGATCCTAGAAGCAATAACGAGAATACTAGTAGGCGTATTCATACTATAAGGTTCTAACAATCGCTTGAATTACACACCAAAATCAAAGGCAAGATACTGAGTTATATAAGAAAGAGTCGAACTCGAATCGATCAGCGAATACGCTTCAAAAGAACATATAGTTAGAATACATGTGACCATAACATCTGAGACTCCAGCCAACTCCCTATGAGCCAAATCACGAAGTAGAGCTTTCTTTGTACTAAACGACCCCAGAAAGATAAAAATACATCTTCACCCAAATAAGAACAACATTTCCCTCATGGGGATTTCTAACGACTAGAACACTGAAGTCTCACACGAATAAGGGGGTTTCTACCTTCATCTCACTTTCCCAAGAGCTAGATACTCAAAAGGTTCAACACTATATGCTTTGACTAGGAAGCGCAAAATATATCAATCTAGACAATATACTCCGACAAGGAGACTAATTCAACAACACATGATTCAAGTTAACTTACCTCATGCCAAAACTGAAAATAACAAATTAAAGCCTAAATCAACTACATCGTCTTCTTAAATCATTATTCCACAAGCGATTGTTTTCGAGTTTCAAGCTTAAAATAAAGTTCTTCTACTAAACATCAAAATAGTACATATCTTTTAACCCATAAGAATATAACCTTAATGTACGATAATTCTTAATTCACTACAAGAGACCCTCAATTTTTCCCTTCACCCTAACCTCCAGTACTTGAAACATATCACACCTTAATTATTCCTTTCAGCCTAACATGATTTTTGACAGAGTTCTCCCCGTAACAAGGACTACTTTTGTTTCTATACCTGTCTCAATTTATCAACAACCAAACCCTACAACAATCATATATACCAAACACCTACAATACAATTTCAGCGACTCTGTACCATCCACCAAATTACGCATCAGAACAATGTGATCTCCATAGCACCATTGTTCACTTAGTTAACATCTGCACACGAGTTAAAGTCATCTCCATAAAGCACGAGTAACGAACACGTCAGAATGATCCTGAAGAAAGTTCAAGTTCTATAGCACAATATAGAATCAAGAAGAATGAGAAACACCTATTAATGTCTTGGTAGTCTTTCGATCATGCAAGTGATCAGGCTACACAAGGAAGACTCCACTAGACACAGCTCCACAGAACAGACAACTCCTAGGACACATTTAAACCTAGGCTCTGATACCAAGCTTTTCACCCCCCAAAACCCACATCAGACGTGACCGGCATCCGATGTCATGAACAACATCGGAAGAACCTAAAAAATGCAATAACAATATTTGAACCCGCTAGGTTCAATATTCGCCTCCAACTGTTTATAAAATAAATGTAACAAATCATAAATATATGAATTAAATTAGCGGAAGTCTTTATTCATCAAATACTTAGTCAAATGTAATAACGTGCCCGAGAGTTAATTAATAACTCAACAACTACCCACAAGAACGTATACTATGGAGCTTCTAAGATAACGAGCAATGTCTAAATCATCGGGACGCAGCCGAAACTAAAAGACAAAAAGTAAATATAGAACGGTGCCCCACGAACAATCATGTGCGCTCACCGAATAGTCTCAAAAGTAGCAAGTTCTCTTAAGTCGTAGGCGTATCACGAACCTGCTCCTCAATGATACCTAACATACCATCAAAACAACAACGGTATATTTGAGTACTAAGTACTCAGCGAGTGTCTAAGGGGCAACAATTAACAAAATAAGACATAATGAATAAAATCAATAAAATGATATCAATGAAAATAACAGTTCAAACCGAGGAATAAAGTGAGTCAGCAACATTAAAGAGTTAACAAAGAATCCAACAATGACATACATATTAACTTAACTCCTTACCATTTATCAGGCCATGTATTTCACTGATGAATTCAAATCACCACAAGCCACTCACAGGCAACAAGATATGAAACAAGCCACTCACAGGCAGATCAATCAATCCATACTCCGGGTTAGAAAACTGCAGAGGCTAATCGTCCTCTGGACTAGCATAGCAATAGATACTCCGGGCTTGCAAGCAACAGAGGCTAATCGTCCTCTAGACTAGCACAACCATAGATACTCCGGTCTAGGACGATAAGGAGGCTAATCGTCCTCTGGACTAGCACAGCAATAGATACTCCGTGCTAGGAAGCAACGGAGGTCAATCGTCCTCTGGACTGACACAACAATACTCGTATCGATACGTTAGGATCCATAACGGCTAATCGTCCTCTGGATTAGCACAGCTTGCCCATACAAGCCCAAACACAAACAAAATACAAATCATGGCATATTACCGAATCATCAATTATGGCTTAGAGCCGAATCTCTCTTCTCAAGTCATCATCTCAAAATAGAGGCATTTCAAGTCATAATCGATTTAGAATCTTATTCAAATCTGTTATTCAATTTCAAGTTCAAGAAACCCATTCAACAACAAAACAAGTTTAAGGTCCAACTTTTAGAAGTTTAAGTTCAATCATCCATTAATGAGAAAAGCGAGTTTCAAAAAGTAGTATAGTTCGTATAAGGTTCGATGAGGGTTGGACCCTACACATGCATGACCTTGTCTAAAAGAAATCATCTTTAATTCTAGAATAAATTCCACCATAAAAGAGTTATAACTTATACAAACAATCAAGGAAGGTTTCTCAAATACAATTCATGCTTTCACAATATAAGCGTACTTCACAAGTGGACATAGTTGAAAAGATGAATTTTGGAATACTGACATACTTCAAGAAAGATTTTTGGGAAAATGTAGACTTAAATGAAAAGACGAATTTTGAAATTTAGACATACAAATCACCCTCATAGTCAAAAAGGATTTTTAAAAGGGACATACCTTAATACGTTAAAGAAAGTTTAACAATTCACTTTCCTAATGAAGAACACCCAAACCCAAGCTTGAATCACTTTGGGAAAAATTATGCCGCAAACCCTAGGTTTTGATCACTAGAATCATGTTAAGAATCATAGGTTTGATGTTAGATTAGATTAGTAATGTTAAGGTTGTTCTTACCTTTGATTTGAAGACATGGAGGGATGATTTTCGTCCCTAGGGTTTGGAAGGATGAAAAAAATGGGAACAAAATAAGACCATACCCATTTTAAACCCAATTTTCTGCCATAAACAGAAGAAGTACGTCCTAAAAGGACGTCCCGTACATTCTGGGCATACTTTGGGCGAAATCTCCAGCTTTTGCACCCTTCAGTAAAACAGAGATAACTTTTTGTACGTAACTTTTCTCGGGCTGGGCGACCTACCATTGGAAAGCTATTTCAAAGATCTATAACTTTCATCAAGGAAGACTTTCCAAAGTCGCAACATATTTTCATGATAATCTCCCAAAAGACAGACCTACCAAAACATAGGCGAATTTAAGAGCCCTTAAGAACTTCAATTGTTGGTTTGATTTCAAAATGACCATCTTCCGCATGAATTCATCATGAATGGATTCGTATAGGTATAATATCATCTTAACACTAGAGTTTTACATATTCACACCTAACCCGAATATACGGAGTGTTACAGTATATAACAACGTGCTTAACAATAGTATGAATGGTTTTATATGTAGATTTCAAGACAGGAGGTAGGTTGGAAAGTTGAGAAGCGAGCTTGCAGGTATGTTAAGGCTCGTCCTTTTCTTTCAAAGGCATGATTCCTATGTTTTGGTTCCATACATGACATCCATAATATTTTTACTCCTAGAAATGCCAGAAGTCTATAATTTCTGAAGAATCTTACGATGACTCCAATCCTAGAGATTTTCAAGCCTAAGGTTCTAGATGATTTCATGATGTGACTGAGCATGCTATATAACTTATGGACTCAGCTTATGTCTGAGTATGCTATATAACATATGGCCTCACCTTATGTCTGAACGTGCTATATAACATATGGCCGCAGCTTATGTCTGAGCGTGCTGTATAACATATGGCCTCAGCTTATGTCTGAGCGTGCTATATAACATATGGCCTCAGCTTATGTTATGGATCATTCAAAGTGAGACATGATAGTGGTAATGATTATGGTAGTGATGATGATCCTTATTATCTGAATGAACCCATCAAATAAACAATTCCAAAGACTCTATTCTTAGACAGTGTAGGGATATTTGTATCCTTGACCTCTTAAGTCCCGAAGGGGGCACCCATAAGTTGTGCGATTTCATAATGTTGTCTAATTCCCGAAGGGGACATTCATAAGGTTTTCTCTTTCCTACGCATTTTACATTTTGATTTTTGAGTCTCGAATGAGATAAATGAAAAGGGGAAGAAGTTCCCATTTTTACGAAAAGGGGAAGAATTTCCGGTTTTGAACTAAAAGTTGCTCCGAAGGAAGTCTTTTGATGGTTTCCAAGGATTTTTATGCATTTGCATATTACATATATACACGAAATCATTTCATGGGGAAGGGAAAAGGGTTAAGGCGTTATATACGCAAACTACCTGATCAGCTGGTATACGATTATTATAATGTCCGAAGGGGCTATTATGCTATGATGCCCGAAGGGGCTGCGAGTAGGGCGATGGCATGCATTATATATATATATAAATACACACACATACATACATACTCATAACACATTAAAAGTTCATATGCACATACATGTTTATCAGTGTTAGTTACAGGTACAGATTAAGTCAGTTACCCATTTATCATTCGAGCTTAGATGCATTGTTTCAGTTCCGCCTGCATAGTCAGTACATTATCTGTACTAACTCCCCTACCGTTCGAGGGGGCTGCGTTCATGCCCGCAGGTACATATAGAGAGGTAGACGACCCAGCTCGGTAGGACTTTCCCCCAGTTGTTGCTGGTGCACTCCACTTGATCCAGAGCTATGGTCCATTTTGGGTATGCTATTTTGAGACGTTTGTCTATATATCATATAGGGGTATGGCTGGGCCCTGTCCCGTCCTTTCTACAACTTTCTAATCCTTTAGAGGTTTGTAGACAATGATACGTAGTTTCTATGTGATGTAGCGGCCTTGTCAGCCTGTAATGTTATTTTCCGTATATATGTGTATGTGTATTTATTTGGGTTCGGATAGTTGGTAGATATTAATGTTGTTCTGACATAAGTTTTATGGCCCACCCAGTTATATAGTGATGTTTGGGTACGAGTATAAGGGTGCTTGGTCAGAGGTGATCAGGCACTCATCACGACTCCGCGGTTGGGTCGTGACAATAATTTTATACGGACCATATTTTTGGTGGTAAATAGGTTGGTTAAACAAGATGAGTTACTGCCTTGGAAATACTTGCTTAAATACGGACCGTATAAAATTATACGGCTCGTATCTCTGAATGTAATTCTAAGGAAGAAACTTGAGATGTTTTTACCTCAGACATATAAGCTTAAATACGGATCATCTCGGTGATAGTATGTCTGAGATGGAAATATTACGACCAGCTTATATGGACCGTATAATTTTATACGGCCCGTATTTTTTTTTTATGATTATAAAAAAAATCCAAAAAGATTTTGTCTTTCTTTTGTGATTATTTCTTTTTACATCTTTTCTAATGGTACATTTTGCTTACAGGTATGATGGCTAAACATGTAGTGAAGAGAGGTATAAGGCTAAGGGGATGAGGTCGTGACTGAGCTGAGGTCACACATGCACTACATGACTCTCCTTCCCAGTCTGAAGGAAGAAGAGGTCAACTATCAGCATCTAACTCTTCCCATTCTGAAGAGAAAGAGGAAGGATCCTCAATATTTGCTTTTCGGGAGGCAAAAACTGAGGGCACTGAACGAGTCAGTGGCCCAAGCGAGGCTTCCTCTGCCCCTTCTAGTCTTGCAATTCCAGATAGTGAAAATTTGGGCCGGAGGTTGCAGATCCAGACTAAGCAACTGCATGAGGATAAATTGCAGCTCCCACAAACGGGAGCCAAAGAACTAGATGAGCAGGGGATCGCTCCAATAAAGAAATTGGGCAGGTCGCAAAGAAGCATCCGGAAGAGAGGCAATTGACTTTCGATGGCTTAGAAGCCTTTCCCGACACTACTGAGGCCCTCCGGGTATATTTGCTTGTAGTTTTTTTTTTACTCTCAGGGTGAGTATTGTCCAGTTCTTGTGCGAGAATTCTATGACACTTATGGGGCCGTATTATATTTGATAAAACACCCTAGCGTGCTCATGCACATATTGCCACTCCTTGAGACTGTCACGGTCCGCAATGCTAAGGTCGACATTTCTATCAAGGCCATTACTAGGGTCTATTTTGGTAATGACTTTGTGGAGCCGACCAATGAGGAAAAATTTATCGACAAACAAGATAGGAAGGTTAAGAGATTGGTGCTACAGTGTGCGGATGCCATAATAGCATGTGGTACTCCATCTTGGGCAACACAGTTGAATCAGAAAATTTTCAAAAATTCTCTCACATTGCAAGCCAAGTTTTGTTAGAGTTTGATCCGTTATAGGGTGCACCTGAAGCAGAATGACAACACCCTCACGAGTGCCCAAGCTATGATAGTTGCAACGATGATGTCTTGGTACACAATGAATGTGGGGGGTCTGATTACGGAGGAAATTAGAACGAGAGCACCGTAGCCACAAACCTCCCTTATTTTTCCATGTCTCATTACAGAGTTGTGTCGAAGAGCCCATGTGACGGGCATGCCCAACAGGGATCATTGTGTTAAGGCCACGCAATTTGGTGATTGGCAGAAAAGTAATAATGATGCGACTAAAGATCTAGAGCCGCTTGCTGATTATGACGAGACTCAACCTGAGTTGAGTCTTGGGGCCACGGGAGATGCCACTGAGGGACCTGTCATTTCTATACCGATAGCTACCGATACCTCTTAGGTATCTGCTTCTGCTGATGATACTGTTCCTGCCTCGATATATGTCTCTACTCCTATTGCTACCACTGCTCCTAGAGCAACACCCACCACATCCATACCTGTTTCTTCAGCGAGTGTAACTATCGCAGTTAGACCTCCACCAGCAGCATAGAGAGGGACCGATCCCTTGGCATTGACAAGAGAAAACTTCAGGGAAGTCGCCATCCAAGTTAGAAAGGCTGACAAGCAGGTTATTATTATGGCATAGTTCAGACCTTACGTGGCGAAACAGATCAAGCTTGCCACTGAATTGATCCTGGCTAAGACTAAGCAGTATCATACCGTCCTCCATACTCAGCTTGGTAGTTTTGAGATGAGATTGGTTACAGTGGAGAGGGAAACTCCCGCAGCTGATTTGGTGTAATTACAGGTAAAACTGGCCAAGCTGCGAGGGGAAGTTGAGGCGCTAAAAGCTCGAGAGCAGGTGGTGTTGGAGGAGCCGCTCGAGTGATAGATTTTGACATAGACGCATTGATCGGGGTCAAAAATTTGTTTGATGATGATGAGGTGGAGGATGAGCCCACAGTCCTAAAGGACAAGAGGAAATTAAATGTTGTGGACCCATCCCCTGAGGACCCAGTCGAGGTGACTCGAAGATTGCGTTGCCAGGATGAGGAAAGGTTCCAGATTACTGTGCATAATTATCTGAGGGAGAATTACCCTGATCTTATTGGTGCTTCGACTAGTAGCACTGGTAGATGTTCCGACTGCTGGGGAGACTGTTACTACTGAAGCTGATGCTGCAGCTCTGTCTGTGAAAGCAGCACCAACTCGAGATGCTCACAACGCCTAGTGCGCCTAGGTACCTCTTACCCTTTGCTTATGCTGACATTGATGCACTGGGGAGAGTACAGTTTTTGTAGTTGGGGGTGGGGTTTGTGTATATGTAGATGTGTTTAGGACCCCCTCAGCTTTTCTTTGCCAGAATTCTTTTCCCTAGGGATTTATTTCTGTTGAAACTTGCATGTTTAGGTTGTTTAGGTAGAATAATGTAGTTATGACTTATATTGTAGTGGTTTTGAACTTATGGCATGTTTGTATATTTGGTTGAAATTATGAATCCCTCAAACAATTTTACTGATGCATAGTGAGGAATTGCTAGTATTGACGTGATTGGTTCTTTCTCTGACATCATAATTATTTGGGTATTATGGATGATAAATGATCGCAAGGGGTTGTATTTGCATTAATGAAAGTTCCATATGCCATTGTGTTTGTGAGTTGTTAGTTATGTTCATACTCTGTATTTGCAATGTAGAACTTGCCCGGTTTTGCATGCTTGAGTGCTTAGGATGGTTTGGTTGTTGAAATGATCTTAGGCTTTCTTTGTAAAAATTAGTCACTTTGCCTTATAAGCCTTACCCAGTATGTAAATAATCCCTAGTTTGTCCTTTTTGAGCCTTTGACCTTTTTCATGACTAGCCGTTAACAAATTCGTACCCTTTTTGAACTGATTCCATCTCTGCACCCATTCCCTCCTTGACACTATTAGAGAAAAGAGGCTAAACGCCTAAGTTCAAGGTGATACAAGTGTAAAGTAGAGGCTAAAATCCTAAGTTGGGGGTGGCGTGAGTATCTAGTGGAGAATTGATGTTTGATGTGGTTGCTGTAAATACGTATAAAAAAAAGAGAAAATCAGTATCAACAAAAAATAGAAAATCGAGGCACCAAAAAAAAGTCAGGTTACATTATGTGCAAACCACATCGAGGTTGAAAATGTGAAAAGAGGGAGAAAAGAAAAGGCTAATAAAGTGAAGAAAAGTGTAGTGTTCAAGAAGGATGAGTAACTAATACCTCAATAACTATCCTACCCATCCCGAAGCTCACATTACAAGCCGAGAACAAGTCCGAGTGTGATCACAATTGAACCATCCGAAGATTAAGGTGTTGAAAATAAGGGCAAGCACATGGTATTTGCATTTGTAGTGTATGAACGTCTTTATGAGTGTGAGTGTTTTCTCTTCTCTTTAGTCTTTATCCCCGTTCGTTGTATATATATATGTGTGAGACATTCTTTGGTCTATGTAAGGGCATAAGGACTAACATGTTAAATGTGAAACAATCATCCGCCAGTGTCGTTTGTGGGTCCATTAATAGTTCTGGTAATGTGATTTCATAGATTGAAGCGTCATTGTTAATCTTAGCATTCTTGAGTTTGTATCGTTGATTGTGAAAATGAGGTGGTTATCTGTGGAAAACTTGCATGCCGGTAGTTCGAAGTCAAAACCATTGTAGACATTGTTATTCTATTATGTCTAATTTTAGTTGAGTCGTTTTTGTGTATTACTTGCTTGAGGACAAGCAAAGACTTTAAGTTGGGGGTCTTGATGTGCTGTGAAATTATGGCATGTTCGATATCTTTTTATGAGAAGTTTTACTTATTTTAAGCAAGTATGTGTCGTTTTGATGTGTGTTGTTACGTTTCAAGTAAATCGAGGAGTTAAAGGACAAAAACACAAAAAGTGCATAAGTTGGCACTGTGTAAGGTTTTACGGGTCGTATATCTTTATACGGATCGTATTTCTTATCGTGTTTAAGGATAAAGTGAAGTAGTATGTTGAAGTGAAGGATGTTGAGTTATGAGCAACTTCTACGGACTCTTGTTGTACGGGCCGTAATTAAGACCGTATTTAGTGGAGTTTACTAAACCAGAAAGTCAAGTTTGAAGATGAAGTTATACGTCCAAGTTTCACGGACCATATAAGATTATATGGGCTGTCTAACGTGATTGTGATTTTGACTGAAGATTTGATGACTGCTGACCATATAAACTTTATGCAGTCCGTATTTTATTATACGGACCGTAATTAATGCCGCCGGGGACCTTTTTGCAGTTATGTAATTTTATGTTTTTGGGACCTTATAAATAGTTCATTGTAGGGTTTTATTTATTACAAGTTGTCAATTTTAAACTAGTATTCCCTAGCATTGAATACTCATAGTTTTTGAAGATTTTTGGAAAAAAAAAATTGCAATTACTTTCTTTCAATTCCAATCAATCAAAAATAAGCATTATGATTTTTGTTATCTCTTCCTGTTCTTCTTCCACTATGAGTAGGTAATTTCTCTACTAAGGTTGTGAACCCTAGGATGGGTGTTTTGTGATTGGGGACTGGGATTGATATATGCATAAAGGATTGTTATGTTTTATTTATTCTTGGTTTTTCGTTCATAATCTATGGTTGCAAACATTGATTAAAGCCACAAACTTTTCTTAACTTAGGAAAGAAAGTAGGTTTGGTAGGAATAAATAAAAAGAACTCAATGCGTTAACCCTTGTTTAATAAATTCACTTAGGAATAAGAGGAATTTACTTCGAACGAATTTATCGTTCTTCATATACAATCTTTTATATTTGGGAAAATCACAAAGAGAAATAATCTCTAACTGTTGGGAAACATTAGGTATTCAATTAGAAGTTAAGTGCATTCTTATAACGATCCATTAGAAGTATATCATGATCAATCACCATAGCATAGAATGTATCTAAAGGGGCAAGGATGTCACATCTCGTATTTTCATACGTTGGGATGTTTCGTAGTAAATTTATATGAGCTTGAAGCGATTAAGGTCATTCACGAGGCTATGGAGATTTTATGATAGTGTTATTGTAAGACCTCGTAAGTTGACAATCTTGATATTATTATATATTATTTTGATATGGTATTTTATTTTAAGAAAAACATTTTTGTAAAAAGTTTGATAAACGTGATTTTATATAGCTATTGATATAACTATTTTTTTATACGTTTTAAATTATACACATGATGTGAGGAAATTTATAAATGGTATTTCTTTATTATAAAGACAGAAATTATTTTCTCGTAAAGAAAAGAAAGTTATCCTTTTACCGTTTTGAGAATTATAGTATAAAAAAAAGTTAGTATATGTGTAAATTTTATGAGATATTTTGATTGATTAGAAATTTAATTATGTGGAGTGTAATGGAGATTAATGAATTATTTAAGTAGTTATTGGATAATTGTTGGAGCAAAGTCAGGTCTACACGTGTCCCAGCCATATATATATATGGGCAGCAAGTGACTAACACACTACGCATGGACCATTTGATGACACTTATTGTTTTTTTTTTTAAAGTATTTGGGTGGGTCCCACATCCATTAAGAGTAGCAACTTTGAGATAGAAATTTCCTCTTGTATATGTGGGCAGTAACGTTTCAGACCTTTTTACTTCACTAAACTAGACGCTTTGCTCCTTAAGAAGCGAACCAGTGACGTACATAGGCAGCAACACTATTTTCCAATTTTTTCCTTGTGCAGCAGCAATGTTTTCCCCTCTATTTCTTTGATAGATTATATTTCCTTCAACAAAAAGAAAGGTAGATAATGTAAATCTTGCGTTAGCGATCTCGTAGTGCTAGTAAGCTTGTAGTTGCCTCGTGGTTGCGGCTGTGGGAGTTGTTCCAGTTCGTGTGAGGTGTTTTTCCAAGGGATTTAAGGTAAGAATCCCCCTCTCCTAGATATATTTAAATTTGTTCGGGTCATAGCTAAATTGTGGGATGAGAAATATGGAATTAATAGCGGGAAATCATATTTTGACGTTGTTGTTGTATCGACTGTTTGGTAATATTCTAAGTTGTGTTGTGGCTGGGAAATTGTTGGAGTAACTTGAGTATATTTTTATTATTGATGATGTTGTGTATGTTGGGGGCTATTTTGAAGTTGGATTGGAGTAAGAATTATAGGGGAAATGCTGCCCGAATTTCGTTAAGTTTCATTCGTACTTGAATTGGATAGTAAGTGATGTAAAGGATCTAACTGTAACCTATATTATCTTGGTTGTAGACTTGCGAGCTTGAGAAGTAGACTTTAGACATTTAGATAGACTTCAAGGTATGTTAAGGCTAACCCTTTTATTCTTTTTGGCATGAATCATATGAGAAAAGAACGAAACGAACGAACAAGTGTTACCCATAATGATTCCATTCTTAAAATGCTAGAAAGCTTGTGTTTCTTTCGACTCCTGATAATGTTATTGCTTCATGCTTATCATTCTCGAATTGATCTTATGATCATTGATCTAGTAGAGGTAAAAGATTTTGATGATGTTAGTTCCATAGTGATGTTTGAAGGTTACCGGCTCTACACCACTCCGAAAGGCTCAGATGTCACCTTTATGAGTCCTTCATTGTCACGACCCTAATTACCGATCGTGCGGGCACCTACATTATTATCACTAGTAGGCGAACCCTTACACATTAATCCATTAATCATTAGCAAATTTCAACTTCTTTAATCATTTATTAACAGTCAATAGATAATTGAATGAATGAATAAATAAAACAAGTCATAATTAATAGATAATATAAGTGCGGAAGTCTTAACTATTACACCCCCAAGATCTAAAACTCATCGTACAAGGACTCTAACTAACAATGTTTAAAGAATGAATTATATCTCAAATATAATAACAAAGAATGTCTGGAATAAAAATAGACATCTGGAAAGAGAGATCTTCAGGTGGCATGGCATAGATAGAAGCTCACCCTAGGATCTGATCGAGCAAACTAGCTTCAAGCTAGAGATGTAGTCTGGATGAAATCTCTGAAACAAAATCTGCACTCAAAAAAGGTGTAGCAAGGTAGTATCAGTACAAACACTATGTACCGTTAAGCATCATACGCCGACTAAGATTAGTTCACGTATATAAGCATAAAATCAACAAGATAAATAGATAGGCACTTACTACTCAAATCCAAGTCACAGAATATCCCATAACAGATTCAAAGCCTAAGATGGAGCTTCTAAACCACAAGTCTATCAAGTCTCAATAATCTCACCTGATAATTACAAGTCCAAGTTCCGTCCATAGGTAGAGTCACTAATCCACTATTTAACTCAGTCAATGGTCATATTGATATCACAATAGACATTCAACATCCATATAAATATCAGAACCAAAAAAGCATATAATAATGCAGAATAAAATGTAATGAAGTGCAATGCAAAATATGATAATATGCAATGCAATGCACTGACCAATCACTCGAACTGTACACACATGCTAACTGATGTCATTACCTAATAGCCATGACCTGCAGGGGATCCATGGTGTCTACGTACCACTTGTTCCGGACACACTCCTCGGACCCGAGCATAAACCTCTGCTCAGGAAAGAACCTCGGACGCAGGCCACATCAATGTTCCCTCATTTTCGGAACGAACCTCGGACCACGAGCCATAATCTAGGTCACATATGTGCATTTCCATATATCTGTACGTAACGGTATTTCCTGCCTCTTATTATCCATGCTTAAATCATCAAGTACCATGTATCAAATAGTATCACAAGTTCAACAAGAAGATTATATTAACTTCTTCACTAATTTCACATTACAATGTATGTCCCAATGTATTCTAGTTCATTAGTATGTATAGACTGTGAACAATTAGCAACATCAATGTCAAACACAAGGCATCATGCCACAAGTCTTCCAAACCATTTCCATCATGCATGAGTTGTATGAATGCATAAATGAGTGTAAACATAGTAAATCAATGCAAACAAATAAAGAAACAGTGAAGGTACAAGTCACAAGCCACAAGTCATATTAAGACTTAGATCAACTCAACCATGAAATGGATCATACAAACCGTCTCAACCAACATAAAAGTCTATGTCCCTCTTTACTTCCACACATAGCAAGTACGCCTAATAACTAAGTCTTGTATCACCAAGATGCTATATTTGTCTATATATTATCATCAACAATAAATCATACATCAAGTTTTCATGTACGTTCTGTCATCCGTTTATATCACTATTCAAGCCTAAACTCATTATCTTTCCTTTCCCCGATAATGTATGTCTTAATAAGAGAGAATTGAGTAGAACACGACAATTTAGGTAATAAGTCTAATCACAATAATAGGGCAACGAGCCACCATAAAATAGCAATCAACCCAATAGAAATCCATCCCGAAACGCCACAATATGAATACAACTACACCTCATATTTCAGTATATAAAGTAGGATTTACCCCAAAATGCCAATCATTAAATTTTAACATGAATCAAGAATAATCTCCGGATTTCGATTCAGACAGCGTATAGTTGCGATTATAATATCGTATTGCGGTGAATCTTGGTTGGAATTCAAGGTGAATATTGAAGATATTACGATTCTAGCGGAAGTGAGGTATGAATTTCTCCTTATTGCTATTAATTCAGGTTTAGTTATGGAGATAGAGCTATTAAATGATTGTATAATGAATTTGTTGGTTGAGAAATTGGATAAACATCGTCTGGGATGTTTTATGGAATATTTTGGTATGGATGATGATGTTGTTGACGTTAGAGTTGTTGTTGTTACGTTGGTTGCTGGTATTGTGATTTCGGACTAGGGATATAAACAGGAGAGATGCTGCCCGAATTTTGGTAGATTCTAAAGGAGTTTAATTTAAAGAGTTAAGATAGGCATATGACAATAAGCCTAACAATAATATGAATTCTCTTGAATATAGATCTACGAGTTTGGGAGGATAAGCGTTAAGTAGTAGGAGATCAATCAGGTATGTTAAGGCTAGTCCTTTCTTTTCTAAAGGCATGATTCTTTTCTTATGAACCCATACATGTGTTCCATAACATCCTTATTCCTAAAAAATTAGAAGTTTATAATTCTCAAGGTTCTTATGATGCCAAAGATAGATGTTTTCTATAATGCTAATGATGATGATGATGATCCCATTTTTAGAAATTCCAAAGTTTATGGTTTTGACGTTATTATGAGATTAATGAGCTTATTCCATGATTTTCTCGATTTCATTCATTATTGATGACCTCACCTTATGATTATTGTTCCTTCAAGGTGAGTTATAGCGATGATGATTGTCCCATAATATAAATCGGAGGTTACCGACCTTACGTCACTCTGATAAAGTGGTAAATTTTATTTGGGCTCTCATGCATGCTACTTATATTATATATGTATATATGAGGTATGGGGAAACGTGAGGCGTTATATACACATAACCACCTGATATCAGTTGGTAGACTATGATATCGTCCCGGACGCGGGATATATGGGTATGGATCAGACCGTTCGTTCCGCAGCAATATATATCTATATATATATATATATATATATATATATATATATATATATATATATATATATATATATATATATATATATATATATATATATATATCGATGATATGATATATGGATCGGGCTGCACATTCCATAGCAATACAGTACATATATATGGATTGGGTTGCACGTTCCACAGCACTATTATGATATATGTGCATGAAAAATGTTGTCTTTAAAGGGCTAAGCATGCATGGTATCCGCCTTAAGAGGCGAACAGATGTACAGGTTATTTCCTTATTCCATGATATGCTCCATATCTCTTGTTATGTTGTTATTCATGCCTTACATACTCAGTATATTATTTGTGCTGATGTCTCTTCTTATAGACGCTGCGTTCATGCCCGCAGGAGGAAAAGTTGTTACACCTCGAAAAATTTCCCGTTGATGCACAGTGAATGGGTTAACGAAGAGCGCGCAGTGTATGGTATTTCAATAAGTAAATAATGACATTTGATGACCCTAAGCAAGATTTCAAAGACATCCGATGTTAGAAAAGAAAGTTGCTAAGAGAAGGCAAGCCATACGATAGGTATCAGACGAGAATTATGAGTAACAAGTTGATGATGGCTTAATGATGTTTGGGGAAGGGTTATAACGTCCCTTGGATTGTTAATGAAGTGTTAAACAAGTGTTGAGAAGATCCCATAAGGATTGGAGATCAAACGAAGTAGCGAGAACAAGTTCAGTGGACTGATGGGTTATACGGCTCATTATACAGACCGTATAATGTTATACGAACCATATAATGGACCGCAGAACCATCACAGTGAAGATTGCTCATTGGTGGGATTATACGGTCAGTTATACGAACCGTATAAATTTATACGACCCGTATAATGGTCACAGACACGAGTGAATGAAAGGTCCATTTCACGGTCACTTATACGGACCGTATAAGTTTATTCAGAACGTATAAGTGTCCGTATAATGTCCTGACAGATCAGATTTTTGGGTTATTAAAAAGGGGACCAAGTTCATTATTTCATTTCCACATTTCACTCCTTCTCTCTAGAACTCTCTAGAACATTTCTCCCACACAAATTCAAGAGATATTAGTGATCATCTACATCCAGCTAAGTGAATCAAGTGTAAGAAACCCATTAAAGTTCATCCAAAGCATGAAATCCAAGTGAAGGTGAAACTAGGGTTTTTCTCAAGTGAAGTGTTTGCACCCAAGGTTTACTCCTACACCATATAAGGTAAGTTTTATGACATTTCCTTGTTGTTTAAAGTATTTGAAAGTTGAAACACTTGGATTATATGAGGAAATAGGAAATGGGTCATGAATGTGGGAATAGTGTCACTTTTGAGTAAATGTTTGGATTGAGTTAGGACTCTTGATACATTATGATTATAATCATGTTATAAATGACATTGAGAACGTGGAATAGACATTGTATATGAATGAACAAAATTGTGTGATATGACCATGAATATGGATGAATTGGGGTGAAATGAGAAGTAAGGATAATGTAGGTGAATAAAGGCTATTGTGATGATATTGTGAATATTATTATTGATGTTTGGGAGTTGATATATGATATGGAGGAAGCCTTATAAATAAAGGAGATGCTGTCCAATTTTCCCTAGCTTTAGTCATGAATGCTAAGCTATCAATTCTCTAATGTTAGTATGCACTCTAATGAAGGTAGAAACGTGAGAATTGAAGAAGCACGTGCAAGTGATAGAATAGTCGAACGGAAAGGTATGTAAGGCTAACCCTTTCTTTCAGAAGGCATGGTTCTTTGGCCAATCATCTAAATCTTCTATAAGTCTATGACATATTCCAAATGATTCTATCTTCAAAAGCTACTGAGCTTATGACTCTCGATATATATTACGATTGTACTATGTTCCTCATATGACGAGTAATCCTATAAGGATAGATGTAATGAACGACAATGATAGTGATAACGATAATGATAATGATGATGATAGCAACGATGATAACGATGACGATAATGGTAATGATGATAGAAATAAGATGCCTATGAACTATTATGTATGTGTATCTATGTATGACTATTATGGAACCCTGAGCTTATGATGCCAGGTAGAATATGTATCTATTTACGTAACGCGCGCACACCTCTGCAGATGGTACGGATAACCCTGAAGCCTTGGTAGGGCCAGGTAGATATAACCCTGAAGCCTTGGTTGGGCCAGGTATGTGTAACCATGAGCCTTGGTTGGCCAAGTATGTATGAAACACTGATCCTTCATGGTCGGGTATGCTATGCAAATGCTATGTATTTGATATGATTATGTATATGATATAGATATGAGTATGAAAACGAATATGGTACGAATATGAATGAGACTATGTATATGAATACGGCGATGAACGCAACGTAAATGGGTACGGATATGAGTACGGACACGAATATGGATATATGTACACAAATACGCATTAGAAATGGAAAGTTCCCATGAAAGGCAAGTAAGTGCTTATGACGATGATATTACTATCTCCCACCCTATGCTATTTATTATGTTGTATATTATGCTTCTATGTTGATATTGATCATGCTTTACATACTCAGTACATTCTTCGTACTGACGTCCTTTTGTTTGTGGACGTTGCGTCATGCCCGCAGGTGCACAGTGAGATAGACTTGATCCATAGTTACATTCTCAGGGAATATATAGCGGAGCTCCATTTCATTCGGAGCTATAGTTTTTGGTATTGATTCTTTTGTGTACATAATTATGGGCATATCGGGGTCCTGTCCCGCCTATATATTATGACATACTCTCCTTAGAGGCTTGTAGACATGTATATATGGTTAGATATGCCTGGCCTTGTCGGCCTATATTTTGTATATCATTTTGTTAGCCTTGTCGGCTTATGTACATTGATATGGCATAGATGCCAATGATGATATAAAGGTATTGTTGTCCAATGGGACTAGCATGATAGATGAATAGAAATATATGTTTTATTATGTAGGCTCACCTAGATGTAAGTGTAAAGGTATGTTAAGGGGTGCCCGGGTGGGCTAGCACCGGGTGCCGGTCGAGGCCCTCCTGTTGGGTCATGACAAAAGTGGTTTCAGAGCAGTTCAGTCCTAGGGTGTGTTTACGAGTCGTGTCTAGTAGAGTCTTGGTTATGGGTGTGTTGCGCGCCACACTTATAAACAAGAAGCTGCGGACATTTTAGGAATAAATGACCTTCTTTCTTCATAAGAATCGTGCGATAGAGCTATGATATAAGAACATCTTGTTCCTTAACCGTGTGTTGTGTATTTCAGAAATGCCTGTAAAGAGAAAGGCTACAGCAGCCCAAAAAGGCAAGACGGTGGCAGAAAAGTGGGCTGAAAGAGCACCGCCACTGGTAGTAGAGGAAAGTGAGTCCCAGAGTTTGGCTCAATCTCAGTCCTCCAGTTCAGTACCTATATTAGAGGAGCGTGTCACACCCCGACTTTACTAGGGTGTGATGGGCACCCGACCCCATATTCGGAGCCGAGCGAACCCGCTGACTCTTATTACATGCATAATATCTTTGGACTCTTAAATCGAATAAGAATGAAATACATAGTAAGATTTCAGAATCTTTCTTTTCCCTCGTACTCAAATCAAATGGAATCTGTAATCACATGGACTTTATAACATAACATAAGATGACACATTGGCTGGTGGAGCCGTTTACAATACCGACACTCTATACCCACGACTGTGTCTGCAAAGTCTCTAACTTCGAACAAGACATCATAGCATAGTACTCTGACCCGGCAACACCCCAGAGCAAATGGAGCTTGCCAACTCCGCTGGAACATCTTCTATAATAGCTTCTACTCATCTGGGTGTACCTGCGCGGCATGAAACGTAGCCCCCGAGGAAAGGGGTCAGTACGAGCAATGTACTGAGAATGTAAGGCATGAATAGTAACATAGTAAGGGACATAAATATGAATAATAACAGAATGGAAATATAGAGCATATCATGAGGTAGAAGAGTAACCTGTACATATGAGTGCCTGTTAGGGCGGATGCCATGCATGCTTAGCTTTCTTTGAAAAACATTTCTTGTCCATATGTAGAAAATAGAACATATCATAGCGCCGAACCACGTCGGCTCCCCCACATATGTCCCGCGTCCGGGATGATAAGTTACGCCAACTGACCAGGTGGAAATGCGTCTATAGCGCAACATATGTCCCTTTTCCCCATCTTCCCCATATACATATACATATACATATATCATATAAGCAGCATGCAGGAGAGCCCAAAGAAAGTCATGTATCTATCGGAGTGACGTAAGGTCGGTAACCTCCGATTATATTATGGAATAATCATCATGACTTTGTCTCACCTTGAAGGAACAATTATTATAAGGTGAGACTAGCAATGAATAGCAGCGTTAAGACTCGATGGGTACGTACGTAAATCGACACATGAAGGCTCAGAAACAAGTTTCGGGTCAATCCGACTTAGTATAAGAAAGTTATGAGCGTTTGAAGTACAGAACCTTCTACGAACGTTTCGGAAGCCATTTTTGGAAAATCAAAACAATAATCATATCAAGTACCTTTCGAACATGAAATCGTTCTTATCCTAGTTATCATAGAAATATTCTCATCCTTGGCATTATCATTGTCATTGTGAAACATATCCATCGTCATTGTCATAGGAGCTTACAAAATCATAAACCTCTGTTTTGGTAGAATACGGACACTTTGTAAAAACATTTACGAGTTATCGGGAAGAGAATCATGCCTTGGAATCATAAACATCTAACATTTGAAAACAAGGAAAATATGGAAACAATTATGAAATCATAACATCGGGATCATGCCTTTGAAAGAGAGGGGCGAGCCTTAACATACCTGTTCCACGTCCTATTAGCTACTCTTAATTGTCCAAGCTCGTTATCGCTAGTCTACATTCATGAAGATTGACGGAATCATTAGATTCATCACCATATACTTGTCTTAATCCTTCAAATGAATTCATTTATAATCTGCCAAAATTTCGGCAGCATCTCCCCTGTAAATACACCATCCCCGAGAATCTAACTCGGCCCAAATCATCAATCAACAATCCTAGAATTCAACTCGGCAAAACTATCAACAACAATACCATCAATCATACCAACAACATCAACAATCAATTCAAGATGCATTATAACATTAACAACCTTTGTCATACAATTTAACGACATTTCATTTACATTCAATTCAATTCACATAACATTCAAAACGACTCAATCAACATACTACTTCACCCGAAACCTTCCAATTCCAACAAGGACAATAACAACCTATTTCCTTCTTTCAAATTCAATCACAACAACCCAACTTACAATCTTCCAAACAAATGTCTCACTTCCAAATTCATGAATTCCACCAACATTTTACATTAAGAACTTCATTCATACAAATATAAGAATTCATGCTAGTGTCACATTAACTTCCACCACGACACCACAACGATTACAACTTCATTTCAAGCCATTAAATCCTCATTTTACATCACGGAATCCACAACACAACAATCAAACTACTAAATAAAATCAATTCATTTGTTATACACAATGCAACTATATTCGGCCAACACCCCAACATACCAAATTCATGATTTTTATCCATTTCTACACACTACAACATACACAACCATCCATAACATATGTAAAAGAGGATTGAACACATACCTTTCTCACTCAACTTCTTGGCTTGGCTAAGGTTTCTAACTTGCACAACAAATGCTTTGCTTGCTCCAACAATCACTCCATGTTAATTAGGGCCTTCAAATTAGTTGGAATACTAGAAGAAAATAATTTTTATTGATCAATTTTCATGGCATCATTTGCCCGAGCCATGGGCGAATATGGCCCTTCTTTTTCTTCAAGTTTTCTTGAATTTTTCATGACAATTATGTATTGCTTGGTAAGCTCTCTCTTATATATATATATATAGCTCCTTCCAATAACATGTAGACACATGCCCTCTTCTTGAAGTTTCTTAAGAATAAAAAAAAAGATGACTAATTGTTTTATTAGTCTTCACTTTTCCATATATATATATATATATATACCCCACGACCAAAGTGGCCTTCTTCAAGAATTTTCTTGAACATTTTGTGAAATTTCCATTTTTCCCCTAGCCTTCCACAATATTACCATAAGCCACTTTGCGAATTTTCCCTTTTTGCCCTTAACCTCTCTCAATATTTCCATACTAATAATGTTCATAGATAATATTCATAACCAACTTGTACATTAAAATAATTTTGGAAGATGGTCATTCCCTTAACTTACCACGACTACCTTGAAATATCCGAACGTACAAAATACGGGATATAACAGAGCGTGAGGGAGCCTCAGCCCCAGCTCCAGCACCTCCGGCTCCTCCATCGGATGCTTCAGGCTAAGATGTAAAAGAGGCCATTCATTTGCTTACTCAATTGGTTGCTGCCCAGACTCAGCGGCAAAGTACGGGGCAAGGTGATAAGGCTGTTAGTCCAAGGGCCCGTGACTTCATTAGCTTGAACCCTCCAGAATTCTTTGGATCAAAGTCAGATGAGGACCCTCAAAACTTTATTGATGGGATGTTGAGGACTCTTCGTTTGATACATGCTTCGGACACTGAATAGGTGGAGCTATCATCATATAGATTGAGGGATGTCTCGATCCATTGGTACACAGTTTGGATGGCTTCACGGGGATCCAATGCACCTCCCCCGGTATAGCAAGAGTTTGTTGATGCTTTCCTCCGACATTATATGCCTCCAGAAGTTCAGCGAGCTAGAGCCGATAAGTTATTGAATTTGAGGCAAGGTAGCATGAGTGCTTTAGAGTATAGTCTCCGCTTTAATTCTTTGGCTAGGTATGGTTCGTCCATGGTAGCGGATATGGATGATCGAGTGCACCAATTTGTGAAGGGCCTAGGGCCACATTTGATGGATAGGTGCTTGACTACGTCCCTTCAGGACAATATGGATATTACACGCATTCAGGCTCATGCTCAGAACTTAGAAGAAAGTCTGCAACAGCAAAGAAGTGAACGTGAGCATGATAGGGTACATAGCAAGAGGGCTAGATCTTCGGGTCCGATGAGTGAGTTTAGAGGCGGGCACAGACAACAGTTTCCTAGACATTCGGGCCATTCTATGATTAGTGTGCCTCTACGGTTTTCAGGCCAGAGATTTGATAGATCCACTCATTCAGGGCCGAGTCAGAGATTTTCGGGATGTCAATTTAGAGGGGATTAGGGTCAGGCGAGATCACACGTGCCACAATGTTCCCAGTGTGGGAAGTTACATTAGGGTCCATGCCGATCGGGTTCAGATGTTTGCTATTCATGTGGTCGACCAGGCCATATTATGCGTGATTTCCCCTCAGTTCATGGTAGAGGTTGGACCCAGCCATCAGGGTCGATAGCAGGGTCTTCAGCATCTGTACGCCCTATGGGGCCAAGTTCACATGCGCCAGTCGGCCATGGTAGAGGCAGAGGGAGAGTTCCCAGTTCTAGCGGTCCTCAGCACCGTATTTATGCTTTGGCTGGACGCCAAGATCTTGAGTCTTCTCCTGGTGTTGTCACAGGTATATTATCGGTATTTTCTCATGATGTATATGCTTTGATAGATCCGGGATCCACATTGTCATATGCTACTCCGTATGTTGCGGGTCGGTTTAGAGTCAAACCGGAGTCGATCAAACCTTTTGAGGTGTCCACACCCGTTGGTAAATCGGTAATAGCTAGCCGAGTATATAGAAATTGTGTAATTGTGATTTGTGATCGTCGTACCATGATTGACTTGCATGAGTTAAAAATGGTGGATTTTGATGTTATTATAGGCATGGATTGGTTGGCTTCTTGCTATGCCAATGTTGATTGTAGAATGAAAATTGTTCGTTTCCAATTTCTGGGAGAACCAGTTTTAGAATGGAAAGGGAATACGGCATCACCAAAGGGTAGGTTTATTTCCTATCTAAAGGCAAGGAAAATGATCACAAAAGGTTGCATTTATCACCTAGTTCGGGTTCAAGATGTAGAAGCTGAATCTCCAACTCTTCAGTCAGTTCCCATGGTGAATGAATTCCCGGACGTGTTTCCGGAAGAGCTTCCAGGCCTTCCTCCTGAAGGGGAGATTGATTTTGCCATTGATGTGCTGCCAGGCACTAAGCCTATATCTATTCCTCCTTATAGAATGGCTCTCGTAGAATTGAAAGAGTTGAAGGAGCAATTGAAAGACTTTCTTGAAAAAGGATTTATTAGGCATAGTTCATCCCCGTGGGGAGCACCCGTATTGTTTGTCCGAAAGAAAGATGGCTTCTTGAGAATGTGCATCGATTATCGGCAATTGAATAAGGTGATGATTAAGAATAAATATCCTCTTCCGAGGATTGATTACTTGTTTGATCAATTACAAGGCGCCAAATGGTTTTCAAAGACAGATTTGAGATTCTGGTATCATCAGGTGAGAGTTAGGGAGAAAGATATCCCTAAGACAGCCTTCTGAACAAGATATGGCCATTTTAAGTTCCGAGTGATGTCGTTTGGGCTAACTAATGCACCGACAGTATTTATGGATTTGAGGAACAATGTGTTTAGGCCCTTCCTAGATCTGTTTGTGATTGTATTCATCGATGACATCTTGGTATATTCTAGATCCGAGGCAGAACACGCGGATCATTTGCGTGCTGTCCTCAGAGTTCTTCAGATTTGAGAGTTGTTTGCCAAATTTTCTAAGTGTGTGTTTTGGTTGAACTCAGTGATGTTTTTGGGGCACATTGTTGCAGCCGATGGTATTCGAGTGGATAGCCAAAAGATTGAGGTCGTGAAGACTTGGCCAAGGCCCACAACTCCTACGGAGGTTCGTAGCTTTCTGGGCTTATCAGGTTATTACAGGAGATTTGTGGAAGGTTTTTCTTCTATCTCTGCACCACTCATAAAGCTGACCCAGAAATAAGCAAAGTTGCAATGGACAGATGCTTGTGAACGTAGTTTTCAAGAGTTAAAAGGTAGATTGACTTCTTCCCCCGTCCTGACACTTCCAGAGGGATTGGAGGGATATGTTGTTTATTGTGATGCTTCATGTTATACCCCGTATTTTTGTACGTAGAATTATTCATCAGCTAATTGACGTAAGTTCAAGGACTTTTAACCCTCGATTTTAATTAGTGCATGATTTGTTATAAATTCTAATTAGTATAGAAATATTAATGGAGATTAGGGATTAATAACTATGATTAGATTATTAAGTGGAGATTAGTGATTAATTAAGATTAATTAAGTAGCTAATTAGATAATTAAAGTGGGCCCCACCGGTTTAAAAAAAATACAATGAAATGAAACAAAATTGGATGATTCATTATGTGGCCCACGTGTAGGATTTAGGGGCTGCCTATATGGGGCCTTTGATGACTAAGGATTTACATTTCAAATGAACTATCACTTTGTTCCTTTTCTCACTTTGTGAAAACAATTCAAAGTTTAGCCATGGCTGCTCACGGCCATGGCAATCCTCCTTAAAAAAAAAATCCTAAGGTACTTTACCCGTCCAAGAGGTGGAAGAAACATAAGGAATTGAATTGAGGAAGAGGAGATAGTGCAATTGGTGCAAGTGAGTGTAGAATTTGCTCCAATTAAATTAAGGTAAGACCTTCTTTTTTTATGGTGTAATTGGATTAGATGATGTTGTAATTGAGGGATTAACTCTTATTATGTGGGATTGGATGCAAGAAATTATATATGTTAACGTTAAGGTTTTGTTGGACCGTGTTGGTGTTGTTTACATTTAGCAATGGCGGATTAAATTTGATTAATGTTGTCGTGATTGTTGTATGGTAATTGAGGGTAATTTGTTCATGATTGAAGGGCTGGAAATATGGTGATAGATATGTATAGGTGTTGTTGTCCATGACAAAATTATACTCTTCCTCGTGTGTTTGTAGTTTGGCGAAGTAAATGTAAAAAAAATCATTTTTAATGTTGTAGTCTTGGTGGGCTGTTTCGAGCTGTTATTGAGATGATATCGAAGTAATTTTCTTGTACATGGATGATAGTTGATGTTGTTGTTGTGTTTCTGTTAATGTGGCTCGTAAATTTGGAAGAAAACAAGTGCATAAGGTGTCGTATACGAAGCGTATAATGGCTGCCTATTGTATAATCTTAGATGTCAATGATGTGAGTTGAAAAAGAATTAAGAGAGGTCATTAGGTTACTATTGTTGTTGTTGGTATGGCTGTGATAACAGGAGATTAATTGGAAGTTCGGGTTAGGCGAGTTATATAGACGAAATGCTGCCCGATTTCCGTTAAGTTCTTAACTAACAAAAATCCTAATCAAGAAAGTATGAACTAAAGAATGATTCCTATAAGTGATTGGTTGTAGATTTATAAGCTAGAAAGTACAGTTTACTAACGATAGCGTTACTTTTATATTAAATAGGCCAAAGGGGCGACGAAGCGAACTTGGTTACGGTTAACCTATAACAAGTATGTAAAGCTAACCCTTCTTTCTTTTTGGCATGATCTTTATGAAACAAACAGACGATGTGTATATGATTCCAAAGAAGTTCCTATTCTTACAGCCACTAGGATGGCTAATGTTCTTGATTTCTAGAAGTTGTTTCATTATGTCTTGATACGTGTCTATGATTGAAGAAGTTCTATTTTGATATAATCCATAGTGACATTCGAAGGGTACTTGATATGATTATTGTCTTGATTATCAAATGATGGTTCATTTTGATTATTCTATTGAGTCTCAGATATGACTTAGTTTGCATATGGTTTCTCACTACTCTGCTCGTGCATGCCTCAATATGTCTTTCACCGAGTCCCGGGCCGGGTATGTGTTCGTGCACAGTTTCACTGCATTGTTCACTGAGTCCCTCACTAGAGGGCCGGGTACGGTATATATATATATATATATATATATATATATATATATATATATATATATATATATATATATGGCATATGATGACTTTATTCACCGAGTCCCATAATGGGCTGGGTATGATATATGATATTGACTTGCATGATTTACATTTCATAAGGCAAGTATAATGGTATCTTTGATTGACATACTTGTCTCCTGTAATCTCTATCTCAGTGATGATCCTTTTTATTTTATTTCATGCTTTATAAACTCAATACAGATTTCGTACAAGCCCCCTTTCTTCGGGGGGCTGCGTTTCATGCCCGCAGGTACAGATAGTCGGTTTTGTGACCCTTCAACATAGGACTTCTACATAGCTGTCTTGGAGAGCTCCGTTGTTCCGGAGTCTAGACTTTTGGTACATATCTTATGATGTATATATATATATATATATATATATATATATATATATATATATATATATATGCTTATCCAGGGGTATGGCGGGGCCCTGTCCCGTCATATTTCACTATCGATACTCTTAGAGGTCTGTAGAGATATGTGTGGGTTGTGTATAAGTTTGTTCAGCTGTGTCTGTACGATGTGCTATGGATATGCTCTTCTGTAATGGCAGCCTTGTCGGCTTACGTATGGTGACGATATGTATTGGCAGCCTTGTCGGCTTGCGTATCGTGTTGATGTATTATGGCAGCCTTGTCGGCTTGCGTATCATGTTGATATATTGTGGCAGCCTTGTCGGCTTGCGTATCATATTACGTTCTGATCAGTTATGACTCCCCAGGAGATCGGTTATTTGGATATATGTATATTTGATGATGTTATGAACCTTTGGAGTTCTTTTGCAAGTTTCCATATTGATTTTAGCTTCAGTTGACTATATCTAACAGGTACGTATACCAGTGTCCAGGTCGGGCACTAGTTATGGCCCACGGGGTTGGGTCGTGACAAAAGTGGTATCAGAGCAGTTCATCCTCGGAGTGTCTACAGACTGTGTCTAGTAGAGTCTTGTTTATCGGTGTGTTGTGCACCACATCTATAAACAGGAAGCTATAGGACATTTAGGATGCTACCTTTCTTTCATATCTAAGATCGTGCGATAGAGCCCAGCCATAGGAAATGAAATTCCTTATACTAACCCTTGATTTCAGCTGAAGAACGGCATCGACAGAAGAAAGTGGCTGATGATATTGGAAGTTACAAAGTATGCAGGTAAGCAACGGTGCGAAAGATGCATGTCAGATAAGGTAAGAATATTGAAGTATGATTGAAATGTAAAGTTGAAGAATGAAAAGGAAGGTAGATAGGATGGTATAACAGGATAGATCATTAAAGGATCAGGTACGTCTCGAGGTGTGATATGTGAGGTAAGTTTCGACATCTTTATACGTTTACTTGAAATTGAGAGCCCTGTGTGGCTATGATATGATACATACATATATATGTTGGCCCTGTGAGGCATTGTTGGTATTTCCTGCGTGCAGGTTTTGGGATAGTAAGAAATACAGAGGAAACTCTGCCAAAATTTTCCTAGAAATAAAAAGATGATGAGATATAAGTTTGTAATATGTCCTGAAAAGCTATGTCAATAGTAATAATAGGATTTGACTAAGTTGCAAGTCTGATTTCGAGAAATAAATTTAACTATTGAATTGATAGTAATAGTAGGTATGAGGTCGATATCGATAGGGTAAATTTATCATGTTGGATTAAAGCTTTAAGAGATACCCTCCATGTCATCCGTAAGAGGCATCATTCTTATTTGGGAAATTTTATTTCGAAGAAGCATATATAAGCAGCAATGTTTGGAATTCATTTGAATGGACTAGGATACTTTCCAGCCACATGTCACCTTAGAAGAGGCTTATGTTGAAGAGCAAAAACGTCCACAATTAAGTTTCACTTTTATTTGAAGAGTACAAAGCATACAACAAGTAGTTTATGAACTAAATAGTTCGTTCATGACCCAAGAATAAATCTGGAAGTAAACTATGTGAATCAAGCATTAGAAGTCCCGTGGTGCTTGTCGGATTTTAGTTCTTCTTCTTGTGGTGGTTTTGCAAGATGCTTTATGGTGACGTAATTTGGAGTTGGAGCGTTCTTGTGTTCTTGAGGTAACATTTCATCATATCTTTATGTCCTTGAGTTTATTAGTTCTTAATCAAACTTGTGGGCTGTCTTAGATCTTGTGTTTCATGCGTTGTTGATGAAATGCTAGGATAAATTGGGAAGAGCTTGTGATACTAAGGGATGATGTAGAAAAAGGTGGCAAATCTTAACAGAACGTTTTATTGAGGTATCGAGTGAACTGATAAGTAGGGATAAATTACGACGAGTTTGCAGTTAAAAGGAGTTATAGTATGATTGAGATAAAAGTACGGAGGAGGAAGAATTACAACAAATATGATGATATTGATAAGACAGCTTGTGAGACAGTAAGGATAAGATTGATCAGAAAGGGTGAAAGGTTAAGTACGCCTACTCCACAGAGTGTAATTAAATCATAGTAAGAATCGCGAATAAGGTTAAGAAGTGTTACACTATAGGATTGATTACGAACAGGATATTACGTGAATATAATAAGGATTGTTATAAAAATGAGTAAAGCCTAGCGAGGAAGTGGCTAAAAGATATGATGTGATCTATGCGACTAAAGTGTAAAGGCAAATATGAAATCGGCAAGGTATGGAACGAATGAAAAAGACTTATAAAGTTCTATAGAGAAAGTTCAGAATAAAGATTATGCGATAACGGGAACGAAAGCGAGCACAAAAAAACGGGAGTTAATTAAAAGAAGGAAATAAGAAGGAAGCGAGCGAGACAATAGTGCAGTAATAGGTTATAACATGTATGGCCGAGGACACGAGTAATATAAGTGGCGGAACAGTGAAGGACTAAACTATAAAGAGACGAGCAACGAAGCGGAATGAGTGCCAGAAAATGATTGGGACGATAAGAACAAATAGGGATGAACGGAATATACTTTGAAAAAGAGAAAGGGATTATGCAGGAGTAGTGGTTTCCGAAGGATACAGGGGTAGCATGAGATTCCTCGTGCACAGAATAAAAGATGGACATAGATTGAAGAAATAAAAGGAGTTATAAAGGAAACACCTAATATAAACGTGATCAATTGAGTACGAGTATGAAATAGAAAGGAAAATATATAGCTACGAACTTAAAGGTGCAGTACGACGACACGGTGGTAAGATAAGACCATTGTTAAGATGAATTCGATATGATTTTGAGTAAGTTAGAAGTTAGCGTTGGGTACACAACAAGGGTGAAAGAGCACAAGGCATAAAGGAGTACCGCGTGTATATGACTTCACCTCGGAAAGAGTGAAATCCTTAAAGGATAAGGACTGTAAGCCCAAGGAACAAATGAGGTATTGTGAATTTATTAAAGGAAATAGATGATATAGGTTGGGGTAAAGATAATGTTACAAGAGAGCCTTGGATACTTATCACCGGGATATAAGTGCTACCTAATCGAGAATTTGGAACGATTAAAAGTACTAAATAATTATTGATTGGAGTGAGTGGAATGTGACTTTGGATGAGTTTCTACATTGGTTAGATTATTCGATTACAGATTATCAGATGAGATTTTATACTATACATAGAAAGGTTCTCGTTACTTCGAGATTTCGTTAAGGTTTCGTACGTGGATAATCAAAGTTATAAATTATAAAGAAAAGACATGGGCATGGTACAGTATACCAAGTGAGTTATCAGATGAATTTGAAATTGGAAATGGAAATGGGGACATAGAGCAGAATATAAATAGATAATGGTATAAGTACACCCTTAAGGGGGAAAGCAGGTAAGAGAAATATAGGTATAAGATGGAAACAAGCGACACTGCAATGTATTTGATGTGGATACTAAATCTTCAAGTGAGATCCCTTGCTGAAACAAGCTAGTAAGATCTGAAAGCCAGCAATAAACGGATAGAAGTCAGGATGGTATATGAGACAGAACTGAGAATTATTTGTAAAGACCCTAAATGATATGACATTAAAAAAGTGGGTGTTTACGAAAAGAAAGAGTACGGCGAAAGAATGGTAACGAGTAACTTAAGAGATATTATAAAGGATAACAATGCTATACTGGATTAGAGGTTAAGACGTAGGCAATGAGGTTGTTTGCTAATGATACTGTAACTTATAAGGAGCAAATGAGAACGGATAGGAAATCTCCTATAGTAGGATATGAGAAAATCAAATGGTGAATAAAGGAAGGGAAAGGAATACGACAAGATAGACAACAAGTGAGTTTTAGTACAAATAAGATATGTAAAGCAGAATGAATCAGGAGAAGGAAAGACTATGACTAAGATTGGATGTACTTTGTACAAGTTATACAAGAATAGTTATGTGATCTACGCACATTTGTATGTTAAGAATGAGACCAAGTGAGTACTTGATAAGAAGAGTAAGGATCCTGTAATAACAATGTGGTTACAATATTTTGGATACATTAGGGAAAGGTGCAAGATGGTTTGAACCAAAGTACCAAGATAGGATTAGTACTGAGGACAAAAGCCATAGTTGAGCCTCGATATCAATTGAAAGATATAAGAGAAGAATGTAAGGTCTGCATAAAGACTAGTGAGACGACACTAAGGTATTTCTCGGGCTGATTTGAGCACCTTCGCATATTCGTGTAAAGATTACAATATAATGTGAGACAGAAAAACTAAGAGCAAGATCTGGGTAAAGAGGCAATAAAAGAGTTTGAATTAAAGATAAAGGAATGACATGAGATAATATGCCTAAAGTGTTACAATTTGGGTTAAGGGAAATTATAAAATGGTTTAAGCGAGAAGATCAGCACGAGCTGGCTACCAGAAGACAATGAACTTATATGTCAAATAAAAAAAAAACATTCTTTCAGAATTATACCAATTGATAAAAGTTAGAGCACACGGTAGCTGTGTAAAGTCATTATACGAGGAAACTTCAGTGCTACTTGATAACCAACTCTAAAGATGGAGATTAAGAGCTAAAAGAAAAGTGACAGTTAAAATCTTTTAAAAGGAAGTCGAGAACTGATACATGATGCTGAAGATTTCAGAATATGGACTGTAACAGCAGAGCGATGTAAGGTTATTGAAGTAAAATAATATTACATCTTGGGAAATTTCATTTTATTCGTAGAGTTACGAAGGGTCTACAGGTTGCCGGAGACATAAATACTCCAAAGATTGTAAAGTCTAATGAATCGATGAGGAACATCTGCGCGTTATAAAATCTTAATTAAGGATTAAGAGGTAAGGTGAAGTGAACGATACATCTTAAGAAAGTAACTATAGGAGAAGAAAGAGAGCCGAGTTATGACCGAGAGCACCATGAATACAAGTCAGAATCAATCAGTGCCAGTACAACTGAGCAGTATGCAGACGAGAGAGAGTAACATTTCAGCAGAAGAGCTGGCAATACAACTGTCAACCATAAAGACAATGACGTGGAATTATTACCTCGAGAAGCAACAGAAAGAGGAAATATTATGGAAATGGTTACTTAGAGATCTGGAATGCATTATAACAAATTGAAGGGAATCAACAAACGAAAAAGACACGTGAAAGGCATAATTCAATAAAAAGGACATTTAAGGAAATATTGGGAGCGCAGGATTAGTTTAACATTCGCGGATGAATGTTCCAAAGGGGGGAAGGATGTTATACCCCGTATTTTTGTACGTCGAATTATTCGTCAGTTAATCGACGTAAGTTCAAGGACTTTTAACCCTCGATTTTAATTAGTGCACGATTTGTTATAAATTCCAATTAGTATAGAAATATTAATGGAGATTAGGGATTAATTAAATATGATTAGATTATTAAGTGGTGATTAGTGATTAATTAAGTAGCTAATTAGATAATTAAAGTGGGCCCCACCGGTTTAAAAAAAAATACAATGAAATGAAACAAAATTGGATGATTCATTATGTGGGGCACGTGTAGGATTTAGGGGCTGCCTATATGTGGCCTTTGATGACTAAGGATTTACATTTCAAATGAACTATCACTTTGTTCCACTTTTCACTTTGTGAAAACAATTCAAAGTTTAGCCATGGCTGCTCACGGCCACGACAATCCTCCTTAAAAAAAATTCCTAAGGTACTTTACACGTCCAAGGAGGTGGAAGCAACATAAGGAATTGAATTGAGGAAGAGGAGATAGTGCAATTGGTGCAAGTGAGTGTATAATTTGCTCCAATTAAATTAAGGTAAGACCTTCTTTTTTTATGGTGTAATTGGATTAGATGATGTTGTAATTGAGGGATTAACTCTTATTAAGTGGGATTGGATGCAAGAAATTATATATGTTAACGTTAAGGTTTTGTTGGACCGTGTTGGTGTTGTTTCAATTTAGCAATGGCGGATTAAATTTGATTAATGTTGTCGTGATTGTTGTATGGTAATTTAGGGTGATTTTTCATGATTGAAGGGCTGGAAATATGATGATAGATATGTATAGGTGTTGCTGTCCATGACAAAATTATACTCTTCCTCGTGTGTTTGTAGTTTTGCGAAGTAAATGTCGAAAATTTCATTTTTAATGTTGTAGTCTTGGTGGGCTGTTTCGAGCTGTTATTGAGATGATATCGAAGTAAAATTTTCTTGTACATGGATGATAGTTGATGTTTTTGTTGTGTTGCTGTTAATGTGGCTCGTAAATTTGGAAGAAAACAAGTGCATAAGATGTCGTATACGAAGCGTATAATGGTCTGCCTATTGTATAATCTTAGATGTCAATGATGTGAGTTGAAAAAGAATTAAGAGAGGTTATTAGGTTGCTATTATTGTTGTTGGTATTGCTGTGATGACAGGAGATTAATTGGAAGTTCAGGTTAGGCGAGTTATATAGACGAAATGCTGCCCGATTTCCGGTAAGTTCTTAACTAACCAAAATCCTAATCAAGAAAGTATGAACTAAAGAATGATTTCTATAAGTGATTGGTTGTATATTTATAAGCTAGAAAGTACAGTTTACTAACGATAGCGTTTCTTTTATATTAAATAGGCCAAAGGGGCGACGAAGCGTACTTGGTTACGGTTAACCTATAACAAGTATCTAAAGCTAACCCTTCTTTCTTTTTGGCATGATCTTTATGAAACAAACAGACGACGTGTATATGATTCCAAAGACGTTCCTATTCTTAGAGCCACTAGGATGGCTAAGGTTCTTGATTTCCAGAAGCTGTTTCATTATGTCTTGATACGTGTCTATGATTGAAGAAGTTCTATTTTGATATAATCCATAGTGACATTCGAAGGGTACTTGATATGATTATTGTCTTGATTATCAAATGATGCTTCATTTTGATTAGTTTATTGAGTCTCAGATATGACTTAGTTTGCATATGGTTTCTCACTACTCTACTCGTGCATGCCTCAATATGTCTTTCACCGAGACCCGAGCCGGGTATGTTTTCGTGCACAATTTCACTGCATTGTTCACCGAGTCCCTCATTAGAGGGCCGGGTACGGTATATATATGATGATATGATGATATGATGACATGATGATATGATGATATGTTGATGTGATTATGGCGCCAAGCATGGCATAGGATGAATTTATTCACCGAGTTCCGTAATGGGCCGGGTATGATATATGACATTGACATGCATGATTTACATCTAATAAGGCAAGTATAATGGTATATTTGATTGACATACTTGTCTCCTGTAACCTCTATCTCAGTGATGATCCTCTTTATTGTATTTCATGCTTTATATACTCAGTACATATCTCGTACAGACCCCCTTTCTTCGGGGGGCTGCGTTTCATGCCCGCAGGTACAGATAGTCGGTTTGGTGACCCTTCAGCATAGGACTTCTACATAGTTGTCTTGGAGAGCTCCGTTGTTCCGGAGTCTAGACTTTTGGTACAGATCTTATGATATATATATATATATATATATATATATGCTTATCCAGGGGTACGGCGGGGCCATGTCCCGTCATATTTCACTATCGATACTCTTAGAGGTCTATAGACATATGTGTGGGTTGTGTATAAGTTTGTTCAGCTGTGTTTGTACGATATGCTATGAATATGCTCTTCTGTAATGGAAACCTTGTCGGCTTGCATATGGTGACGATATGTATTGGCAGCCTTGTCACCTTGCGTATCGTGTTGATGTATTGTGGCACCATTGTCGGCTTGCGTATCATGTTGATATATTGTGGCAGCTTTGTCGACTTGCGTATCATATTAAATTCTGATCAGTTGTGACTCCCCAGGAGACCGGTTATTTGGATATATGTATATAGCTTCAGTTGACTATATCTAATAGGTACGTATACGAGTGTCCAGGTCATGGCCCACGGGGTTGGGTCGTGACACTTCAGGCGTTGGGCTAGGCTGTGTATTGATGCAACATGGTAACGTGATTGCGTATGCTTCAAGGCAATTACGGAAACATGAGAGGAATTATCCAACCCATGATCTAGAATTAGCTATCGTGGTTCATGCGTTAAAGATATGGAGACATTATTTATACGGTGTCCATGTGAATATTTATACAGATCATAAGAGTCTTCAGTATATCTTCAAGCAGAAAGAGTTGAATTAGCGGTAACGATGATGGTTGGAACTGCTAAAGGATTATAATGTTGATATCTTGTATCACCCCGGAAAAGAGAATGTTGTGGCTGATGCTCTTAGCCGTAGATCCAAGGGAAGTTTGTGTGATGTTCGACCAGAGAAAAGAGAAATGGCTCGTGAGCTCCAACAGTTAGCTAGCCTAGGAGTTCGAGTAGTGGACTGAGGTAATAGGGGAACTACCATTCAAAATTCAGCAGTCTCGTCGCTAGTAGCGAAAGTTAAAGAGAGACAATACGAAGATTCCATGCTAATGCATTACAGGGATACACTCCCTCAGAAGGAGGATGAGTCATTTGAGCTTTCAGGAGACGGAGGAACTTCATGGTGTTCCAGTATCTATTATCTCAGACAGAGGAACCTAGTTTACGACTAATTTCTGGAAGTCCATCCAAAAGGGTTTGGGGACTCAGGTGAGCCTTAGCACGGCATTTCACCCGCAGACTGATGGACAAGCCGAACATACCATTCAGACTCTTGAGGATATGTTACGGGCATGTATGTTAGGTTTTGGAGGTAACTGGGATGATCACTTACCACTCATTGAGTTTGCTTATAACAATAGTTATCATTCTAGCATTCAAATGGCACCGTATGAAGCGTTATATGGGTGAAAGTGTAGATCCCCAATTGGGTGGTTTGAAACAAGAGAGGCTAAATTGATAGGGCCAGACTTGGTCCAGCAAGCCATAGAGAAGGTTAAGCTCATACAAGATCGGTTGTTAGCAGCCCAAAGTCGTCAAAAGTCCTATGCGGATAATCGTCGAAGGGACTTAGAGTTCCAAGTTAAAGATTGGGTATTCTTGAAAGTGTCACCAATGAAGGGCGTTATGAGATTTGGCAAAAAGGGGAAGCTTAGTCCTCGATACATTGGGCCTTATGAAATTGTGCGCAAAGTAGGCAAAGTGGCTTACGAATTAGATCTACCTCCTGATTTAGAGTCAGTTCATCCAGTTTTCCATGTCTCGATGCTTCGTAAATGTGTTGGAGATCCCACTAGGATCGTCCCAGTAAATGATGTTCAAGTGACACAAAGGTTAACTTATGAAGAAATACACATTGCCATACTAGATAGGCAAGTACGGAGGCTTAGAAACAAAGAAGTGGCCTCAATTAAAGTTTTTTGGAGAAATAATAACCGAGAAGAGATGACATGGAATGCAGAAGAAATCATGAAATCCAAGTACCCACACTTATTTCAGCCCCCGGAAGAGGGCCAAGATGAGACATCTAGATCATAAGGTATGTATGTCTTCCTTTTTACGCCTTTGGGTCGTGTGTGGCCAAATTCCATTGCAATTATGTTGTGGCCTTGTGAGGCATTGTTATTATGGGTTGTTGTGACAGGATGGTAGTGCCATATAATAGGGGAAACTCTGGCAAAATTTTCGTATAATCCCCGAGTGCTTAACATTCGAGGACGAATGTTCTTAAGGGGGGAACAATGTTACACCTCAGAAAATTTCCCGTTGATGCACAGTGAATGGGCTAACGAAGAGCACGAAGTGTATGGTATTTCAATAAGTAAATAATCACATTTGATGACCCTAAGTAAGATTTCAAAGACATCCGATGTTAGACAAGAAAGTTGCCAAGAGAAGGCAAGGCATACGATAGGTATCGGACGAGAATTATGAGTAACAAGTTGATGACAGCTTAATGATATTTAGGGAAGACTTATAACGTCCCTTGGATTGTTAATGAAGTGTTAAACAAGTGTTGAGAAGATCCCACAAGGATTGGAGATCAAACGAAGTAGCGAGAACAAGTTCAGTGGACTGATGGGTTATACGGCACATTATACAGACCGTATAATGTTATACGGACAGTATAATGGACCACAAAACCATCACAGTGAAGATCACTCACTGGTGGGATTATACGGTCAGTTATACAGACCGTATAAATTTATACGGCCCGTATAATGGACCGTATAATGGTCACAGAGACGAGTGAATGGAAGGTCCATTTCACGGTCACTTATACGGACCGTATAAGTGTCCGTATAATGTCCGACAGATCAGATTTTTGGGTTATTAAAAAGGGGACCAAGTTCATTATTTCATTTTCACATTTCACTCCTTCTCTCTAGATGTTATACCCCGTATTTTTATACGTCGAATTATTCGCAAGCTAATCGACTTAAGTTAAAGACGGGATTATTTTCGGACTTGAGATAGGAACCTTTAATTTTCAATTTTAATTAGTACACAAATTACTTATAAATTTTATTTAGTATAGAAATATTATTGGAGATTAGGGACTAATTAATTATGATTATATTATTAAGTAGGGATTAGTGAGTAATTAAAATTAATTAAGTTAATTCTAATTTATGGGCCCCACCCGATTTATTAATAATAAAAAAATGAAAACAAATGATGACTCCTCATGATGGACACGTGGAAGGCTTAGGGGCAGCATATAAGGCCACACTTTGATGTATAATTGATTCATTACAATTCATCTTCTTCAACCAAAAGTTGACTTAGAATGAGAAGCAAAGCTAAGCTATAGAGAGAGAGGGAGTTCGGCCATGGCAGCCCTTTGTAAAAAAAAAATATATATTTCCTATTAAATTCCAAGGTATTTTACACGTCCAAGGAGGTGGTAACAACATAAGGTGTTGAATTGAGGAAGAAGAAATTGTGAAATTGGAGAAATTAAGTGTAGAAATTCCTCCGAGAAAATTAAGGTAAGATTTTCTAATTTTGTGGTATAATTGTATTAGTAGTGTTGTAATGTTAGACCCCATATTTTATACGTCGCGTTATTCGCGAAGGAATCCACGTGAGATAGAAACCTCAGATTTTTAATTTCTAACCTAGAACTAATCGGTTATAAATTTTACTTAGTATAAAAATGTTATTGGAGATTAGGAACTACTTAATTATGGTGTTAAGTAAAAAAAAAAATTAGTGGTAACAATGAGCCAAGATGAACATTAAAGTGCCAATGCCTAAAGATGACTCAAAGTCATCTAAAATAAGGCTATTATGGAAGACAAACAAATATGCATTTAAACATTAATTCATCAACTACACTTACATTGTATTGTGGACAACTAAATTGAAAGAAAGAAGTGAGAATCTCAGCCAAAGTGGCCGAAATTAAGGCATCCATGTGAGGCATGCATTTAAATATTGAAGGCATCCATTATTTTATGAAGGCATGCATTATTTTATGAAGGCATACAAGTTGGAAGAATCATTGCACATTTAAATATTGCAAATTCATCCTTGTAAGATTGCAAATGACAAAGGTTAGTGTATGACTCATTCACTACACATGCAATTGTCTTGTAAACAATTAAAAGGGAAGGAAAAAGAAAGGGACATTCGGCCAAGGCTAGCCGAAAGTAGTAGAGAAAGAATAGAATTTTAGTTCAAAGTTAATTGAGTGCTCAATGTCATGAGTGGAGCATGTGTTGTGTCCAACTTGTATGAATCTTAGTTTAATCAAATGGATGACTAAGATAGCTCATCTTCTCATTTCAACTTCACAACACAAAAATAGAAAACCTCGAGAGAGAGAGGAGAGCCATTCGGCCAAGAGGGCTGAAATTTAGCTCTTTGAGTCTTGATCCAAAAATTATTTTCCAAGGTGTTTCAACCCTTTAGAAGGTCCCTAAAAACGTGAAGATAGTCATTGGAGCAACAAGAACCATTACCATTCCAATTCACAAACTCTAGCCAAGTTGAGAAGTCGGATTGTCAAGGTAGGATCTAACTTTCTTTTTCATGTATTAAGGGTGATGTAGATGTGTAAATATAAGTTGTATGCATGAAATGATGTGTGTTGATGTTGGAACATGATAGTAACTATGGAGTTATATGTGTTGATGTTGAAGTATGGTTGTAACTTGGTGAACATGAATTGCATGCATAAAATCATGAATGTTGGTGTTGGAATGATTATGTGGCCGTAGGGACTGTTTTAGTGGGAATGGTGGACTGATTTTCTTTAATAATTATGGTTGATGCTATCATATATTGCATGGTAAAAAGAATGAAAGGAATTGGAAGGTTAAAGGTGAAGTTATGTTAGTATGAATATAAATTGAATCCATGAAATTTTGTGTGTGATGTTGAAGCATGTTGAAACCGTATAGGGACTGTTTTGTGTGGAAGATAATGAACTGATATTACTTGATATTTTGATTGTTTTTGTCATGAATTTTGTGATGGAAATGAAGGTGTTTAATGGTTGGAGTTGGAACTAAAATCGTTTGTGGGTTGTTGTAAGGATTATAGTGATAATAACGTAGCTTATTTGCGTATGAATCGATGATAAAGTTGTCGTGTGGTTGCTGGTCATAATTCACTGAAATTATATGAAAAGAAGACATGAAATAATGTGTAAGAATCGTATGTGGTTTGCTTAGTATGTTCGTAAACGTTTGCAAGAATTCCGAGCAATGTTATGTTGTTGTTTAGGGACAGTTTTGGACGTGTTGTTTTCGCTAAGTTGGAAAAACTAATTATAGTTAAGAATATACATCATGTTTTATGTTGGATGGGCTGTTATAAAGTTGTTACATGCAAACATTAAGGCTACGAACTATTAGGAATAATTTTAGAATGTAGTAGCCATATGTGAATCGTTATTGAATGTTGTGAATGTGGGCTATTTGGAATGTTGTGTGCGCTGTCCGGATTGGTATTGAACATATAATTATTGATGTGGGATTGGTTTTATGTAGTTGGTTTGGCTACAAGAGAAAACGTCGTCTAAACATCTAGAAAGGAGTTACTAACGTTAGAATACGTTTTGAATCTCCCCGTAGCTTAACCGTAGTTGTTGGTGTCTTAATATAGGTTCAAGTATTATTGGGAAGCGTATACATATTGTGTGGCGAATAAGTGCTAAAGGTATGTGAAGCTAACCCTTCTTTCTTTTTGGCATGATCGTTGTGAAATGAATATACGATATATATATATATATACGATTCCAAAGGAATTCCTATTCCTAGAACCACCAGGATGGCTAATGATCTTGATTCTCATAACTTACATTTTATATATACATTTTGATATGTACATATGATTTCAAAGTTCAATTTTGATATAATCCACAGGGACATCCGAAAGGTAAATGGTATGACTATTATTTGAATTTGCGAACGATGGTTCGTGTTGACTATTCTGTTGAGTCCTTAAAAAAGTTTTGAATTGCATATAGTTTCTCACTACTCTGATCGTGCATACCTCAATATATCTTTCACCGAGTCCCGGGCCGGGAATGTTATCGTGCACAGTTTCACTGCATTGTTCACCGCGTCCCTCATTAAAGGGGCCGGGTACGGTATATATATATATATATATATATATATATATATATATATATGATACGATGATGTGATGATATGATGATATGATGACATGTCATGGCGGCTAGGAGGGAATATGATGATCTTATTCACCGAGTCCCTCATTAAAGGGTCGGGTACGATATATATACATGTATACGATATATGATATTCACAAGTATGATTATGTTACAAAGGCAAGTGTTTTGGTATTTTGGATATTGTACACATTTACTGTACTCCATATTTCAGTTATGATCCTTTTACTGTACTTCACGCTTTACATGCTCGGTACATATTTCGTACTGACCCCCTTTCTTCCGGGGGCTGCGTTTCATGCCCGCAGGTACGGATACGCGTTTTGGTGAACCGCCAGCTTAAGACTTCCCTTTTGCTATCTTGAAGAGTTCCGTTGTTCCGGAGCCCAGATTTTGGTATAGATCCTTTTCGATCTAAATATATGCATATGTTGTTTAAGGGTACGACGGGGCCCTGTCCCGTCATATTTCGCTGTTGAAACTCTTAGAGGTCTGTGGACATATGTGTGGGTTGTGTATGGGTTCTGTTCAGCTGTGTCTATACGATGTACTGTGGTATGATGTTCGTCTATATTGGCAGCCGTGTCGGCTTGCATATGATATTGATATGTGATGGCAGCCTCGCCGGCTTGCAGATATTATCTTGTTGTGGTAGCAGCCTTGTCGGCTTGCATTTATATGTATATTTATGTGACAGTTCCGAGACCCTGGTTTGGTCGTTATAAGATCCATATTGAGTTTATTGTGAAAAGAACATATAGCTAAAGAATGCGTATACGAGTGCCCAGTTGGGGTACATAGTCACGGCCTACGGGGTTGGGTCGTGACAAAAGTGGTATCAAAGCGGTTTATCCTCGGAGTGTCTACAGACCGTGTCTAGTAGAGTCTTGTTTATCGGTGTGTTGTGCACCACATCTATAAACAGGAAGCTACAGGACATTTAGGATGTTATCTTTCTTTCATATCTCAGATCGTGCGATAGAGCCCAGCCATAGGAAATGAAATTCCTTATACTAACCTTTGATTTCAGCTGAAGAACGACATCGACAGAAGGAAGCGATTGATGATATTGGAAGTTACAAAGTACACAGGTAAGTAACGGTACGAAAGAGGGATGTCGGATAAGGTAAGAATATTGAAATGTGATTGAAATGTAAAATTGGAGGATGAAAGAGAAGGTGGGTAGGAAAGTATAACAGAACAGATCGTTAAAGGATCAAGTACGTCTCGAGGTGCGATATGTGAGGTATGTCCCGACACCTTTATGCCTTTCACTTGAAGTTGGGAGCCCTGTGTGGCTATGATATGATATGATATATGTGTATATATGTTGGCTCTGTGAGGCATTGTTGGTATTTCCTGTGTGCAGGTTCTGGGATAGTAAGAAGTACAGAGGAAATTCTGCCCAAATTTTCCCAGAAATAGGAAAAAGGAAGAGAATGGGGTATAAGTTCATAATATGTTTTGAAGGTTAATATATGAAAAGATGACAAGAAATGGAAGAGTATGAGTACAATAGTGGCACATGCAGGAACAAGGATAAACAAAGGTGTTGCACAGAAGAAATACAATATAGAGATTATAATATAATGATACAGCACGTAGAAGAATAACAATGGAAGTAATAAAAAGTATGACAAATTATTGTGACATGATAATGGATGTGTGTTAAAATGAAATAATATAAAATACGTTTACTGTATATTAGTGTGTAATAAATGATGTTATTAGTATGAACATAATGTGTAGTGTAGTAAAAAAGTTGTAATATACAGAGAATAAGATAAAGAATTGAGGGAATGTGACGTTGATGTAAGTAATAAATATGATGGTCGTGGATTGTATAAGTGTCAAGAGATGATGATGAACAGGGGTGCTGGTATTATATAAAGAAGATACACATGTGCAATAGCATATGACTAAGAATTACACGTTGTTTAATAATGGCGGAGCTTCTAGTTCTAGCGGTCCTTCGAACCGCATATATGCTTTGGCTACTAGACAGGATCAGGAGGCTTGTGGTTACAGGTATGCTATCAATTTTCTCTCGAGATGTGGCATTGATAGACCCAGGCTCCACATTATCGTATGTTTCCCCACTTGTTGCTAGTAGAATTGGGATAAAACCTAAATTGATAGAACCATTTGAGGTAGCTACACCAGTAGGAGATTCTGTTATAGCAAGACAAGTATATAGACACTGTTCGGTGAACATATATAGTCGTTGCACCAAGGCAAATTTGATAGAGCTAGATATGACTGAGTTTGATGTTATTATGGTTATGGATTGGTTAGCTTCTTGTTATGCTAACGTTGATTGTAGAGGCAAGATAGTCCGATTCCGGTTCCCAGGAGAGCCAATTATAGAGTGGATGGGAAATACAGCATCGCCGAGGGGTAAGTTTATTTCATACCTCAAGGCAAGGAAGATGGTCAGAAAGGGCTATATTTATCATCTGGTACGGGTACACGACCTGAAGGCAGAGGCACTGACTTTTCAGTCAGTGCCGGTAGTTAGTGTGTTTCCCGATGTATTCCCAGATGAACTCCCAGGCCTTCCTCCTAAGCGTGAGATAGAGTTCGCTATAGACGTATTACTAGACACTCAGCCCATATCTATTCCTCCTTACAGAATGGCACCTGCGGAACTGAAGGAACTAAAGGAGCAACTGAAGGATATATTAGAAAAGGGCTTCATAAGGCCCAGTCCATCACCTTGGGGAGCACCGGTATGTTTTGTTAAGAAGAAGGATGGGTCGCTGCGAATGTGTATTGATTATAGGCAGCTGAATAAAGTAACAATAAAGAACAGGTATCCCCTCCCCAGGATCGATGATTTATTTGACCAGTTGCAGGGTGCTAAGTGTTTCTCAAAGATAGACTTGCGGTCAGGATATCACCAGGTGCGGGTAAAGGAGGCAGACATTCCAAAGACTACATTCAGGACCCGATACGGACATTACGAGTTTAGAGTGATGTCCTTTGGGTTAACCAATGCTCCAGCAGTATTTATGGATATGATGAACAGAGTGTTCAAGCCATTTCTTGACCTATTCGTGATTGTATTCATTGAAGATATTCTGGACTACTCACGATCAGAAGAGGAGCATGCAGATCACTTGAGAATGGTACTTAGGGTGCTCCAGCACCAGAAATTGTATGCTAAGTTCTCTAAATGTGAATTCTGGTTGACTTCAGTAGCATTCTTGGGGCATATTATTGGAGCTGATGGCATTCAGGTAGATACGCAGAAGATTGAGGCGGTGAAGACTTGGCCTAGACCTACGACACCTACTGAAGTACGCAGCTTTTTGGGGCTAGCAGGGTATTACAGAGGGTTCGTAGAGAAGTTTTCCTCAATTTCAGCGCCTTTAACGAGGCTAACCCAGAAGGCAGTTAAATTCTAGTGGACCGACGCTTGTGAGCGAAGTTTCCAGTTGCTGAAAGATAAGTTGACTACGGCCCCAGTTCTAACTCTTCCTGAGGGAAAAGACGGCTATGACATTTATTGTGCTGCTTCCGGTGTTGGGATAGGTTGTGTGTTGATGCAGCATGGCAAAGTTATAGCCTATGTCTCCCGACAGCTCAGAAAGCACGAAAGAAATTATCCCACCCATGACCTGGATTTAGCAGCGATGATTCATGCTTTAAAAATTTGGAGACATTATTTATACGGTGTGCATGTTGACATTTATACAGATCATAAGAGTCTCCAGTACATCTTTAAGCAGAAGGAGCTGAATCTGCGGCAGAGGCGGTGGCTAGAGTTGTTGAAGGACTACGATGTTGACATTCTATACCACCCAGGGAAAGCAAATGTTGTAGCAGATGCACTCAGCCGTAGATCTATGGGTAGTTTGGCAGACGTGCAACCAGAGCCGAAAAAGATAGTCCGTGAGATTGGCCAGTTAGCTAATTTGGGAGTCCGTTTGGCTGATTCTGAAAATGGCAGGGTTTCTGTTCGGGGAGTTGCTGAGTCCTCTATCATAGAATAGATAAAGAGACACCAGTACGAGGACCCTATCCTTGTACATCATAGGGATGCAGCTCTTCAAAAAGAAGAGACCCCATTTGACGTTGCACCTGACGGAGTGCTACGGTACAAGGGTAGATTATGTGTACCTGAGGTTGCAGGGTTACGACAACAGGTGATGGGAGAGGCACACTGTGCCCGTTATTCTATTCATCCAGGGTCAACGAAGATGTATCATGACCTCAGATGCTTGTATTGTTGGGATGGCATGAAGAGGGATATAGCAGAATTTGTTGCTCAGTGTCCGAATTGTCAGCAGGTTAAAGTCGAGCACCAGAAGCCTGGGGGACTATTACAGGAGATGGAGATTCCGAACTGGAAGTGGGAGGTGATCAATATGGATTTCGTCATAGGTTTACCTCGCACTCCACGAAAATATGACTCTGTTTGGGTCATCGTTGATAGGTTGACAAAATCAGCCCATTTTCTTCCAGTCACGACTACATATTCAGCTGAGGATTATGCCAGGTTGTACCTTAAGGAGATAGTGAGACTTCACGGGGTTCCCACATCTATTATCTCTAATAGAGGAGCCCAGTTCACAGCTAACTTCTGGAGATCCTTCCAGGAGGGATTGGGGACACAAGTGAGTCTCAGTATGGCATTTCACCCTCAGACTGACAGACAGGCCGAGCGTACCATTCAGACACTACAAGATATGTTACGGGCTTGTGTTATGGATTTCCAGGGTAGCTGGGATGATCATTTGCCACTTATTGAGTTCGCCTATAATAACAGCTACCATTCGAGTATTTAGATGGCACCGTATGAGGCCTTGTATGGGAGGAAGTGCAGATCACCTGTTGGCTGGTTTGATATTGGTGAGACCAAGTTGATAGGCCCGGATATGATTCAGCAGGCTGTTGATAAAGTGAAGCTTATCCAGGAGAGATTACTGGCAGCCCAGAGTCGGCAGAAATCATATGCAGATAATCGACGTCGACACTTAGAATTTCAAGTTGGTGACTGGGTGTTCCTGAAGGTGTCGCCCATAAAAGGTGTTATGAGATTTGGCAGGAAAGGGAAGCTAAGCCCGAGATATATTGGACCTTATCAGATTGTCCGTAGAGTAGGTCAGGTTGCCTACGAGTTAGACCTACCGGCTGATTTGGAAGCAGTGCATCCAGTCTTCCACGTATCAATGCTTCGCAAATGTATAGGCAATCCTTCCAGAGTATTTCCCATAGATGATGTCCACGTGACAGAGGAATTATCCTACGAGGAGCAGCCTATAGCCATACTTGATCGGCAGGTTAGGAGGTTACGAACTAAGGACGTGGCTTCCGTCAAAGTATTATGGCGAAACAACAATAGGGAAGAGATGACCTGGGAATCCGAGGAGGACATGAAAGACAAGTATCCTCACTTGTTCTCTACGCCTAAAGGTAACTTAAACACCTCACTTGATTAAATTGATTGTCCGATAAGACTATATGTTATGACGATAAGGAAACCTTTCTAAAAATTCTTATAGGACTTTACGGGACCAATTCAACATTCGAGGATGAATGTTCTAAAGGGGGGGGGGGGGGGGGGAGAATGTTAGACCCCGTATTTTATACGTCGAGTTATTCGCGAAGGAATCGACGTGAGATAGAAACCTCGGATATTTAATTTCTAAACTAGAACTAATCGGTTATAAATTTTACTTAGTATAAAAATGTTATTGGAGATTAGGAACTACTTAATTCTGGTGTTAAGTAAAAAAATATTAGTGGTAACAATGAGCCAAGATGAACATTAAAGTGCCAATGCCTAAAGATGACTCAAAGTCATCTAAAATATGGCTATTATGGAAGACAAACAAATATGCATTTAAACATTAATTAATCCACTACACTTACATTGTATTGTGGACAACTAAATTGAAAGAAATAAGTGAGAATCTCATCCAAAATGGCCGAAATTAAGGCATCCATGTGAGGCATGCATTTAAATATTGAAGACATCCATTATTTTATGAAGGCATGCATTATTTTATGAAGTCATACAAGTTGGAAGAATCATTGCACATTTAAATATTGCAAATTCATCCTTGTATGATTGCAAATGACAAAGGTTAGTGTATGATTCATTCACTACACATGCAATTGTCTTGTAAACAATTAAAAGGGAAGGAAAAAGAAAGGGACATTCGGCCAAGGCAAGCCGAAAGTAGTAGAGAAAGAATAGAATTTTAGTTCAAAGTTAATTGAGTGCTCAATGTCATGAGTGGAGCATGTGTTGTGTCCAACTTTTATGCATCTTAGTTTAATCAAATGGATGACTAAGAGAGCTCATCTTCTCATTTCAACTTCACAACACAAAAATAGAAAACCTAGAGAGAGAGAGGAGAGCCATTCGGCCAAGAGGGCTGAAATTTAGCTCTTTGAGTCTTGATCCAAAAATTATTTTCCAAGGTGTTTCAACCCATTAGAAGGTCCCTAAAAACGTGAAGATAGTCATTGGAGCAACAAGAACCCTTATAATTCCAATTCACAAACTCTAGCCAAGTTGAGAAGTCGGATTGTCAAGGTAAGAGCTAACTTTATTTTTCATGTATTAAGGGTGATGTAGATGTGTAAATATAAGTTGTATGCATGAAATGATGTGTGTTGATGTTGGAACATGATAGTAACTATGGAGTTATATGTGTTGATGTTGAAGTATGGTTGTATCATGGTGAACATGAATTGCATGCATAAAATCATGAATGTTGGTGTTGGAATGATTATGTGGCCGTAGGGACTGTTTTAGTGGGAATGGTGGACTGATTTTCTTTAGTACGTATGGTTGATGCTATCATAGATTGCATGGTAAAAATAATGAAAGGAATTGGAAGGTTAAAGGTGAAGTTATGTTAGTATGAATATAAATTGAATCCATGAAATTTTGTGTGTGATGTTGAAGCATGTTGAAACCGTATAGGGACTGTTTTGTGTGGAAGATAATGAACTGATCTTACTTGATATTTTGATTGTTGTTGTCATGAATTTTATGATGGAAATGAAGGTGTTTAATGGTTGGAGTTGGAACTAAAATCGTTTGTGGGTTGTTGTAAGGATTATAGTGATAATAACGTAGCTTATTTGCGTATGAATCGATGATAAAGTTTTCGTGTGGTTGCTGGTCATAATTCACCGAAATTATATGAAAAGAAGACATTAAATAATGTGTAAGAATCGTATGTGGTTTGCTTAGTATGTTCGTAAACGTTTGCAAGAATTCCGAGCATTGTTATGTTGTTGTTTAGGGACTGTTTTGGACGTGTTGTATTCGCTAAGTTGGAAACACTAATTATAGTTAAGAATATACATCATGTTGTATGTTGGATGGGCTGTTATAAAGTTGTTACATGCAAACATTAAGGCTACGAACTATTAGGAATAATTTGAGAATGTAGTAGCCGTATGTGAATCGTTATTGAATGTTGTGAATGTGGGCTGTTTGGAATTTTGTGTGGGATGTCCGGATTGGTATTGAACATATAATTATTGATGTGGGATTGGGTGTATGTAGTTGGTTTGGCAACAAGATAAAACGTCGTCTAAACATCTAGAAAGGAGTTACTAATGTTAGAATACGTTTTGAATCTCCCCGTAGCTTAACCGTAGTTCTTGGCGTCTTAATATAGGTTGAAGTATTATTGGGCAGCGTATACATATTGTGTGGCGAATAAGCGCTAAAGGTATGTGAAGCTAACCCTTCTTGCTTTTTGGCATGATCGTTGTGAAATGAATATACGATATATATACGATTCCAAAGGAATTGCTATTCCTAGAACCACTAGGATGGCTAATGATCTTGATTCTCATAACTTACATTTTATATATACATTTTGATATGTACATATGATTTCAAAGTTCCATTTTGATATAATCCACAGGGACATCCGAAAGGTAAATTATATGACTATTATTTGAATTTGCAAACGATGGTTCGTGTTGACTATTCTGTTGAGTCCTTAAAAACGTTTTGAATTGCATATAGCTTCTCACTACTCTGCTCGTGCATACCTCAATATATCTTTCACCGAGTCCCGGGCCGGGAATGTTATCGTGCACAGTTTCACTGCATTATTCACCGCGTCCCTCATTAAAGGGCCGGGTACGGTATATATATATATGATGATATGATGATGTGATGATATGATGACATGTCATGGCGGCCAGGAGGGCATATGATGATCTTATTCACCGAGTCCCTCATTAAAGGGCCGGGTACGATATATATACATGTATACGATATATGATATTGACATGTATGATTATGTTACAAAGGCAAGTGTTTTGGTATTCTGGATATTGTATTCATTTACTGTACTCCATATTTCAGTTATTATCCTTTTACTGTACTTCACGCTTTACATGCTCGGTACATATTCCGTACTGACTCCCTTTCTTCGGGGGCTGCGTTTCATGCCCGCAGGTACGGATACGCGTTTTGGTGAACCGTCAGCTTAAGACTTCCCTTCTGCTATCTTGAAGAGTTCCGTTGTTCCGGAGCCCAGATTTTGGTATAGATCCTTTTTGATCTAAATATATGCATATGTCGTTTAAGGGTACGACGGGGCCCTGTCCCGTCATATTTCACTGTTGAAACTCTTAGAGGTCTGTGGACATATATGTGGGTTGTGTATGGGTTTTGTTCAGCTGTGTCTATACGATGTACTGTGGTATGAAGTTCGTCTATATTGGCAGCCGTGTCGGCTTGCATATGATATTGATATGTGATGGCATCCTCGCCGGCTTGCAGATATTATCATGTTGTGGTAGCAGCCTTGTCGGCTTGCATTTATATGTTTATTTATGTGACAGTTCCGAGACCCTGGTTTGGTCGTTATAAGATCCATATTGAGTTTATTGTGAAAAGAACATATAGCTAAAGAGTGTGTATACGAGTGCCCAGTTCGGGTACATAGTCATGGCCTACGGGGTTGGGTCGTGACATGTAATGGAAGGATTAAAATTGGATTGGATGAAATTGGAAGTAAGAAATTTCATGAAATCGTTGTTATACGAAATTGTGGGTTGAAAAGGATTAAAAAGGGTTATTGGATTGTTTGAATTGTTTATGGGCTGAATTGTAAGGATTCTATATGAATATTGCTATTGCTGTCATTGTTGGTATTTCTGTGATAACAGGAGGATAATTTGAAGTTCGGGTTAGTCGAATATATAGGGGAAATGCTGCCCGATTTCCGTTAAGTCCTTAACTAATGAAAAACCCTAATCGAGAAAGTATAAGTTAAAGAATGAGTCCTATAAGCGGTTGGCTACAGATTTACGACCTAAAAAGTATAGTTTATTAACAATAGCGTTACCTTTATATTAAATAGGCTAAAGGGGCGACGAGGCGAACGAGATTACGATTAATCTTTAACAGGTATGTAAAGTTATCCTTTCTTTCTTTTTGGCATGATCCTTGTGAAGCCAACAGACGACGTATATATGATTCCAAAGAAGTTTCTATTCTTAGAGCCACTAGGATGACTAATGTTCTTGACTTCTAGAAGCTATTTTATTATGTCTTGATACATGTATATGATTCCAGAAGTTCTATTTCGATATAATCCACAGTGACATTCGAAAGGTATTTGATATGACTATTATCTTGATTTTCAAATGATAGTTCGTTTTGATCATTCCATTTAGTCTCTGATAATGTTTTAATTTGCATATGGTTGCTCACTACTCTGCTCGTGCATGCCTCAATATGTCCTTCACTGAGTCCCAGCCCAGGATACGTTATCGTGCACAGTTTCACTGCATTGTTCACAGAGTCCCTCACTAGAGGGCCGGGTACGGTATATATATATATATGATGGTGTTATGATGTGATGGCGTGATGGTGTGATGATGTGATGGTGTTATGCTGTGTTATGGCGTTATGATGTGTTAATGGCATTATGATGTGTTTATGGTGTTATGCTGTGTTATGGCGCCAAGGATGGTATGTGGCGACCATCTTCACCGAGTCCCATAATGGGCCAGGTATGATATATGATATTGACATGCATGATTTATGTTTCAAAAGGGCAAGTTTTTTGGTATTCTAGACATTATACTTGTCTCCTGTACTCCCTATTTCAGTTATGATCCTTTCTACTGTATTTCATGCTTTATATACTCAGTACTTATTCCGTACTGACCCCCTTTCTTCGGGGGGCTGCGTTTCATGCCCGCAGGTACAGATAGTCGGTTTGGTGACCCTTCAGCATAGGACTCCTACTCAGCTGCCTTGGAGAGCTCCGTTGTTCCAGAGTTTAGACTTTTGGTGCAGGTCTTATGATATATATATATATATGTTTATCCAGGGGTACGACGGGGCCCTGTCCCGTCATATTTCACTGTTGATACTCTTAGAGGTCTGTAGACATATGTGTGGGTTGTGTATAAGTTCTGTTCAGCTGTGTCTATACGATGCGCTATGGATATGCTCTTCTGTAGTGGCAGCCTTGTCGGCTTGCGTATCATATTATGTTCTGATCAGTTGTGACTCCCCAGGAGACCGGTTATTTGGATATATATATATATATATATGATGTTATGAATCTTTGGAGTTCTTTCGCAAGTTTCCATATTGTTCATAGATTCAGTTTGACTATATCTAGTAGGTATGTATATGAGTGTCTAGCTCGGGCACTATTCATGGCCCATGGGGTTGGGTCATGACACTAGAACTCTCTAGAACATTTCTCCCACACAAATTCAAGAGATATTAGTGATCATCTACATCAAGCTAAGTGAATCAGGTGTAAGAAACCCATTAAAGTTCATCCAAAGCAAGAAATCCAAGTGAAGGTGAAACTAGGGTTTTTCTCAAGTGAAGTGTTTGCACCCAAGGTTCACTCCTACACCATCTAAGGTAAGTTTTATGACATTTCCATGTTGTTTAAGGTACTTGAAAGTTGAAACACTTGGATTATATGAGGAAATAGGAAATGGGTCATGAATGTGGGAATAGTGTCACTTTTGAGTAAATGCTTGGATTGAGTTAGGACTCTTGATACATTATGATTATAATCATGTTATAAATGACATTGAGAACGTGGAATAGACTTTGTATATGAATGAACGAAATTGTGTGATATGACTATGAATATGGATGAATTGGGGTGAAATGAGAAGTAAGGATAATGTAGGTGAATAAAGGCTATTGTGATGATATTGTGAATATTATTATTGATGTTTGGGAGTTGATATATGATATGGAGGAAGTCGTATAAATAAAGGAGATGCTGTCCAATTTTCCCTAGCTTTAGTCATGAATGCTAAGCTATCAATTCTCTAATGTTAGTATGCACTCTAATGAAGGTAGAAACGTGAGCATTGAAGAAGCACGTGCAAGTGATAGAATAGTTGAACGGAAAGGTATGTAAGGCTAACCCTTTCTTTTAGAAGGCATGGTTCTTTGGCCAATCATCTACATCTTCTATAAGTCTATGACATATTCCAAATGATTCTATCTTCAAAAGCTACTAAGCTTATGATTCTCGATATGTATTACGATTGTACTAAGTTCCTCATATGACGAGCAATCCTATAAGGATAGATGTAATGAACGACAATGATAGTGATAACGATAATGATAACGATGATGATAGCGATGACGATAACGATGACGATAATGATAATGATGATAGAAATAAGATGCCTATGAACTATTATGTATGTGTATCTATGTATGACTATTATGGAACCCCGAGCTTATAAGGCCGGGTAGAATATGTATCTATTTACGTAACACGCGCACACCTCTGCAGATGGTACGGATAACCCTGAAGCCTTGGTAGGGCCAGGTAGATATAACCCTGAAGCCTTGGTAGGGCCAGGTATGTGTAACCTTGAGCCTTGGTTGGCCAAGTATGTGTTACATCCGACATTTTTGCATATTCGAAAAATTCGAGATAACTTGGCTTGTAATGAATGAGGCCATATTTGGACCTTACTTGGTATGAATGTGTCGGCTAAGAATACATTGGTGTGGAATTACGAAAGGAGGCCAAGGGCAAAATTTGGAATTTTGGAAACTTGTTCCATGAATTATAATAGTTAGCCTACAATTTGGGCTCACAAAATAATAAGAAAATAAGGCCCAATCAAGGGAGGCCCAACCGGCCAAGATGGCCTTTGGCGCAAGTCCATTAATTAGTCATGTGACTAATTATATTAAGGGGATAAGCTCCTAAGAGGCTTCAAGAGAAAACAAGAACAAACAAGAGAAAAAGAAAGAGAGCAATTCGGCTAGAGAAAGAAAGGAAAGGAAAAGAAAAAAAATATTCTTGGAGCTAAATCCTTGGTTCAAAAATTCATTTCTTGTGGGATTATTACTAAGTGCAAGATCCTCTACAAAGTGATATAATTATTTTGGCAAGAGGACAACTTTAGTGGCAAGTGGAAGTTGAAGAGAAGAGGTAAGAATCAATTCATTTTCTTATGTTATGAAGTTTGGGTTATGTTGTGTTATGTAGAAATGAGTAGAATTTAAAAAAATATGGAAGTTTGTGAAGTGGGTGTGTTGTTTGAAAGTTGGCCGTGAGTATGTGTTAATGTGTAGGAAATATGAATTGAATTTTATGTGGTAATCTAGTTGTAGTTATGGTGGAATTTGTATTAGAAATAAAAGTTGAATGAATTAGTGGAAGTTGGAAATTATAGTGGTGGCCGTGTGGTGTATGTTGATGATGGAAGGTGAACTAAATTTTGTTAGTATGTTAATTGTGTTATTGTGAAATGAATGGAAGAATAATGGTTCTTGTTGTTATGGAAAATCGGTTGTTAAGTTGTTGTAGGAAAACATGCAAGTTTATTGTAACTTATGTAAATGTGGAAATGAAAGTAGGAAGATGCAAATTATGATTATCATTGATGAAGTTGGAAGATAGAAATATGTCATGAATATGTTTGCTAAAAGATTAGAAGTTGTGGGTGAAATATGAATTTGGTAGGAGGCTTGTATATTGTGTATACCTTATGAATATTTGGTGAAAACGATATGATATGCCTCCGAATTATGTTGTAATGATCTTGATGAGTGATGAATATGAAAATGGTAAGATTGATTTGGAATTGTAAGGTCGGAATGAAAGATGTTGTGTTGTGTCGGAAAGATGGCTAGTTATGCCATATTGTACATTTTGTAATACTTGTTGTTGTTATTGATGTTGTTGCTGGGTGCTGTGTTGATATATTAGGCCGAGCTAAGTCTCGTGGATATTCCTCTGCATTGTTCACCGCGTCCTTCGGTGTGCGGGCCGGGATCTGTTTATACCTGTATGATATTTTGATTTGTGTGTGGGGATGGCAGCCAGGATGGCATATGATCTGATTCTGTCTGTCCACCGCGTCCCGTACTAAGAGGGTCGGGTTCTGTTACCGCGCTCCTCATGAGAGGGTCGGGATTTGTATGTATGTATGTATGTGCTATCAGCATTTATATAAGCACATGACTCTGTATGACTCTGCATGCATGATTCTGTCCGTTCGTTGGATCATACTTCTGTCTGTTCGTCTGGACTATGATCCTGTCCGTCCGTCTGGACTATGATTCTGTCTGTCCGTCTGAATTATGACTCTGTCCGGTACACCTCTGTCTGTCTGTTGGATTATAATTCCATTCGCTATATTTCTGTGCTTCTGATTCAGACTATGATTATGTTGTTATATTTTCGCTTTACATACTCGGTACATTTTTCGTACTGACCCCCGGTTCTTCGGGGGCTGCGTTACATGCCCGCAGGTACAGACGCACCCGGTGATACGCCGCCAGTCTAGGGCACAGATTCTGCTATTTTGGAGAGCTCCTTTGATCCGGAGCGTGTACTTTTGGTATATACCTTCTGACATCTGTATATTCTGTACGTATGGTAATTCTGGGTACGGCGGGGCCCTGTCCCGTCATATGATTCTGTATGTCTGTTAGAGGCCTGTAGATATGTATGTGGGTTACGGGTTGCTACAATTCGGGTAGGTACGTACGATTTGTGACTCTGTCCGTCATGTTGGCCTCATCGGCTTATATGTAATTTCAGTATGTTCGGGTATGTGTATGTTATAGCGCACGCTACATTTGTATTGGCTTAAGTCTGTATACAGCTAGTGTGAATTATCTTTCTGGTATGCCGATTCTGTCAGGTAGATACGTTTGGGTATCCAGTTAGGATACCAGTCGCGGCCTACGGGGTTGGGTCGTGACAGTATGTATGAAACACCGTTCCTTCATGGTCGGGTATGCTATGCAAATGCTATGTATATGATATGATTATGTATATGATATAGATATGAGTATGAATACGAATATGGTACGAATATGAATAATACTATGTATATGAATACGGCGATGAACGCAACGTAAATGGGTACGGATATGAGTACGTACACGGATATGGATATATATGTACACAAATACGCATTAGAAATGGAAAGTTCCCATGAAAGGCAAGTAAGTGCTTATGACGATGATATTACTATCTCCCACCCTATGCTCTTTCTTGTGTTGTATATTATGCTTCTATGTTGATATTAATCATGCTTTACATACTCAGTACATTCTTCGTACTGACGTCCTTTTGTTTGTGGACGCTGCATCATGCCCGCAGGTGCATAGGGAGACAGACTTGATCCATAGCTACATTCTCAGGGACTACATAGCAGAGCTCCATTTCATTCGGAGCTATAGTTTTTGGTATTGATTCTTTTGTGTACATAATTATGGGCATAGCGGGGTCCTATCCCGCCTATATGTTATGACATACTCTCTTTAGAGGCTCGTAGACATGTGTATATGGTTAGATATGCCTGGCCTTGTCGGCCTATATTTTGTATATCATTTTGTTAGCCTTGTCAGTTTATGTACATTGATATGGCATAGATGCCAATGATGATATAAAGGTATTGTTGTCGAATGGGACTAGCATGATAGATGAATAGAAATAATGTTTTATTATGTAGGCTCACCTATATGTAAGTGTAAAGGTATGTTAAGGGGTGCCCGGGTGGGCTAGCACCGAGTGCCCGTCGCTGCCCTCCGGTTGGGTCGTGACACAAGTAGAGGGACCTGATTTGTAGGAGCTTTATCAGCAGAGTTTTAGAAAGGCTCCAGTTGTTCCGGAGCTGCAGCTTATTGGTACTTCTCTTTTGTGCAAATACTTGGTCACGACAGGGTCCTGCCCTATCCTTATGGATTCCTGTAATCTTTATAGAGAGGCTCGTAGACAGATGCATATATCTAGATATTCCGTAGTCTTATCAGTACATATTGATGTATGATACTTAAACAACCTTTTTGGTTTATGCTTATGGGCATGGTTGTTGTTGATCATTGCATAAAGATGTGTCGTTAGCTTGTGACACATGTCCTGACAGAGTATGATGCACGTGAACTAGTTTATAGCCCACCTAGAAATGATTATGAGATGTATTTTTAGAGGGTCTTGGTAGGTTAGCTCTGGGTGCCCGTCATGGCCCTCTAGTTGGGTCGTGACAAAAGTTCTAACAGAGCAGTTCATCCTAGGGCGTGTCTACGAGCCGTGTCCGGTAGAGTCATGTGTATTGGTGTGGAGCGCGCCACACTTATAAATAGGAGGCTGCGGGGCATTCACGAATGATTGACCTTTCTTTTTCATATTAGATCGTGCGATAGAGCCATGTTATCAGGATCCCCCTTTTCCTAATCGTGTGCTATGATTTCGGTAATGCCTATGAAGAGGAAAGCTTCATCAGCCTAGAAGGGCAAGATGGTGGCCGGAAGAAGGACTGAACGGGAGCCACTAGCAGAGATAGAAGAGGGTGAGTCCCATAACGAGGTTCTATCTCGGACCTCCCCTACTCCACCCCTACCAGAGGAGCATGAAGGGGCTTCAGCTCTAGCATCAGTATCCCCAGTCCCTCCGCCAGATGCCTTAGGCCAGCAGATGAGAAAGGTTATTTAGTTGCTCACCAAGTTAGTTGCCGCTCACTCCCAGCAGCAGGGCGTGGGCCAAGGTGATAGAGCGGTCAGTACAAGAGCCCGTAATTTTATTAGCCTAAATCCTCTAGAATTTTACGGGTCAAACCCGGATGAAGACCTGCAGGGCTTTATAGATGAGATGCTGAGGACGCTACGAATAATACATGCTTCTAACACTGAGCCGGTGGAATTAGCTTTTTATAGATTGTGGGATGTGGTCGTCCACTGGTATAACACTTGGATGACTTCGCGAGGGGAAAATGCACCTCCCCCAGTATGGTAAGAGTTTGTGGATGCCTTCTTCCGACATTATCTTCCACTAGAGGTTTGACGGGCCCGAGCCGACAAGTTCTTGAATCTCCGACAGGGGAATATGAGCGCCCAAGAGTACAGTTTAACTTTAATTCTTTGGCTAGGTATGCTCCAGCCATGGTGGATGATATGGGGGACCGTGTACATTGGTTCGTGAGTGGTTTGGGGCCACATTTGATGAAGGAGTGCTCGACAGCCTCACTCCAAGAAGGGATGGATATTGCTCGTATTCAGGCCCATGCTCAGAATTTAGAGGAACAGCAGCAGCCGCAAAGGGGCGAGCGTGATTCTGACAGAAGGTATAGTAAGAGGGCCAGATCTTTTGGTGCCGCTAGCGAGTTCAGAGGGAGTCAAAGGCAGCGGTATTCCAGTCACCCAGGCAAACCAGCGGCCAATGCACCTCCTCTATTCGCGTCCAAAAGATTTGATCGCTCTATTTATTCTGGACCGGGGCAGAGCTCCAGGATTTCAGGCTCCCAGTGTAGAGGTGATTCAAGATAGATGATACCGCCGTTACCACAACTGCTGGTGCAATCAATGTGGTAAACCACATTCGGGACAGTGTCGCCAACTTTTAGACGCTTGTTATGCCTGCGGTCAGATTGGTCATATGATGCGTGATTTTCCATTGACGGGTGGCAGAGATAGGGTTTAGCCCACGGGATTAGTAGTCGGTTCCTCATCATCCGTACGCCCTGTGGGGAAAGGTTTGCAGGTACCAGCAGGTCGCAGTAGAGGTAGGGGAGGAGCATCCAGTCAAAGTGGTCCTCAGAATCGTATCTACGCACTAGCAGGACGACAGGATCTTGAGTCCTCCCCCGACGTTGTCACAGGTATATTGTCAGTATCCTCTCATGATGTGTATGCATCTATTGATCCAAGTTGTACTTTATCCTATATTACTTCTTGTATTGCCAATCGTATCGTGGTGAAACCTCAACCAATCAAACCTTTTGAGGTGTCCACTCCTGTAGTGGAACCAGTGGTAGCTAGCTGGGTATATAGGAATTGTGTGGTTGTAGTCTGCAACAGCCATACTATAGCTAATTTACATGAGTTGAAAATTTTAGATTTTGACGCTATTATGGGTATGGATTGGCTGGCTTCCTGTTATGCTAATGTGGATTGTAGAACAAAGATGGTCCGATTTCAATTTTCGGGAGAACTGGTCTTAGAATGGAAAGGTAATACAACATCCCCGAGAGATAGGTTTATTTCCTATCTCAAAGCGAGAAAGATGATTGCTAAAGGCTATATCTATCATTTAGTCCGGGTTCATGACACCGAAGCAAAATCGCCAACTCTTCAATCTGTCCCAGTAATGAATGAGTTTCTAGATGTGTTTCCGGACGAGCTTCCAGGTCTCCCACCAGAGCAGGAGATTGAGTTTACTATTGATGTGTTACCAGATACTAAGCCCATATCTATTCCTCCCAATCGAATGGCCCCTGCGGAATTAAAGAAGTTAAAGGCGCAACTGAAGGATTTTCTTGAAAAAGGCTTTATCAGGTCTAGTTCATCGCCATGGAGAGCGCCGGTGTTGTTTGTATGAAAGAAAAATGGTTCCTTGAGGATGTATATTGATTACAGACAATTGAATAAAGTGACCATAAAGAATAAATACCCACTTCCAAGGATTGATGATTTGTTCGACCAGTTGCAGGGTGCCAAGTGGTTCTCAAAAATAGATCTAAGATCGGGATACCACCAAGTGAGGGTTAAAGAAGAGGACATTCCAAAGACGGCCTTCAGAACTAGATATGGCCATTATGAGTTTTGGTGAATGTCTTTGGATTGACAAACGCCCCAGCAGTATTCATGAATTTGATGTATAATGGATTCATGACCTAGAGTTGGCTGCGGTTATTCATGCACTCAAGATGTGGAGATATTATTTATATGGTGTTCAGGTGGGTATTTATACAGATCATAAGAGTCTCCAATATATTTTCAAAGCTATTAAATGATTATGATGTGAGTATCTTATATCATCTTGGGAAGGCGAATGTAGTAGCCAATGCTTTTAGCCGCAAGTCCATGGGCAGTTTATGTGATGTTCAACCGGAGAAAAGGGAGGTAGCTCGAGAGCTCCAACATCTGGCCAGCTTAGGAGTTCACGAAATAGACTTGGGAAGTGCAAGAGTTACTGTCCGGAATCCAGCTGTGTTATGTTTAGTAGAGGAGGTAAAGAAGCGTCAATATGAGGACCCCATGTTAGTTCATTATCGGGATGCATTTCCTCAGAAAAAGAAGTCACTATTTGAGGTCCCTGCAGATGGAGTTCTCAGGTACGAAGGCAGATTATGTGTCCCTAATGTTGCAGGATTACATCGACAGATTCTAGAAGAAGCCCACCATCCCGTTATTCTATCCACCCAGGAGCGACAAAAATGTACCATGATCTAAAATCTATATATTGGTGGGATGGAATGAAGACAGATATAGCAGAGTTTGTAGCTCAATGTCCTAATTGTCAACAGGTGAAAACCAAGCATTAGAAGCCTGGAGGACTACTGCAAGCTATAGAGATTCCAACTTGGAAATGGGAAGTGATTAATATGGACTTCATTACAGGCTTGCCTCATTCCTAGCGTAAGTATGATGCTCTATGGGTAGTTGTGGATAGACTTACGAAGTCGACTGATTTTCTACCAGTCAGAACTACGTATTCAGCGGAAGATTATGCAAAGCTGTATATTAAGGAAATTGTACGACTTCATGGTGTTCCAATATCCATTAACACTGATAGAGGAGCACAATTTACAGCTAATTTTTGGAAGTCCTTCTAAGAAGGTTTGGGAACACAAGTGATGATTAGCATAGTGTTTCATCCACAGACTGATGGGCAGGCTGAGTGCACTATCTTGACCCTTGAATATATGTTAAGGGAATGTGTGATAGATTTTGGAGGAAATTGGGACGATCATTTGCCGCTTATTGAGTTTGTGTACAATAATAGCTACCCTTCCAGTATTCAGATGGCCCTACTCTATATGGAAGGAAGTGTAGGTCGCCAATTGGATAGTTCGAAGTAGGAGAGACAGAGTTAGTAGGCCCAGACTTTCATGCGTCAATGCTTCAGAAATGCGTGGGAGATCCTTCCAGAATTGTGCCTGTAGATGCCGTCCAAGTTACTGAAAAATTGTCCTATGAAGAAGTACCCATTTCCATTCTAGATAGGCAACTTCGAAGACTTGGAACCAAAGACGTAGCTTCAGTTAAAGTCCTGTGTAGAAACAATAACAGAGAGGAAATGACTTGGGAAGCAGAGGAGGATATGAAGTCCAGGTATTCACATCTATTTCCACCACTAGAAGAGCTCCAGACAGAGACATCATTATCCTCAGGTATGTGATGCTTCATTGAACGAATTCTTGGTCGTGTGTGGCCAATATGGGTATTGATGTTGCAGCCCAATGAGGCATTGTATATTTTGGGTTGTTGTGATAGGATGGTAGTGGTGCAATTATAGGCGAAACTCTGGCAAAATTGTCATAGAAATCTCTAAGAGCTTAACATTCGAGGACGAATGTTCCTAAGGGGGGAGGAATGTTACACCTCGTTGTTTTTGGAATTGAGATTCGCTAGGTGTGAGCTGTCCAATTATGGACGCTGGATTTATTGTCGAGGAGATATGAGATCATATGCGCTTATCTTATGATTAAAAGGGTTTAAGCTCGTATAATAAGCTACGAAAAGATTGGAGGGCAAGTGAATCAAGCAAATTAAGTTTGCTGGACTTTGGAGAAAATACGAGGGGCAATTTTGGTCTAACTTGGAGAAAGAATATCTTTTAGTATACGAGGAGTTTTGGAGCAAAGCAAAAGCCTAAATTGAAGTTCAGGAAGCCTAGTTTCCAACGCAACAAACCGTGCATCGATGATGATGTTGTTGACATTAGAGTTGTTTTTGTTATGTTGGTTGTTGGTATTGTAATTTTGGGCTAGGGATATAAATAGGGGAGTTACTGCCCGAATTTTGGTATATTCTAAAGGAGTTTAATTTAAAGACTCAAGATAGGCATATGACAATAAGCCTTACTATAGTATGAATTCTCTTGAATATTGATCTACGAGCTTGAGAGGATAAGCGTTAAGTAGTAGGAGATCAATCAGGTATGTTAAGGCTAGTCCCTTTCTTTCTAAAGGCATGATTCTTTTCTTATGAACCCATACATGTTTTCCATAACATCCTTATTCCCAAAAAGCTAGAAGTTTATGATTCTCGAGGTTCTTATGATGCCAAAGATAGATGTTTTCTATAATGCTAATGATGATGATGATGATCCCATTTTTAGAAATTCCAAAGTTTATGGTTTTGACGTTATTATGAGATTAATGAGCTTATTCCATGATTTTATCGATTTCATTCATTATTGTTAACCTCACCTTATGATTATTGTTCCTTCAAGGTGAGTTATAGTGATGATGATTGTCCCATAATATAAATCGGAGGTTACCGACCTTACGTCACTCCGATAAAGTGGTAACTTTTATTTGGGCTCGCATGCATGCTACTTATATTATATATGTATATATGGGGTATGGGGAAAGGTGAGGCGTTATATACACATAACCACCTGATGAGTTGGTAGACTATGATATCGTCCGGGACACGAGATGCCCGAACGCGGGATAAATGGGTATGGATCGGGCCGTTCGTTCCGCAGCAATATATTTACATTGATGATATGATATATGGATCGGGCTGCACGTTCCGCAACAATACAGTACATATATATTGATCCGGATGCACGTTCCACAACACCATTATGTTATATGTGCATGAAAAATGTTGTCTTTAAAGGGATAAAGATGCATGGTATTCGCCTTAAGAGGCGAACAAATGTACAGGTTATTTCCTTATTCCATGACATGCTAAAATATCTGGTTTTGTTATTATTCATGCTTTACATACTCAGTATATTATTCGTACAGCAGTCCCTTCTTGTAGACGCTGCGTTCATGCCCGCAGGTGGACAAGTAGAGGGACCTGATTCGTAGGAGCTTTATCAGCAGAGTTTCAGAAAGGCTCCAGTTGTTCTGGAGCTGTAGCTTATTGGTACTTCTCTTTTGTGCATATACTTGGTTACGGCGGGGTCCTGCCTGTCCTTATGTATTCCTGTATTCTTTATATAGAGGCTCGTAGACAGATGCATGTATCTAGATATTCCGTAGCCTTATCAGTACATATTGATATATGATACTTAAACTGCCTTGTTGGTTTATGCTTATGGGCATGGTTGTTGATTATTGCATAAAGACGTGTTGTTAACTTGTGACACATGTCCTTACAGAGTATGACACACGTGAACTAGTTTTTGGCCAACCTAGAAATGATTATGAGATGTATGTTTAGAGGTACTCGGTAAGTTAGCTCCGGGTGCGCATCATGGCCCTCTAATTTCGTTGTGACATCTACAATCATTAACCTTCATTTCATGGGTTTCTAATAAATTTACACTTTCAAACAGATTTTAGGAAAAAAAAATCCATTTTTATTAGAATCCTAAGTCTCAACATGCAATTTCAACCATAAGAAATAAAATTCCCTTCCTAGAAATTGATAATCTATATTCCTAGATGATTAATGAACAACAAAATCAACAGCCCACCAATTATTTAAGGGTTTACTAATTCTAGGGTTCTAGGATTTTCACCCACCATTGATGGACCTTAAAATAATCGTGGGACATGAAGAAGAAAGGAAAATGAATAAATAAAGATGGGGATTTACCCTCCAAGATGCTTTCACCAAAGAATGGAATGCATTTTGCCTTTTTCTCTCTTGAAAACTAACTTTGGGGTCTTGGGGATAATGGTTTGGAGTTAAAATATAAAAATAGGGTATTCTACCTCCGTCGGTCACTGGCAGCAGGTCAGTTGGTCATTGCAGCGGCCCACTATGGCGGCTCTTTGGTCACTGCCAGCGGCCAATTGTAACAGCCCGAACAAAAACGAGAATAACTCCCTCATACGGAGGCCAAACGCGACGATTGTTTTTGCTATGGTTTCGTAATTTCGATACGGATCTAATGGTTCAAACCTCACTAAAAATAGGTCGTTTGATCAATATGGAGCCATTTCTATCCAGAGACCTATGGCGAAAACATCGAATACAAGTGCGACAAAATCCAAACCCATCCGAAACTCTTCGGAACCTCACCTAAACTTGTGGACGAGGTCAAAATCATCATATTAACTTGTTGGAACTTCCAAAACATTGACACGGGGTCATCCTAACCCGACGTTGACCGTGGTCAACTCTAACTTGTAAACTTAACTAGGTTCTCCATCAATGACTCAATTTACACTCGAACCTTGCGGAAACCAACCCAATGACTTCATTAAGTCATAGATCATACTAACGGGACTTGGGGAGAGGGTCAACAAGGTTAAATGGGTCAAAACACTATAATAACTAAACGGGTCGTTACATCAGATAGTAATTTACCGATCGTTCGTCCTCGAATGAAGAAGGGAAGTACGAAGGTTGACGATAACCCAAGGACATGAATTGTAACAATACGGAAGCCTCCATGGCACCAAGTGTGCCCTAACTACTATTCGTTCATCTTATCAGCCAAAACTCTTTCTAACTTTCTCTCAAAGACCAAATTTCCATATTTCTGTACTCGAACCTACCACAAGAATTGCTACAGCACATAGGCATCATCTAATATATCGGAGTCTGATCATACTAATCCCAATTTATACTTTTAACGATTACAGCTTCTCTAGAACTTTATGACCACCCACTCGGATAACAATCTTTCTTAGATCAGTAAACTAATATTTAGTATCTCGACACGCTTTGTTTATTACTACTATCTCAACCTTTTACCTATCAACCATTCAAGCCAAGTAACAGTTTATCACGGACTTACCTAAACCTCTCTGTTTCTATCACTTACTTAATACTACAAAAGGACCACGTGAAACCCAACAGACTTATCTATTCCACCAACTCATTTACCCTTTTTCCTCGAGACTAATTCGTTAGGACACTCTTCATAACCTCTTGTCCTATCGGAACGTCCTAACATCCCTATATTTCTCACATTATGACAAATTTACTATTTGTTAAGAAGTCACAACAATATATCAACTTTTAGACAAATCTCAACTACTATCATTTTATTACTTATTCCTCATATCTATCTCAACAAACCAGGACCGATACACTTGCTTCACTAAGTTCATACTTACCCCTTTTCCGACTTGGACGACTAATTTAACTAAGATCACTATTACTTTAATACGACAGAACTTAAATCAGAGATCTCAGAAATAAGCCTTACCTTAGCAAGATGTCATACAACTCGGGAACACCAACCAACAAACATATATGTACGCTCGATAACCACATAGATAAATATAAAATATAGTACTATAAATAATATCATCTCTCACCAGCCATAAGTAACACAATAACCACTAGAGTCTTCATTTCTGTTATCCAGCCAATGGCCCTATAGCCTATGACATACCAGAACTTACCAATTCATACATAATCCTCGTGTCAACTTCACATTGTACAACCTCAACATAACTCTCAAAGTATTAGCTTTTGTTTCGAACGATCCCCCTTTTTATCCTTAATCAATCTTAGTCTAGATTAGAGATTAAAGCTTATAATTTACTACCTCATCAAATCCCATCTTACTATAGGCAAGACTCACCAATTAAACTACTATTTAAAGCCTATTATTCAGTTATCAATGCTAAGGTAGAAACTCATCTTCTCCAACTAGACCCCATACATTTGCTCCATTAATTCAAGCCTAAGATGATAGATAATCATAAGATAAGGCAAGGAAACTCAACCCCAGAAGAAATAAATTCAAGTAAAAAAAAAAAACACGGCTCACTGTTTTTTGTCGACCGCTGCAGCAGTCTTGCTATAGCGACCAAATGCCCGCTATAGCGGACCAAAAGAAAATCGACCACTACTATGGCGGCCTATGTTCCGCTACAGCGACATCGCCATAGCGGGACATGGCCCGCCACGGCAGGCATTTGAACAATGATTGACCGCTGGCGGAGAGGGGCTCACTGCTATAGCGGTGCTGCCGTAACGGCTAAGCCCCGCTGCAGCGGTCCCATTTGGGCAGTAAGCTCGACTTTAGCCCAGTTTTCCACTATATCACCTAACATTTCATCTGAGGCCTCACACACACAAACAAAACATTTATATTAACGTGAAAACACCATACAGACTCACCCGTGGCCTTGGAATTCCCAACATAGGTCTCATTTCCTACGTCACCCCCCTAAATGAACTCAATACAACAAAACTTCAAGTCACAACTGGAAACTGAACTTGGATCATGGGTCCGAATCAGGAAGACGCATTTAGTACCATACCAGGCCATGCCATAACACAAACTTCTCGCATAAGAGTTTATGGGAGGGGTTTCCACCATTTGTGGAAGAATAAGACGAGGAAGTGCAGATACAAATTTGAAACGTCTAGATACCAATTTGAATAAAGTAGCACAAAAGAATGAAAGAAGTGAAAGTTTCCTAACTGTCCCATAGCCTCTCGTAGATAGGCACGGAGCACTTCGTACTGATCCGCAAGACTCTACTAGACACACGTCCTTGTGCAACGAGATTCACGAACCTAGGCTTTGATACCAACTGTCATGACCCTAATTACTGATCGTGCGAGCACCTACCTTATTATCACTAGTAGGCGAACCCTTACCCATTAATCCATTAATCATTAGCCAATTTCAACTTCTTTAATCATTTATTAACAGTCAATAGATAAGTGAATGAATGAATAAATAAAAAAAAGTCATAATTAATAGATAATATAACTGCGGAAGTCTTAACTATTACATCCCCAAGATCTCATAGTCATCGTACAAGGACTCTAACTAACAATGTCTAAAGAATGAAGTATATCTCAAATATAATAACAAAGAATGTCTGGAATAAAAATAGACATCTGGAAAGAGAGATCTTCAAGTTGCATGGCATGGATATAAGATCACCCTCGGATCTAATCGAGCAAACTATCTTCAAGCTAGAGATGTAGTCTGGATGAAATCTCTAAAACACAATCTGCACTCAAAAAGGGTGCAGCAAGGTAGTATTAGAACAAACACTATGTACCGGTAAGCATCATAGGCCAACTAAGGTTAGTTCACGTATATAAGCATAAAATCAACAAGATAAATAGATAGCCACTTAATACTCAAATCCAAGTCACAGAATATCCCATCACAGAGTCACAGCCTAAGATAGATCTTCTAAACAACAAGTCTATCAAGTTTCAACAATCTCACTTGATATTCACAAGTTCAAGTTCCGTCCTTAGTTAAAGTCACTAATTCACCATTTAACTCAGTCAATGGTCATATTGATATCACAATAGACATTCAACATCCGTATAAAAATCTGAACCAAACAAGCATATAATAATGCAGAATAAAATGTAATGATGTGCAATGCAAAATATGATAATGTGCAATGCAATGCACTGGCCAATGACTCGAACTGTACACACATGCTAACTGATGCCATTTCTCAGTAGTCATGACCTGCAAAGGACCCATGGTGTCAATGTACCACTGGTTCCGGACTCACTCCTCGGACCCGAGCATAAACCTCCGCTCCGAAAAGAACCTTGGACACGGGCCACATAAATGTATCCCTCATTTTGAGAATGAACCTCGGACCACAAGCCATAATCTAGGTCACATATGTGCCTTTCCATATATCTGTATGTAACGGTATTTCCTATGTCACAACCCAACCCCATGGGCCATGACTAGTGCCCGAGCTGGACACTCATATACGTACCGGTTAGATATAGCCAAATTGAAACTATGAACAATATGGAAACTTGCAAAAGAACTCCGAAGGTTCATAACGTCATCATATATATATGTCCAGATAACTGTCTCCTGAGGAGTCACAACTGATCAAATCATAAAATGATACGCAAGACGATAAGGCTGCCACTACATATCAATATCATGCGCAAGCCGACAAGGCTGCCACTACATATGAACATATCCATAGCACATCGTATAGACACAGCTGAACAAACTTATACACAACCCACACATATGTCTACAGACCTCTAAGAGTATCGATAGCGAAATATGACGGGACAAGGCCCCACCGTACCCCTGGGTAAACATATACGTACATCATAAGATCTGTACCAAAAGTCTAGGCTCCGGAACAAAGAGAGCTCTCCAAGACAGCTGAGTGGAAGTCCTATGCTGAAGGGTCACCAAACCGACTATCTGTACCTGCGGGCATGAAACGCAGCCCCCCGAATAAAGGGGGTCAGTACGAGATATGTACTGAGTATATAAAGCATGAAATACAATAAAGAGGATCATAACTGAGTTAAAATATAAAAATAGGGTATTCTGCCCCTGTCGGTCGCTGGCAACGGTCAGTTGGTCGCTATAGCGGCCCCACTATGGCGCCATTTGGTCGTGTCACGACCCAAACCGATGGGCCATGACTAGTGCCCGAGCTGGACACTCATATACGAACCTGCTAGCTATAATCACACTGATACTAGGACAATGTGGAAAATTTGCTAAAAACATGTTGTAATATCATAATGCCATCTATCAAAATGAACCTGTCTCCTATGGAGTCACAGTTAACCAAACATCACAAAATATGCAAGCCAACAAAGCTGCCACTATACGCGGGAATATCCAAAATGAACTACATCTGTATAGTTTACCAAACCATATCTACATAACCCACATGTGTCTACAGACCTCTAAGAGTAAAACAAAGTCTATGTCAAAGGGATCTGTACCAAAATGACTCAATCTCCGGAACAATGGAGCTCTCCAAGCAGCTGAGCAGAAGTCCTAAGCTAGAGGATCACCAAACTAAGAATCTGTACCTGCGGGCATGAAACGCAGCCCCCGAAGAAAGGGGGTCAGTACGAATAATGTACTGAGTATGTAAGGCATAAATAACAACACATATGGATATGAAAGGTAACATGGAATGCGAGGGATAACTTGTACATCTTAAAATCATATGTACACAAGCACCTATTTATATATATATATATATATACACACACGCACACACACACATATAATATAAATATTAGTATTGCGGAACGTGCAACCCGATCCGTAAATGTTAGTGCTGTGGAACGTACAGCCCGATCCATAATCATCATATGTTAGTGCCGAGGAACGTACGGCCTGATCCATATAAGTTAGTGCCGAGGAACGTACGGCCCGATCCATATAAGTTAGTGCCGAGGAACGTACGGCTCGATCCATATAAGTTAGTGCCGAGGAACATACGGCCCATTCTATATAAATTAGTGCCGAGGAACGTATGGCCCGATCCATATATACCATGTTCATATACATAATGTAAATAGTATGCAATAAAGCTCATATGAAGCTACAACTTTATCGGAGTGAAGTAAGGTCGGTAACCTCCGATTCATATTATGGAACAACCATTATCGCTATATCTCACCTCGAAGGAACAATTCATAAGGTTAGATCAACAACAATGAATAGAATCGAGTAAATCATGAAGTAGCTCACATCTTCATATCATCGTTGAAATCATAACTTGAAACTTTTAAACATAAAATCATTATCATCGTAATCCTCATAAAAACATTCTCATCTTTAACATCATAAGAAGCTTTAAGAGTCATAAACTTCTAGCTTTTGGAAACACGGTGGTTATGGAAATATGTACGAGATCATAACATAAGAATCATGCCTTTGAAAGAAAGGGACGAGCCTTAACATACCTGTTCAGCCTCCAACTACTTACGCTTATCTGTCCGAGCCCGCAAGTCTATGTATAAGACCATTCATACTATGATTAGGCCCATTGTTATATACTTATCCTAAGCCTTCAAATAAATCTTTCTAGAATCTGCCGAAATTTCGGCAGCATCTCCTCTGCTTATATGCCTAGCCAGAAACCTCAATTCAGCAACCAACAACAACAACAACAACACCAACATCAATAACATCATTTCCAACACTAATATATACCATAAAACAGCCCACACGCTGTTTTCCAACTTCCGTAACTAACCCACTTACTATAAAATTATTTAACCACTCTATCTTCGTGAATGAACTGGTATTAGTCTAAATAGAAAGAGATCCATACCTTACTCTTGTTGAAGTAGCAATATCTCTGATATCTGCTTCGAATCCACGTCAAAATCCACCGCAAACCAAGAATACAATCACAACCACGCGCTATCCGGACCTAAACTAATATTCCGCCACTTGAAAATTGCTCACTTTTTGATATTCTCACACCCTCAACTGTTTTTCTAGAATTTTATGGGCAAAATCTGATGAAAAAGAGGGTTATTACCCTTTATATATGGATCAAATTCGGGTCGGGTCACTGTAGTTATTACCTATAATTCTCTACTCCGAAGTCCTATCGACGAGCAGTTTATTGTGTTGGAAACTAGACTCGACGAACTACATTTTAGGCTTTTGTTTTACTTCAAAACACTTCATATGCTAAGAGATATTTGTCCCCCAAGTTGGACAAAAATTTTCACACAAAACTTCACCCATCCTTTCTCCAAAGTCGTACTACTCCATTTCTTCCACTCATTTCCTTATAAAACCTTCTGGTAGACCTTATATACATCCTTCACTCATTAAATATACTTAATAATGCTTGCTCCTTATATTCCAAAGTGGTTTTACTTAACCATAACTCAACGTACTTATGTTTCAAATTTGATAAGTGCTTCTTCGAATATACGGGGTGTAACAGGTCGCTGCCAGCGACCAGTTGAAACAACCCGAACAAAAACGGGAATAACTCCCTCATACGGAGGCCAAACGCGACAATTCTTTTTGTTTTGACTTTGTAATTTCGATATAAATCTAATAGTTCAAACCTCACTCAAAACAAAGGTCGTTTGATCAATCTGGAGCCGTTTCTATCCAGAGACCTATGGTGAAAACATTGAATACGAGCGCGACAAAACCCAAACCCATCCGAAACTCTTCTGAACCTCACCAAAACTTGTGGACAAGTTCAAAATCATCATATTAACATGTTGGAACTTCCAAAACATTGACACGGGGTCATCCTAACCCGATGTTGACCGTGGTCAACTCTAACTTGCTAACTTAACTAGGTTCTCCATCAATGACTCAATTTACACTCGAACCTTGCGAAAACCAACCCAATGACTTCATTAAATCATAGATCATACTAACGGGACTTGGGGAAAGCGTCAACAAAATTAAAACAGTCAAAACACTGTAATAACTAAGGTCGTTACATCAGATACCAATTTACCCATCGTTCTTCCTCGAACGAAGAAGGGGAGTACGAAGGCTGACGATAACCCAAGGACATGCATTATAACAACACGGAAGCCTCCACGGCACCAAGTGCGCCCTAACTACTATCTGTTCATCTTACCAGCCAAAACTCTTTTTAAATTTTGCTCAAAGACCAAATTTCCATATTTCTGTACTCGAACCTACTACAGGAATTGCTACAACACATAGGCATCATCTAACATATCAGAGTCAGATCATACTAATCCCAATTTATACTTCTAACTATTACAACTTCTCTAGACCCTTATGACCACCCACGCGATTAACAAATATTTCTTAGATCAATAAACTAAGATTTAGTATCTCGACACGCTTTGTTTAATACTACTATGTCAACCTTTTACCTATAAACTATTCAGGCCAAGTAACGGTTTATCACGGACTTAACCAAACCTCTCTGTTTCTATCATTTACTTAATACTACAAAAGGACCACGTGAAACCCAATAGCCTTATCTATTCCACCAACTCATTTACCCTTTTTCCACGAGACTAATTCGTTAGGACACTCTTCATAACATCTTGTCATATCGGAACTTGCTAACATCCCTATATTTCTCACATTAAGACAAATTTACTGTTTATCAAGAAATCACAACAATATATCAACTCTTAGACAAATCTCAACTACTATCATTTTATTACTTATTCCTCATATCTATCTCAACAAACCAGGAACCATACACCAACTTCACAAAGTTCATACTTACCTATTTTCCGACTTAGACAACTAATTTAACTAAGATCACTATTACTTTAATACGACAGATCTTAACTCAGAGATCTCGGAAATAAGCCTTACCTTACTGTTTTCCTTCGACCGCTGCGACGGTCAAACCACCGCTACAGCGGTCTCGTTATTGCGGCCAAATGCCCACTATAGCGAACAAAAAGAAAACCGACCACCACTATGGCGACCCATGTCACGCTACCGCGACATCACCATAACGGGACATAGCCCGCCACAGAGGACATATGAACAATGACCTACCGCTGGCGGCGAGGGGCTCACTGCTATAGCTGTGCCGCTGTAGCGGTACAAGCCCCAGCGCAGCTGTCCCATTTGGGAAGTAAGCTCGACTTTTTCAGTTTTCCACTATATCACCTAATATTTTATCCGAGGCCTCACACACACAAACAAAACATGTATATTAGCGTGAAAACACCATACGGACTCACCCGTGGCCTTGGAATTCCCAATGTAGGTCTCATTTCCTACGTCACCCCCCCCCCCCCAAATGGACTCAATACAATAAAACTTTAAGTCATAACTGGAAACTGAACTTCGATCATGCGTCCGAATCAAGAAGACGCATTTAGTACCATACCAGGCCATGCCATAACACAAACCTCTGGCATAAAAGTTTAGGGGAGGGGTTTCCACCATTTGTAGAAGAATAAGACAAGGAAGTACAGATATAAATTTGAATCGCCTAGATACCAATTTGAATGAAGTAGCACGAAAAAATGAAAGAAGTGAAAGTTTCCTAAATGTCCCATAGCCTCTCGTAGATAGGCACGGAGCACTGCGTACCGATCCGCAAGACTCTACTAGACACGTTCTTGTACAATGAGATTCACGAACCTAGGCTTTGATACTAACTGTCATGACCCCAATTACCGATCGTGCGCGCACCTACCTTATTATCACTAGTAGGCGAACCCTTACCCATTAATCCATTAATCATTAGCCAATTTCAACTTCTTTAATCATTTATTAATAGTCAATAAATAAGTGAATGAATGAATAAATAAAACAAGTCATAATTAATAGATAATATAAGTACGGAAGTCTTAACTATTACACCCCAAGATCTCATAGTCATCGTACAAGGACTCTAACTAACAATGTCTAAAGAATGAAGTATATCTCAAATATAATAACAAAGAATGTCTGAAATAAAAATAGACATCTAGAAGGAGAGATCTTTAGGTGGCATGGCATGGATAGAAGCTCACCCTCGGATCTGATCGAGCAAACTAGCTTCAAGCTAGAGATGTAGTCAGGATGAAATCTCTGAAATACAATCTGCACTCAAAAAGGGTGTAGCAAGGTAGTATCAGTATAAACACTATGTACCGATAATAATCATAGGCCGACTAAGATTACTTGACGTATATGAGCACAAAATCAACAAGATAAACAGAAAGGCAATTAATACTCAAATCCAAGTCACAGAATATCCCATAACAGAGTCACGGCCTAAGATGGAGTTTCCAAACCACAAGTCTGTGAAGTCTCAATAATCTCACCTAGTAATCACAAGTCCAAGTTTCGTCTGTATATAGAGTCACTAATCCACCATTTAACTCAGTCAGTGGTCATATTGATATCACAATAGACATTCAACAGCTGTATAAAAATCAGAACCAAACAAGCATATATGTCACGACCCAGCCCCGTGGGCCATGACTAGTGCCCGAGCTGGACACTCGTATACGTACCTATTAGATATAGTCAAACTGGACCTAAGAACAATATGCAAACATGCAAAAGAACTCCAAAGGTTCGTAACATCGTCATATATATATATATATATATATATATATATATATATATATATATATATATATATATATATCCCTATAACCTCTCTCCTGAGGAGTCACAACTAATCAAAACATAATATGATACGCCAGCCGACAAGGCTGCCATTACATGTCAGTATGATATGCAAGACGACAAGGCGGCCACTATATATCAATACCATACGCAGGCCGACAAGGCTACCACAACAGACGATCATATCCATAGCACATCGTATAGACACAGCTGAAAAAAACTTATACACAACCCACACATATGTCTACAGACCTCTAAGAGTATCGATAGTAAAATATGACGGGACAGGGCCCTGCCGTACTCGTGGATAAAGATATATATATATATATACATCAAAAGATCTGTACCAAAAGTATAGGCTCCGAAACAATGGAGCTCTCCAAGACAACTGAGTAGAAATCCTAAGCTGGAGGATCACCAAATCGAGTATCGGTACCTACGGGCATGAAACGTAGCCCCCCGGAGAAAGGGGGTCAGTACGAGATATGTACTGAGTATATAAAGCATGAAATACAATAAAGAGGATCATGACTGAAATAGAGATCATAGGAGACAAGTATGACATTCAAAATACCAATACACTTGCCTTATGAAATGTAGATCATGCATATTAATATCATATATCGTACCCGGCCCATTATGGGACTCGCTGAATAAAGTCATCACATGCCATCCTTGGTACCATAATCATATCATCATATCATCACATCATCATATCATCATATATATATATACCGTACCCGGCCCTCTAGTGAGGGACTCGGTGAACAATGCAGTGAAACTGTGCACGAAAACATACCCGGCCCAGGACTCGGTGAAAGATATATTGAGACGTGCACGAGCAGAGTAGTGAGCAACCATATGCAAACTAAGTCACATCTGAGACTCGATAGAAAAATCAAAATGAACCATCATTTGATAATCAAGACAACAGTCATATCAAGTACCCTTCGAATGTCACTATGGATTATATCAAAATAGAACTTCTGGAATCATAGACACGTATCAAGACACAATGAAATAGCTTTTGGAAATCAAGAGCATTAGCCATCCTAGTGGCTCTAAAAATAGGGACTTCTGTGGAGTTATACATTTGTCATCTGTTTGTTTCATATAGATCATGCCAAAAAGAAAAAAGGGTTAGCTTAACATACTTGTAATAGATTAACCGTAGCCAAGTTGCTTCGTCGCATCTTTGGCCTATTTAATATGAAAGTAACACTATTGTCAGTAACCTACAATTACCTAGCTTAAAAATCTACAACCAATCACTTATAGGAATCATTTCTTAGTTCATACTTCTCGATTAGTATTTTGATTAGTTAAGAACTTAACGGGAATCGGGCATCATTTCTTCTATATAACTCGCCTAACCCGAACTCCCAATTAATCTCTAATTATCACCACAACACTAACAACAATGATAACAACCTAATAACCTCTCCTAATCCTTTTTTAATTCAAATCATTAACATCTAAGATTTTACACCAAACAGACCGACATGCGTTTCTTATACGATATCTTATATGTTTGCTTTCTTCCAAATTTACGAGTCATCTTAACAACAACATGTCAACAACATCAACCACCATCCGTGTGCAATAAAACTACTTTAATGCCATCAATAACAAGCTCGAAACAGTCCACCAAAACTACGACATCCAAATACGATTTTCTATCTTTACTTTGCAAAATTACAAACACACGGAAAAGAGCATAATATTGCCGTGAACAGCAGCACCTATACTTATTTATAATTATATTTCCATCCCTCCAACATAAACAAATTATCTTCAACTACACTACATGGACCTTTATCTTTACATCAAGAAGAATTCAAGGTGAAGTTTTCTAAAGTGAAGATGAATTTATTTAAAAGAGTTGCTGAATTATTACCTTAATTATTAGAGGAAAGGGAGTAGGATGGACAGAAAAGGAGTCTCCCCAACACTTCCACAAACAACACCTTCAAAACCAAGATGAAAATTGCAAAGAAATTGCATCAAAGGGCTGGCCGTATGGTTTTTTCTTGGTTGGCCGTATGGTTTTTCTTGGCAGCCATAGTTGTCTTGCTTCAACTAAACTTTTGAAGATGAATGTGTTGTATTAGTTAGCATATTGTTAATATATAGGCTGCCTAACATGTTGACACATACCCCCTCCACTTGTCATGTCATCATTCATGCTATTTTCTAATTATTAAATCTGGTGGGGCCCATTCATGGTGTAATTAACTTTATCAATCATTAATCCGCACTTAATAATCTAATCATGGTTAATTAATTCCTAATCTCCACTAATATTTCTACACTAATTGGAATTTACAAGCAAGTCGTGCCATATTAAAAATCGAGATTAAAAGTCCTTGTCTCATATCCCAAAAATAATCTTGTCCTTAAACTTATGTCGATTAGCTTACGAATAATTCAACGTACAAAAATTCGGGATATAACATCCTTCCCCCCTTTAGAACATTCGTCCTCGAATGTTAAACTGGTCCTGCACTCCCAATATTTCCTTGAATGTTCTTTTATTGAACTATGCCCTTCATAAGCCTCTTTCGTTGGTCGATTCCCTTCAATTTATCATGATGCATTCCAGATCTCTAAGTAACCATTCCCGTAATATTTCCTCTTTTTGTTGCTTCTCGAGGTAATGATTCCACGTCGTTGTCTTTATGGTTGACAGTTGTATTGCAAGCTCTCCTGCTGAAATGTTACTCTCTCTCTTGTCTGCATACTGTTCAGTTGTATTCATGGTGCTCTTAGTCATAACTCGACTCTTTCTTCTCCTATAGTTACTCCTTTAAGATGTATCGTTCACCTCGCTTTACCTTTCAATCTTTAAATAAGGTCTTATAACGCGCAGACTTCCTTCATTGATTTATTAGACTTTACAATTATTGGAGTATTTCATACCTCTAGTAACTCGTAGACCCTTCGCAGACTCTACGAATAAAATGTCATTTCCCAAGGTGTAACATTATTTTACTCCAATAACCTTGCATTGCTGTGCGGTTTCAGTCCGTATGCTGGAATCCTCAGCATCATGTGTTACTTCTCGACTTTCTTTTTAAAAGTTTTTAACTGTCACTTTGCCTTTAGCTCTTAATCTCGATCTTTAGGGTTGGCTATCGAGTAGCGTTGGAGTTCCCTCATATAATAACTTTACATAAAGCCGCTCTGTCATCTTACTATATAATTCTGGAAGAATTTTTGGTCTGACATATAAATTCACTGTCTTCTAGTAACCAGCTCGTTCTGATCATCTCGCTTAAACCATTTCATAATTTCCTTTAACGCAACTTGTAACACTTTAGGCATATTATCTCGTGTCGTTTCCTTATTTTTAATTCAAACTCTTCTATTGCTTCTTTACTCAGATTTTGCTCTTAGTTTTTCTGTCACACATTATGTTGCAATCTTTACAAGAATATACGAAGGTGCTCAAATTAGCACGAGAAATACCTTAGCGTCGTTTCGCTAGTCTTTATGCTTTACCTTGCATTCTCCTCTTGTACCTTTAAATCGGTATCAGGGCTCAACAATGGCCATGTCCTATTCGCCCTCAGTACTAATCCCATCTCGGTAATCTAGCTCAAACTATCTTACGCCTTCCCTTAATGTATCCAAACTGTCACAACCGCATTGTTATTACTGAATCCTTACTCTTCTTAGCAAGTACTCACTTGGTCTCATCCTTAGTATACAAATATTCGTAGGTTGCATAACTATTCTTGTACAACTTATATAAAACATATCCAATCTTAGTCATAGCCTTTCCTTCTCCTGGTTCATTATGCTCTACTTAATTCATCCGTACTAAAACGCGCTCGTAGCCTATCTTGTCATACTTCTTTCCCCTCCTTTATTCACCCTTTGATTTTCTCGTATCCTACTATAGGAGATTCTCTACCCCTTCTCCTTACTACTTATAAGTCGCAATATCATTAGCGAACAACTCTATTGCCAACATCTTAGCCTTTAACCCAGTATAGCGTAGCTATCCTTTATAATATCTCTTAAGCTACTCGTTACCATTCTCTTGTCGTACTCTTTTCTTTTACAAGCACCCACTTCCTAATGTCATATCATACAAGATCTTTACAAATGATCCTCGGTCTTGTCTCAAATACCATCCTGACTTCTATCCGTTTATTGCTGGCCTTCAAATCTTACTAACTTGTTTCAGCAAGGGATCTCACTTGAAGTTTAAGCATCCATATCAAATATATTGCAGCGTTAATCATTTCCATCTTACACTTGCACTTCTCTTACCTGCTTCCCCCCTTAAGGGCGTACTTATACCATTTTTTATTTATATTCCTCTCTATGTCCCTATTTCCAATCTCAAATTCACCTAATCCTTTTTCCAATTCACTTGGTATACTGTACCATACTCATGTCTTTCTTTATAATGTATAACTTTGATTATCCACGTACGAAACCTTAACAAAATCGTGAAGCGATGAGAACCTTTCCATATATAATATAAAATCTTATCTGATAATTTGTACTCGCGTAATGCAATCAATGTAGCAACTCATCCAAGGCCACATTCCACTTACTCCAATCAATAATTAATTAGTACTTGTAGTCATTCCAAATTCTCAATTAAGTAGCACTTATATTCCAATGATAAGTTTCCCAAGTTCTCTTGTGACATTATTTTTATCCCAACCTACATCATCTGTTTCCTTTAATAAATTTACAATACACCATTTGTTCCTCAGGCCTACAGTCCTTGTCCTTTAAGGATTTCACTTTTTCCGAGGTAAAGTCATATACGCGCAATACTCCTTTATGCCTTATGCTCTTCTACCCTTGTTGTGTACCTAACACTGACTTCTAACTTATTCAAAATCATATCAATTTCGTCTTAATGATAGTCTTATCTTATCGCCTTGTTGTCGTATTACACCTTTAAGTTCGTATCTATGTATTTCCCTTTTATTTTACACTCGTACTCCATTAATTACGTCTATCTTGGGTGATTTCTTTAGTATTCCTTTCCATTTCTCCATTCTATGTCCATCTTTTATTCTGTGGACGAGGAATCTCTTGCTACTCCTGTATCTTTTGAAAAACACTACTCCTCCTTTTTTAACCCTATTCACAATTCTGACTATGGTTTAATCACACTCTGTGGAGTAGGCGTACCTAACCTTTTACCCTTTCTGGTTAATCTTAACCTCAATACCTCACAAGCCATCTTACCAATACATTCATATTTGTCGCGATTCTTCTTCCTCTGTACTCTTGTCTCAATCATACTGTTATTTCTTCTAACTATAAACTCGTCGTAATTTATCCCTGCTTGTCAATTTAGTGATACCTCAATATAATACCCTATTAAGATTTGCCAGCCTTTTCTAAATCATTTCTTAGTATCTCAAGCCCTTCCAAATTATCCAAGCATTTCATCAACAACACATGAAACACATGATCTAAGACAGCCCACATGTTTGAGTTTTCCTTCTACAATGTTATACCCCGTATATTTATACGTCGAATTACTCGCAAGCAAATCGACTCAAGTTAAAGGCGGAGTTATTTTCGGACACGAAATAGAAATCTTTAATTTTCAATTTTAATTAAAAAATAAATTGTTTGTAAATTTTATTTAGTGTAAAAATATTATTGGAGATTAGAAACTAATTAATTGTGATTAGATTACTAAGTAATAATTAGTGATTAAATAAATTAATTAAGATTAATTACCTTGGTGGGCCCCACCCGAATTTAAAATAAAAATAAAAATAATAATATATATAAAATAAAAATCCAAGAGGTGGAATTTTGACTCACAAAGCAGGGGGGACACGTGTCCTTTTGAAGGCATCCATATAAATATAAATTTGATGAACAAATTTTATCATTTCCATCCATTTTCACAAAAAAATCAAAGGAAAAAAAGGGATCAACCATGACTGCTCTCGGCCAGCCATGGTGGTGAGCAAAAAAAAATTAAACTTGGAATATTGTGATCAATTTCAAGTGCAATACAAATCCAAGGAGGTGATAGCAACATTTGATTTTAAGTTGGAGAAGAAGAAATTGAAAAATCGGAACAATTGAGCGTACAAATTTCTCCGAGGAAATTGTGGTAAGATTTTCCTATTTTATGGTGTAGTTGTGTTAATGATGTTGTAATGAAATTATTAAAATTGGATTGGACGAAATCGGAAGTAAGAAAATCCATAAAATTGATGTTATAGGAAATTGTGGGTTGAAATAGATTTAGAGAAATTGTTGGGTTGTTTGAATTGTTATGGGCCGAATTGTAAGACTTTTATGGTCATATCTCTATCGTTGGTACTTCTGTGTTAACAGGAGAATAATTGGAAATTCGGGTTAGGCGAATGTATAAGGGAAATGCTGCCCGATTTTCGTTAAGCCCTTAGCTAATGAAAAACCCTAAACGAGAATGTATAAGTTAAAGAATAAGTTCTACGAGCGATGGGCTACGGGTTTACGAACTAGAAGGTATAGTTACTGACGATAACATTACTCTTGTATTAAATAGGCTAAAAGAGCGACGAAGCGAACGAGAGTGCGATTAACCTTCAGCAGGTATGTAAAGCTATTCTTTCCTTCTTTTGGAATGTCTTAGACTTAAGTGATGACTGATATGCACTTTGGGGTAATTCTATACATAAGTTCCGAGTGTGATTCATGATTCTTATTCACTTCTTGATGCTAGAACTCTTAAGTGATTGAGTCCTCTTCAGTTTTCTATACGTTGGATAGTAGTCGATACATATATAAGCTCCTATTCTTAGAAACTCTACGATAGCTAATGTCCTTGACTTCTATAAGCTATTTCATACTATATTGACATGTGTCCATGACTCCTAAGCCTCTTGATATATTCTATAATGATATCCGAGGGATACTTGATATGATTGTCGCTATTAATACTCAAGTGTTAACCTTTTCTTCTTATTCTGTTTGAGTCTTGATAATGATTTAAATTGCATATGGTTTCTCACTACTCTGCTCGTGCATGCCTCAATATGTCTTTCACCGAGTCCCGGGCCGGGTATGTTATCGTTCATAGTTTCACTGCATTGTTCACCGAGTCCCTCACTAGAGGGCCGGGTACGGTATATATATATATATATATATATATATATATATATATATATATGATATGATGATATGATGATATGATGACATGTTATGGCGGCCAGGAGGGCATATGATGACTTTATTCACCGAGTCCCTCACTAGAGGGTCGGGTACGATATATATATATATATATATGTATATGATATTGACATGCATGTATATGTTTCAAAGGCAAGTGTTTTGGTATTCTGTACTTCTTATTTCAGTTTTGATCCTGTTTACTGTATTTCATGCTTTACATGCTCAGTACATATTCCGTACTGACCCCCTTTCTTCGGGGGGCTGCGTTTCATCCCCGCAGGTGCAGATACTCGCATTGGTGATCCGCCAGCTTAGGATTCCCTTTTTGCTATCTTGGAGAGCTCCGTTGTTCTGGAGTCTAGACTTTTGGTTTGAATCTTATTATATATATATGTATATGTTATCCAGGGGTACGGCGGGGCCCTGTCCCGTCATATTTCGCTATTCGTACTCTTAGAGGTCTGTAGACATATGTGTGGGTTATGTATGGGTTCTGTTTAGCTGTGTCTATACGATGTGCTGTGGTATGATGTTCGTCTATAGTGGCAGCCTTGTCAGCTTGCATATGATATTGATATGTGATGGTAGCCTTGTCGGCTTGCGTATTATTCCACGATATGATCAGTTGTGACTCCTCAGGGGACAGTGTATCTGAATATACATATATGATGACGCTATGAACCTTCAGAGTTCTTTTGTAAAGTTCCATATTGTTCGTAGTTTCAGTTTGACTATATCTGATAGGTATGTATACGGGTGTCCAGGTCGGGCACCAGTCACGGCCTACGGGGTTGGGTCGTGACAAAAGTGGTATCAGAGCAGTTCATCCTCGGAGTGTCTACAGACCGTGTCTAGTAGAGTCTTGTTTATCGATGTGTTGTGCACCACATCTATAAACAGGAAGGTACAGGACATCTAGGATGTTACCTTTCTTTCATATCTAAGATCGTGCGATAGGGCCCAGTCATAGGAAATGAAATTCCTTACACTAACCTTTGATTTCAGCTGAAGAACGACACCGCCAGAAGAAAGCGACCGATGATATTAGCAGTTACAAGGTACACAGGTAAGATACGGTGCGAAAGAGGCATGTTGAATAAGGTAAGAATATCGAAACATGATTGAAACGTGAAGTTGGAGGATGAAAGAGGAGTTGGATAGGAAAGTATAACAGAACTGATCGTCAAAGGACCAGGTACGTCTCGAGGTGTGATATGTGAGGTAAGTCCCGACACCTTTATACTTTATTTTTGGAAATTAGGGGCCCTGTGTGGCTATGATACGATGTGGTTTATACGTATATGTGTTGGCCCTGTGAGGCATTGTTGGTATTTCCTGCGTGCAGGTTCTGGGATAGTAAGAAGTACAGAGAAAACTCTGCCCAAATTTTCCCAGAAACAGGAAAAAGTAAGAGAATGAGACGTAAGCTCATAATATGTTTTGAAGGGTCATACCGACAAGGTAAATCTATTATGTTGGACTAAAGAATTAAGAAATACCCCCACGTCATCCATAAGAGGAATCATTCTTGTTTGGGAGACCTTGTTTGAAGAAGCATATATGAGCAGCAAGGTTTGGAATTCATTTGGACGGACCAAAACACTTTCCAACCATGTTTTGCCTTAGAAAAGCTCATGTTGAAGGGTAAAAACGTCCAGCGATCAAGTTTCACTTTTACTGAAAAGTACAAAGCATACAGCAAGTAGTTTATGAATAAATAAATTCGTTCATGACTCAAGAATAAACCTGGAGGTAAACCATGTGAATCAAGCACTAGAAGTCCTGTGGTGCTTGTTGGATTCTAGTTTCCTTTTGGTGGCGGTTGAAGAATGTTTCATGGTGACATTTTGTTGGTTCTTAATCAACTAATTGGAGATGGAATTCGTGGAAGGAAAACTCAAACTCGTGAGCTGTCATGGATCATGTGTTCCACGTGATATTGATGAAATGCTAGGATGATTCGGAAGGGCTTATGATACTAAGGGATGATTTAGAAAAAGGTGGCAACTCTTAACAAAACATTTTATTGAGGTATCGAGTGAACCGATAAGTAGGGACAAATTACGACGAGTCGCAGTTAAAAAGGAGTAGTGGTAGGATTGAGATAAAAGTACGGAGGAAGAAGAGTTATGATAAATTATGAAGGTATTGATAAGACAGTTTGTGAGATATTAAGGATAAGATTGATCAGAAAGGGTAAAGGATTAAGTACGCTTAGTTCATAGAGTGTGATTAAAACATAGTAAGAATCGTGAATAAGGTTAAGAAGTGTTACGTTATAGGATGGGCTACAAACAGGATGTAATGTGAATACCATAAGGATTGTTATCGAAATGAGTAAAGCCTAGCGAGGAAGTAACTAAAGGATATGATGTGATTAGTGTGAAACGGAAAAAGCAAATATAGAATGAATAAGAAAGACTTACCAAGTCCTATAGGGAAAGTTCAGAATAGAAGTCAGGTGGTAACGAAGGTAGACGCGAGCACAGGAAGAGAAGAAAGCGAGTGGGATTACAGTGTAGCGATGTGTTAGGATGAGTACAGCCGAGAACACGAGTAATATAGGTGGCGGAACTGTGAAAGACCAAGTTATAAAAAGATGAGTAACGAGGTAGAATGAATGCTAGGAAATGACTGGTATGATAAGAATAGACGTGGATGAACAGAATACATTTTTGAGAAAAGGATTATGCGGAAGTAATGTGTTCCGAAGGAATACAGAGATAGCATAGGATTCCTCGTGTATAGAATAAAAGATAGACATAGACGGGAGAAATGATAAGGAAATTCTAAAGAAATCACCCAAGATAGACGTAATTAATTGAGTACGAGTATGGAACGAAAGAAGAAATATATAGCTACGAACTTAAGGTGTAGTACGACGAGAAGGTGGTAAGATAAGACTACTATTAGAACGAATTTATTATGATTTTGAGTACGTCAGAAGTTAGCGTTGGGTATACAACAAGGGCGAAAGAGCATGAAGCATAAAAGGAGTATTGCGTGTATGTGACTTCACCTCGGAAATAATGAAATCCTTAAAGGACAAGGATTGTAGATTTGCGAAACAACTGATGTATTGTGAGGTTATTAGAGGAAACAGGTGATATCCGTTGGGATAAAGATAGTGTTATAAGAAAGCTTGGGACGCTTATCATTAGAATATAAGTGCTACCGAATGGAGAATTTGAAACGACTATAAGCATTAGCTAATTACTGATTGGAATGAATGTGGCTCTGGATAAATTGCTACATTAATTACATTACTCGGGTACCAACCATCAGATAAGATTTTGTACTATCTATCGAGAGTTCTCAGGGCCTCATGATTGTGTTGGAGTTTCATACATGGGTAATCTAAGTTATAGATGATATAAAGGAAGACATGGTTATGGTGCAGTATACCAAATGTATTGGAAAAGAATCATATGAATTTGAAGATTGGAAATGGGGACATAGAGTAGAGTATAAACAGATAATGATGTAAGTACACCCAAAAGGGGGGAAGCGGATGAGAGAAATACAGGTGTAGGATGAAAACAACTGACATTGCAATTGTGGATACTTAAGCCTCAAGTGAGATCCCTTGTTGAAACAAGTTAGTGAAATCTAAAAGTCAACAATAAACGGATAAAAGTTGAGATGGTATTTGAGACAATGCTGAGAATTATTGGTAAAGATCTTGGATAATATGACATCAGGAGGTGGATGCTTATAAAAGGGAAGATTACGACAAGAGAATGGTAACGAGTAACTTAAAAGATATTATAAAGGATAGCAAGGCTATACTGGATTAGGGGTTAAGACGTTGGCAATGGGGTTGCTTGCTAATGATACTGTAACTTATAAGTAGCAAAAGAGAAAGGATAGGAAATCTTCTATAGTAGGATATGAACAAATCAAATGGTAAATAAAGGAAGGGAAAGGAGTATGACAAGATAGACAGCAAGTGAGTTTTAGTACAATAAGATATGTAGAGCAGAATAAACCAGGAGAAGGAACGACTATGACTAAGATTGGATGCACTTTATACGAATTGTACAAGAATATTTATGCAACCTATGAATATTTGTATACTAAGAATGAGACCAAGTGAGTACCTGATAAGAAGAATAAGGATTCAATAACAACAATGCGGTTGCGATATTTTGGGTACATCAAAGAAAGGTATAAGTTGGTTTGAGACTAAACTATGGAGATATAATTAGTACTGAGGGCAAAATCCATAGTTGAGCCTTGATATCAGTCGAAAGATATAAGAGAAGAATATAGGGTCTGTATAAAGACTAGCGAGGCAACGCTAAGGTATTTACTGGGCTGATTTGAGCACCTACACATACTTGTGTAAAGATTGCAATAGGATATGTGATAGGAGAACTAAGAGCAAATTTAAGTAAAGAGGCAATAGAAGAGTTTGAAGTAAAGATAAAGAAACGACCCGAGATAATGTGCCTAAAATATTACAAGTTGAAATAAGGGAAGTAAAGATAAAGAATAGACCCAAGATAATCAGAATAAGCGGGTTACTGGTTACTGGACGATAGTAAAGTTATAATATGAGGGAACCCTAGCGCTATTTGATAGCCAACCCTAAAGATCGAAATCAAGAAGTAAAAATAAGTGATAGTTAAAGACCTTTGAAAGAAAGTCAGAAAGTGACACATGACGCTGAGGGTTCCAGAATACAGACTGTCGCAGCGGAGTAAAGCAAGGATATTGAATCAATCGATGATAGTGCAACTGAATAGTATGTAGATAACAGAGACAGTAACACTTCAGCAGAACAGCCCGAAATACAGCTGATAACCAACTATGAAATAAAGAGAATGGCAGAGACAACGACGTGGAATAATTACCTCGAGAAGCAACAGAAGGAGGAAATATTACAGGAATGACTGTGTAGAGGCCTGGAATGCATTATAACGAATTATAGCGAATCGACCAGTGGAAGAGGTATGTGAAGGGCATAATTAAATAAGAGGACACTTGAGAAAGTATTGGGAATTCAGGATCAGTTTAACATTCGAGGACGAATGTTCTAAAGGGGGGAAGGATGTTATACCCCGTATATTTATACGTTGAATTATTCGCAAGCAAATCAACTCAAGTTAAAGGCGGAGTTATTTTCGGACACGAAATAGAAATCTTTAATTTTCAATTTTAATTAAAACATAAATTGTTTATAAATTTTATCTAGTGTAAAAATATTATTGGAGATTAGAAACTAATTAATTGTGATTAGATTACTAAGTAAGAATTAGTGATTAATTAAATTAATTAAGATTAATTACCTTGGTGGGGCCCACCCGAATTTAAAAAAAATAAAAATAATAATATATATAAAATAAAAATCCAAGAGGTGGAATTGTGACTCACAAAGGAGGGGGGACATGTTTCCTTTTGAAGGAATCCATATAAATATAAATTTGATGAACAAATTTTATCATTTCCATCCATTTTCACAAAAACAATCAAAGGAAAAAAAGGGACTTTTGCCCTATTTTCCACTATATCACCCAACATTTCATCCAAGGCCTCACACACACAAACAAAACATGTATATTAAGGTAAAAACACCATGAAGACTCACTTGTGGCCTCGGAATTTCCAATGGAGGTCTCATTTCCTATGTCACCCCCCCCCCCCCCCTCTCTAATAGACGCAATACAACCAAACTTCAAGTCACAACTGGAAACTGAACTTGGATCATGAGTCTAAATCAGGAAGACGCATTTAGTACCATACCAGGCCATGCCATAACACCAACCGCTTACATAAGAGTTTAGGGGAGGGGTTTACACCATTCATGGAAGAATAAAACAAAGAAGTGCAGATACTAATTGGAATCGTATAGATACCACTTTGAATGAAGTAGTATGAAAGAATGAAAGAAGTGGAAGTTTCCTAAATGTCCTATAGCCCCTCGCAGATAGGTACGGAGCTGTTCGTACCGGTCCGCAAGACTCTACTAAACACATCCTTGTACAATGAGATTCATGAACTTAGGCTTTGATACCAACTGTCACGACCCTAATTACCGATCGAACGGGCACCTACCTTATTATCACTAGTAGGCGAATCCTTACCCATTAATCCACTAATCATTAGCCAATTTCAAATTCTTTAATTGTTTATTAATAGTCAATAGATAAGTGAATGAATGAATAAATAAAACAAGTCATAATTAATAGATAATATAAGTGCGGAAGTATTAACTATTAAACCCCCAAGATCTGATAATCATCGTACAAGGACTTTAATTAACAATGTCTAAAGAATGAAGTATATCTCAAATATAATTATAAAAAATGTCTAGAATAATAATAGAAATCTGGAAAGAGAGATCTTCAGGTGGCATGGCATGGATGAAAGCTCACCCTCGGATCTGATCGAGCAAACTAGCTTCAAGCTAGAGATGTAGTCTGGATGAAGTTTCTGAAACACAATCTGCACTCAAAAAGGGTGCAGTAAGGTTGTTTCAGTACAAACACTATGTACCGGTAAGCATCATAGGCCGACTAAGATTAGTTCGCGTATATGAGCATAAAATCAGCAAGATAAACAAATAGGTACTTAATAGTCAAATCCAAGTCACAGAATATCCCATAATAGAGTCACAGCCTACGGTGGGGCTTCTAAACCACAAGTCTGTCAAGTCTCAATAATCTTACCTGATAATCACAAGTCCAAGTTTCGTCCCTAGGTAGAGCCACTAATCCACCATTTAACTCAGTCAATGGTCATATTGATATCACAATAGACATTCAACATCCGTATAAAAATCAGAACCAAACGAGCATATAAAAATGCAGAATAAAATGTAATGATGCGCAATGCAAAGTATGACAATGTGCAATGCAATGCAATGCACTGGCCAATCACTCGAACTGTACACACATGCTAACTGATATCATTGCTCAGTAGTCATGATGTCATGACCCAAACTGATGAGTCATGACGCGAGTGTCTGACCTCTACTGACCAAACACCCCCGTACTACTAACTGAATCATACTAAACATTAAGGGCCCATAAGAAACTTAAATTGATCTTATACTACCTACTGAAGGGGTGATATCATGAACTTTGTGCATTTACATACATACAAGCTGAAAGATCAGTGCAAGCCAACTAGGTTGCTATATATACTGTACACAAAAAGAATAGGAGCGAACAAGGCTACATCATCTGACATACGCATACATCTATCTACAGATCTCTACTGGAATAGAAAACTGTGGCAAGGATGGGAGAGGGCCCCATCATACCCTTTTGCATATACATATCTAAAAGAATGGCATACCAAAATAGACTGCAGCTCCGAATCAAATGGAGCGTACCAACTGTTGCTGAGTAAAGAGGTCCTACGGAACTGGACCACCTGTGTATTTACCTGACCCTAAGGGCATGAACGCCCCCCCCCCCCCCCCCCCAAGGAATAGGGGAGTCAATACGGATAATGTACTAGTATATAAGGAATAAGAGCAACATAAGTATACACATGAGAATCATAAAGGAAATCTGGAACTCAAAGCTAAACTGACTGTCTGCATAGATCTGTATGAACAGTTATCTGTATAACTGACAATGCCTCTGTGGGCGCATAATCTCCATGCTCTCAATGACAATCATGCTCATGTATATAAATATAGGTCATAGTGTTGAGGAACGTTCAGCCCGGCTCATATATCATATAATAAAGTCGAGGAAAGTACGACCCGATCCATATATCATATAATAATGCCGAGTAACGTACGGCACGATCCATATATCATCATCAAGGTGCACTAGCTGATCAGGTAGTAATGCGTATATAACACCTATCCATTTTCCCATACCCTATATGCATATAATATTCGCGTATATAACTATCACGACCCAGCTAGGGGCCGCGACAGGTACTCGGAGCTAGCCACCGAGCACCGCTTGGTCTACTACTCATCTTACTCATTTAATGCCCCTTTTATCAACTTTGTACATGAAATTACAGGAAAAACGTATTTTATATAGAAACATAAGTGCTTTATATACAATTGCCTCTCGGCCATCAAAATAATATATACATATGATAACATCTTGTGAGACCATCTAACCCACACTGCGTATCTACGAGCCTCTACTGACATACTGTATACATATACGGAACAAGACTCCGTCGTGCCCAAAATATGCATATATATATATATATCAAAAGAAATAATCATAAGCACCTCCGAACAATAGAGTGCTCTCAATCGGCTGACAGCTACTAAGGATCTGGACCGAGCTTACCTCCCTGTATACCTGTGGGCATGAACACAGCGTCCAAAGAAAACGGACGTCAGTACGAATATTGTACTGAGTATGAGAGGCATAAACAATGAAGAAAGACAGTAATAATATAATGAAAACAGCAATATGAAGCATCTGGATCGGAATGGTGTGATAATCAATAACATTAGCGCGCGTCCAGGCCTCCCGCATCCGGGGTACCATCTCATGCCGCCCACTAGTGGTGTCTGCCCATGCCAAAAGGGTCATGGTGTATCTGTATAGCTGCCCGCCTTGGCGGTGACTGCCTGACCAACTAGGCCCGGTGTGATGCAATCATGACATGCTCATCATAAAATACTTATAATAATATGCTTATCAAAATATACTTGTCATCATACATGCATAAGACTCAAGATCAACTATACTCTATCGGGGTGACGTAAGGTCGTGATCCCCCGATTTCATTATGGAGCAATTATTAACATTCTGCCTCACCTTGAAGGAAATAATACATAAGGTGAGTTTGAGCAATAAATAACATCATTTTCAACATGGCATCATCATACCATATCTTTTTATCTTATATAGGCACTTATGGATATAGGATTTTAGCTTTCCGGAATACAGGAACTCATGAAGAGGAAAGGAATTCATGTTATGGGATTCATGCCATTAGAAGGAAAGGACTAGCCTCACATACCTTTGTCGTTTAGCTAAGCTATCGTCCACTTGCTCCCCTTTAGCGTCACGTCGCTACCTTCACGAAGGAATCCGCATGAACGTTAGCTAATCGACTTAAGGGAATACGTCACTATTTCTAGAGAAAATTGGGCAGTACTTCCTTTCTTTATACTGCCTTTCCCATACTCTATATCAACTCCCCAACGTTCACAATATTACAATCAACAACCATCACTTATATACGTTTATCACATTCAACCAATTCCCTCCAATTTTCCAACATTTATCCTTATAACTCATTTTTGTGTTTTCGCACATTTAATACTTGTTTCATGATATAAACATCATTTATAACGTATTCATAATCACAACACATCAACATTCATGATTCAATTCCACTATCATTCAATGGTGACACTATTCACCCATTCAAGACCCATTTCCCATGTCTTTCTACAATTCAAGCTTCTTAGTCTTCTAATACCTTAAACAACATGATAAAGTCATGAAACTTACCTTGGATGATAGTTGAACAAGTCTTGAGTTGAAATGCTTCACTTGCACAAAACCCTAGTTCCACCTTTTATGGAATTTCTTGACTTAAATGATCCTTGATGTGTTCCTTACACTTGGTGTTGGGGGATTGATGAAGTTGATCTTAATTCTTCACTTGGATTCTTGTATTGGAAGAGTTGGGAAAGTTCTAGAGAGATGTTGGGTCGTGGTGAGAGAGAGTGAAATAAATTAATGTGAGCTTGGGTTCTTATTTAAAAGTTGAAATCTATCCCGACATCATTATACGGTCCATTATACCGACCGTATAAATTTTTACTGTCCGTATAATCAACCGTAAAACTACTCCTGTGACTTCCCTTTTCTGTGTCCACTTGATGGTTCATTTTACGGGCCGTATAATTTTATACGGTCCGTATAATCTACCGTAAAACCCACCTTTTCTCAACTTCATTCTGTGACACTTCTACGGTTCATTATACGGCCGTAAAACCATTATACGGTCCGTATAATCGACCGTATAATCCACCAGTTAACTGAATCTTATTTTTGTCACTTCGTCAATTCTCCGATCCTTATGGAACCTTTTTAACAATTGTTCAACACTTTGATACCAATCTAAGGGACGTCATTATTCATCAAAACAACACACACGCTATATCCTTTGTTAGCCTATTCACTGTACACTAACGGGAAAATTTCTGAGGTGTAACATTCTTCCCCCCCCCCCCCCCCCCCTTTTGGAACATTCGTCCTCGAATGTTAAACACACGGGATCCTACAAAAATTTTGCCAGAGCTTCCCCTATAATCTGGCACTACTAACCTATCACAACAACCCATAATATCATCGCCTCACAGGGTTACATCACAGTATCAACACATCTATGGCCACACAACCAAAAGCATAAAAATAAAGCATACATACCTTATATCGTAGACGTTTCATCTTGAATCTCTTCCGGGGGTTGGAAAAAATGGGGGTACTTGGATCTCATTTTCTTTTCCACTTCCCAAGTCATTTCTTCCCGATTGTTATCCCGCCATAGGACTTTGACTGATGCTACCTCTTTATTCCGAAGCCTTTGCACTTGTCTATCTAAAATAGCAATAGGCACTTCTTCGTATGTTAGCTTCTCTTTCACTTGCACATCCTCCATCGGGAAAATCTTTGTGGGATCTCCGATACACTTGCGGAGCATCGAAACATGGAATACTGGATGGACTGATTCAAGCTCCGAAGGCAAATTCAATTCATAGGCTACCTGACCCGCCTTACTAACGATTTCATAAGGTCTGATATATCTAGGGCTTAGCTTCCCTTTCTTACCAAATCTCATCACCCCTTTCATCGGTGATATTTTCAGAAACACCCAATCGCCCACTAGAAATTCCAGGTCTCGTCGGCGATTGTCTGCATAAGACTTTTGGCGGCTTTGGGCTGTTAGCAATCAATCTCGGATCACCTTAACTTTTTCCACCGCTTGTTGAATCAGTTCGGGGCTTATCAATTGTGCTTCCCCTGTTTCAAACCATCCAATTGGAGATCTACACTTCCTTCCATATAAAGCCTCATATGGAGCTATTTGAATGCTGGAATGATAGCTATTATTATACGCAAATTCAATAAGGGGCAAATGCTCATCCCAACTACCACCAAAATCCAGCACACATGCTCCTAGCATATCTTCCAAGGTCTGTATAGTACGCTCGGCCTGTCCATCGATCTATGGATGAAACGCCGTGCTGAGCTTGACCTGAGTACCTAGACCTTCTTGAAAAGACTTCTAAAACTTGGTTGTAAACTGTGCTCCCCTGTCTGTAATAATGGCCAAAGGAATTCCATGAAGTCGCACAATTTCCTTTAAATACAACCTGGCATAATCTTCCGCTGAATATGTGGTCCTAACTGGGAGGAAATGGGCGGCTTTCATGAGTCTGTCCACGATCACCCATATAGAATCATACTTCCCTCGTGAACGGGGTAACCCCACGATAAAATCCATGTTAATTATTTCCCATTTCCATGTAGGAATTTCCATTGCTTGCAACAAGCCCCCTGGCTTTTGATGCTCGGCCTTCACTTGTTGGCAATTCGGGCACTGTGCTACAAATTCTGCTATGTCTCGCTTCATGCCATCCCACCAATATATTATCTTGAGATCATGATACATCTTGGTTGCACCTGGATGAATAGAATACCGAGAATAATGGGCTTCCTCTAATATTCGACGGCGCAATTCTGCCACATTCGGCACACATAATCTGCTTCGATACCTAAGAACCCCATCCAAAGAAACTTCAAATAAGGACTTCTCTTTTCCATGAGATGTGTCTTTGTAATGACACAGTTGAGGGTCTTCATATTGTCGTTCCTTCACTTCTGTGTTAAGAGAGGAAACTGTGGGATCAGCAATGTTAATCCCTACATCACCCGAATCCATCACACGTACTCCAATATTAGCTAGTTGGTGGAGCTCACGAGCCATCTCTTTCTTTTCCGGGGGAAATTCACTTAAGCTACCCATTGATCGGCGGCTAAGCGCGTCGGCTACTACATTTGCCTTTCCAGGGTGGTATAAAATATTCACATCATAATCTTTTAACAATTCTAACCACCACCTCTGCCGCAGGTTCAACTCCTTTTGCTTGAAAATGTATTGAAGACTTTTGTGATCTGTATAAATATCAACGTGCACACCATACAAATAATGTCTCCACATTTTTAAGGCATGAATAACCGCGGCCAATTCAAGATCATGAGTTGGATAATTCTTTTCATGTTTCCGCAATTGTCTTGAAGCATATGCAATAACCTTACCATGCTGCATCAATACGCATCCTAATCCGACACCGGAAGCGTCACAATATACCACATAACCATCTGACCCTTCTGGAAGTGTTAAAACTGCAGCTGAGGTCAGTCTGTTTTTCAACTCTTGGAAACTACGCTCACAAGCATTACTCCACTGGAACTTAGCCGACTTTTGAGTTAGTTTTGTCAATGGAGCTGAAATAGATGAAAATCCCTCTACAAATCTTCTATAGTAGCCTGCCAGTCCAAGAAAACTACGAACTTCCGTGGGTGTTGTAGGCCTTGGCCAAGTCTTCACCGCTTCAATTTTCTGTGTGTCGACTCGAATGCCATCATCTGAAATAACATGGCCCAGAAATGTTACAGAGTTTAGCCAAAACTCGCACTTTGAAAATTTCGCATATAATTCTCGAGTTCGAAGAACGCCAAGAACGATCCTTAGATGATCTGCGTGTTCTGGTTCTGTGCGAGAATACACCAAAACATTATCAATAAACACTATCACGAAGAGATCCAAAAATGGCCTAAACACGTTATTCATTAAATTCACGAACACCGCCGGGGCATTAGTCAACCCAAACGACATTACTCGGAATTCATAGTGTCCATATCTTGTTCTGAAGGCTGTTTTGGGAATATACGCTTCTCTAACTCTCACTTGATGATAACCCGACCTTAGATCTATTTTGGAAAACCATTTGGCACCCTGCAGTTGATCGAATAAGTCATCAATCCTTGGAAGAGGATATCTGTTCTTCACCGTCACTTTATTCAATTGCCTATAGTCAATACACATTCGTAGCGACCCGTCTTTCTTTCTCACGAACAAGACCGGTGCTCCCCACGGTGATGAACTGGGCCTAATCAAACCCTTCTCGAGCAAGTCTTTCAACTGTGCCTTCAGCTCTTTCAATTCTGCTGGAGCCATTCGATAAGGAGGAATAGAAATAGGCTTGGTGTCCGGCAACACATCGATGGCAAAATCAATCTCACTTTCTGGAGGAAGACCTGGAAGTTCGTCTTGAAACACATCTGGGAATTCATTCACTACCGGAACTGATTGAAAAGTTGGTGGTCTTGCCTCGGTGTCATGAACCCGAACTAAGTGATAAATATAGCCCTTGGCTATCATCTTCCTTGCCTTGAGGTAGGAAATAAACCTACCTTTCGGAGAAGCTGTATTACCCTTCCACTCCAGCATAGGCTCTCCCGGAATCGAACCACTTTTGTTCGGCAATCGACATTAGCATAGCATGAGGCCAACCAATTCATACCCATAATTATGTAAAAATCAATCATTTCCAGTTCAATCAAATCAGCTTTTGTCTGACGATCACATATAATAACTACACAATTATTATATACTTGTCTTGCTATTACGGGATCACCAACCGGAGTAAATACCTCGAAAGGTTTAATTGGCTCGGGTCTCACCCCAATACAATCAGCAACATACGGAGTAATATATGAGAAAGTAGAACCCGGATCGATCAGGGCATATTCATCACGGGAAAATATAGTCAATGTACCTGTAACCACATCTGGGGAGGACTCAAGATCCTATCGCCCAGCCAAAGCATATACTCGGGGCTGAACTGCACCTGAAGTAGATGCTCCCCCTCTGCCTCTACCTCTACCGGCCGAAGTCTGGGAAATCTATGTTGTCGGACATACCGAAGAAGAACCTACTGCTGAACCTGTGGGCTGAGTCCCAACTCTATCTCTCGCTGACGGACAATCTCTCATCATATGGCCAACCTGCCCGCAGGCATAACAGGCATCCGAACCCTGACGACACTGTCCGGAATGCAACCTACCGCACTGGCTACACCGCGGTACTGGAGGTCTCCATTGACTAAAATCTCCCCTAAACTGAGAATCTGAGGCCCTTGAACTCTGGCCCTGTCCTGACTGAAAAGAACGATCAGACCTCCTGTCTAGGAATCTGGGAGGCGCACTGGTCGCTGACTGACCTGAGTGCTTAGAATGCATCTGTCTCGGTCCCCCTCTATATTCACTGCTCGCTCCCATAGATCTAGCCCTCTTACCTCACTATCACGATCACTTCTTTGCGGCTGTTGTCGTTCCTCAAGATTCTGAGCATGAGCCTGTATTCGGGAAATATCCATCTCGTCTTGCAAAGAGGCCGTCAAACAATCTCTAAATAAGTGTGGCCCCAAACCACTCACAAACCTGTGGACCCGGTCTCCCATATCGGCTACCATAGTTGGAGCATATCTAGCCAAGGAATTGAACTTACTTCCTTACTTTAGATTCATGAACCTGTCCGCTCTAGCTCGGCGGACCCCGAGTGGAAAGTAGTGACGAATAAAGGCATCCACGAATTCTTGCCATACCGGAGGAGGCACATTCTCTCCTCTTGACGCCATCCAATTGTTGTACCATAATACCGCCACATCGCGAAGTCTATAAGAGGCCAACTCCACGGATTCGGTCTCGGAGGCATCAATAATCTTCAAGGTCCTCAACATTTCATCAATAAAATTTTGTGGATCTTCATCCGGCTTTGACCCAAAGAATTCCGGAGGATTTAAGGTCATAAAATCACGGGCTCTCATACTAGCTGAACGATCGCTTAGGGCCGCATTCTGTCGTTGTGCCTGGGCGGCAACCAATTGTGTCAATAAGTGTATGGCCTCGGTCACTTGCTGACCCGAAGCGCCCGGTGGAGGGATCGGAGCTGAGGCTCCTCCTTGCTCTTCTACATCGGGTGAGGCCTCATTTTGTAATTCACCTTCCCCTACATTCATCGGAAGCTCTCGTTCTGCCCGCCTTTTCGTCGTAGTTTTGCCCTTCTGGGCGGCTGTAGCTTTTCCCTTCGGCGGCATTTTCTAAAATCACAACACACTATTAAGAAGGATAAGACCTTATACATGGCTCTACCGCACGATTTCCTAAGAGGAAGGATGGTTATTTTCCTAAATGCCCTGTAGCCTCTTGTTTATTGATGTGGCACGCAACACACCATAAACAAGACTCTACTAGACACGGCTCGTAGACACTTCCTAGGATGAACTGCTCTGATACCACTTCTGTCGCGACCCAGCTAGGGGCCGCGACGGGTACCCGCAGCTAGCCACCGAACACCGCTTGGTCTACTACTCATCTTACTCATTTAATGCCCCTTTTATCAACTTTGTACATGAAATTACAGGAAAAACGTATTTTTTATAGAAACATAAGTGCTTTATATACATTTGGCCCTCGGCCATCAAAATAATATATACATATGATAACATCTTGTGAGACCATCTAACCCACACTGTGTATCTACGAGCCTCTACTGACATACTGTATACATAGATGGAACAAGACTCCGTCGTGCCCAAAATATGCATATATATATATATATATATCAAAAGAAATAATCATAAGCACCTCCGAACAATGGAGTGCTCTCAATCGGCTGACAGCTACTAAGGATCTGGACCGAGCTCACTTCCCTGTCTACCTGTGGGCATGAACACAGCGTCCAAAGAAAACAGACGTCAGTACGAATAGTGTACTGAGTATGAGAGGCATAAACAATGAAGAAAGACAGTAATAATATAATGGGAACAACAATATGAAGCATCTGGATCTGAATAACAATCATAAGAGAAGTAATGCATGTTGTCTTACTCATACTCATTATCATGTCATGTATGCATAATATATAAGCTGCCCGTCCATGTCGGAATGGTATCAATAACATTAGCCCGCGTCCAGGCCTCCCGCGTCCGGGTTACCATCTCATGCCGCCCACTAGTGGTGTCTGCCAATGCCAAAAGGGTCATGGTGTATCCGTATAGCTGCCCGCCTTGGCGGTGACTGCCCGGCCAACTAGACCCGGTGTGATGCAATCATGACATACTCAACATAAAATACTTATAATAATATGCTTATCAAAATATACTTGTCATCATACATACATAAGACTCAAGATCAACTATACTCTATCGGGGTGACGTAAGGTCGTGATCCCCCGATTTCATTATGGAGCAATTATTAACATTCTGCCTCATCTTGAAGGAAATACTACATAAGGTGAGTGTGAGCAATAAATAACATCATTATCAACATGGCATCATCATACCATATCTCTTTATCTTATATGGCCACTTATGGATATAGGCTTTTAGCTTTCCGGAATACAGGAACTCATGAAGAGGAAAGGAATTCATGCTATGGGATTCATGCCACTAGAAGGAAAGGACTAGCCTCACATACCTTTGTCGTTTAGCTAAGCTATCATCCACTAGTTCCCCTTTAGCGTCACGTCGCTACCTTCACGAAGAAATCCGCATTAACGTTAGCTAATCGACTTAAGGGAATACGTCACTATTTCTAGAGAAAATTGGGCAGTACTTCCTTTATTTGTACTGCCTTTCCCATATTCTATATCAACTCCCCAACGTTCACAATATTACAATCAACAACCATCATTTATATACGTTTATCACATTCCACCAATTCCCTCCAATTTTCCCACATTTATCCTTATAACTCTTTTTTGTGTTTTCACACATTTAATACTTGTTTCATGATATAAACATCATTTATAACGTATTCATAATCACAACACATCAACATTCATAATTCAATTCCACTATCATTCAATGGTGACACTATTCACCCATTCAAGACCCATTTCCCATGTCTTTCTACAATTCAAGCTTCTTAGTCTTCTGATATATTAAACAACATGATAAAGTCATGAAACTTACCTTGGATGATAGTTGAACAAGTCTTGAGTTGAAATGCTTCACTTGCACAAAACCCTAGTTCCACCTTTTATGAAATTTCTTGACTTAAATGATCCTTGATGTGTTCCTTACACTTGGTGTTGGGGGATTGATGAAGTTGATCTTAATTCTTCACTTGTATTATTTTATTGGAAGAGTTGGGAAGGTTCTAGAGAGATGTTGGGTCGTGGAGAGAGAGAGTGAAATAAATTAAAGTGAGCTTGGGTCCTTATTTAAAAGTTGAAATCTGTCCCGACATCATTATACGGTCCATTATATGGACCGTATAAATTTTTACGGTCCGTATAATCGACCGTAAAACTGCTCCAGTGACTTCCCTTTTCTGTGTCAACTTGATGGTTCATTTTACGGGCCGTATAATTTTATACGGTTCATATAATCTACCGTAAAACCCACCTTGTCTCAACTTCGTTCTGTGACACTTCTACGGTTCATTATATGGCCGTAAAACCATTATACGGTCCGTATAATCGAACGTATAATCCACCAGTTAACTGAATCTTATTTTTGTCACTTCGTCAATTCTCCGATCCTTATGGAACCTTCTTAACAATTGTTCAACACTTCTATACCAATCTAAGGGACCTCATTACTCATCAAAACATCACACACGCTATGTCTTTGTTAGCCTATTCACTGTACGCTAACGGGAAAATTTCCGAGGTGTAACAATAACGCCTTCTGGTCACGGGTGAATATGCATATGAATATATGATGCAATGTATGCATAAACGGAGTACATAAAACTCTCGGAGTGACACATGGTCATACTATCTCCAATGAGCATCTTTTGAGCTAACATCATCAATATTAGAAATCTCAAGACCCATGAGCAGAAGGAACAATCCTACAGGGTATAGGAACATCAAAGACTGACATACTCCTAATGCTTCGAAGAGTAGAGTAGTATGGAAGCTCATTTAATCGCTTGTTGGCTCATAACATAGGATCATACCAAAAGGAGAAGGAATAGCCTTAACATCTCCTTAATCGTTTAACGTTCTCCTTCCACGTTCACAAGATCAACATTAAAAAGGATCATACTAAGGTTAAGTCTTAAAGACACTCTTAAGCCCAAACTAGACTAATTCATGAGCTAGAGAAAATTGGGCCGCATTTCCTCTACTTTATTGACTTCCATCATATTGTAAAACAACTCCCAAACAACTATAATAACATCCACAATATCATAACCAAGCAGTCATATTTCATTAAGTTTCACAATTCATTCTCACGTTCAACTTACATCAACAACTTCACGTCAACCCTTTACACAATCGTACACAACACTTTCTTGTCATCGTTATTACCCTTCATAATGAGATTATAATCATAACATTCTAACATTGATAACCCAAGGTAAGTTGCTACTCAAAATGTCATAAATTCTACATTTAAACTTCATTTTCTACTATCTTCCCTCATCCATGTTTTCCAACAACCAAACATTCTTAAAAACATGAAATAGTCATGGAAACTAACCTTTCATATCATAGGAATGAGCTTTGGATAAAGCCAACTTGTATGACAACCCTAGCTTCAATACCAAAGAAAATCTTGATTTCTACAAACCCTATTGAGCCTTTCAACACTTGGATCCTTTGATTCTTGCTATTTGATCTATAATCTCCCTTGGGTTTGTGGATAATGAGTTTGAGAGAAGATTCTAGGTCTTTTAAGACTTGGGGAAATGTTGGAAATGAAATAAATGAACTAGGGTCATCTATTTATACAAAAAGAAAAAACTGCTCGTTTTGGTTATGCGGACACTTATACGGTCCGTATAACTTTATATGGTCCGTATAAGTGACCTCATATTACCACCACGGAAACACCCTTCTCTTCCATGGCTATACGGACCATTTATATGAGTCGTATAACTTTATACGGTTCGTATAAGTGGTCGTATAACCCACACTATTCCGAAAACTTCCCTCGTCGATTTGTTCAACCTCCAATCCTTATGGAACCTTCTTGACACTTATAAAACACTTTAGTAACCATCTAGGGGACCTCATATCTCTTCCTCAAGGTCATGCTAGGTATTTCATAGCTCAAATGATAGGAAATTTTGAAAAACTTGGCTAAACCTTAACTTTCTCCGACAACTTACTTCCTTAACCTCAAATGCCTTTGGAATCTTAATTAGAATCATTAAACATCCTTATTCGCCTTACAAGGGCTTCATGTACACTTAAGGTTTACATTAACATGTTCATAATGCGAGCGACACAAAATTCCAGGGTGTAACATTCTCCCCCCCCCCCCCCCCCCCCCCTCCTAGGTACATTCGTCCTCGAATGTTAGCCTCTTGGGAATTCTACAAAAATTTATTCAGAGTTTTCCCTATAACATGGAACTACCATCCTGTCACACAACCCAAAATATATCACCTCACAGGGCTACAACAACAACATCAATAACCATGGCCACTCACGACCAAGAAAGCATTACATACCTGGGGAAAATGGTGTCTTTGTCTGAGTCTCCTCTGGAGGTGGAAATAAATGCAAGTACTTGAGCTTCATGTCTTCTTCCGCTTCCCACGTCATTTCCTCTCTGTTATTATTTCTCCATAAGACTTTAACTGAAGCAACATCTTTGGTCCTGAGTCTCCGTACTTGCCTATCCAAAATGGCAATAGTAGCTTCTTCGTAGGATAGTTGCTCGGTGACTTGGACATCCTCTACCGGTACAATTCTAGAAGGATTCCCAATGCATTTACGAAGAATCGACACATGAAAGACTGGATGCACAGACTCTAACGCAGAAGGTAGCTCTAACTCATAGGCCACCTTACCCATTGTACGAATAATTCTGTACGGCCCGATGTACCGAGGGCCCAACTTGCCTTTCTTGCCAAATCTCATCACTCTCTTTATAGGTGAGACTTTTAGGAAGACCCAATCGCCTACTTCAAATTCCAACTTGCGTCGTCGATTATCTGCAAAGGATTTCTATCAACTCTGAGCTGCTAGCAACTTTTCCTGAATTACTTTCATCTTGTCAACTGCTTGTTGTATCAAATCTGGGCCAACTAACTGATTTTCTCTAACATCAAACCATCCTATAGGGGATCTACATCTCCATCCATACAAAGCCTCATAAGGGGCCATTTGACTACTGGAGTGGTAACTATTATTATAGGAAAACTCAATAAGAGGTAAATAATCATCCCAACTGCCTTAAAAATCAAGTACACAAGCTCTCAACATATCTTCAAGTGTCTATATAGTACGCTCCGCTTGTCCATCTGTCTGCAGGTGAAAAGCGGTACTAAGACTCACCTGAGTCCCCAATCCATCCTGAAAAGATCTCCAGAAATTTGCCGTGAACTGTGCCCCTCTATCTGAGATAATGGTTGTAGGGACACCGTGAAGTCGTACAATCTCTTTCAGATAAAGCTTCGCGTAATCTTCAGCTGAGTAAGTAGTTATGGCGGGTAAGAAATAAGCTGATTTTTTTAGCCTATCAACTATGACCCATATGGAATTATACTTCCGCTGAGTACGGGGCAACCCTGTACTGAAGTCCATATTAACTACCTCTCATTTCCATGTCGGGATCTCCATAGCTTGCAATAAACATCCAGGTTTCTGATAATCTATTTTAACTTGCTGACAATTTGGGCACTGGGTGACAAACTCCGCTGCATCTCTTTTCATATCGTCCCACCAAAAAACTTCCTTGAGATCATGATACATCTTTGTTGAGCCCAGATGGATAGAATAACGGGAATAATGGGCTTCCCCCATGACTTGCTGACGAAGGCCTGCAACATTAGGGACGCATAATCTACCTCGATACCTGAGCACTCCATCTCCTGTAATCACAAAATGTGTCTTTTCATTCTGAGGAGTTGTATCCCGATAATGGATTAGAACAGGATCCTCATACTGAAGGTCCTTTATCTCTGCCACCAAAGATGACATCGTTGTATCATGAACTGTAACCCCTGTCTCACCCAAGTCTATCAACCGAACTCCAAGGCTATCTAATTGGCTAAATTCACGGACTATCTCTCTTTTCTCTTGCTGCACATCGGTTAGACTACCTATGGATTTACGACTAAGAGCATCTGCTACCACATTGGCCTTCCCAGGATGGTACAAAATGTCGACATCATAATCCTTTAGCAACTCTAGCCATCGCCTCTAACGTAAATTCAAGTCCCTCTGCTTAAAGCTTTACTGGAAGCTCTTGTGATCAGTATAGATACCAACATGGGCACCGTATAAATAATGTCCCCACAATTTCAAAGCATGGATCACCACAGCTAACTCAAGATCATGAGTTGGTTAATTCTTCTCGTGCTTCTTCAACTACTTAGACACATAGGTAACCACCTTACCATGCTGCATCAATACACATCCCAAACCAATACCCAAAGCGTCATAATATATCACATAGCCATCTTTTCCTTCTGGAAGAGTCAAGACGGGTGCTGAGGTCAACTTGTCCTTCAATATCTGAAAACTCCCCTCACATGCATCTGTCCACTAGAACTTGGCTGATTTCTGAATCTGCTTAGTCAATGGGGCCAAAAGAGAAGAAACCCCTACTACGAACCTTCTGTATTAACCAGCCAGACCCAAGAAACTACATATCTCCATTGGTGGCGTGGGCCTTGGCCAGTTCTTTACAGCGTCAATATTTTGAGTATTCACTCTAATGCCTTCATCTAAAATAATGTGGCAAAGAAAAATCACAGAATTCAACCAGAACTCGCACTTGGAGAATTTGGCATACAACTCTCTGTCTCGAAGATTCTAAGCACTGCTCGTAAATGTTCTGCATGATCCGCCTCTGACGGTGAATAGACCAGAATATCATCTATAAACAAAAGCATGAACAAATCTAGGAAAGGCCTGAATATGTGATTCATCAAGTCCATGAACACAACTGGAGCATTAGTTAATCCAAATGACATAACACAGAACTTATAGTGCCTATATCTGGTTCTGAATGCCGTCTTCGGAATGTCTTTCTCCTTAACCCTAACCTGATGATACCCCGATCTTAAGTCTATTTTTGAGAAATATTAGGTGCCTCGTAGCTGATCAAACAGGTCATCAATTCTCGGAAGCGGATACTTATTCTTCACAGTCATTTTATTCAATTGCCTATAGTCAATAGACATTCGCAATGAACCATCCTTCTTTCTTACAAATAATACCGTTGCTCCCTACGGAGATGTACTGGGACTGATAAAACCCTTCTCAAGTAAATCCCTCAACTGCTCCTTTAATTCTTTCAACTTCGCATATGCCATTCTATAAGGAAGAATAAATATTTGTTGAGTATCTGGCAATAGATTGATAGTAAAATCAATCTCTCACTCTGGCGGAATGCCTGGAAGCTCATTTTGAAACACCTCTGGGAATTTATTAACCACAGGAATAGATTGAAGGGTCGGTGACTCTTCTTGTACGTCCGGAACCCGAACCAAGTGATAAATATACCCCTTTCTAATCATCTTCCTTACCTTAAGGTAAGAAATAAACCTACCCTTCGGCGAAGCAGCATTGCCCTTCCACACAAAGACTGGCTCCCCCGAAAACTAGAATCGAACTATCTTCGTTTTGCAATCAACATTAGCGTAACAGGATGCCAATCAATCCATACCCATGATCACATCGAAATCAATCATGTCTAACTCAATCAAATCTGGTAAGGTACGGTGATTACAAACTATCACTACACAGCCTCGATATATCTTTCTAGCTATGACTGGATCACCAATTGCTGTTGACACCTCAAACGGTTTAATCGATTCAGGTTCTCTCCCAAACTTGCCGGCTACAAATGGAGTAACATATGGTGAAGTGGAACCTGGGTCAATCAGTGCATACACATCATAGGAGGAGACTGATATTATACCTGTGACGACATCAGGAGACGACTCACGATCCTGCCTACCAGCTAGTGCATATACGGGGTGCTGAGGACCACTCGAGCTGGATGCTCCACTCCTCCCTCTACCTCGTCCTGCTGGTGTCTGGAAAGCTTGCCCTGAAGGGCGTAGCGCCGAAGAAGAACCAGCCATAGACTTCGTAGGCTGAAGCATACCCCCACTCTCTCTCATCGGACACTACCGCATCCTATGACCTGGCTGGCGACAAGCATAGCAAACATCTGATCCTAGCCAACACTGACCTGCGTGTAACTTGCCATACTGGGCACACCGTGGAAAAGGGGGTCTCATCTGGCCTGACTCCAGTCTATGCTGAGAACCGAAGACCTAGAACTCTGACCCACTCCGAAAATAAAAGACCGATCAAATCTCGAACCTGAAAACCGTGGAGGTGCACTCCCTGCCTAATAGAATGGGTATCGGGGATACTGTTGTCTCTATCCTCCCTCTGTCCTCCGCTGACGCTTGCAGTCCTCCAAATTCTGTGCATATGCCTGTATACGGGAGATATTCATGCCCGGCTGTAATGCGGCAGCCGTACAAGCATCTATAAAATGCGGCCCTAAACCCACGACAAAATGATGAACTCTGTCCTCCATCTCAGCCACCATGGCTAGGGCATATCTGGCCATAGAATCAAAATATACCCAGTACTCCTGGACACTCATACTGCACTGCTCAATATGCAAAAACCTATCTGCTCGGGCTCGTTTGACTTCTAGAGGTAACTAATGGCGAATGAAAGCATCTGAAAACTCTCGCCAAACAGCCGGAGGGGCATTCTCTCCCCTGGATAGCTCCGAAGTCTGATACCACTGTACTGCAATATCACGGAGCCTATACGAAGCCAACTCCATAGACTTGACCTCATCTGCTTGTAGAACTCTCAAGGTCCTCTGGAAACCATCAATAAAGTCCTGGGGGTCCATATTTTGCTTTATCACCGAAAACTCTAGAGGGTCTAATCCGAGGAAAGTCTTAACCGTCGAACTACCAGCCCTATCTGCCTGATCAACACCAACCCCCTGTCGTTGAGCCTAGGCAGCTACCAATCTAGTCAATAACTGTATAGCATCCCGCACATCCTGGACCGGTGCATCTGGTTGGGGAACTAGGGCGGGTGCTGGAGGCGGTGTATGTGAAGCCCGAGATGGGCTCTCACTCTGAATCTGATCCTGAGTCCAAGTAGCCCGCTGGGTACAGCTAGTGGCCTCACCAGACACTCTCTTACCCTTCTGGGCAGCTGTAGCTTTCTTGCGCGGCATCGCTGAAATTAGAACAAATCATTAGAAGGTAAACTCTTACCACATGGCTCTATCGCATGATCTAAGAGAGAAAGAATGACAATTTCCTAAATGTCCTGCAGCCTCTTATTTATAAGTGTGGTGAAAAACATACCCATAAACAAGACTCTACTAGACACGGTCGGTAGACAACCCTAGGAAGGAACTTCTTTGATACCACTTCTGTCACAACCCAAACCGATGAGTCGTGACGCGAGTGTCTGACCTGTACTGACCAAACACCCCCATGCTCATAACTGAATCATACTGAACATTAAGGGCCTATAAGAAACTTAAACTGATCACATACTGCCTACTGAAGGGGCGACATCATGAACTTTGTACATTTACATACATACAAGCTGAAAGAACAGTGCAAGCCAACTAGGCTGCTACACATACCGTACACAAAAGAATAGTAGCCGACAAGGCTACATCATCTGACATACACATACATCTATCTACAGACCTCTAGTGGAATAGAAAATTGTAGAAAGGACGGAACAGGGCCCCGTCATACCCATGTGCAAATAAATATCTAAAAGAATGGAATACTAAAATAGACTGCAGCTCCGGATCAAATGGAGCGCACCAACTACTACCGAGTAAAGAGGTCCTACGGAGCTGGACCCCTGTCTGTCTACCTGAAACTGCGGGCATAAACATATCCCCCCGAGAAATAGGGGAGTCAGTACGGATAATGTACTGAGTGTGTAAGGCATAAGAGCAACATAAGTATACACATGCGAATCATAAGCGAAATCTGGACTCAAAGCTAAACTGAGTGTCTGCATAGATCTGTATGAACAAGTATCTGAATAACTGACAATGCCTTTGTGGGTGCATAATCTGCATTCTCCCAATGACAATCATGCTCATGTATATAAATATAGGTCATAGTGCTGAGGAACGTTCAGCCCGATCCATATATCATCATCAAGGTGCACCAGCTGATCAAGTGGTAATGCGTATATAATGCATATCCATTTCCTATACCCCATATACATATAATATTCACATACATAACGCCTTCTAGTCACGGGTCAATATGCATATGAATATATGAATGCAATGTATGTATAAACTGAGTACATAAAACTCTCGGAGTGACACATGGTCGTACTATCTCCAATGAGCATATTTTAAGCTAACATCATCAATATAAGAAATCTCAAGACCCATGAGCAGAAGGAACAATCATACGGGGTATAGGAACATTTAAGACTGATATACTCCTAATGCTTCTAAGAGTAGAGTAATATGGAAGCTCATTTGATCGCTTGTTGGCTCATAACATAGAATCATGGCAAAAGAAGAAGTAATAGTCTTTATATACCTTAACGTCTCCTTAATCGTTTAACGTTCTCCTTCCACGTTCACAAGATCTACATTAAAAAGGATCATACAAAGGTTAAGTCTTAAAGACACTCTTAAGCCCAAACTAGACTAATTCATGAGCTAGAGAAAATTGGGCCGCATTTCCTCTACTTTATTGACTTCCATCATATTGCAAAACAACTCCCAAACAACTATAATAACATCCACAATATCATAACCAAGCAGTCATATTTCATTAAGTTTCACAATTCATTCTCACGTTCAACTTACATCAACAACTTCACGTCAACCCTTTACACAATCGTACACAACACTTTCTTGTCATCGTTATTACCCTTCATAATGAGATTATAATCATAACATTCTAACATTGATAACCCAAGGTAAGTTGCTACTCAAAATGTCATAAATTCTACATTTAAACTTCATTTTCTACTATCTTCCCTCATCCATGTTTTCCAACAACCAAACATTCTTAAAAACATGAAATAGTCATGGAAACTAACCTTTTATATCATAGGAATGAGCTTTGGATCAAGTTACCAACTTTTATGAAAACCCTAGCTTCAATACCAAAGAAAATCTTGAGTTCTACAAACCCTATTGAGCCTTTCAACATTTGGATCCTTTGATTCTTGCTATTTGATCTATAATCTCCCTTGGGTTTGTGGAGAATGAGTTTGAGGGAAGATTCTAGGTCTTTTAAGACTTGGGGAAATGTTGGAAATGAAATGAATGAACTAGGGTCATCTATTTATAAAAAAAGAAAAAAACTGCCCGTTTTGGTTATACGGACACTTATACGGTCTGTATAACTTTATACGGTCCGTATAAGTGACCGTATAATCCCACCACGGAAACACCCTTCTCTGCCATGGTTTTACGGATAATTTATTCGGGCCGTATAACTTTATACGGTCCGTATAAGTGGTCGTATAACCCATAGTATTCCGAATATTTCTCTCGTCGATTCGTTCAACCTCCAATCCTTATAAACCTTCTTAACACTTATAAAACACTTCATTAATCATCTAGGGGACCTCATATCTCTTCTTCAAGGTGATGCTAGGTATTGCATATCTCAAATGATACGAAATTTCCCAAAACTTGGCTCAACCTTAACTTTCTCTGACGACTTACTTTCTTAACCTCAAATGCCTTTGGAAACATAAGTAGAATCATTATACATCTTTCTTAACCTTACAAGGGCTTCATGTCCACTTAATGTTTACTTTGGCATGTTCATAATGCGAGCGACACAAAATTTCAAGGTTTAACACATGACCTGCAGGGGGCGCACGGTGTCCATGTACCACTCGTTCCGGACTCACTCCTTGGATCCGAGCATAAACCTCCGCTCTGAAAAGAACTTCAGACGCGGGCCACATCAATGTATCCCTCATTTTCGGAATGAACCTCGGACCATAAGCCATAATCTAGGTCACATATGTGCCTTTCCATATATTTGTACGTAACGGTATTTCCTGCCTCTTATTATACATACACAAATCATCAAGTACCATGTATCAAATAGTATTACAAGTTCAACAAGAAGATTATATTAACTTCTTTACTAATTTCACATTACAATGTATGTCTCAACGTATACCAGTTCATTAGTATGTATGGACTATGAACAATTAGCAACATCAATGTCAAACACAAGGAATCATGCCATAAGTCTTCCAAACCATTTCCATCATGCATGAGTGTATGAATGCATAAATGGATCAACTCAACCATGAAATGAATCATCCAAACGGTCTCAACCAATATAAGAGTCTATGTCCCTCTTTACTTCCACACATAGCAAGTACGCCTTATAACTAAGTCTTGTATCACCAAGATGCTACATTTTTCTATATATTATCATCAACAGTAAATCATACATCAAGTTTTCATCTACGTTCTGTCATCAGTTTATATCACAATTCAAACCTAAAATCATTATCTTTCCTTTCTCCGATAATATATGTCTTAATAAGAGAAAACTGAGTACAACACGATAATTTAAGTAATAAGTCTAATCACAATAATAGGGCAACGAACCATCAAATAGCAATCAACCCAATAGAAATCCATCCCAAAACACCACAGTATGAATACAACTACACCTCATATTTTGTGCTTTCTCCGATCAATTCTACACAATACATACGTTTCGCTAATCAAAGTCTAACTAAAGGAAGTCGTAACCTACCTGGAATGCAGAACAGGAGCCACGAACTACTCCACACGAGCCTTCTATTTCCGAAGCACCTCATAACGGTCAAAGTCTAGCAATATGATACTAAGTAAGAAACAAACCATGTATTTAAACAAGAACAACAATTTGGAGAAGAAGACCCACTTATTTCTACCCTTTCCAATGGATAAAACCATCCTTTAATGGTGAATTTATCATAACTTCTATCTCTACAATCATTAACCGTCAATTCATGGGTTTCTAATCAATTTACCATTTCAAACAGATTTTAGGGCAAAATTTCCATTTTTATTAGAACCCTAAGTCTCAACATGCAATTTCAACCATTAGAAATCAAATTCCCTTCCTAGAAATTGATAATCTATATTCCTAGATGATTAATCAACAACAAAATCAACAACCCACCAATTATTTAAGGGCTTACTAATTCTAGGGTTCTAGGATTTTCACCCACCATTGATGGACCTTAAAATAATCGTGGGACTTGAAGAAGAAAGGAAAAGGAATAAATAAAGATGGGGACCTACCCTCCAAGATGCTTTCACCAAAGAATGGAATGAATTTTTCCTCTCTCTCTCTTGAAAACTATCTTTGGGGTCTTGGGGATAATGGTTCGGAATAAAAATATAAAAATACGGTATTCTGCCCCCGTCGGTCGCTGGCAACGGTCAGTTGGTCGCTGCAGCGGCCCCACTATGGTAGCCCTTTGGTCGCTGCCAGCGGCCAGTTGAAGCAGCCCGAACAAAAACGGGCATAACTCCCTCATACGGAGGCCAAACGCGACGGTTCTTTTTGCTATGACTTTGTAATTTTGATACGGATCTAATGGTTCAAACCTCATAAAAAAAAAGGTTGTTTGATAAATCTATAGCCATTTCTATCTAGAGACCTATGGCAAAAACATCGAATACGAGCGCGACAAAATCCAAACCTATCCGAAACTCTTCCGAACCTCACCAAAACTTGTGGACAAGTTCAAACTCATCATATTAACATGTTGGAACTTTCAAAACATTAACACGGGGTCATCCTAACCTGCCGATGACCGTGGTCAACTCTAACTTGCTAATTTAACGAGGTTCTCCATTAATGACTCAATTTACACTCGAACCTTGCAGAAACCAACCCAATGACTTCATTAAGTCATAGATCATACTAGTGGGACTTGGGGAAAGGGTTAACAAGGTTAAATGGTTCAAAACACTATAATAACTAAACGGGTAGTTGCATTCATGCAATGTATATATGGATACACTTATTTTACCACACCGTGCCATGCTATAGTCGGCTGGGTACGGCATGTAGATGTGCACACCACTGGTACATTAGGAGGTTACCCTGGACGCCGGATGATATGATATATGGATCAGGCTGCACGTTCCGCAACACTAACATTTATGGATCGGGATGTATGTTCCACAACACTAACAGTGGTACTATGATATATGTATATGATTTTTGAAAGAAAGCATGCATTCAGTTTTACAGAGTTATACAGACACTCCCAGATATACAGTCACACAGATGCATTCTGATATACAGATTTGTTGTTATGACTCAGATTCCTTTCATGATTCATAGATATGTTTCTTTCATGCCTCACATACTCGGTACATTATTCGTACTGACTCCCCTATTTCTTGGGGGCTACGTTCATGCCCGTAGGTTCAGGTAAACAGATAGACTGTCCGGCTCGGTAGGACTTCCATCCAGCAGTAGTCGGTGCACTCCACTTGGTTCGGAGCTGCAGTCTATTTTGGGTATGCTATTTTGATGTATATATGGGTATGACGAGGTCTTTTCCCGTCCTTTCTATAGCTTTATACTGCTTTAGAAGTCTGTAGACGATTGTATGTGATATGGATGTCATTTAGCCTTGTCGGCTTCTATTTTTGTTGTACAGTATCTACAGCGGCCTAGTTGGCTTGCACTATTGTTTCCAGTAAGTGCATATATATGTGTGTGTGTGTGTGTTCACAAGTTCTTGATGCAGAGTTCATTTTGTTGTTCTTACTGAAGTCAATATAGCTCATTTATGAGTCACATATGGGCCACCCTTTTATTCAATAAGATCCAGGTACAAGTGTGAAAGTGTCTGACAACTCATCGGTTTGGGTCGTGACAACAACCTTGGTTTCTTTTACCATATATTACAAACCAAAGAAATTAGTTAGCAATTGGTCATAAGCCACCAATCTTCTACAAACTCAACAAAATACAAAACTAGACTACTTTAGTAACCTTTTCACACCATATTCAAGATGGGATTTGACTCCAAACTAGTTGGGTTACTATATTTTTCATCATCCACTTTACATCATTTAATAGGTGTAATTTGAGTGTATCAGTAGGCCGAGGCCCTGTCCCAAACATGTTATAGTCACACTTCTATAGAGGCTTATGGACATGTCTTGTCAGTAAAGTATGCCAATTTAGAGGCCTTGTCAGCCTTTGTATATGTTCATTTTGTTACTATTGGTTGTAGATGCTTATGGTGGCCTCATCAGCCTTGTTAGTATTGTCTGTTTGGAGCTAGGCCTAAGTAGAGGGTTACCCCTCCAGAGTCATGGTTACATGGCGGTTCGCTCAGGCCGAGTATGGCACCAGGTGTCCAGCACGCTTCTCCAGATTTGGGGCGTGACAAGGCCGCTTAAAAATCCTCCCTTGCGGACCAAGCCAAAGTAGGATTTTCTTATTTCATTCTGTGGCACCAGGGCATGACATTAAAGAATGTGAAGCCTTCAAGTTCGAGTTGGAACATCTGGTCCACACTGGGAAGATCTGGGTAGTACTCTCTCCCCGTTACTAAGAAGTAAGGCCTTCGGCCAAATGCATGGTTGTAAGGACAAACCACTAGCTTCGATCTCAATGAGAGGTCATCTTTTGGGTAGATCTAGGTATTCCTTTTGCAAATCAAATGTTGTCCCCTCTATTTATATGTAAAAAACACTATGTCCGACCTGATGTCTCAAGGAGGGATACATAAAAAGACCATATCGGCCCTGGTCTGGGAAGGCTTTTAGGTAGAGCAAAGTTAGGGAATATTTTCTACGTAAACGAAACTACGGAAGGGCCTGATTTCTCATGGAGGTATACGTAGGCAGTCTACGTAAGACTCGGTCCCTATATTTATATAAAATATATATTTTCCCCATTTTAGGCATAAGTAAGCATCAAGAAGAAGGATTAAATCCAATCAACCATAAAACCTCCAAACCAAAATCCACAAATGACTCAAAAGAGCGAAAATATAAAACCTCGGAAGGGAGGATCAATAAAACGCTTGAATCAAATACATGTATTTTCTATGCCTTATGTGCTTATTTGCAAAATACGTGCGATATCTTGTGTTTTTTATTATGTCTAACATACTAAAGAGGTTGATCCATGTCATTTGATGCTCGCCTACTTCTCTAGATCAAAAGTCATAATAGCGTCCCTTTCCGAGTAAGACAAAGGTAAAGAAAAAATGACTAGTACTTCAGAAGACGAACGCAACAGAAATGAAATCGTGATCAGGGATTCAACATCCCCAAACCGAAAATAACCCTCACATTTCGAGGATGTGATCAGTATGCTACTCGAGAAAGTTATTGATCTTCAAGAGAAAGTCGCAAGAGCTAAAATGGCCAGTGCAGCCAAAGAAACACCTGACGAGGCAAGAAGGACTCCTTCGCCTTTTCCATCTCTGAGTTCCCCACCTACCCTACCGGTACTGGTAAGAAATGATATGTTTTGATGACATGACAAACCCTAAGGAACCAGCTATAATTTGGTTCACCTGTCTAAACTTGATTAACCTTATGATGTCTCATATGATGCTTTTCTAATATGGTTCTTGAAGGATCAGATACCTGCAGTATTTGCTCATATATGAGAGACCAGATATGTTGATCCAAAAGGACCAAATGGGATCAGGTCTCCTTCATGCTCAACCAACAATGCAGTTGCAAAGTTACTTATTGTGTATCATGTTCTTACAACTTGTTCAAAGAACAGACGAGGAACCAAGTTCCTCAAGATAAAGGGTCTGGTTACTAAAGCTGAAAGTCCAAATCCATAGTTATAAAGTGAGTGGCTGAAAGTACAGTGAAGCTATATAGTAGTACCTCAACAAGGCCGATTGATGAACGGTCCAGATTTCATGAGTGGTCATCTCTACTCTCTCTCCGTGTATATAAAGACATAATCGTCCAAGAGAAGACTCATTCTTGCACAATCCAAAAATTGCTCCGTCCAAAGTGGAAGTCTCCACCTTTCAAGGTGTTCCTCAAGAACAGAGCCACAGCAACCCGCAGGGCCAGGTCTAGAACTGAAGATGTTTTAGGTCCTTAGGTTATTGTGTCTTTTTTCTTTTGTGCTTAAACTGTAAACCTACTCTTTCTTAAAAAGAGGCTATTTGTAGGTGTCTTAAATTCTCAAGGTTGCTTCCACAAGCTCTTGAGTGGTACACTAGGCTAGAGTTAGCTTAGTTGTATTATTGTATGGTTAGAGTTAGTCACTATGGTGAATTCTCAAAGGAAGCCTTTGAGTGGTACACTAGGCTGGGGTGATTCTAGGTATATTAGTGTGATTGGCTTGGGATAGTCAAGGGTGAGTGTTGCATAAGCAATATTGTAAGGGGGAGGGATTATTAGAGTTAATTCCTAGCTTACGATAGAGTTGTATCCTGTGTTTCTCGGTTAGTGGAGTTTAAATCCTATTGGGGTAGGTTGTTATTTTTAATCCCTTGAGCAAGGAATTTTTCACGTAAAAAACTTTTGTCGAATTTCGTACTATATTGCATAAGGGAACTGGTGCACAACTAGGTCCCTCATATACTGTTTGGTGGACGCACAGCCTGCAACAATTAGTATCATAGCAGGTTCTTTATAAAAGGTTAATACCTAGAGAGGATCTTCATCATGGCTAGTTCACTAAGCCTAGAGAAAAGAGAATCTATCACATGACCATCAAGATCTAACAGAGAATATCATGGATGTTGGAAAAGGAAAAGGCATAACTTTTCATGGGTGAGGATCTAAGCTGTGGGAAATCATTTGTGATGGACCTCATGTTCCTATGAAAAGTTGCAAGGCTTGATCTGGGACTGGTCAGAAGATTGAGAAAGAAGCCAAGAGTTGACCGACCAAGTTTCCCGAAAAAGAAAGAAGGCTGGAGTAAGAGGAAGCAGTCAAAAATTCTTTTTATAATGTTTACTTAGATAGTGACTACTCAAGACATATAACCGAAAAAATGGATGATACCCTCTCACTCAAAGCCTACCAAGGAGGAAGTGTGTCTTTTGGAAAATGGCAAGAAAGGTCACCTTCTTAGCAGTGACAAACATTTTGGTAAGTCATCCTCCCATGAACTGAAAATGTGGCGCAGTGGAATTTGGTCCCTCTATCAGTATACTTGTTGAAAGCTGATTCTACAAGACAGACAAGGTAGCAGACATCTTCACCAAGGCACTAAGCAGGGAGCAACCAATAGGAGATAGGTTTGATCGAGCTCAACTTGTTACGTTTCCTCAAACTTCTTCAGGCTTAGCTATGTTGAGAGGAAAGTTAGAAGGCTAAAAGGTGTTTTTCAAAAGTATCTAACTCGCTCTTGTACCGTTACAGGTACACACATGTGGCAAGGTCAGGACAGTACAAACATAAGTGACATTGCACATCTCAAAGCTCTTGCCTCGTCTTCAAAATTGTCAAGGGACCTAGTGTCCATGACTCAAGTTAGTAGTCTCTTCAGTGCTTCATATGTGTAGAACTCTCTAGAATGTCATTTCATTAAGACTCTTTCGCTTCCTATTCCAATTTAAGCCCTTTAAATGCCTGTCCATCCTGAACCTCTTCGTACCTCAAAAGAAAATTCATTTTTCAGATCTTTCCAAATAAATTACCATTTATGAAATCTGAATCGTCCCTCCTCACTCGCCAGAATCTAAAGTCCAACATATCACTACGAGATCCGAAAGATAGTCTGACTCTAGCAAGTTGTTACACCTCGAACATTCCGAGTTCGTTGCCTTGCGAGTAGGCTAATGTGAACTTAAGATGAACATGAAATCCATATGATATGAAGGAAAGTATTAGATAGCTTAAGCTGCATACTATAAGTTTTTGAAGTCATATGTATATGTGAAATTTAGTTTGTTAAAGGAAGTGAAATACAAGTCGTGTTCAAAAAGGTTTTCGCTACAATTGAGCTAATATTTAATTGGTAATGTCTTGAGGGGATGATATAGGGCCTATTTTATGGTTAATGAAGTGTTATATAAGTGACAAGAAGGTTCCATGAGGATTGGAAGTCAAATGAATCAACGAGAGAAAGTTTCGGATAACTGTGACTTATACGACCACTTATACTGTCCGTATAACTTTATACGGTCTGTATAAGGGGGGTCCGTATAAAATGACCCTTACAAATAGAGACATTTTCTTGGTGGTGTTATACGGTGCACTTATACGGACCGTATAAGCCCATCGGGCAGCTTTATTTCTTTTTGTATAAATAAATGACCCTTGTTCTTTTATTTCATTTTTCAACATTTCCTCAAGTCTTGAGAGCTCCAAACCCTTCTCCAAGAATATCCCACTCTAACCTAAGAGAAAGAAAACATCAAGAGGTAAGAATCAAGATACCCATGTGTTAGAAGTGTTGCTAGGGTTAGTAGACTACAAGAAATTCTTGGGTATTGAAGCTAGGGTTTTCATATAAGTTGATAGCTACTCCAAAGCTCATTATTATAAGATAAAAGGTTTGTTTTCATACTTATTTCATGTTATCATAAATGGTTGGTTGTGGAAAAACTTGGGTAGAAGAAGAAAGTAGAAAATGAGGTCTAAATGTTGCTTTTATGATGTTTTTGAGTAGTAAGCTAACTTGAGTCATGATTCTTAATGTGATATGGGTATAATATTATTATGGAAGGTAATAATAGTGATGAGGAACCATTGTATAAAAATGTGCTAAGGATGGGTGTGGAGTTGTTAGTATAAGTTGAACATGAGAATGAATTTTGAAGACTTAATGGAATGTGATTACTTGATTATGATATTGTGGATGTTATTGTGGTTGTTTGAGAGTTGTTTTGTAATATGGTGGAAGTTGATGAAATAGGGGAAATTCTGCCCAATTTTTGTTAGATCATGAATTGTTCTAGTTGAATTTAAGAGTATCATTAAGGCTTAACTATGGTATGAATCCTTTTAAATGTAGATTGTCCAAGCTTCGACAGTGAACGTTAAGTAGTTAAGAAGACGACGAGGTATGTAAGGCTAACCCTTATTTCATTAAGGCATGATTCCTTTGCTATATACCTTCTCATGGGTTCCAAAATGTCTCCCAAATGACTCTATCTCTAAAATTACTAAAGTTCATTATTCTCGATACTTTCACGATGCTATTACCTCCTTTATATGATAGTTGATCCTCTAAGGAAAGATGTAGCTAAAACGATGATGGTGATGATGTTGATGATACTTATGGACTTTTATGTATACGTGTCTAAGTATGTATGACTATTATGTAACACCGAGCTTATATGGCCAGGTGTGATACCTATCACGCACACACCACTGCAGTTGGATACGGATGACACTGAGTCTTGGTAGGGCCACATATGTATAACACCGAACCTATCATGGTCGGGTATGTAAGACACCGAACCTATGGTTGGGTGTGATACTTGTAAATGTATAAATATATGAAATAGAAGTTTCCCATTAAAAATAGGGTACGTAAATATAATGGACGTCGCTAGAGGTATACATGGATCTTTCATTCCATGACTTTTCTATCTTATGTTGTTTCCTATGCCTCCCTTATGTTATTGATTATGCTTTACATGCTCAGTACATTATTCGTACTGATGTCCTTTTTTTTGTGGACACTGCTTCATGCTCGCAGATGGACAGGGAGACAGACTTGATCCATAGATTATTTGTCCAGGGACTGCATAGAGGAGTTCCATTTGATCTGGAGCTGCAGCTGTTGGTATTATTCTTTTTTGTATATACAAATGGGCATGGCAGGGTCTGTCCCATCTATATGATGTTACATACTCTCTTTAGAGGCAGTTGTGTATGGTTAGATGTCTTTTGGCCTCGTCGGCTTGTGTATATGGATATGGGCATAGTTGTTGATGATGGATGATATAAATGTGCCGTTGGCTAATGAGATTAACATTATTGATATATAGAAATCATGAGTAGGCCATGTGGCTCACCTATATGTGAACATGAATCTACGATAAGAGGTGCCCGGGTAGGTTAGCACCGGTTACACGTCATGACCCTCCGGTTAGGTCGTGACAAAAGTGGTATTAGAGAAGTTCTGTCCTAGGGTGTGCCTACGAGCTGTGTCCAGTAGAGTCTTGTTTATAGGTGTGTTATGCGCCACACTTATAAACAGGAGGTTGCGGGCATTTTAGGAATGAATGACCTTCTTTCTTCATAAGATTGTGTGATAGAGCCATAATATAAGGATTCCTCTTTTCTTAACTGTGTATTATGTATTTCAGAAATACCTGTAAAGAGGAAAGCTACGACAGACCAAAAGGGCAAGACAGTGATGGAAAAATGGGCTGAAAGAATACCGCCACCAGTTGTAGAGGGGGATGAATCCCAGAATGAGGTTCAGTCTAGATCCTCCCACTCATTACCCGCTTCAGAGGAGCATGAAGGAGCTTCAGCCCCAGCTCCTCTAGCAGATGCTTCGGGCCAAGATGTGAAAGAGGCCATTCATTTACTCATTCAGTTGGTTGCCGCTCAAACCCAGCGCAAGGTACAAGTCAGGGTGATAGGGTTGTTAGTACAAGGGCCCGTGATTTTATTTGCATAAACCCACCGAAATTCTTCGGGTCAAAGCCAGATGAGGACCCTCAGAACTTTATTGGTGGGATGTTGAGGACACCTAGGTTAATGCATGCTTCAGACATTGAATTGGTAGAGTTAGCATCCTATAGATTGCGGGATATCGCGGTTCATTGGTTTACGGTCTGGATGGCTTCAAGGGGAGTTAATGCACCTCCCCCGGTATGGCAAGAATTTGTTGATGCCTTCCTCTGACATTACTTGCCTCCAGAGGTTCGGTAAGCTAGAGCCAATAAGTTCTTGAATCTTAAGCAAGGAAGCATGAGTGCTTTAGAGTATAGTCTCCACTTCAATTCTTTGGCAAGGTATGCCCTGGCCATGGTAGCGGATATGGGTGATCGAGTGCACCGATTTATGAGTGGCTGAGGGCCACATTTGATGGATAAATTCTTGACTACGTCCCTTCAGAACAACATGGATATTTCACACATTCAAGCCCATGCCCAGAATTTAGAGGAAAGCCAACAACAGCAAAGAAGTGAGTGTGAGCTTGACAGAGGGTATAGAAAAAGGGCTAGATCTTAGGGTCTGATTAGTAAATTCAGAGGAGGGCAAAGACAGCAGTTTTCTAGGCATTCCAGCCATTCTATGACTAGTGCGCCTCCGCGATTTACGGGCCAGAGAATTGATAGATCGACTCACTCCGGGCCGAGTCAGAGTTTTAGGGCTTCAGGTTCTCATTTCAGGGGCGATTCGGGTCAGGCAAGGCCACCCGTGCCATGATGTTCTCAGTGCGAGAAGCTACATTGGGGGCCAGTGTCGACTAGGTTCAGGTTTTTGCTATGTATGTGATCGGCCAGGCCATATCATGCGAGATTGCCCCTCGATTGGTGGAAGGGGTAGAGTCCAACCTTCAGGATTGGCAGTCGGGTCTTCATCATCTATACGCCCTCCGGGGAAGGGCTTTCAGACATTAGTCAGTTATGGTGGAGGTAGAGGAGGAGCTCCCAGTTCTAGTGGTCTTCAGCACCGTATTTATGCATTGGTTGGGCGACAGGATCTTGAGTCTTCCCCTGACGTTGTCACAGGTATATTGTCAGTACTTTCTCATGAGGTATATGCATTGATAGATCCGGGTTCCATACTGTCATATGTTACTTCATATATTGCGGGTCAGTTTGGGGTCAAACCGGAGTCAATCAAACCTTTCGAGGTATCGACACCCGTTGGTGAACCAGTAATAGCTAGCCGAGTATATAAAAATTGTGTAGTTGTGATTTGTCACCACCGTACTGTGGTTGATTTACATGAGTTGAAAATGGTGGACTTTGATGTTATTATGGGCATGGTTTGGTTAGCTTCTTGCTATGCCAAAGTTGATTGTAGAACGAAGATGGTTCACTTCCAGTTTTCGGGAGAACCGGTTTTAGAATGGAAAGGAAATTAAGCGTCTCCGAGAGGTAGGTTTATTTCCTATCTCAAGGCGAGGAAAATCATTGCTAAAGGTTGTATTTACCATCTAGTTCGAGTTTAAGATGTAGAAGCTGAATCGCCAACTCTTCAGTCTGTCCCAATAGTGAATGAGTTCTCAGATGTATTCCCAGATGCGCTTCCAGGCCTTCCCCCAGAGCGGGAGATTGATTTTGCTATTGATGTGCTATTGGATACTAAGCCCATATCTATTCCTCTTTACCGAATGGCTCCCACAGAATTGAAAGAGTTGAAGGAGCAATTGAAGGACCTGCTCGAGAAAGGTTTTATTAGGCCTAGTTCTTCCCCGTGGGGAGCACCGTGCTATTTGTAAGAAAGAAAGACGGTTCCTTATGGATGTGTATTGATTACAGACAACTGAATAAGGTGACAATCAAGAATAAATATCTGCTCCCAAGGATTGATGATTTATTAGATCAATTGTAGGGTGCCAAGTGGTTCTCAAAAATAGATTTGAGATCCGGATATCATCAGGTGTGAGCTAGGGAGAAGGATATTCCTAAAACGGCCTTTAGAACAAGATATGCTCATTTTGAGTTCTGAGTGATGTCGTTTGGGCTAACTAATGCACCGACAGTATTCATGGATTTGATGAACAATGTGTTCAAGCCTTTCCTAGATTTATTTGTGATCATGTTTATTGACGATATCCTGGTATATTCTCGATCCAAGGCAGAACATGCAGATCACTTACGTACTGTCCTTAAGGTTCTCCAGACTCGAGAATTATTTGCAAAGTTTTCAAAGTGTGTGTTCTGGTTGAACTCAGTGACCTTTCTGGGGCATATTATTTCAGCCGATGGTATTCGGGTAGATACCCAAAAGATTGAGGCCGTGAAGACGTGGCCAAGACCTACAACACCTACGGAGGTTCGTAGTTTTCTGGGCTTAGCAGGTTATTATAGAAGGTTTGTAGAAGGCTTTTCTTCTATTTCTGCACCACTCATGAAACTGACCCAGAAATTAGCTAAATTTCAATGGACGGACGCTTGTGAACGTAGATTCCAAGATCTAAAGAATAGATTAACTTCTGCCCCAGTCCTGACACTTCCAGAAGGATCGAAAGGTTATGTCGTCTATTGTGATGCTTCGGGCATTGGATTAGGATGCGTATTGATGCGGCATGGTAAGGTGATTGCCTACACCTCAAGGCAGTTGCGCAAACATGAGAAGAATTATCCAACCTATGATCTTGAATTGGCTGCAGTGATTTATGCATTGAAGTTGTGGAGACATTATTTATATAGCGTCCATGTTGATATTTATACAGATCATAAGAGCCTCTAGTATATTTTCAACTAGAAGGAATTGAATTTATGGCAAAGGCGATGGTTGGAGTTGTTGAAACATTATGATGTTAACATCCTATATCATCCCGAGAAAGCAAATGTTGTGGCTGATGCTCTTAGCCGTAGATCCATGGGAAGTTTATGCGATGTTCAGCTAGAGGAAAGAGAGATAGCTCGTAAGCTTCAGCAATTAGCTAGCCTAGGAGTTCGGGTAGTGGACTCAGGCAATATGGGTGCTATCCTTCAAAATTCAGCGGTCTCGTCGCTAGTAGTTGAAGTGAAAGAGTGTCAATACGAGGATCCCATGCTAGTTCATTACAGAAATACACTTCCTCAGAAGAAGGAGTCATCCTTTGAGATTTCGGGAGATGGAGTTCTCTGATGTCGAGGCAGGTTGCATGTTCCCGATGTTGCAGGGTTATATCAGCAGATTTTAAAAGAAGCCCATTGTTCCCGTTATTCCGTTCACCACTGAGCAACGAAAATGTATCATGATATTAAATCTATATATTGGTGGAATGGAATGAAGAACGACATAGCAGAATTCGTAGCTCAACTGTCCTAAATATCAGTAAGTGAAAATTGAGCACCAAAAGCCCAGCGGATTGTTACAAGCTATAGAAATTCCAACTTGAAAATGAGAAGTGATTAACATAGATTTCATTGCAAGTTTTCCCCGTTCTCGATGTAAGTATGATTCTATATGGGTGATTGTAGATAGACTCACGAAGTCGGCTCATTTCTTACCGGTCAGAACTACATATGTAGCAGAAGATTATGCAAAGCTTTATGTTAAAGAGATAGTGCGACTACACGGTGTTCCAGTATCTATTATATCCAATAGAGGGACTCAATTCACAGCCAATTTCTAGAAAACCTTCCAAGAAGGTTTGGGAACTCGGGTGAGTCTTAGCACGGCATTCCACCCACTGACGGATGGGCAAGCTGAGCATACCATCTAGACACTTGAGGATATGCTACGGGCATGTGTATTAGATTTTGGAGGTAGTTAGGATGATCACTTACCACTTATCGAATTTTCTTATAACAACAGTTATCATTCTAGCATCCAAATGGCCCCGTATGAGGCTTTATATGGGCGTAAGTGTAAATCTCCAATTGGGTGGTTCGAAGTAGGAGAGACAAAATTGATAGGGCCAGACTTGGTCCAGCAAGCTATAGAGAAAGTCAAGCTTATACAGGATCGATTATTAATAGCTCAGAGTCGCCAAAAATTTTATGGAGATAATCGTCGAAGGAACTTAGAATTCCAAGTGAAAGATTTGGTATTATTAAAGGTGTCACCAATGAAGGGCGTCATGAGATTTGGATAAAAGGGAAAGCTTAGTCCTCGGTATATTAGACCTTATGAAATTGTACGTAAGGTGGGCCAAGTGGCCTATGAAATAGACCTACCCCCTGATTTGGAGCCAGTTCACCCAGTTTTCCATGTATTCATACTTCGTAAGTGCGTTGAAGATACTTCTAGAGTGGTACCGGTAGATGATGTCCAAGTCACTAAGAAATTATCCTATGAAGAAATTCCCATTGCCATTGTAGATAGGCAAGTACGGAGACTCAGAACTAAAGATGTAGCTTCAGTTAAAGTTTTATGGAGGAATCATAATAGAGAGGAAATGACTTGGGAAGCAGAAGAAGACATGAAGTTCAAGTACCCGCATTTATTTTCACTTCCAAAGGAGACTCAGGCAGAGACGCCATTGTCGTCAGGTATGTAGTACTTTCCTTGACGCTTTCCTGGTCGTGTGTGGCCATGGTTATTGATGCTGTTGTTGTAGCCTTGTGAGGCGATGTATTTTGGGTTGCTGTGACAGGATGGCAGTGCCATATTATAGGGGAAACTCTGGCAAAATTTTTATAGAATCCCCAACAACCTAACATTAGAAGACGAATGTTCCTAAGGGGGGGAGAATGTTACACCTCAGAAATTCTGGATTTGTTGCCTTGTGAGTAGGCTAATGTGAGCTTAAGATGAACATGAAATCCATACAAGATTAAGGAAAGTACTAGATAGCTTAAGGTGCATACTATAAGATTTTGAAGTCATATGAATATGTGAAATTTAGTTTGTTGAAGGAAGCGAAATGTAAGTCGTGTTCAGAAAGGTTTTCGCTACAATTGAGCTAATATTTAATTGAATGTCTTGAGGGGCTGCTATAGGGCCTATTGTATGGTTAATGAAGTGTTATATAAGTGCCAAGAAGGTTCCACAAGGATTGGAAGTCAAACGAATCAACGAGAGAAAGTTTTGGATAACTGTGAGTTATACGATCACTTATACGGTCTGTATAAGGGAGGTCCGTATAACATGACCCTTACAGAGAGGGACATTCTCTTGGTGGTATTATACGGTCCACTTATACGGACCGTATAAGTGGTCCGTATAAGTCCATCAGGCAGCTTTATTTCTTTTTGTATAAATAGAAGACCCTTGTTCTTTTATTTCATTTTTCCACATTGCCTCAAGTCTTGAGAGCTCCAAACCCTTCTCCAATCATATCCAACTCTAACCTAAGAGAAAACAAAGATCAAGAGGCAAGAATCAAGATACCCATGTGTTAGAAGTCTTGCTAGGGCTAGTAGACTACAAGAAATTCTTGGGTATTGAAGTTAGGGTTTTCATATAAGTTGATAGCTGCTCCAAAGCTCATTCTTATGAGATAAAAGGTTAGTTTTCATGCTTATTTAATGTTATCGTGAATTCTTGGTTGTGGAATAACTTGGGTAGAAGAAGAAAGTAGAAAATGAGGTCTAAATGTAGAATTTATGATGTTTTTGAGTAGTAAGCTAACTTGAGTCATGATTCTTAGTGTGATATGGGTATAATCTTATTGTGGAAGGTAATAATAGTGATGAGGAACCATTGTATGAAAATGTGCTAAGGATAGGAGTGGAGTTGTTAGTATAAGTTGAACATGAGAATGAATTTTGAATACATAATGGAATGTGATTACTTGATTATGATATTGTAGATGTTATTGTGGTTGTTTGAGAGTTGTTTTGTAATATGGTGGAAGTTGATGAAATAGGGGAAATACTACCCAATTTTAAGAGTATCATTAAGGCTTAACTATGGTATGAATCCTTCTAAATGTAGATTGTCCAAGCTTCGACGGTGAACGTTAAGTAGTTAAGAAGACGACGAAGTATGTAAGGCTAACCCTTCTTTCATTAAGTCATGATTCCTTTGCTATATACCTTCTCATGGGTTCCAAAATGTCTCCCAAATGACTCTATCTCTAAAATTACTAAAGCTCATGATTCTCGATACTTTCACGATGCTATTACCTCTTTTATATGATAGTTGATCCTCCAAAGAAAGATATAGCGAAAACGATGATGGCGATGATGTTGATGATCCTTATGGACTTTTATGTATACTTGTCTAAGTATGTATGACTATTATTTAACACCGAGCTTATATGGCCGGGTATCATACCTATCGCGCGCACAGCACTGCAGATGGGTACGAATGACACTGAGCCTTGGTAGGCCAGGTATGTATAACACCGAACCTTATCATGGTCAAGTATGTAAGACACCGAACCTCTATGGTTGGGTATAATACTTTTAAATGTATAAATGTATAAATTGGAAGTTTCCCATTTGAAAGAGGGTAAATAAATATGATGAACGTCGCTAGAGGTATACATGGCTCTTTCATTCCATGACTTTTCTATCTTATGTTGTTTCCTATGCCTCCCTTATGTTATTGGTTATGCTTTGCGTACTCAGTACATTATTCGTACTGACTTCCTTTTGTTTGTGGACGCTGCGTCATGCTCGCAGGTGGACAAGGAGACAGACTTGATCCATAGATTATTTGTCCAAGGACTGCATAGAGGAGCTCTATTTGATCCGGATCTGTAGTTGTTGGTATTATTCTTTTGTGTACATACATATGGGCATGGCGAGGTCATGTCCCGTCTATATGATGTTACATACTCTCTTTAGAGGTAGTTGTGTATGGTTAGATGTCTTTTAGCCTCGTCAGCTTGTGTATATGGATATGGGCATAGTTGTTGATGATGATATAAATGTGTCGTTGCCCAATGAGATAAGCTTTATTGATGTGTATAAATCATGAGTAGGCCATGTGGCTCACCTAGATGTGAACATGAATGTACGATAGAAGGTACTCGGGTGGGTTAGCACCGGGTACCCGTCATGGCCCTCCGGTTAGGTCGTGACATAAGTCCTACTTCCATCGATCATTCTAGAAAAGATAAAGGACTCTATGAGCCCTGTGTAGACCTTCTTCTCGATGACTCTAAATGAGAGGGAGCAAAAAAGATCTAATATCATAGAAAGTGGAACTAAAATTGTTAAGGGGTTTGAAGAGGCCTTGAAGGCAAAAGAAAGCGATGAAGGAACTAAAAAGGATCTGATGATGAAACAGATGACGGGGAAGAAACCTATTAGGGAAGAAATGGATGTCATCCGCAAGGCATACAGTCCACTGGAAGAAAGGTATCTGTCACGAGTAATCCTTGTGGTAGTGCAGACGAAACATCATGCACATCTTCTCCTTGCGAATCATAATGATCCTTACATGACAGACAAAGATAGAAACACCTTGCCAGATACTATGATAGATACCAAGATGTGCCACCTTATGGAGCCTGATGTTTACTGGTATAGTCACACCAAAATCCGAGGTACTAGTCGTCCAACTCATTACCATGTACTGGTTGATGAGTACGGATCTGACGCAACTACAAACTGGTTATTGGTACATATGTAAGGTGCACACGTTCGGTATCCATGAATCCACCAGCCTATTATGCACATTTGGTTACCCGTTGTGCATGATACTACATTGAGGATGATGTGGTAATCAGGGGGAAATCAAAATGCTCAATAAGGAAAAGGGACCAGGTCTCAGTGGTGCTGCAAAGGAAGTTGACTCTTAGCTAAAGACTGAAAATCTTTGTCTAAATCCACTAATCCTTAGTTCTTGAGCCCCTCCTAGTTCCCCTGAATATCTGACCCTTTGTATTCCATCGTTTGATGACTATGGCACTCATGGCATTTTAAGCATCATATTTTCTACTGATAAAGACTACTATGTTTTTATATGCTTAATCTAATCTAGGAAATTACTCTGATTTGTGTAATGATCTTAATACCTGTTGTTACTATTCTTGCTTATATTGTGTTGTCCTATTGTCCATGAGTTAATGCTACTGAACTTCTTTTTGGCTTATGCTATTTTTATTACTCTTTTCAATGATGCTAAAAGGGGGAAGAAAACAAAGGGTGGGAAAGGGAGGAAGAATGATGAGGGAGAGCTGTATATAAATAATGTCTTTAAGTTTGTCATCATAAAAAATTGGGGGAAATGACTATATGTTTTGATGATTGCCAAACCTGGTGAAACCAGAGAGAGTGAGAAGCCCAGTCCTAAATATGGCCTCTCCATACATCTCATAGTTTCAAGAATATAATCGATATATGTGAGAGATACATGTACGAAAGATAAAAGTAAACGTGAAAAGGGGAAATAGGACTACAAGATGGGCAAGTGAATGACTGATCCGCAAGGGGAACAGATGGGAATCTGGTTCTCAGGGGGAACTTTATCTATGAGTTTATCATTATCAAAAAGGGGGAAATTGATATGTCATGACATGTTTTGATAATTTGACAAACCTTACTCAAAGAACAAGAATACTACTATGTATCTCGAGGTCTGAGTCTCAGGGGGAACAAATGAGGTATCTGGGTAAGGGATCTAGTCCTTAGGGGGAATACAAAGGACGTCGCTTTGTCATCATAAAAAAGGGGGAAATTGATAAGAAATGATATGTTTTGATGGCATGACAAACCCTAAGAAACCAGATACAATTAGGTTCACCTGTATGAACTTGATTAATTCTATGATATCTCATATGTTGTTTCTAACATGCTCCTTGAAGGATCAGATGCCTATAGGATTTTCTCATATATGAGACACTAGACATGTTGATCTATAAGGACAAGATTGGATCAGGTCTCCAGCCTGCTCAGCCAATAATGCAGCTGTAGAGCTACTAACAGTGTATCCAGTACTTACAACTTGTTCAAAGAACAAATAAGGAACCAGGTTCCTCAAGATAGAGGGTCTAGTCACTAAAGCTGAAAGTCCAAATCCACCGCTGTAATGTGAGAGGCTGAAATGAATAATGCAGTTGTACAATAGTACCATAGCAAGGCCGATTGGTTAACGGTCCAAATTTCATGAGTGGTCATCTCTACTCTCTCTCTCTCTCTCTCTCTCTTCATGCATATAAAGACATTATCTTCCAAGAGAAGACTCATTCTTGCACAATCCAAAAATTGCTCTATCCAAAGTGCAAGTCTCCACCTTTCAAGGTGTTCCTCAAGAACAAAGCCACATCAACCTGAAGGACAAGGTCCAGAACTTAAGATGTTTTAGGTCCTTAGGTTGTTGAGTCTTTGTTCTTTTGTGGTTAAACTGTAAACCTACTCTTCCATGAATAGAAGTGTTCTGTAGGTGTTTTAAATTCTCAAGGTTGCTTCCACAAGTTCTTGAGTGGTACACTAAGCCAGATTTATCTTAGTTGTATTAGTGTGTGGCTAGAGTTAGTCACTATGGTAAATTCTCAAAGGATTACTTTCAGTGGTACACTAGGCTGCGGTGAGTCTAAGTGTATTAGTGTGCTTGGCTAGGGGTAGTCAAAGGTGAGGGTTGCATAAGCGTTATTGTAAGGGTGAGGGATTATGGGAGTTAATTCCTAGCTTATGGTAGAGTTGTAACCTGAGTTGCTTGGTTAGTGGAGTTGAAATCCTACTAGGGAAAGTCGTGGTTTTTAATCTATTGAGCAAGGAGTTTTTCACATAAAAATCTTGTGTTGATTTTCGTACTGCATTGCATAAGGGAACTGGTACACAACTAGGTCCCTCATATACTGTTTGGTGGATGCACAGCCTACAGTAAGTACCCTGCCTCCCACTCACTGCTGAACCACCCCACATTGGTACATCATACCACACTCCACCACCTCTCAACACCACCCAAATTCCTGGAACTACCCATTTTGTGCCATCGTACCAGGCCCTGCAACCCACTCACACCAACCCTGTTATCCTCCCAAGCACCGTCTCTCTACCAACTTCACGAACCACCCACACACCCAAAAGCCATGCCACACATCCAACGGTATCCTTCCATACTCCTGTCATCCCAAATTCCTTTTCCCGAGAGCACCATAAGCTTGATCACTACGAAGTGATGGAGATGGCCTGGAGAGCTAAACAAGGTTGGCATGATAAATAAATGGAGAGCAAAGTCACGGAAAAGTTTAAACAATCCACAAGAGCACCTCGTAAGCTAACTGGCCTGAGTTATGATGATCTCTGCATGCATCATGATTTGGATTTACCCGAGGGCTTCAAGGTGCCCAAATTCAAAATGTTCAATGGAACGGGAAATCCCAAGCCCCACTTGCGATCTTACTGCGACCAACTGTTCGGTGTGAAGAATAATCAAGAACTCATAATGAGGTTATTTAGACGAAGCTGACTGAAGAAGCCGTTGATTAGTTTACCGCGTGAGACATATGCCGATGGATTACATGGAATGATATGGCGAAGTCCTTCATGGAAAGGTTTCGATTCAACGTCGAAACTATGCTTGACAAATACTACTTGAAAAAAGTCAAATAGAAGTCCATTGAGAGTTACCTTAAATACGCAAGTAGGTGGAGGGACAAAACTGCCCGAATGCAACCACCAATGAGCGAAGCGGAGTTGGTCTCTATCTTTGTCCGATCACAAGAATTAGATTTCTATGATCAAATGATGTCCATGGCCAGAAGGACATTTTTTGAATTAGGAAAAATGGGAGAAGCTATAGAAGATGACCTTAAGTCAGGAAGAATCGTCAGCATAGCTAACAAAGCCGCCAGCCAAAGCCCTATGAGACCCGCTATGAAGAAAAAGGAGTACGTAGCAAATGTTTCCCCTACACCTGGCCCAAAACCCAAAAGACAAGATAAGCCACATTCTACCCTCGAAGTCTACCAATCGCCACCACCTAGTCCTTATTTACCTGCACCCTAAGCCATGTGCCCGTCTTTTACACACAACCCAATTTCCAAATGCCTTCACCAAATTACGAAGCTCCATAGACAAATTTCCAAACACCCACCCCAAATTACCAAGCTCTACAACCAAACTACCAAGCTCCTGCAACCACCCACCGAACTCCACAAAACAACCAACCAACGAACTACCAAAACCAGCCACCTCAAATAAATATCATTTGCTACATCCAAACTTAGAAAAGAAGCCTCCAAGTGTGTTCACTCCACTGATTAAAACACGAACCTGGCTGTTCGAGATCCTTAATCTCGCTGTCCTAATTCAGGCGGTCGCAGCAAAAGTCGCCAACCCCGAGAATTGATTCTTCCGATCGGATTAGACATGTGCTTGCCATTCTAGCGGGAATGGACATAGTATTGGAGACTATATCAATTTAAAGCACAAGACATAAGATCTAATCGATAAAAGAGAGGTCACTCTCCAAACCACGTCACAAAAGGTGAATACCAATCCTCTTAATAACCATGGCAACAGTATTATTCATATGATCGAAAGGGAAGTAGACTGGGCGGTGTGTAAGCCACTGGTTCAAGACACTCGAGCAAATAGTGGCCTCACTTGCAATTAAGGAGCGTCCCCAATATAAGGTATTGATCCCTGCACTAATTATAGAGCCAATATCCCAACAGGTGGTGTAAGCTCTAAAAACAAGAATGTTGTCCAAGCGACGGTCGCCTATAGAATTTTGTACCTGCGATCAAAGAAGCCACAAAAGAAACAGACATCAACATGGTGGGGGCTACCTATAAAGACAACTCTGCATAAATTCCCATGTCTGCGGTCTACAAAATGATTGATGTAACGACCCGCTAGGTCGTTATAGTTCTTTTGGCACTTTCGCCCGCTCCTGAGCACTGATTAGCACCTTTTTACCCGAGGGGACCGTTGACATGCTTTTCGAGGTATCTAGACTGGATTCAGGTAACTTTGGTAAAAAAGTAGGCTTAAAAGTGAAAGTGGTTGACCCGAAGTTGACTTTTGGGCAAACAGACCTTTTTCAGAATTTCGTTAATTTTGAGAGATCCGGGTAGTAGTTTACAACATGTGTGTGCATTTGGTTCAGTTCCCAATGCATTCGGATGCACTTTAGGACATTGGATGGGAAATGGAAATTAAGGCATCGGTGTTTGACTCAGTCAACGAGACCTCCGTTGGAAATTCCAAGTCCACATGCGCATTTATACCGTATTTTTATGTAGGACTAGGCATCTGGTATGTGAGCAGATAGCCTCAGGAGTTAGTCAAAAAGTCGGATCGAAACGAAAAACTTAGGCCAAGTTCTGGTGTCTGGTGTCCGCTGTGGCGGCATCAGCACCGCAGTAGCGGCACCGCTGGGGCGGTAGCCCTGCCGCTGAAGCGGTCCCAGCCATTTTACGCTAAAGCAGTCAGGTGGCCGCTGGGGCGGTCCAGTTACCGCTACAGCAGGGATGGGCAATGACTGTTCATTTAATGAGTCTTAGACCCTCATCATTTCATATCTCGATATTGGGGCTTGGGAAAGCTGTTCTTGGAGACAAATTGAAGGAAATCTTGGAGGTAAAACCTTGTCTAAACCTTTATTTCTCTTTAATCACCATCATCTTAGAATTTCTCCTTCTCTTTTCAATCCCTTAGAAATGGAATTTGAAGGAGGGTTTTTGGGATATTTTTCTCTAAAAGTATATTTGATAAATTGATTATGTTAATGTTAAAATTTTATGAATCTAACCTTAGTAATCATATATCTTTCACTTTTAACGTTGAATTTCGGATTTGGAAAATTAGGGTTCATACCCAATTTGGGGGTTTTACTAGAAATCAGATTTGGAGATAATTCTTAAGCTAAATCAACAATTAATGATGGGGTTATGATTAACTAGCATTCAATTTGGTATTTTACCCGTGAATTTCCTGTTTCGCCTTTGTGGGCCCGTTTCCCCAATTTCTAAGGTTAAAATGGACCTAATGGATATCATAGCAATATTAGTATCATTATTCATGATTTCTAATTTAGAATTCAATTGTTCTTAGACTACTTTGGTTCTGAGCTTCAGAGAAAGGGCAAGGCGATAGAGTGACTTATTGGTGTTGCAGTTCGGCAGTCCAAGTAGGTTATGGTTTACCTTTGGTGAGACATAGTATAGTGAATCACATACTTAGATTATGATGTCGGAGACAGCATGTGAACCTCCGAGTGTGAAGTTGGAATAAATATTATCTTGGGTTGGGCCCTGATGTGTGTTGGGACTAGCCACCCCGTTATATGTGTTTGATTGTTTAATTGTGTTGGCTTGATGCCATGCGTAGTTGGTAGCTAACGAATGTCGCTTGTTGTCCTGAGTTGGATAGGATTGACATACCCGTGTTGGTATTTGTACTTTGATACATTATTGGCGTACCCACTACAGGTACTTGAGATTATTGATATATTATTGGTGTATCCGTTGTTGGTACTTGATTTATATATGTTGGCATACCCACTGTTGGTATTGTGATGTTATACATTGTTGGAGTACCCCGTTGTGGTACTTGCAATATTGAGCTTTCTTGTTGATGATTGACATATGCATTGCACGCATTCTCTCATATTATTATGCATGGCCGATATCCGTTGATGATCTGGTATTGTTGATTGAGCGAAAATGATATTTTATAAACTCTTTTACTTGAGTGATTGTGGAAAAGGCTGATGTCCGAAGATCCATTCCGGAATCGTTGTTTATATGAAACTGATACTCTTTTACTTGAGTGATTGTGAGGAGGCCGATGTCCGAAGTTCAATTCCGGAATCGTTGATTTATGAAATTGATATTTGACAACTCTTTTGTGTGATTGTGAGGAGGCCAATGTCCGATGGTTATATTCGGGCATCGTTGTTGAATGGCCGATTCCGATGTTATTCCAGAATCGATTGTAGTGCATAGGCTCTGCGGGTCCCCAGAGTGGTGCCGGTGAGAGTCCCTCTGTAAGCAATTAGCTAGGGTCCCACCTATTTGTTTTGCAAAGATCCGGGATGGGTGGCAGTTAGACATCGCAAGTCGCACTGGGTTGTGCTGCCGAGATGTCGATACTTCCGTCTGGAGTGCATGTGTACACCTCATTTGCATAGCATGGCATGGCGTCACATTCATATCATTATTGCATTGCATTGCATTATGACTTGAGTGAGATGTCGTGATAACTGCATTGTGACGATTATGTTGTTAATGATTGGACTGTGATGATTCTATTGTGGTGATTATTTCAGGATTGGATATACTCAGACGTATTATATTGGGGTTTAGATACTTACATAGGTGTTGATGGATACTCGGTTACGATTAAAATGTCTCATGCGTGATTGGTTTACTTATTTATCTGCGTTATTTTCTTAATTGTGTTAACTATGCTTAGTCGGCCTATGATGCCTACTAGTACTGTTGTTTGTACTGACCTGCACTGTCTGCATTCTTTTATGAATGCAGAGTATCAGGCCGGATCTACTTCTCTGACTCCTGGCTAATTGACTCCTCAACTTCTACTTGAGTTTTCCAGGGTGAGCATAGCGTCCGCTGACCTCGAAGTCTCTTCTGTTGCTTATGTCTTGCTTTTCTTTCAGGACATGATTTGAGGCATTTTATGTATTATTTTTCAAACCAGAGTTATTCGGATTTAGATGCTCTGGTATGACCAGACCAGATACTAGGGTGGATTCATTTACTTCCGCACTTATCTATATTATATTATATTATATTGTGAGACATACATCATTTACTTCTTCTGTTATTTTATTATATTTATTGATTGTGAATGTTGAGTTAAGGGTTCGCCTACCGAGATGGGAATGGTAGGTGCCCGCATGACCTAGGCTAAAATGGTAAAGGACAGCGTGACCCCAGCGCGGACACAGCTTGAGGTTACTTCTGACCCGGCCGTGCATAACACTATGGCCAGGATCCTACTTCATCTTGATGCCCAGCAAGTGGCCGCCGGTGTTACTACTCCCGGCGGGGGTTCGCAGACTAGGGTTGGAGCACAGACCCCTAAGTAGTGACCTACGCGGGTAGCATATCCCGCCATAGCTATGGCTCCCCGTATTGATACTATACCTACCCCTAGTGAGACTATTAAGCCCATGGATGGCGCTGTTATGACTGCTACTGATCAGGACCTGGTGGGGAGGTTCAGGAAATTAGAGTCGCCGAGGTTCTCTGGTACTTCGTCTGATGCCTATGAGTTTATTCTTGATATGCATGAGTTGCTGCACCATATGGGGATAGTGGAGACCCACGGCGTTGATTATGTGTCCTACCAGTTTTGCGACGACGCGAAGACGTGGTGGAGGTATTTCGTGCCGTGCAGACCTGAGGGTTCTCCTCCGTTGACTTGGACTCAGTTCCTAAGGGTCTTCCTTAAGAAGTATGTGCCCCGGTCTTTGAGAGAGGCTCGTAGGGAGCAGTTTCTACACCTTGAGCAGAGGGGCATGTCCTTGGAGTCTTATGTGACCCGTTTCCTCTGTTTGGCCCAATACTCCACTCCGTTGATTCCTACCGAGGCTGATAGGATCAGGCACTTTGTTGGAGGACCAGTGGGCTCTTTACAGATTCCTTGCCTTCAGATGGAGTCTATGGGGGCTTCCTTCCAGTCCATTATTGAGCATGCTTCGATGGTTGAGGGCGCCAAGGCCCATGCTTTTAGTGGTGGTGACAAGAGGCCACGTCAGACTGGCAGCTTTGGGGGTTCTGGTACGAGAGGCACCGGTCAGTTTTCGAGGCCACCTCAACCCTATTCCGATCGTCCCATGCACTCAGCATTACCGGTTTCCTCTAGTGAGCCACCTAGACAGAGAGCTCCTGAGAGCTTGTTCTTTAAACCAGTGGATAGGACTGCTTCATCCGGGTCTTCAGTTTCCGTGTTTCAGCATTCGACTCCTCTTACCTATTTCTCTTGTGGGGAGGTTGGGCATATTTCCAAGAGATATCCCTGACCTAGGCGAGATGATCAACTGCAGATGATTCCTGTATCATCCGGTGGTCGAGAAGGGACTTCTCAGAGAGGCGGTGCTCAGTCAAGCCACTGTACTTCCCATGGTTCTAGAGGTGGGTCCCAGCCAGCTAGAGGTGGTACTCAGAGTTCAAGAGGGGGATCCCAGACTGGGCGTGGTGGAGCCCATTGTTACTCATTTTCTGGTAGGCCCGAGGCAGAGGCCTCAGATGCTATGATCTCAAGTACCATTTTTGTCCGTCATAGAGCAGCATCTGTGTTATTTGATCCTGGATCCACTTATTCGTATGTATCTACATTTCATGCTGTTGGTTGGGATTTACCCTGTGATAGCATAGATATACCTGTTCATGTATCCACTCCGGTCGGAGATTCTGTGGTTGTTGATCGAGTTTACCGGTCTTGTTTAGTTACTTTTATAGGGTATGACACTTGGGTAGATTTGATTATTCTGGATATGGTGGACTTTGATATTCTATTGGGTATGTCTTGGCATTATCCTTATCATGCGATCTTGGACTGTCACGCCAAGATAGTCACTTTAGCCATGCCAGGCATCCCTAGGCTTGAGTGGAGAGGTACTCCTAGTCCCGCTCCGAAAAAGACTATTTCCTTCCTTAGGGCGAAGAAATTAGTAAGTAAGGGGTGTTTAGTGTATTTGGCGCATATTCGTGATACGACTATTGCATCTCCACCCCTTGAGTTTATTCCTATTGTGAGGGAGTTCGCAAAGGTATTTTTGTCAGATTGGCCATGTATGCCACCCAATTATGACATTGATTTCTATATTGACGTGGACTCGGGTACTCGTCCTATTTTCATCCAACCATATCGGATGGCACCTGCCGAGTTGAGGGAACTTAATGAACAATTGCAGGATTTATTAAGCAAGGGGTTCATTATATCAAGCGTCTGCCCTTGGGGTGCTCTAGTGTTATTTGTGAAGAAGAAAGATAAGAATATGACGATGTGCATTGATTACCACCAGTTGAAAAAGGTCACTATCCAGAACAATTGCCCTATGCTTCGTATTGATGACTTGTTTGACCAGCTTCAGGGTGCTTCGGTGTTTGCTAAGATTGATTTACGTTCTGGCTATCACCAGTTGAAGATTAGGGCGGAGGATATTCCGAAGATAGCATTTCGGATGAGATATAGCCACTATGAGTTTCTAGTGATGTCTTTTGGGCTTACCAATGCCCCAGCTGCATTTATGACCTTGACGAATGGAATCTTTAGGCCGTTCCTTGATTCTTTTGTGATTGTGTTTATTGATAACATCTTGGTGTATTCCAAGAGTAGAGTGGAGCATAAGAGCCATCTTGATATCGTCCTTAGGTTATTGAAGAAACATAGCCTATTTGCAAAAATTTCTAAGTGTGAGTTCTGGTTAGATTATGTGGCATTTTTGGGTTATGTGGTGTCCAAAGAAGGAATTATGGTTGACCCACAGAAGATTAAGGCTGTAAGGGGTTGGGCGAGGCCTACTACTGTTACCGAGATTCGTAGTTTTGTGGGTTTGGCCAGTTATTACCGTCGCTTTGTAAAGGGTTTTGCTGCCATTGCTTCGTCCTTGACCAGATTGACTCAAAAGGATGTGCCCTTCCAGTGGACAGATGATTGTGAGAAGAGCTTTCAAAAGTCAAGCTTTTTTTTACCACAACCCCGATCCTAGTTTTACCTATGGAGGGCAAGGACATCGCTCTCTATTGTGATGCTTCCCGTATGGGTTTGGGTACAGTGTTGATGCAGGAGGGTAGAGTGATAGCTTATGCTTTTCGTCAGTTGAAAGTTCACGAGAAGAATTAACCTACCCATGATTTGGAGTTGCCGGTCGTAGTCTTCGCTTTAAAGCTTTGGAGGCATTACTTGTACGGTGTCCATTGTGAGGTTTTTACCGATCATCGTTGCCTTCAGCATGTGTTTAGCTAGAGAGATTTTAATTCTAGGCAGCGCCGATGGATGGAGCTCCTGAAGGACTATGACATCTCTATTCTGTATCCCCCTAGTAAAGTCAATGTGGCGGCTGATGCCTTGAGTCGCAAGGCACTGAGTATGGGGAGTTTAGCTCGATTGGTTGTTTTCGAGCGTCCGTTAGCCTTGGAGGTTCAGACTCTGGCCAATAGTTTTGTCTGTTTCGACATCGACCCCGGGCAGGATTTTGGCTTGTATAGACGCGAGATCATCGTTATCGGATCGGATCAAGGTTCATCAGTTTGAGGATTCTTAGTTGAGCAAGATCCGAGATAGGGTGTCGAGAGGTGAGGCCAAGGAGGCTGTGATTGATTCTGAGGGCATTCTGGGGATTAGGGGCCGCGTATGCGTTCCTCGTGTTGGTGATCTGATTCAGTTGATCTTATCTGAGGCCCACAGCTCTCGCTATTCCATTCATCCGGGAGTGACTAAGATGTACCATGATTTGAGACAGCACTATTGGTAGTGCCGTATGAAGATGAATATAGTTGATTTTGTAAGTGTGGAAATTGTCAACAGGTAAAGTATAAGCACCAGCGACCCGGTGGGGTATTTCAGAGGATTCCCATTCCCGAGTGGAAGTGGGAGAGGATTACTATGGATTTTCCCATGGGTCTTCCGAAGACCCTTGGCAAGTTTGATTCTATTTGGGTGATAGTGGATCGATTGCCTAAGTACGCTTATTTTGTTCTGGTTCAGATTTCTTATAACGCGGAGAAGTTAGCCAACATGTATATTCAGGATATTGTGAGATTACATGGGATCCCTATTTCTGTTGTATCTGATCGGGGTACTATCTTCACTTTTCGATTCTGGAGAGAATTTCATGATAAGTTAGGTACCCGATTGAACTTTAGTACAGCTTTCCATTCCCAGACCGATGGCCAGTCCGAGCGGACCATTCAGGTGCTCGAGGACATGTTGAGAGCATGTATTATCGACTTTGGTGGTCATTGGGATCAGTACTTGCCCTTGGTGGAGTTTACGTACTACAACAGTTATCATTCGAGTATTGGTATGGCGCCTTTTGAGGCCTTATATGGTAGGAGGTGTAGATCTCTGATTGGTTGGTTCGATAGGTCGAGGCTCGACCTGGGAGTACGGATCTAATGAGAGAGTCCCTTGATAGAGTGAGAGTTATTCAGGCCAGACTCGTGGCTGCTCAGAGCCGGAAAAAGATGTATGCGGACCGGAAGGTTCTGGATTTGAAGTTTGCTATTGGTGATCAGGTTCTATTGAAGGTTTCACCCATGAAGGGTGTTATGATGCTTGGTAAAAGGGGCAAGTTGAGCCCTAGATACATTGGCCCGTTTGAGATAGTGGATTATATAGGTGATGTAGCTTACGAGTTAGCATTGCCGCCAGGCTTGGTGGGAGTTCACCCGGCCTTTTATGTTTCGATGCTGAAGAAGTACCATGCCGACGGTACCTACATTATCTGTTGGTATTCTATATTGCTTGATGAGAATTTGACTTATGAGGAGGAGCTTATCGCGATCTTGTATAGGCAGGTTCGAAAGTTGAGGTCCAAGGAGATTGCTTCTGTGAAAGTGTAATGGAAGCACCGTGCTGTGGAAGAGGCTACTTGGGAAATTGAGTCCGATATACGTAGCAGATATCCCCAGTTGTTCGCTGATTCAGGTATTTCCTACTTTCCTTTCTTTCTTTGCTCGTGGATGAGCAACGGTTCAATTAGTATCTGATGTAACGACCCGCTTGGTCGTTATAGTTCTTTCAGCATTTTCGCTCGCTCCTGAGCACGGATTAGCTCTGTTTGACTCAAGGGAACCGTTGACACACTTCCCGAAGTGTTTAGACTGGATTCGGGTAACTTTGATGAAAATATAAGCTTAAAAGTGAAAGTGGTTGACCCGAAGTTGACTTTTGGGTAAACGAACCTTTTTGGAATTCCGTTAATTCCGAGAGGTCCGGGTAGTCGTGTAGAACTTATGTGTGCATTTAGTTCGGTTCCCAATGCATTTGGATGCACTTCGGGACATTGGATAGGAAATAGGAATTAAGGCATCGGTGGTTGACTGGGTCAACGAGACCTCCGTTACGAATTCCGAGGCCACAAGCGCGTTCATAGCAAATTTTTATATGGGACTAGGTATCTGGTATGTGAACAGATGGCCTCGGGAGTTACTCAAACAATTGGATCGAAACGAAAAACTTAGGCCAAGTTCTGGTGTCTGGTGTCCTCTTTGGCGGCAGCAACACCGCTGGGGTGGTAGCCCTGCCGCTAAAGCGGTCCCATCCATTTTGGCTTTGACCGTTGAAGCGGTCAAGTGGCCACTAGGGCGGTCCAGTTACCGCTACAGCGGGGACGGGCAGTGACTGTTCATTTAATAAGTCTTAGACCCTCATTATTTCATATCTCGATATTGGGGCTTGGGAAAGCTGTTCTTGGAGACAAATTGAAGGAAATCTTAGAGGTAAAACCTTGTCTAAACCTTTACTTCTCTTTAATCACCATCATCTTAGAATTTCCCCTTCCCTTTTCAATCCCTTAAAAATGGAATTTGAAGGAGGGTTTTTGGGAGATTTTTCTCTAAAAGTGTATTTGATAAATTGATGATGTTAATGTTAAAATGTGATGAATCTAACCTTAGTAATCATATATCTTTCACTTTTAACGTTGAATTTCGGATTTGGAAAATTAGGGTTCATACCCAATTTGGGGGTTTTACTAGAAATCAGATTAGGGGATAATTCTTAAGCTAAATCAACAATTAATGATGGGGTTATGATTAACTAGGATTCAATTTGGCATTTTACCCGTGAATTCCCCGTTTCTCCTTTGTGGGACCGTTTCCCTAATTTCTAGGGTTAAAATGGACCTAATTGATATCATAGCAATATTAGTATCATTATTTGTGATTTCTAATTTAGTATTAGATTGTTCATAAACTACTTTGGTTCTGAGCTTCAGAGAAAGGGCAAGGCGATAGAGTGACTTATGGTATTGCAGTTCGGCAGTCCAGGTAGGTTATGGTTTACCTTTGGTGAGACTTAGTATAGTGAATCACATATTTAGATTATGATATCAGAGACAGCATGTGAACCTCCGGGTGTGAAGTTGGATGAATATTGGCTTGGGTTGGGCCCTGATGTGTGTTGGGACCAGCCACCCCATTATATGTGTTTGATTATTTAATTGTGTTGGCTTGATGCCATGCGTAGTTGGTAGCTAACGAATGTCGCCTGTTTTCCTGATTTGGATAGGATTGACATACCCGTTGTTGGTATTTGTACTTTGATACATTATTGGCGTACCCACTACTGGTACTTGAGATTATTGATATATTATTGGCGTATCCGTTGTTGGTACTTGATTTATATATGTTGGCATACCCACTGTTGGTATTGTGATGTTATACATTGTTGGCGTACCCCGTTGTGGTACTTGCGATATTGAGCTTGCTTGTTGATGATTGACATATGCATTGCACGCATTCTCTCATATTGTCATGCATGGCCGATATCCGTTGATGATTTGGTATTGTTGATTGAGGGAAACTGATATTTTATAAACTCTTTTACTTGAGTGATTATGGAAAAGGCCGATGTCCAAAGATCTATTCCAGAGTCGTTGTTTATATGAAACTGATACTCTTTTACTTGAGTGATTGTGAGGAGGCCGATGTCCGATAGTTATATTCGGGCATCATTGTGCATGGCCGATTTCAATGTTATCCCGGATTCGATTGTAGTGCATGGGGTCCGCGGGTCCCCCAGAGTGGTGCCGGTGAGACTCCCTGTTACACCTCGGAAAATCTTCTTTTGTTGCTCAATGAATGAACTAGTGAGGAGTACGAGCATACGATATTTCCCTGAGTAAGAAGTGACAATTGATGGCCTTAAGTAAGATTTCAAAGGAAATTGATATATGAGATAGGTTATGCTCCACAATGACTAATTATAGGTTTTGGAAATGTGAAAAGTTACACGTTTGCATTCTGGCCAGTTGGTCGTAAAATGAAATACGGACCGTAAAGTGGTATACGGTCCGTAAACTGCCATGTCGTATTTTGGCTTCCAAAACTTCAACTTTCTACCAAATGATCAAATGGTTAAGTATGACCTGGAATACGGACTGTAAAGTGGTTTACGGCCCGTAAACTGTGTCCGTAAATCACCACGTCTCAGTTTGAGTTTCTGGTTCTGTTATGATTAAATACGACCACGAAGGACGGTCCGTAAACTGGAATACGGACCGTAAACCAAGCTTCCGACCACTGTGCACTTCAAATTAGATTTTTAAGTCATTAAATAAGGGGACCAAGGCTTATTTCATTTCACTTCTACATCACACCCCTTCTCTCTACAACACCTCTCTACATATATTCCACAAGGATTCAAGGATATTTGGTGATCAACAACATAAATCAAGGGAATCAAGTGTAAGAAAACCATCAAAGATCATCCAAGGTTAAGAAATCCACATGGAGATAAACTAGGGTTTTGCTCAAAGTGGAGTACTATCAACTAAGGCACGTTCCTACGACATCTAAGGTAAGATTCATGATAATTATACGTTGTTTAAGGTATGTGAGAGTTAAAATGCTTGGACATTAGATGAGTATAGGAAAATGGGTCATGAATGATGAATAGTGACATTTTGAGAAATAGTTTGAATTGAGTTATGAGTCTTGATGTATTGTGATGTAAATGTGTTATAAATGATGTTGAGAACATGAGATGAGCAATGTACGTGAATGGACAAAGTTGTGTGTTATAGCCATGGATATGAGTAATTGAAAGTAAGTCTAGAAAAGTGGATAATGTGGATGAATAATGATTATTGTTGTGGAATTGTGAATGCACTATTGACGTTTAGGAGTTGATATACGCTATGGAGGAATGTCGTATAAATAAAGGAGATGTTGTCCAATTTTCTCTAGCTTTAGACATGTGTACTAGTCGTCGATTCTAACGATAGTATGACTTTAATGAAGGTATAAACGCAACCGTTGAAAGAGGACGTGCAAGTGGTAAATAGTCTAACGGAAAAGGTAGGTGAGGCTAACCCTTCTTTCATAAGGCATGGTTCTTTGGCCAATCATCCAAATCGTTTACGAGCTTATGATGTTCTCCAAACGCTTCTATCTTCAAAGCTACTAAGCTTATGATTCTCGATATGCTACGATTGTACTAAATTCCTCGTATGACGAGTAGGCCTATTAAGGCAAATGTGACAAATGACGATAATAGTGATAATGATATCGATGATGATAATGATGACAATGATGATAATGATGTTAATAGAAATGATGCTTATGAGCTAGTATATGTATGACTATTATGGAACCCCGAGCTTATGAGGCCGGGCATGATATGTAAATAAGTATGTATACGATTACGAAACGCGCGCACACCTCTGCAGATGGTACGGATAACCCTGCCGCCTTGGTAGGGCCAAGTAGATGTAAACCTGAAGCCTTAGTAGGGCCAGGTATGAGTAACCTTGACCCTTGGTTGGCCAAGTACGCATGAAACACCGATCCTACGTGGTCGGGTATGCTATGTAAATGCTATGTATACGATATGATTATGTATATGACGTGAATATGAATATGATACGACTATGTATATGAATGTGAATAAGGGCATGTATACGAATCCAAGCATAAATATGGTACGGGTACTATTATGGAATACAGATAATGATGTATCTACACAAATACGTATTAGCAATGGAAAGTTCCTATGAAAGACAAGTAAGTGCATATGACGATGATATTGCCATCTCCCATCCTACGCTATTTCTTATGGTTCTATTTATGCTTCTATATTGATATTGATCATGCTTTACATACTCAGTACATTCTTCGTACTAATGTCCTTTTGTTTGTGGATGCTGCATCATGCCCGCAGGTGCACAGGGAGACAGGCTTGACCCATAGCTGCTTACTCAGAGATTACATAGCAGAGCTCCATTTAGTTCGGAGCCATAGCTTTTGGGTACTTATTCTTTTGTGTATATAATTATGGGCCTAGCGGGGTTCTGTCCCGCTCATGTGATATGTTATACTCTTCTTAGAGGCTCGTAGTCACCTGTGTATGGTTAGACGTGTCCGGCCTTGTCGGCCTATATTTTGTATATCTTTTGATAGCCTCGTTGGCTTATGTACATTGATATGGCATAGGTGTCAATGATGATTTAAAGATGTTGCCGTCCAATGGGACTAGCGTGATTGATGAAAGGAAATGTATGTTTAATCGTATGGCTCACCTAGATGTAAGTATATGTGTAAGCCAAGGGTGCCCGGGCGGGCTAGCACCGGGTGCTCGTCGCGGCCTTCTAGACGGGTCGTGACAAAAGTGGTATCAGACCAATTCAGTCCTAGGGTGTGTCTACGAGCCGTGTCTAGTAGAGTCTTGATTATGGGTGTGTTGCGCGCCACACTTATAAACAAGAAGCTGCGGACATTTTAGAAATAAATGACCTTCTTTCTTCATAAGAATCGTGCGATAGAGCTATGATGTAAGAAATTCTTGTTCCTTAATCGTGTGTTGTGTATTTCAGAGATGCCTAAAAAGAGAAAGGCTACAGCAGCCAAAAAAGGGCAAGACGGTGGCAGAAAAGCAGGCTGAAAGAGCATCGCCACCGGTAGTAGAGGAAAGTGATTCCCAGAGTGTGGCTCAATCTCAGTCCTCCCGTTCAGTTCCTATATTGGAGGAGCGTGAGGGAGCCTCAGCCCCAGCTCCAGCACCTCCAGCTCCTCCACCGGATGCTTCGGGCCAAGATGTGAAAGAGGCCATTAATTTGCTGACTCAATTGGTTGCGGCCTAGACTCAGAGGCAAAGTTCAGGGCAAGGTGATAGGGCTGTTAATGCAAGGGCCCGTGACTTCATTACTTTGAACCCTCCGGAATTCTTTGGATCAAAGCCGGAGGAGGACCCTCAGGATTTTATCGATGGTATGTTGAGGACGCTTCGATTGATACATGCTTCGGACACCGAGTCGGTGGAGCTAGCGTCGTATAGATTGAGAGATGTCTCGATCCAATGGTATACGGTATGGATGGCTTCACGGGGAGCTAATGCACCTCCCCCGGTATGGCAAGAGTTTGTGGATGCTTTTCTCCGACACTATATGCCTCCGGAAGTTCGGCGAGCTAGAGACGATAAGTTATTAAATTTGAGACAAGGTAGTATGAGTGCTCTAGAGTATAGTCTCCGCTTCAATTCCTTGGCTAGGTATGCTTCGGCCATGGTAGCGGACATAGGTGACCGAATGCACCGATTTGTGAAAGGCCTAGGGCCACACTTGATGGATAGATGCCTGACTGCGTCCCTTCAGGACAACATGGATATTGCACGTATTCAGGCCCATGCTCAGAACTTAGAAGAAAGCCTACAGCAGCAGAGAAGTGAACGCGAGCAGGATAGGGGTCATAGTAAGAGGGCCAGATTTTCGGGTCCGGTGAGTGAGTTCAGAGGCGGTCATAGACAGTAGATGTCCAGACACTCAGGCTATATTCTATGACTAGTGCGCCTCCACGGTTTTCAGGCCAGAGATTTGATAGATCCACTCGTTCCGGGCCGAGTCAGAGTTATTCGGGGTCTCAGTTTAGAGATGATTCGGGTCAGGCAAGGCCACCCGCACTACGATGTTCCCAGTGTGGGAAGTTGCATTGGGGTCGATGCCGAATGGGCTCAGATGTTTGCTATTCATGTGGTCGACTAGGCCATACCATGCGTGATTGCCCCTCAGTTCCTGGTAGAGGTAGGACCCAGCCTTCAGGGTCGATAGCCGGATCTTCAGCATCTGTACGCCCTATGGGGCCAAGTTCACATGCGCCCGTCGGCTATGGTAGAGGTAGAGGGAGAGCTCCCAGTTCTAGCGGTCCTCAGCACCGCGTTTATGCTTTGGCTGGACGCCAAGATCTTGAGTCTTCTCCTGACGTGGTTACAGGTATATTATCGGTATTCTCTCATGATGTATATGCTTTGATTGATCCGGGCTCCACATTGTCATATGTTACTCCATATATTGTGGGCCGATATAGAGTCGAGCCGGAGTCGATCAAACCTTTTGAGGTGTCTACACCCGTGGGTGAATCGATAATAGCTAGCCGAGTATATAGAAATTGTGTAATTATGATTTGTGATCGTCGTACCATGATTGATTTGCATGAGCTAGAAATGGTGCATTTTGATGTTATTATGGGCATGGATTGGTTGGCTTCTTGTTATGCCAATGTCGATTGCCGAATGAAAATGGTACGTTTCCAATTTCTGGGAGAACCAGTGTTTGAGTGGAAAGGAAATAAGGCGTCACCAAAAGGTAGGTTTATTTCCTATCTAAATACAAGGAAAATGATCACAAAAGGTTTCATTTATCATCTAGTTCGGGTTCAGGATGTAGAAGTTGAATCGCCGACTCTTCAGTTGGTTCCCGTAGTGAATGAATTTTCGGATGTGTTCCCGGAAGAGCTTCCAGGCCTTCCTCCCGAACGGGAGATTGATTTTGCTATTGATGTATTGCCAAGCACTAAGCCGACATCTATCCCTCCTTATAGAATATCTCCCACAGAATTGAAAGAGTTGAAGGAGCAATTGAAAGACCTGCTTGAAAAAGGCTTTATTAGGCCTAGTTCATCCCCGTGGGGAGCACCCGTATTGTTCGTTCGAAAGAAAGATGGCTCCTTGAGAATGTGTATTGATTATCGACAATTGAATGAGGTGACGATTAAGAATAAATATCTTCTTCCGAGGATTGATGACTTATTTGATCAATTGCAAGGTGCCAAATGGTTTTCAAAGATTGACTTGAGGTCCGGGTATCATCAAGTGAGAGTTAGGGAGAAAGATATCCCTAAGACAACCTTCAGAACAAGATATGGTCATTTTGAGTTCCGAGTAATGTCATTTGGGTTAACGAATGCGCCGACGGTATTTATGGATTTGATGAATAATGTGTTCAGGCCCTTCCTGGATTTATTTGTGATCGTATTTATCGACGATATCTTGGTGTATTCTAGATCCGAGGCAGAACATGCGGATCATTTGCGTACTGTCCTTGGAGTTCTTCGAGCTCGAGAATTGTTTGCAAAATTTTTGAAATGTGAGTTTTGGGTGAACTCAGTGGCATTTCTGGGGCATATTGTTGCAGCCGATGGTATTCGAGTGGATAGTCAAAAGATTGAGGCCGTGAAGACCTGGCCAAGGCCCACAACTCCTACGGAGGTTCGTAGCTTTCTGGGCTTAACAGGTTATTACAGGAGGTTTGTTAAATTCTTTTCTTCTATTTCTGTACCGCTCATAAAGTTGACCCAGAAATCAGCTAAGTTTCAATGGACAGATGCTTGCGAACATAGTTTCCAAGAGTTGAAAGATAGATTGACTTCTGCCCCAGTCTTGACACTCCCAGAGGGATTGGAAGGATATGTTGTTTATTGTGATGCTTCAGGTGTTGGGCTAGGTTGTGTATTGATGCAACATGGTAAAGTGGTTGCGTATGCTTCAAGGCAATTGCGGAAACATGAGAAGAGTTATCCAACCCATGATATAGAATTGGCTGCAGTGGTTCATGCATTAAAGATATGGAGACATTATCTATATGGTGTCCATGTGGATATTTATACAGATCATAAGAGCCTTCAGTATATCTTCAAGCAGAAAGAGTTGAATTTGCGGCAACGACGATGGTTAGAATTACTAAAAGATTATGATGTTGATATCTTGTATCACCCCGGAAAGGCAAATGTTGTAGCTGATGCTTTTAGCCGCAGATCTATGGGAAGTTTATGTGATGTACAACCAGAGAGAAAAGAAATGGCTCGTGAGCTCCAATAGTTAGCTAGCCTAGGAGTTCGAGTAGTGGACTCAGGTAGCAGCGGAGCTACTATTCAGAATTCAGCAATCTCGTCGCTAGTAGCAGAAGTGAAAGAGCGACAATACGAAGATCCCATGCTAAGGCATTACAGAGATACACGCTCTCAGAAAAAAGAGTCATCATTTGAGCTTTCAGGAGACGGAGTTCTCCGATGTCGAGGCAGATTATGTGTTCCCAATGTGGCAGGTCTACGCCACCAGATATTGAGAGAAGCTCATTGCTCCCGTTATTCTGTTCACCCCAGTGCGACGAAAATGTATCATGATCTTAAGTCTGTATATTGGTGGAATGGAATGAAGAAAGATATAGCGGAATTCGTAGCTCAATGTCCTAATTGTCAGCAAGTGAAAATCGAGCACCAAAAGCCGGGTGGATTGTTGCAGGCTATAGAAATCCCAACTTGGAAATGGGAAGTGATTAACATGGACTTCATTTCAGGATTACCCCGTTCTCGACGTAAGTATGATTCCATATGGGTGGTTGTGGATAGACTCACCAAATGAGCTCATTTCTTACCGGTCAGGACGACCTATGTGGCGGAAGATTATGCAAAGCTTTATCTTAAAGAGATAGTGAGACTCCATGGTGTTCCAGTATCTATTATCTCAGATAGAGGGACTCAGTTTACAACCAACTTTTGGAAGTCTTTCCAAGAGGGTCTGGGGACCCAAGTGAGCCTTAGCACGACATTTCATCCACAGACCAATGGACAAGATGAACGTACCATTCAGACTCTGGAAGATATGTTACGAGCATGTATGCTAGATTTTGGAGGAAATTGGGATGATCATTTGCCCCTCATTGAATTTGCTTACAATAACAGTTACCATTCCAGCATTCAAATGGCACCGTATGAAGCTTCATATGGGTGAAAGTGTAGATCCCCAATTGGGTGGTTTGAAACAGGAGAGACTAAATTGATAGGGTCAGACTTGGTCCAGCAAGCTATAGAGAAAGTTAAGCTCATACAAGATCGGTTGTTAGCAGCCCAAAGTCGTCAAAAGTCCTATGAGGATAATCGTCGAAGAGACTTGGAGTTCAAAGTGAAAGATTGGGTATTCTTGAAAGTGTCGCCTATGAAGGGTGTAATGAGATTTGGCAAAAGGGGGAAGCTTAGTCCCCGATACATTGGGCCTTATGAGATTGTACGAAAAGTTGGCAAGGTATCCTATGAATTAGATCTACCTCCGGATTTGGAGTCAGACCATCCAGTTCTTGATGCTTCGGAAATGTGTAGGAGATCCTACTAAGATCGTGCCAATAAGTGATGTACATGTGACAAAAAATTTATCTTATGAAGAGATACCCATTGCCATAATAGATAAGCAAGTACGGAGGCTTAGAAACAAAGAAGTGGCCTCAGTTAAGGTTCTATGGAGAAGCAGCAAACGAGAGGAAATGACATGGGAAGCAGAAGAAAGTATGCGATCCAGATACCCACAGTTATTTCAGCCCGTGGAAGAAATCCAAGATGAGACGTCAAGATTTTAAGGTATGTATGTTTTCCTTTTATGCTTTTTGGGTCGTGCGTGGCCAAATTTGTATGTTATTGTGTTGTGGCCCAGTGAGGCATCGATATTATGGGTTGTTGTGACAGGATGGTAGTGCCATATTATAGGGAAAACTCTGGCGAAATTTTTATAGGATTCCAGAAGACTTTAACATTCGAGGATGAATGTTCTTAAGGGGGAGAGAATGTTACACCTCGGAAAATCTTCCTTTGTTGCTCAATGAATGAACTAGTGAGGAGTAGGAGCAAACGATATTTCCCTAAGTAAGAAGTGACAATTGATGGCCTTAAGTAAGATTTCAAAGGAAATTGCAATAAGAGATAGGTTATGCTCCACAATGACTAATTATAGGTTTTGGAAATGTGAAAAGTTGCAAGTTTGCATTCTGGCCAGTTGGTCGTAAAATGAAATACGGACCGTAAAGTGGTATACGGTCCCGTAAATTGCCATGTCGTATTTTGGCTTCCAAAACTTCAACTTTCTGCCAAACTTTCTGCCAAATGATCAAATGGTTAAATACGACCTGGAATACGGACCGTAAAGTGGTTTATGGCCCGTAAACTGTGTCCGTAAATCACCACGTCTCAGTTTGAGTTTCTGGTTCTGTTATGATTAAATACAACCACGAAGGACGGTCCGTAAATTGGAATACGGACCGTAAATCACGTTTACGACCACTGTGCACTTCAAATCAGATTTTTAAGTCACTAAATAAGAGGACCAAGGCTTATTTCATTTCACTTCTACATCACACCCCTTCTCTCTAGAATACCTCTCTACATATATTCCACAAGGATTCAAGAATATTTGGTGATCAACAACATAAATCAAGGGAATCAAGTGTAAGAAAACCATCAAAGATCATCCAAGGTCAAGAAATCCACATGGAGATAAACTAGGGTTTTGCTCAAAGTGGAGTACTATCAACTAAGGCGCGTTCCTACGACATCTAATGTAAGATTCATGATAATTATATGTTGTTTAAGGTATGTGAGAGTTAAAATGCTTGGACATTAGATAAGTATAGGAAAATGGGTCATGAATGATGAATAGTGACATTTTGAGAAATAGTTTGAATTGAGTTATGAGTCCTGATGTATTGTGATGTAAATGTGTTATAAATGATGTTGAGAACATTAGATGAGCAATGTACGTGAATGGACAAAGTTGTGTGTTATAGCCATGGATATGAGTAATTGAAAGTAAGTCTAAAAAAGTGGATAATGTGGATGAATAATGATTATTGTTATGGAATTGTGAATGCACTAGTGACGTTTGGGAGTTGATATACGCTATGGAGGAATGTCGTATAAATAAAGGAGATGCTGTCCGATTTTCTCTAGCTTTAGCCATGTGTGCTAGTCGTCGATTCTAACGATAGTATGACTTTAATGAAGGTATAAACGCAACCGTTGAAAGAGGACGTGCAACTGGTAAATAGTCTAACGGAAAAGGTATGTGAGGCTAACCCTTCTTTCATAAGGCATGGTTCTTTGGCCAATCATCCAAATCGTTTACGAGCTTATGATGTTCTTCAAACGCTTCTATCTTCAAAGCTACTAAGCTTCTGATTCTCGATATGCTACGATTGTACTAAATTCCTCGTATGACGAGTAGGCCTATTAAGGCAAATGTGACGAATGACAATAATAGTGATAATGATATCGATGACGATAATGATGACAATGATGATAATGATGTTAATAGAAATGATGCTTATGAGCTAGTATATGTATGACTATTATGGAACCCCGAGCTTATTAGGCCGGGCATGATATGTAAATAAGTATGTATACGATTACGAAACGCGCGCACACCTCTGCAGATGGTACGGATAACCCTGACGCCTTGGTAGGGCCAAGTAGATATAACCCTGAAGCCTTGGTAGGGCCAGGTATGAGTAACCTTGAGCCTTGGTTGGCCAAGTATGTATGAAACACCGATCCTACGTGGTCGGGTATGCTATGTAAATGCTATGTATACGATATGATTATGTATATGACGTGAATATGAATATGATACGACTATGTATATGAATGTGAATAAGGGCATGTATACAAATCCGAGCACAAATATGGTACGGGTACTATTATGGAATACGGATAATGATGTATGTACACAAATACGTATTAGCAATGGAAAGTTCCTATGAAAGACAAGTAAGTGCATATGACGATGATATTTCCATCTCTCATCCTACGTTAATTCTTATGTTGCTATTTCTATATTGATATTGATCATACTTTACATACTCAGTACATTCTTCGTACTGATGTCCTTTTGTTTGTGGATGCTGTGTCATGCCCGCAGGTGCACAGGGAGACAGGCTTGACCCATAGCTGCTTACTCAGAGATTATATAGCAGAGCTCCATTTCATTCGGAGCCATAGCTTTTGGGTACTTATTCTTTTGTGTATATAATTATGGGCCTAGCGGGATCCTGTCCCGCTCATGTGATATGTTATACTCTTCTTAGAGGCTCGTAGTGACGTGTGTATGGTTAGACGTGTCCAACCTTGTCGGCCTATATTTTGTATATCTTTTGATAGCCTCGTCGGCTTATGTACATTGATGTGGCATAGATGTCAATGATGATTTAAAGATGTTGCCGTCCAATGGGACTAGCGTGATTAATGAAAGGAAATGTATGTTTAATCGTACGGCTCACCTAGATGTAAGTATTTGTGTAAGCCAAGGGTGACCGGGTGGGCTAGCACCGAGTGCTCGTCGCGGCCCTCTAGACGGGTCGTGACACTCCCCCTGTGAGCAATTAGCCAGGATCCTGTCTGTCTATTTGGCAAAGATTCGGGACGAGTGGCACTTAGACTTCGCGAGTCACACTAGGTTGTGCTGTCAAGACGTCGATATTTCCGTCCGGAGTGCATGTGTACACCTCATTTGCATAGCATGGCATGGCATCACATTCAAACCGTTATTGCATTGCATTATGACTTGAGTGAGATATCGTGATGACTGTATTGTGACGATTGTGTTGTTAATGATTGGACTGTGATGACTCTATTGTGGTGATTGTTTCAGGATCGGATATACTCAGACTTATTATATTGGGGTTTAGATACTTACATAGGTGTTGATGGATACTCGGTTACGATTATATTGTCTCATGTGTGATTGGTTTACTTCTTTATCTGCTTTATTTTCTTGATTGTGTTAACTATGCTTAGTCGGCCTATGATGCCTACCAGTACTGTTGTTTGTAGTGACCTGCACTTGCTGCATTCTTTTATGAATGCAGAGTATCAGGCCAGATCTACTTCTCTGACTCGTGGCTGATCGACTCCTCAGCTTCTACTTGAGTTTTCCAGGGTGAGCATGGCGTCCGCTGACCTCGAAGTCTCTTCTGTTGCTTATGTCTTACTTTTCTTTCAAGACATTATTTGAGACATTTTATGTATTATTATTCAGACCAGAGTTATTCGGATTTAGATGCTCTTGTATGACCAGACCAGATACTGGGGTGGATTCATTTACTTCCGCACTTATCTATATTATATTATATTGTGAGAGTTGTGTCATTTACTTCTTCTGCTATTTTATTATATTTATTGATTGTGAACGTTGAGTTAAGAGTTTGCCTACCGATGTGGGAATGGCAGGTGCCCGTATGACCTAGGCTAAAATGGGTCGTGACAATTGCATCCACCATGCTCCGAAGCAGGTTCGAACTCGAATGAGGTCTAGGAAAGGATCTGCATGGCATCATTGAGCCAGGTCCAATCCCTCAAAACGACTTTCTTTTTGGTTTGGGGGTATGTTCCCAATGATGATGAGGCTTTTGAAGCTAACAGAAAGAGGAGGAGTCCTCCGAATCTACGCAAGCCGATTCTGAATTTGTACCAGTCATTCCCCGTCCGAATGCCCATGCTTGATGATGGAGACTCTGCGGAAGGGTTAGGGATGCTATTCGAAGAGAAAGATTGCCTGCTGAGACTGGAAGAGTGTAATAAAGCACCCACCATCTGCAATGCCGATCCAGGCGAGCAACTATCCAACTGGACCTCTACCCTGCTCTTGGCTCTTCGGTAGAGATGATGAATTTAAATGCTTTACGAAATCAACGAGAATCGGTCGAGGCTCGATTACTCACCATTTTCCATTTAAATTACCTCGTGATGTTTGAAAATAGAAATGACTCGATGTTGATCCGATTCAGGACCACAGATTGTACTTCCTTTTTTACTAAATTAATAAAGCCTCGACTCATGAGAAAAATAACTCTTTTTAGTTATGCATGTGTTTTATTCAAACCCTGCTTTGTCTTGCTTTTTTAGTAATAATAATGATAAAATAACCTTAAAGGTCATGACATTCACAAAATGAGTGATGAAGAATAATACGAAGAGTACGTGTTACGGTCCGCTTTTATGCTCGCGCATAAAAGGTTCTCATAGCTTTGGTTGTTTGTCGTGAACAAACAGAGTCGCCACCGAATTTATTGAATGTGAATTAGGAAACCAATTTAAAATTTAATTTTTGAAAACCTTAAAAAGAAAAATCTAAAGAAACGGTAAGGGTTCTGGTGATCCCCCAAGAAAGGTTTTAAGCACCTCGATATTAAGGATCCGCCATATGCGGTTTACCTACTGATCTAACATTTTATGGCTAAAAAATTGTATAACTTGTTTTGTAAAATGTGCTTAAGATTCATATGTATAAGGTTTGAAAGAGGCATATTCATGGATAATTAATTTAGAAAAGAAAGTATATTCTATTTGGAAAATGTGCTTCAGAGGCTTTTTACTTTTGAAAATCATTTTTAGCGTTTCAATTATATCTTCAATTCAATTCTTGAATTAATTATATAATTGGGCTAATTATGAAGGATTGAATCTCTTCAAAATATGCATGGCTTATTGAGATTTTGACCTTTATAGATAATCCAATTTCTTAATCTGTCAATGATTTCACTTGCTTATAACTCAAAAGATAGGAAAGATCCATAAGTTATTCAGCAACAAGCGTTTTTAAAAATTTCCTTGCTTAACAACTTTAGAAGATGCATATAACACCCCAAAATTATTTAACAAGTATTGAACGGACCAATCTTAAATACCTGCTTTTGAACAAATGCTTTTGAGCCTTAAAATCGTATTTGAACATCTGATAAATGTGCACCATTTCAATTATGAAACATCTTTACTTAGCTCTCGTATAATAAATCAGCTTCCTAAAAAAAATGTTTGGGCTTCTGATTAGGACCAAACTGTTTGAAAACTTTGGGCTACAGACGTATGCCCCTAGGCTTAAAACGTCTTGGGCAATAATGAACCGGACATGTTTTTGATGAAAAGAGGGACTTTAGAATCTGCTATTTCCTTTAACTTGCAAAATTAATTTCAAACTGCTCTGAAACGCGTTTTAATTTCAAAACAATGATTCTTCGCAAGATCGATAATCACACTCATGCTTTGAGATTCATCTGGTTTAGTAAAAAGTAAAACCAGGTAAAGAGCTAGTCATGTGATACAAAACAAATACACAAAGCAAAATAAAGTAGAGAAGAGAAACATATAGCTAGATGGATCTAGCCCATTTTATGCCGCTGCGATCTGCTTTTGCAATATGGGCTTTGGCCCAAAATCCTTTTTTGCTACATTGCTGATGGGCTGACTCGATATAGAATATTATGTGATGTTGGGCCACAGGCCGAAGACAGAATGCGGAGGATGAGTACAAAGTCCGACAGACTCGTTCAAGTTGTCATATGTATCAAAGAAATAAGGGAAAAAAACGTAAGTAGACAATTTTATGATAATATTTACGTACCCTTAACATGTAAATGCAATTAACATTCCATGACATGTTAGTTAAGAGTCCTATTGTAAAACAAGCTACTTTCTTCCGATATCTTCGTCACCCAACCCAACAAAAAGTTAAGTTACCTTAAATATCCCAATAACTTTGTTCCTGATTTCATGCACAGTGGATGTTATCTTTTTCTCAGCTTCTAGAGAATTATTTTTACTAACCCAAGTGATTATTTTATTGACAGTGGTGATTTTAATTTCTCTCTCTTCCTTCAACCTTCTCTCTTTAATTATATATACATTTTTCATCTTTAATTTTATTATTATTATTACTCATAATATTACTGGTATAAGTAGTAATATACATTAATAAATTTAATGCAACAATATTATTGGTACAATTAGTATAAATATTATTATACTCACAATATTATTGGTATAATTAAATATACACGTTATAATCATAATATTACTGGTATAATTATTCGTGTACATTAGACAAAATATTGTGAGTATTAATTATATTCAAGTGTTAATCAAATTAAAGATGAATACATGGTATAATACTGGTATAATATTTGTATTTTGAAGTTATCTGGAGTATAGTTTAGTATTTTGAGGTTATTTGGAGTATAAATTATACCAAACATAAGACTGGATTTATATTAAAAAGATACCATGAATATGCAAAGTATTTTAAAATGATACGATGAATACAACTTTTATACCATACATATATGCATATTATATTACATAATTATACATGATTTATATACACAATATGAATAAATAGATTTGTAAAATAAAATTATACACTGTATAATTAATTATATAAACGGATAAATATATTATTTTAGTGGATATTCCAGAATATTAGATAGACATATAATTTTTTTTACTATATGTTATTATGGTGGAGTTTAGAATAGAATGAGAAGAGCTTGAGAGTAGTTCTGGGAAAATATTATAGCGGGGGGAGGGGCTAGGCGTTGAATGAGTAGGAAATATAAATAGATAAAACGCTAGTAGTTATTAAGATGCATGATGAGAGATTTTAGGAATAGATTGAAGGATGGAAATAGATCCCTTAATTTGTGGAAGTTTTATGACAATTTGTGTGGGTAGTTATATAGATAAAGCTGTTAGTTTTGAAGGAAAAAGAAAGCAATGTGACTTCTGAAAATATTTATTAAATATTGACTTACATCGTAAATTTCTCAAAAAATCTCAAGAAATAATAAAGATTAGCAAGCCATCAAAATAGTCCTCCAACTTAACATTTTTGATAATAACTATATGTCATACAACTAAAGAAAGTTAAATATTGCATCCATCCCGTCCGAATAAGCATTCAAAACCGTAAAGTAATCTTAAGCAGTCTTGAAGGAAAGGGAAAATATGATTCAAACAAGACATTAACTACAACAGAGTTATTAATCCTTGCACATTTCAATTTTATGCTTTAGCTCTGTGCATTTTCTGTACACTACACAAGCAACTTAATCTTATATTTAAGTGTTCCTGAAGGCATGTCTCTAACCACACGAAAGTTCCAAATAACAATTTAAAAAAAAAAAAAAAAAAAGGGGAACCCATATTCTCAAAGTTACAGTAAATTACATGCTCAAATGAGGGTGTCTAAAGAGACCACCTGATAAGTTCTTCTAGCAATGCATAAGCTCAAGGCATAACACTAACTAACCGGTAATTTATACATGGGTTACAAGATACAGAGCCTGTTTGGATGGGCTTATGCTTATAAGTTGCAAACAGCTTATAAGCTAAAAAAAAATAAGTTGGGGTAGTCCAACTTATGTTTTTTGGCTTATAAGTTGTTTTCAGCTTATAAGCTGCTTTAGATAAGCTAAGTCAAATGGGCCCAATTATTTTTTTGAGCTTATTTTAAGCACAAAATGACTTTAAGCTGGCCAGCCAAACACTCAAAAAAGCTAAAAACAGCTTATAAGCAACTTATAAGCCAATCCAAACGGGCTCATAGACGAGTTTTATGCACCAAAACAAGACAACACACGTATTTATCACTTGGCATGAATAGGAGAGCCAAAACTTGGTTTTGAAATCCCTTTAGCTATAGACTTGTTTTTCACAAACCAGTGAGCAGCACATTTTGCATTTAAGACACAAAAAAGAACTCGGATTTTGGGACTAGTTGAGATATAATTTAGAGCTTAGGCAGATTTCAAAAAAAGAGGGGGTGAGACATTGATACACACAATTAACTTAAACTAATCCCTTTTTTTAACAAAGCCAGAGAGATGTTAAAAGGAAAAAAACATTTATAGTAGTGGCTATGCCTATGTACTACTTCAATAAACCAAAGACACAAGAAACAAAAATCGATACAGGAAATATGAAAGGCAGCGAACGACGTGCTCACCCTGGAGACTCGGAATAATGCTGAAACCATCATGAGACCTAAAAAAAGGAATCACCATTAAGACACTTATACGAGGTTCGGATTAATAAATTAAGTTTGGAAATTTCGGCCTCTTCTAGATTTTCTAGGCCTTTAACACTAAATGAACTCTCTTCCCATCATCACAAAGCTAAGCGATTTATTAACCTCCATTCATGAATAAAGTCAATCAATTAAGTTACTAGCTTAGTAAAGTCATCCTTTTTAACTCTACTCCTTAGAAACCCATTTTCAAGATTTATGGAAGGGACCCATTTACAATTTAGGAAGAAGATGAGAATCTAAGTTGGTAACCATTCTAGGGTAAAGAACATGAGAGATTGAACCAATATAATCCATAGAAGAACATGCTAACCATTTGACCTTCTAAGTCTAGAAATTGGTGACACCGATTTTCATTTGCTTCTAGAAGAAGAACTTAGGAACAATTAGCTATGTGAAAGAAGAGATTAGGAGAGGTTAGGAAGATTACTATTACCAAGAAGATCTGAATATGAACTCCCAAAAAGGCTTGAGGGGTGGCTGAGTTTTAGGATTTTGAGAAAATAGGGTCAAATCCGAAATGAACTCTAAAATAGGAGAATTCAATGCGCCTCACCGCTATAGCGGTCGACCAACCACTTCAGCGACAACCATGCCGTTTCAACGGCCTGCTGCCACCACCACCATCTACGCTTCAGCGGGGTTGTGCTCGCTGGGGCGGCCTGATTGGGTCCCTGAACCAGATTTCGATATTTTAATTCCTTCCCGAACAACGGATCCCACTAGGTTAGATTTCCGTCGAAAATTCTTAGCGAACTGAAAAGGTCCAGGATGTCCAGGTTCCGAATATTTCGGAATTTTATGATGACGACTAAAAGGGTCGTTACAATGTTATGCTTGTGGCTTACAAAATTGTGGATATTACGGTACTTATCCCGGAACAAAAATATCTCAAAAGGATCTAAAATTAGTACCACAAAAAACTTGAAAACTGAATTACTCTATACCTGAAATTAGATTTTCCCTGGAGATTTTTCTTGGAGACTTCTTTTCCAACACTTCTGTGACTTATTTTTATTTTTATTTTGGTGGTTTTATTCTTTATTTTTGGCAATTACAAAATAATTATGAAAGACGACTTTTTGTGGCTAAGTTTTTTGAGACTATGTTTTGTACGTCGCCACATGCATGTAAAATCTAATTCTTATACTTGTGATCAAACAATGATGCTTGAATTCTACGTTACCCCTAAATTAAGTCTAGTGAACCAGTCCACCTCCTAAATATGCATAAAATAAGAAATCTTCTCAAAACATATATGATAACATTGGCATAATATCAGTGGCGGACCTAAAGTTTTACGCAAGTGGGTTCAAAAATAACTTTAATCAACAATAAATATTCTACCGGCAAGTGAGATTGTTCAAGGCTTTTTTTTTTTTTTTTTGTGGGTTTTTTTTTTTTTTTGGGGGGGGGGGGGGGGGGGGGCAGGGGGTGTGAGTTTCATAATACTACCACAAAATTAAATGTGAACAATTTTACATAATTGAGATCGGCATTCTTTTTTCCTTTTTTTTTTCTCAAAAAAACTTGGGGAAGAAATTTAAAACGTTTAACAAAGACCAATAATTTTAGCTAAAAATGCTAATAATTTATTAATTTAACAACGTTATTTCAATGAATTTTACATTTTGTTAAACTTTAATAAAATAATCTATTTACCCAAATTTCAAAATATATTAAACACTAAGAAATTTGACAAAATCTAAAATCTTTTTCTTATTGATAAAGAATAAATTGTACTTAAACTACACTTTTACAAACTATAAGAGAAAATTGTTTATAAAGTAAATTAACAATTTCAATGCAATATAACATAAACTAATATAAGATGAACTAACAAATTAGCTATTTCCTCCCTCTCTATTTTTGTGGCACCATTTGACTTGAGAAGGAGTTTAAGAGAAAAAAAAAACTTTTGAAATTTGTATTCCAAAATAAGTCTTAGATATTTATGTGGTTGTAAATCATTGCATAAAGTTAATTGTTTCTGAATATAGAAAGGTGACGTTCTTTTTGGGACACACTAAAAAGGGAAACATGTCATATAAATTGGGACAGAGGGAATATAAGTTTTCGATGATTGCACTTGCATATTTTAGGTAAAAATAATATAATATTTCACTTTGTAGAAACTTTTTTATAGTTTGAACTAAAATTGATAGCAGATTAATCCTATGAAATTTGAGTAAAGAGATAAAAAATAAAAAACACACACACAAGTAGATCATTATTTAAAAAAAAAAAAAATGAACAAGAAGAATAAACCAAGAACAAACACTATGTACGAGAACTTATGTAGAATGGTGCAGCTGAGTTTTGAACTCATGACCTTTGTAAAATTTTGAACCCACAAAACCATCACTCTGCGGGATCATCTTGTGTTTAAGTGGATTCAAATATGTATATATTGTCTATTTACAGAATTTAACCTATATAAAATATCGAATTTTTTTCAACGAAGTGGGTTCATTTGAACCCTCTTGACCCTATGCGGGTCCGCCCCTGCATAATATTCAGAAGATATGAGCCTTAACTTGGTAGCGGAAAATAATACTCCCTCCATTCCAAAATAATTGAATTTTTCAAAATCCAAAAGGTTATTAATTAAATTTTTTCAAAGTTACCCTTCTTATTACTCCCTCCGTCCCAATTTATGTGATATAGTTAAACTGAGCTTGGAGTTTAAGAAATAAAGCAAAACTTTTAAATCTTATGGTCTAAAACAAGTCAAAGATATTGATGTGGTTATAAATCATTTCGTGAAGTGTAAAAGGTAAAGTTTAAAGTTAAATTATTGCCAACTAAGGAAATGTATCATTCTTTTTGGGACAAACTAAAAAGGAAAGTGTATCAAATAAATTGGGACAGAAGGAGGAATTGTTTTCCAAAACCCAACGTTCACTATTTCAACCTTTAAGAAAAATTGGGAATAGACATAGGGATAATTTAGTCAAATGACCCTTTAATTAATGACATTAATTAAATTTCTTAATGAACGTGCTGTTGGGAATAAAATAGACCCACAAAAATAATATTCACAGTATTAGTGATAAACGCGGAACACTAAGTTATGGTTAAATCAACAAGAATTAAAAGAAGAAATAATGATACCAAGATTTTACGTGAACATCCTTTTGAATAAGGGAAAACCCACAGGCCAAGAGGAGCAACTGATATCACTATAGTAAAAAATTTTGCACTGTTTAGTCACGAGTATAAATACTCCAAAGGCCACTACACACTCAAAAGAAATAACACTCTCTTGGTTTTCCCACCTCACTATAATATCGCTCATACTCTATTTTTCTTCACAGACTCTTTTCTTACACAATCTATGGTATACCTGACTCCGATCTCTAAATACTCAGATGTATCTTTTTGAGATTGGTGTGTATGTAAACTGATCAAGGGTTACTTATTTATAGGGATGAGAGTGTCAATTTTTCTTCTTGGTATTGATTGGCCGGTGCCAATTCTTCAAATATGGTGTCTACCAAAAGAAAATGTTGCAGATTGTTTTCATACATTTTTTCAAAAGGAGAAAACATATCCCTTAAATCATGCATAGGGGGCTGAACCCTACAAATCTCCCCCTGCAGACCCATTGACCTGAAGGAGGCTACACGGGGATTCTAGGATGAGCGCATGCCGATAAGTTCTTTGCACAATTCGAACTTGTCTCTTGGTACCACCTTGGTCAGCATATCTGCAGGATTTTCACTCGTCTGAACCTTCTTGACCTAGAATGATTCATTCTCTACCTGATCACGAATCCAATGATAGCTGACGTCAATTTGTTTTGTTCTCGCATGGTACATGGAGTTCTTACTCAGGTCTACTTCAGTCTGACTGTCGCAATAGAAACCATACTCCATTTATTGCAATCCAAGTTCCTAAAGAAGTCTCTTGAGCCACACCATCTCTTTGCTAGCTTCAGTAGCCGAAATATACTCTGCTTTTGTTTTAGATAGTGCGACACACTTCTGCAACTTTGACTGCCATGATATAGCTCCCCTAAAAGAGTAAACACATATCTAGTAGTGGATTTTCTGTTATCAAGGTCATCTACCATATCAGAATCTGTATAGCCCTTCAAAATTAGATTTGATCCTCCAAAACATAAGCATTCATCTGAGCTTCCTCTTAGATGACTGAGTATCCACTTCAAAGCTTCCCAATGCTCTTTCCCTGGATTTTTGAGAAACCTACTAACAACACCGACTGCATGAGCAATATCTGGTCTATTGCATACTATTGCATACATCAAACTTTGGATGGCAGAGGAATCGGGAATTTTAGCCATTCTCTCTATCTCCTCTGTTATTGTAGGACACATATTCTTGCTCAATTTCAAATGACCAGAAAGAGGTGTGCTAACCAACTTAGCACTCTTCATGTTGAAACGCACCAGTACACGTTCAATGTACTTATCCTGTGACAAGTAAAGCTTCCTTTCATCTCTCGACCGAGTAATCCTCATGCCCAAAATTTTCTTAGCATGACCCAAGTCTTTCGTTACAAAAGACTTACTCAACTGTTTCTTCAACTCGTCAATCTTAGAAACATTCCTGCCCACAATCAACATATTATCCACATATAACAAGAGGATGATAAAGTCATCATCATAAATTTTTTGTGCAAACACACAGTGATATGAAGAATTCTTCTTATAGCCTTGTTCCCCCATAACAGATTCAAACTTCTTGTACCACTATCTGAGAGCTTGCTTCAATCCATAGAGACTCTTCTTAAGTTTGCACAATAATTTTCTTTACCTTTTGCCTTAAATCCCTCAGGTTGTTCTATATAAATCTCTTTTTCTAAGTCACCATGAAGAAAAACAGTGTTCACATCCATCTGCTCAATCTCCAAATCAAGACTAGCGGTTAAACCAAGGACTATACAAATGGAGGACATTTTCACAACGGGAGAAAATATTTCGTCAAAGTCAGTACCCTTCCTTTGACAAAATCCCTTAACAACAAATATAGCTTTGTATCTGGTCTTCAAGCTGTGTTCTTCTGCTTTAACTTTGAACACCCACTTGTTTTTCAAAGCTCTCATGCCCTTAGGCAATTTCACCAACTCATAAGTATGATTCTTATTGTTACACTTCGGAAAATTTCCCGTTGGTACGCAAGTGAATGAACTAATGATGTGTGCGAGGAGTGCGAGTGTATAATGTTTCATGGGAAATGTATGTGAAGGGATGTGGATGATTAGAATGAAAAGTCGAGAAATGAGAAAAATTGGAAGTTGGCAAAACTGCCCAGTGGTCGTATATTGCAAAATACGGACCGTAAAGTGTAACACGGTCCGTAAACTGGCAATCGTAAACTGCCATGCAAAGCTTCAGCTTTCTGCCCAGTGGTCGTATAGTGCAAAATACGGACCTTAAAGTGCAATACGGTCCGTAAACTTGAAGTCGTAAACTGGCATGTCCAACTTCAGCTTTCTGCCAGCTGAGGAAGAGGTATAATACGACCTGGTGGACGGACCGTAAAGTGATTTACCGTAAACCATGGTCGTAAATCACCATGCATGCAGGCCAAAGTCTCTGGTCCTGCTTAAGCTTAAAGACGACCACGAGGGACGGTCCGTAAAGTGGAATACGGACCGTAAACCTCCATGGACGACCACTGTTCACCCAGCACAGATTTTCCAATTCATTAAATATGAGGATCAAGACTTATTTTATTTCATTACAACATTACACCACTTCTCTCTAGAACTTCTCTCTACATTTATTATATGAGTTTTCAAGGATTATAAGCCATCAATAACATTAAGACAAGTGAATCAAGGATAAGGGAATCATCAAGGATCATCCAAGTCAAGAAATCCAAATGGAGAAAAACTAGGGTTTTGCTCAAAGAAGAGTATTATCAACCAAAGCTTGTTCCTACAACTTCTAAGGTAAGATTCATGATTTTTACAAGATGTTTAAGGTATTGGAGAATTAAAATACATGGATTGTAGAAAATGTGGTCAACTAGGTCATGAATGATGAATAGTGACATTTTGAGAAATAGTTTGAATTGAGTTATGAATGTTGTTGTGTTGTGATATGAATGTGTCATAAATGGTATTAAGATCATGAACTAAACACTTTAGACGAATGGACGAAGTTGGGTGTTATGACCATGAATGTGGGTGAATTAGAAGCAAATTGAGGAATCTAGATAATGTGGATAATGTGAATGACTAATGGCCATTGTTATGATATTAATGAAGGTATAAACGCTAGCATTGGAAGGGAACGTGCAAGTGTAGAATAGTTCGGCGGAAAGGTATGTAAGGCTAACCCTTCTTTCATAAGGCATGGTTCTTGTCCAAATTCCTAATTCCTCTATATGAGTATGTTGTCTTCACATGGTTGACATTCCGAGCTCATAAGCTCACGACCCTTGATATGTACTATGATTATACTATGTTCCTCGTAAGACGAGTAAGTCTATAATGTAGATGTAACGATAATGATGAGGATAGTAATGATGATGAGAGTAAAATGAGATTAGAGATGCTTACGAGCTATGATATATGTATATGTATGCCATGAAGGGCTATAATAAGACCCCGAGCTTTTGATGCCGGGCAAGACTATATGTATATGACTATGTATAAAGTATGTATACGATTACGAAACGCGTGCACACCTCTGCAGATGGTACGGATAACCCTGATGCCTTGGTAGGGCCAGGTATGTATGACCTTGAGCCTTGGTTGGCCAAGCATGTATAAGACACCGATCCTATGAGGTCGGGTATGCTATGTATATGAAATGACTATGTATATAATATGAATATGAATGTGATAAGACTATGTATAAGGATACGAATAAGGACATGTATACGAATATGAGCACAAGTATGGTACGAGTATTATTATGGGATACGAACGACGATGTATGCAAGTAAGCGACATGACGATGATGATATTACCATCTCCCCTCCTATGCTATTTTCATATGATATCTATTATGCTTCTATATTGATGTTGATCATGCTTTACATACTCAGTACATTCTTCGTACTGACGTCCTTTTGTTTGTGGACGCTGCGTCATGCCCGCAGGTGCACAGGGAGACAGACTTGGTCCATAGCTGCTTATTCAGAGATTGCATAGCAGAGCTCCATTTCTTTCGGAGTCGTAGCTTTTGGGTACTTATTCTTTTGTGTATATAATTATGGGCATAGCGGGGTCCTGTCCCGCTCATACGATATGTCATATTCTTAGAGGCTCGTAGTCATGTGTATGTGGGTAGAGATGTTCGGCCATGTCGGCCCATGTTTTGTATATCTTTTTTTAGCCACGTCGGCCTTGTACTTATGATGTGGCACAGATGCCTATGATATGTTAAATGATGATGGTCGTCTAATGGGTTCAATATGATTAACGATAAGAAAAGCACGGATTGACTTATGGTTCACCTAGATGTTATGTTATGTACGATAAGGGGGTGCTCGGGTGGGGTAGCACCGGGTGCTCGTCGCGGCCCCCTAGCCGGGTCGTGACACTTATGCAGAGATTTCATCTCATCTTGCATGGATTCAATGCGTAATCTCAGCATTCAATGTGTATTCCGCTCTGCGAGCAGAGCGAATGAACATAAATCGTTCCGAATTAAAATATTATTACCAATAATCAAATTAATTTTTATCTGATTATAAAACTACCTATTTTTACTATATATATACACGTGTATACACTATGTGTACATATCTATGTATACACTAGAAACAAAAAGGGGCTAGTCTTATTTTAAGACTTGGATCGAGTCCAGCCCAAAATAGGCTAAGACCCAGCTCAATTCTGCATGAAAATAAAGGGGTATACCCCCCTTTCACTTATTCAGAACCAAACAACCCCTTCCCCCCTTTATCACCTTCTCTCTCTTCCTCTTCCATGAAAACCCTAGCACCGCCTCGATATCCTCTTTCTCTCTCTGCCAAAAATGGCAAAAATGCAGAGTTTAGCAGAGAAACACAACTTTTGCTTGTCTATTGTGGTGAAACAATTAATGTTTCACTTGATTTCGCAAAAATATATTCCAAACACGGTAATAACTTGCCTCTTTGCTTTATTTTTTTTATTATTCAAGATTTAAATCTGCGGTTTATGTGCTTTGTTGTTGTACTTTGCTTGAGCCTCATTGGTTGAACAAGGATGGATCAGATCGAGTCGATCAAGACTCAGATCTGACCATTCGTTTGTTGAGTCGAGTTAATCTGAGCCGTGTGAAGGCTTACGAATGTTAATTTTAGAGAAAATTGGTTTGTCCAATATCGTGTGTTTAATTCCTTGAGTGAACCTTGGGTTCTATAAATATTTGTTTTAGTCAAAACTACCAAACAGATTGCCTGATAGTGCTTTATTAAAAAACAAGTTCTGTACAAAAGCTAGAAATGCAGAAAATAAAGGAATATAATACATGAATCCAAACTAAAGGAAATCTAAAAGCTTGTCTATTGCAAATCCTTTGGGCTTGACTTGATACCATGTTGACACCTCAAGCTCTCACCAGGTTCTATGAATCCACAGTCCATTGAATTAAAATTCAAGCTTTAAGGATAGAATAGAATTCTTTCAGAAAGTTCCTCACGTTCAGCTGTTTCTGTGATTTTTCTAGACCTATGTAGTGTTGACCTTTTCCTTCAAGAATGATTGTATAAAAAGATCCTTTGGACATGTGACAACAGAATGAGTACTGTTGTAACCTGTCCAAAAGTCCTTCTATTCAATTTGCTAGAAATTTTCTAGGCCTGATTATTGCAGTTTTGACAACCTGCAGAATCCTTATTACATGTGTTAATCTCCTGGAATCTGATGCTCTTTGGATTGCCTGATTATGATGTATGGCATCTGTGCTTTTTCAGTATTCAAAATCTGTCTTGCTTTCCTTATAAGTGATTGGTAACTATTGAAGTGATGTTCTCCTGCAAAATAAAAAACAAAGTTAGTCAAAAAATCTGCCAATCCATTTCCTTCCCTCAGTACATGCTCCTCTCTCACTTCTTTATCCCTCATCAACCTTGTAATATCCTTTATGATCAAAGAAATACTCCATGGTACTTCCCATTGTCCTGTCAAGATCATTTTAATAGTCATTGAATCAGTCTCCAAGAATACAGACAATAGATCATTTGTCACGCAGTATTTAATCCCCTCCTGTAAAGCCATTTCTTCAGCAACTAAGTTTGATCCATCTGATATTCTGCTAGCTGCAGCATGCACCAGGTCGCCCTCAGAGTCCCTAATACAAAATGCCACTAAGCTTAGCCCTGGATTTCCTCTAGAAGCACCATATGAGTTACACTTAAACCACCCTAGCATCGGCAAATTCCATCTTACTATCTTGCTCACTATATATGGTCTGTATGTTTCAATCATCTGCATAATATCTGGAAGCGACTTTGGTACTTGTATTCTTGGATTTCTAACTCTGCACATCTGATGAATGGTCAAATTTATTTCATATATCACCTTATTGATTGTCATCTTCCCTCCATGCACCACAGTGTTTCTCCACTTCCATATTTGCCATATTGTGATCACTGGTATGGCTCTAATAATAGATTTGAACTTAGATAAAAAATCAGCATTCCACCAGTCCTGTATCACTTGTTTCACCTAAAGCAAAGTTGTTGTGATTCCTACAACTGCTTTAACATATCTCCAAACCTGTGAAGCAATTTTTCCTGTGACAAACAGGTGATCTACAGTTTCACATTGTTTAGGATAACAACAATAGCATTTTCCTTCGATATCAATCCCAATCCTTTTCACTATATCCCCTACTGGTAGTTTGCATTTCCACAATCTTCAGAAAAAGAATATGATTTTGAAAGGAAAACCTGGTATCCACATGCTTTTGTATATATCAGACTTCACAGATTTCCTTCTTAAGAGCTCCCATGCACTTCCAACTGTAAATTTACCAGATGCTGTCATCATTCACCTTGGTTTATCCCATTCTTCTGTAGATTCATGAAAGTCTAATCTTCCAGTATATGATCAACAATATTAGTAGGAAAAAGCTATTGTAGTTTACTCATGTTCCACCCATCCTGATTTCTCAGTTCCTTCACATCTTGTACTGTTTCATCCACAACAAACTCATCAAGAACTAAGTAGTATAGAGCTCTAAGTTTTGTCCAATTATCAAACCAGATATTAGCATTTCCACTTCTTGGCTCCCACCACATTTCATGCTTCATGTTGTCTCTAGCTTCTAACATCATCTTCCAGGCCTGAGAGCCTCCTTTCCAAGGCACATACTGAGGGTATTGCCTTTTACAATAGTTGTTCCATATATAGTTTGACCATAGAGTATTTGTACTTCTGAATTTCCACCTGAGTTTAGCAAATAATTCTTTAGAAACATCAAATAAGGATCTGAAGTCAACTCCACCTTCCTCCTTTGGCAAGCACAGATTTAACCATGAAGACCAATGTCTTCTTCTTCCTTTTTCATTATTATTCCAGAAAAATCTTGCAAATACCCTATGCAGGTCATATATAACACCCTTTGGAGGTCTGATAGCTGAGAGTAGGTGAATTGGCATACTCAACAAAACACTGTTGATCAAAACAACTTTATCTCCAAAAGATAAAAGTCTTCCTTGCCAAGCTGTCAGTTTGTCCTTCACTCTTTTGATCAAGTCATTATAATCAACCTTTCTCTTTCTTGCATGTGTGATTGGGCAACCTAAGTATGTGAAAGGGAAAGATCCCATATTAAAACCAGTAATAGCCTCCACCTGTTGTACTATCACATTTGCAATTTTACTACAGATGTAGAAGGAACTTTTTCCTTTGTTGATAAGCTGCCCTGAAATTTGCTCATACTCCTATAATATTCCCATGATCAGCTGCAATGAAGTATCATCTGCAGATGAGAATATAATAGTATCATCTGCATAAGCAAGATGATTCAAATTAGCACTCCATAGCTTCTAAAGCCATTGTCCTCAAATAAAGAGTTCAATGCTCTAGACAGCACTTCTGCAGACAAAATAAACAAAGCAGGAGACAGTGGATCTCCTTACTTAACATCTCTTATTGAGTGGAAAAAACTAGAAGCCTCTCCATTGAATAGAACTGAGTACCAATTGTTTGCTATCAATCTCCATATCATATCTATAAATACTTCTGCAAATCCCATCTTCCTCAGAACTCTTGCCAAAAAATCCCAGGACACTCTATCATAGGCCTTAGCCATATACAGTTTAAGCACCACATTAGCTGGTTTTCCCCTAAATCTTATATCTTATACCACCTCTTGAGTTAACAGTACATTCTCAATGATACATTTTCCCTTTACAAAACCAGACTGATTAGCAGATATCAAAGAAGGCAAAACATTTTCAAGCTTATTCTGCACCTCTCTAGAGATCACTTTGTTAATAAAATTACTTAGACTTATGGGCCTTATATCTGCAAAGGTCTTAATATTATTCTTCTTCGGGATCAGAACTAGATTTGTATAAGTTATGGACTTTGGCAAAGTCTGTCCTTCAAAGAAGACTTTCACTACATTATACACATCAGCCCCCACAATATCCCAGCATACTTGATAAAATGCTCCTATCATACCATCTGGACCACCTGAACTATCCCCTGACAGATTAAAAACTGCCTTCTTAATATCTTCTAGAGTTGGCATGCTGGTAAGTATCTGATTTTTCTCCTGAGTAACCATATTCAGAACATGTTGCAGCAATGAGAAATCTGAAGAGATATCCTCCTGTGTAAACTGATGATGATAAAATTGGGTTGCTTCCTCAGCTAGAGCATCTTCCCCCTTAATCCAACTTCCATCTTGCTTTTTCATCCTTTTGACCTGCAGTCTCTTCCTCCTACCATTTACCATATTATGGAAAAACCTTGTATTCCTATCCCCCTTAGAAAAACAAGTAAAATGAGATTTCTGTCTCCAGAACTCCTCCTCATAATGCATATACTTCTTCAATTTTACTTGTGCTAGTTGTAGTACCATCCTGTTTGCAGGAGAATGATCATCTTTAAAAAGCTATTCTTTAACTCACAATAGCTTCCCTTACTACCGACTGCTTGAAGATATCCCCAAAAGTAGCTTTACTCCATTCTGATAGAACAAACTTAACTTTTGTAAGCTTCAATTTAAAAGTAATGAATTCATCTGCTTCAAAATCAGTATTCCACCCTTGATTCACAACCTCAAAAATGACTCATGTTCTATCCAAAACTTTATAAATCTGAAAGGTTTCCTTACAGGTTGAGATGAATCTCCACAAGTAAGTATAAGAGGAGCATGATCAGAACCGGTTCTAGATAAATGTTCAACTTCCATGTGCCAAACCAATCCTGTAGTTTTGATTTAGTGAGCATTCTGTCCAACCTTTTAAAATACAATCCCTACCAGCTCTACCATTCCACTATGTGAATAAGCTCCCTTTAAAAAAAAACTTCAAATAGTTCACATGAATTCACACAGAATGTAAAATCTTCATACTCATCTGGATAAACAGGTAGACCCCTTATTTTCTTATCTTCATTCATAATGACATTGAAATCCCCTCCCACAAGCCAGGGCACTTCTATTTGATCAGCCAGGTTATACAAGTTATCCCGAAGAGTAATTTTTTTGAATGCTTCACACTTTGTATAAATCATAGTTGTCATAAGAATCTTATTATCCTCCTGAAAACTTAGCTTAACTGTCATTTATAAAGAACCAAATTTTACCATTGTAGTTATGATGTGCATATCTCATGCCCAATCTCCTTCTAAATCTTTGAATGTGTCTAAAATGATGAAATGGTTCCTTCAAAGTAACGATGGAGAATTTATGATGCCAATGTAACATTTGCACTCTATGAAAAGCTTGTTGTGAATTCACAGACATGATATTCCAAAATAGAGTCTTCATAAAGATTTATTGACATTCTTCACAGCTCTATTTGACAATATTCTTATAGGCTGAATATCCACTATACTTTGTTGTTTGCCCTTCTTACACCCTTTCTGCATGGACTTTGGAGAAATATCAGCTTCCTTAGTTATATGATTAAACACCTGCTTTATGGCTTCCTCATCTACCTCATATTTAGCATTGCTACCTATTTCAAGCTGCTTAGGTAATGCCATATCTGATAGATTATGGGACACTACATCATGCAGTTCCTTCTGTTACACCTTGGAAAATTTCATGTCGTTGTGCGGTAAATAGACTAACGCAGAGTGAGATGTGTATGATGTCCTTACAAGTAAGAAGGGGTAGTTGATAGTTCTATTTAAGATTCCAAAGACATTTGAGGAAAGAGAAGAAAGCTCGTGGGAGATAGTTAAGGTAGAGAATACCTTACCCTTAATACAAACGTACCAACAAGTATTCCTGGTGATTTGCGGGGTTAGAAGTTAAACGGGTCGAATTGGCGAAATCCAAACAGAATTAAGAAAATTCTGCAGACACCAGTCACTGTCGACGGGTCGTCGACATGTCGACGGACCGTCACAGTGCACCGTCAACATGTTCCTACAGCCTGAGATCTGCAGGCGCAATTCGACGGGTCAAGTCGACGGATCGTAGACACATCAACGGGACCGTCGACCCGACCGTCAACATGTTTTTGCAATCAGAGATTCCCAGGTGTAAGTCAACGAACCAAGTCGGCGGACCATCGACACGTCAACGGGTCATCGACCTACTCGTCGAACCGCTTTTCTAGAACTTTCCAGTTCCAGCTATAAATAGACAAGTCACGCCCCAAATTTTCAGATTTCATTCTCTCTCCAAGTCTTGAAGGTTCTAGAATAGGAGGATATGGAGTGCAAATATGGAAATAGTGATATTCTTGAATGATGACTTGACTTGAATAATAGTTCTTGACATGTCATAAGTGTAATCTTGTGGTGAATAATACAAATGATGTTAAAGGAGTATTATATAATAGTGAATATGATGTTGTACTATAGGTATGGTTATGGATGATTTTGGAAGGTGGATTTAAGAAGTAAACAATGTTTAACTGGAAGAATTTATTGATAATGTTATTATGGGTATTCTTATTGACGTTTGAGGGTTGTCTTATTTTATGGAAGAAGTTGTCGAAACAAAGGAAATATCACCAAATTTTCATTAACTCCTAGTTGCTTTAGCTTAAGCTTAAGTATGTTCCAGTTGTCTAATCTTAGTACAAATTCCCTAAAAGGTAGAATCGCGAGCTCGAAAGGCAAGCAAGTAGGCAATAGAGTTAAAAAGATATAAAGGTATGTAAGACTAGCCCTTTCTTCAAAGGCATGATTCTTATATATATTGTGATTTCTTTCCGGTAATTCCCATGACCTTCTTACATTCCAAAAAACGAACACTAAAGGTTATTAATAGTTTCCTATGAGAAGAAGATGATATATGCTTTATGATGATGATGATTCCCTCACATAATTTTCTTGATGATACTCATTGTTGTCTATCTCACCTCCTAACTTTAGTTCCTCCAAGGTGAGATTTAATGATGATAAATGTCCCATAACATAATCGGAGGTTAACGACATTACGTCACTCCGATATAACCGTAACTATTGCTTAAGCTCTCATATATGTTTTTGTAGTATATGATATGTATATATAAACGGAAATATGGATATGTATGTATGGGATAAGGGGAAAAGGATGGGGCGTTATATACGCGTAACCACCTAATCAGCTGGCACATTATGATATTGTCCCGGACGCGGGATACATGAATAAATGGATCGGGCCGTTCATTTGGCGGCAATGCATATATGTATATTGATGATATATCATATGGATCGGGCCGTTCGTTCCGCGGAAACATACACACATGTATATATTTAGAGAGAGAGATAAGTAAGTACAATGGGTATAAGATATATGGATCGGGCTGCACGTACCGCAACATCAGTAAATATGTATGTATGTGTACATGCAAATATTAAAGAAAGTTAACATGCATGGTTTAACCTTAAAGGACAGTTGGTACAGGTTACTTATCTACTCTCTATTTCTTTACTTATTTATGATTGTTGGTATTATCATTCATGGCTAACATACTCAGTACAAAGTTTGTACTGACGTCCTTTTCTTTTATGGATGTTGTGTTCATAGCCACAGTAGACAGGGGGATGGTCCAGATCCTTAGGAGCCAGATTAGCTTTGCGCAGGAGCACTTCCCTACTCCGAAGGTGTAGTTTTTTTATATATATATTCTTTTGTGTATATATTCGGGCACGATGGGGTCCTGTCCCGTCCTTATGTTCAGTACTCCAGTTAGAGGCTCGTAGATACATATGTGTGGGTAGTAGATGTCTTATGATCACCCCAGTGTATATTGTTATATATCATTTTGCAGCCGCAAGGGCTTATGTGTGTGTGTATATATATATATATATACACACACACACACGTGTGTACAGGTTGGGTAGTCAGCTCCAGGTACCCATCATGGTCCGCTGGTTGGGTCGTGACAAAAGTGGTTTCAGAGCAGTTCTGTCCTAGGGTGTGTCTACGAGCCGTGTCCAGCAGAGTCTTGTTTATGGGTGTGAAGCATGCCACACTTATAAACAAGAGGTTGTGGGGTATTTAGGAATAATGACCCTTTTTTTATTCTCCATAGATCGTGCAATAGAGCTATGATATAAGACCTCTCCCTTTTCTAATTGTGTGTTATGATTTCAACGATGCCTGTAAAGGGAAAGGCAACGGCCGCCCAGAAGGGCAAGACTGCTGCAGAAAGACAGGTTGAACAGGAGCCGCCAGTACATGTAGAGGAGGGTGAGTGCCATAATGAGGCTGCATCTCACACCTCTCACACTCCGCCTATTTCGGAGGAGCACGAAGGGGCTCTAGCTCCAGTTTGAGTGCTTCTTATCCCTCCATCGGGCGCTTCGGGTCAACGGATGACCGAGGACATTCAGTTGTTGACACAGCTAGTTGCCACCCAGGCTCAGCGGCAGAGTGTAGGTCCGGGTGACAGAGTTACTAGTGCAAGAGCCCGTGATTTTATGAGTTTGAACCCGCCGGAATTTTTCGGGTCAAAGACGGATGAAGACCCGCAAGGTTTTATAGATGAGATGTTGGGGACGCTGAGGATTATACATGCTTCCGATACTGAGTCAGTGGAGTTAGCGTCTTATAGATTGCGGGATGTCGCTGTTCTATGGTATAATAATTAGATAGCCTCGAGGAAGGAAAATGCACCTCCCCCGGTTTGGCAAGAATTTGTAGATGTCTTCCTTTGTCATTATTTTCCACTCGAGGTTCGAAGGGCCCGAGCGGACATGTTTCTGAATCTAAAGAAAGGAAATATGAGCGCTCGGGAGTATAGTCTCCACTTTAACTCATTGGCTAGATACACTCCCACTATGGTAGTCGATATGGGAGATAGAGTACATAGATTTGTGAGTGGCTTAGGGCCACATTTGTTCAAAGATTGTTTGACAGCTTCATTGCAGGAGGGGATGGACATCTCCCGTATCCAGGCCCACACCCAGAATTTAGAAGAGCAGCAACAACCACAAAGGGTTGAGGGCAGCATTGATAGAGGGCAGAGTAAGAGGGTCAGATCTGCCGGTGCTAGTAGTGAGTATAGAGGGGGTCAGCGGCAACAATATTCCAGATATTCGGGCCAGGTCGCAACTATTGTACCTTTTCGATTTGCGGGTGTTACACTCCATAATAATCTGTGCTACTATATTAAAACAAGAAAGAATGAGTTAAGAAGGTTCAAGGAAAGTTAATCGAGTTAGTAAGAATATCGTTATATGTACATGGTTTCCTTAAGTATCCCAAGGCGACACGGTTAACTAAAGGGTGTGGAATCGCGCTATGAGTATGTATATGAGGTAATGCGAGTGACCTTTTAAAGTAATTGAGATTATTAGTAATGATATAGAGGATGGACAAAAGATATGAATATACTTTTGCGATTGGAGTTTCGTCAAAGCTTTGTGAGTTCTCTAGTTATGCTTAAGGTTATTGTGATTCTCTGGACCCTTCGAGATGTGTATATAGATTTTTATTGATGTATATAAGTGTGTATATGTATGCATAATAGGTTACATAAGGTTGGAAGAGGATTAGAAGTTAAACAAAATGAATCGGAAGAACTTCAGTAAAATTTCGGATCCGATTTTAGTCTATATTGTAGGAGGCATATCTCCTTGTATATGAGGAGTTTTAAGGTATTTCAAAAGCCTAAAATGAAGTTCATCGAGTTTAGTTTGTAATTAAACAAACCTCTCGTCAAAATTATATCGGGATAAGGAGACATGGACGATGCAAGTTGGGCTGAGCGGGGATTAAGACTTAAATGTTTACAATTTTTCACTAGTGGCCGTGTGGGCCCCACAAACACATGGCAAAAATCAGATTTTTTCCCATGCTCAGTTGGGGGAACGTGCAAGACCCCTTGGGCAGAAAAGAATATCCAACTTTGTTGACCAAAAGTTGCATGCCAACTCATTTTTCCCAATGCCACAAATTGAACAAGAGAGAGAAGCTCTCATCTTCTCCAACTAGAGAAAGAGAGCCACGGCCATGGAAGCTCCACCACCAAAAAAAAATCAGTTTTCTTCCTCAAATCAACTCCTCATCTAGTGTAAAAGAACGTGTAGTAGTTGTTGGAAAGAAACAAGGAGGTGTAGCACCTCAATAGGGTTGAAGATTCGGCCAAAGTGAAGAACAAGTTATAAGGTAAGAATGATTATTGTTCTTGTGTTGCATGACGATTTGAATGTATAATTCATGCATGTTGTTATTGGATTGTTGTTGTGGTTGAAGTGAGGGGTTGAGCCGTGAGCTTGGGGAAGCCATGGTTGGTTTCATTTTGTATGTATTGTTGGTGAATTGAATGGGTGTCAACATATGTAAATGAACAAAGATTGTAGAAGTTGGTTTATGATGTTGTATGTTGGTATTGGAATGTTTTGTGAGGAAGTTAGTGAACTGTTTTTACTTGATATTTTGATTGTTATTATCATGAATTTCATGATGGAAATGAAGGTGTTTAATGGTTGGAGTTGAAACTAAAATCATTTGTGAGTTGTTGTATGGATTATAGAAATGACGATGTAGTTTAGTTGTGTATGAATTGATGTTGTATTTGTCGTGTGGATAGCTGGTCATAACCTACTGAAAATATATGAAAAGAAGGCATGAAATAATGTGTAAGAATCATAGGTGGTTTGCTTAGTATGTTCGTAAATGTTTGCAAGAATTCCGAACATTGTTTAGGGACTGTTTTGGACATGTTATTGGACTGTTTTGGACATGTTGTGGTAATGGACTGTTTTCTAAAAAGTTTAAATGAGCCATGTGTTGTAGGATTTAATGGAATCATGTTTAATATTCTTGTACATGTATTGGAAGTGGATTGAATGTGTTGTAGTATGGATAAATGGATGAAAATCATGAAGTTGTTGGAGTAGTGTTGTAGCCGTGTAAAGGGACTGTTTTAGAGGAATTTGTGGACTGTTTTGTGTCATATTTTGATTGTTGTTGTTATGAACATTGTGGTATATTGTATGTATATTGAATATGTGAATTTAGGTGTTAAAGAAACAAATCAAATTGAAGTACGCAAGCAGTCCAAAACAGTGGACTGTTTTAAGGTTAGAAGCAAATTAGTGAATGTTGAATATTGATTGTTGCTATGAACGTGTAGTGAAAGTGAATCTTAATGATTCAAGTTGAAATTGAAATGGTTTGTGGGCTGTTATAAGAATAAATATGATGCTGAAACAGTTCCGCTAATCGCATAAGTAATGTTGTAAACGTGTTGTTGTTGTTGTAATTGAAGTTGGAAAATTGCGAAATAGAAATTGTAGTGTTGTGTGTGCTGTTTGGCCGTGAGTATGGGACAGTTTTGAATGATGTATGGACTGTCCAAAGTCCCTTAAATCATGTTTATACAAGTTTGGATTGATACATGAAAGAATGACTAGCAATATTAGCTTGTAGCACTAGTTGGTTTGAATGCGAACGAAACGTCGTCTAAATGTTAAAAAGGGATTGTGAGTGTCAAAATACGTATCGAATTCCCTCGTAAACTAATCATAGCTTGTGATATCTTGATATAGGATAAGTACCATTGGGCAGCAAGTACAAGTTATTATACGACTAAACGCTAAAGGTATGTAAGGCCTATTCCTTTCTTTTCTTGGCATGTCCTAGACGTAAGTATGAAATGATATGAACCTTGGGGTAAATTCTACTCTCTAGTTCCAAGCATGATTTGTGATCCTTTTCATTCTGTAATGTTATTTTCATGAGTTTATTATATGATTGACTAATGAATGATGCATAGAAGTTCCTACTCTTGAATATTTGCACAACTAGAGACATACTTGATCTCAAAGTTATACCATGATTAACGTACGCATGTACATAAAATCTGAGATGTTCCTTGCTATAGTTAGTAATGAGATTTCAAAAAAAATAGAACCGAAGATGAATTGCATATGTGTGGTATCGCCGCTGGATTCTTGGCCGCGGTATTTGTATGTGTGATGTTGCCACTGGATACTTGACCGCGGTATGTGTGATATTGACCGCTGGATACTTGGCCGCGGTAGGTGTATATGTGTATATGTGTGATATTGACCGCTGGATACTTGGCCGCGGTAGTGTATATGTGTATATGTGTATATGTTTATGTTTATGAGGCTATGATTTTACTTACCGAGTCCCTTACAAAAGGGGCGGGACACGATAGATATGTACTTACATATGATATGACTACCTTGTTATGATTACTAGAACTTATGATGAATTATGTGACAAGTAAGTCTTGGGGTTTTTGGTCTTTGTACTGAATCTTATGCTACTCACTTCAGATATGTTTCTATTTACTATATTTCATGCTTTACATACTCAGTACATACTCCGTACTGACCCCCTTTCTTCGGGGGGTTGCGTTCATGCCCGCAGGTACAGACGCTCGTTTTGGAGATCCGTCAGCTTAGGGTACCTATTCAGCTATTTTGGACTGCTCCTTTGTTCCGGAGCTAGCTTGTGGTATAACTCACTTGTGTTGTATTCATATGTGTTTAATTGGGTACGGCGGGGCCCTGTCCCGCCATATGATACAGTCATTACTCTTAGAGGTCTGTGGACATCTTTGTGGGTCTGTATGTAGTTGTTGATGCGTTGTATGACTATGACTTATGTTTGGGGCGTACCCATTTGTAATGGCAGCCTTGTCGGCTTGCATATATATGTATGTTTGGTATGTTGCATATCGTGGCAGCCTTGTCGGCTTGCGTAGAAAGATATATGTTGTTGTTTAAAAATTGTAACTCCTCAGGAGACAGGTGCCTACGACATACAAAAAACCATTGACAGCTTTAAAACAACACCATACCTTTTTATACAAATAAGTTCATGACATACAAGTTATAAATGATTACTGTTAACCGGCAATATGAGTGTCCAATTCGGGCACTAGTCACGGCCTACGGGGTTGGGTCGTGACAGTGGGCAGGAGATTTGATCGCCCCATTTATTCCGGGCCGGAATCCCTTGTACCACATGGTATGTAGATTTTGAAGAAGAGTATAAATAAGACAAAGGAGTTTTCATAATTTCATTTTTTTTATCATAAATAATTGCCAACAAGAATTTGGTTCTTTTTATGAACTTGATATCGATAAATCTGCGAATCTAGAAATTCATTTCGGCCAATTAAACATTCTCGAACTGTTTCTTTTTAAGTACCAAAAATATTTGTGCCAAAATAACAGATGCCAAGAAAACAAAAGTCCTTCTTGGCCCATGGATTCAGCAGTAGTTTGAAAGGTTGCCCTATTCGGGAATCTCCGAATCTATGCTTATTTTCAACTCCCCGAAGCATTTCGTCGATTACTACGCCCTTCCTCGTCTCTGGGTGCCTAGGTATCCACCGTAAGCCTTTCCTTGTTTGAACCTCGCCCTTCACTTTTAAGGCTATGCCATCCTAAGGTGCTGCTAAATGGATGGATCTTATCAACGTCCATGAATGAAATCATAGATCGAACCGCCGAATCAGAAAAATTGATTCATGGATCTCTTGGTTCGAGAAATCAAAATAAGAGGCTCGAACCATTTCTTCTGACTTTTTTTCAAATTCGATAAATATTCAGAGTATCCTTTCCTATTTTATCCCTTTGAATTCCATATTCAAAGTTGCGATCGGATCTATTCATTAAAAAGAATCGATTCATACATTTCTTATATACCTATAGGTACTATATTGGATTTGAGCGACTGCCTCCATTATGTTGTTGCTAGCAAATACCACTATTTTTGGTTTTGGATTTTCCAAATCATTCCCGCAGGAGATCCGGACCCATTGTTTTCTAACCATTCGAGAAAAAGATTAGAGGTTCAGGTTCCCAGTACCGGGGTGATTCCAGCCAGATGCGGCTGCCTGTACCACGGTGTAATCAGTGTGGTAGGCCACATTCGGTACAGTTCTGTTTAGGTTCAGGTGCCTGTTATGCCTGTGGTCAGGTTGGCCACATAATGAGTGATTGTCCATTGAGGAGCGGCCGAGATAAGGCACAGCCCACCGGATCAACGATTGGTTCTTCTTCGTCTGTGTGCCCTCCTGAGTAGACCTCCCAGACTCCAGTAGGCCGTGGTAGGTGTCACGACCCAGCTAGGGGCGAGACGGGTACCCGAGGCTAGCCACCGAACACCACTCGTTCTACTACTCATCTTACTCATTAAATGCTCTTTTATCAACCTTGTACTTAAATTGTAGGAAAATCATATTTTATATGGAAATATAAATACTTTTATATACATATGCCTCTCGGCCATCAAAATAATATATACATATAATAGCACCTCGTGAGACCATCTAACCCACACTGCGCATCTACGAGCCTCTACTGGAGTGCTACACATAAGGACGGGACAAGACCCCATCATGCCCAAAAATACATATATATGACTATACGCAAAAAGGATCATCATGAGCACCTCCGAACAAGGGAGTTCTTTCAATCAGCTGACAGCTACTATGGATCTGGGTCGAGCTCTCCTCCCTGTCTACCTGTGGGCATGAACACAGCGTCCAAAGAAAACGAACGTCAGTACGAACATTGTACTGAGTATGAGAGGCATAAATAAGGAAATAGGGCAATGATATAAAAGAAGTATTAATATGGAATAAATGTATCTGACTATCAAGTGTAAAAGAGATCATGCATGCTGGCTTACTCATAATCAACATCATGTCATGTATGCATAATGTATAAGCTTCCCGCCCATATAGGTACGGTGTAGTAATATATAAGCTACCCATCCATATCGGATCGGTGTGATAATCATAACATTAGCCTGCGTCCAGGCCTCCTGCGTCCGGGGTATCATCTCATGTCGCCCACTAGTGGTGTCTGCCCATGCCATTTGGCCATGGTGTATCGTATAGCTGCCCGCCTTAGCAGTGACTGCCCGGCCAAATAGGCGCGGTGTTATATCATCATCATACATGCTCATCATCATACACTTATCATAATACATACATAATGCTTATGAACAACTTTACTTTATCGGGGTGGCGTAAGGTCAGGATTCCCTCGATTTTATTATGGAATAACCATTGACATTCTTCCTCACCTTGAAGGAATTAACACATAAGGTGAGTGTAAGCAATAAATAACATCATGTCATATCTTTTATCTTATATAGTCTTGAATGGAATTACTCCTCTAGCACCATAACCCTACTTCACTTCCTTTGGGTTTTCTTAAGAGAGATGAACTTTAGCTAGGTTTCATACACTTTATTTCATGGATTTGGTGTTATTGATCATGGATTTCCCTTGGTTTTCTTGTGATGAAGAGTAGAGAGCATTCTAGAGGTTTCTTGAGAGAAATATCATGGAAATGAAATGAATTGAATGAGCTTAGGTCTCCTTTTAATGACTTAAAATCTGATCCGGAATGAACAGTAGCTGAAGTGCACAGTGGTCGTAAACCCAGTTTACGGTCCGTATTCCAGTTTGCGGGCCGTATTTCATGGTCGTATTTAAGCATATCAAAACCAGAAAGGTATGCTGGGGATCATGGTGATTTACGATCGCAGTTTACGGGCCGTATTTCAATTTACGGTCCGTATTCCAGGTCGTATTTAACCATTTAAACAATTGACAGAAAGTTGAAGTTTTGTGAGTTGAAATACGACATGGTGTTTTACGGGCCGTATACCACTTTACGGTCCGTATTTCACTTTACGGTCGACTGGGCCAAAGTGCAAATCTGCGACTTTCATGTCTTCAGAACTTATAATTAGTCATTGTGGAGCATACCTTATCCCGCCTTTGAAATCTTACTTAGGGTCGTCAAACGCCATTCCCTTCTGATTAAAACACCATATACCCGTATTCTTCGTTAGTCTATTCGTGGAACGTTCACGGGGAAAGTTTCGAGGTGTAACACTCTTCCCCCCTTTTTGAACATTCGTCCTCGAATGTTAAACACTCGAGATTCTATAAAAATTTCGCTAGAGTTTCCCCTGTAATACGGTACTACCATCCTGTCACAATAACCCATATTATCATTGCCTCACAAGGCCACAACACAATAAAATTCTAAGAAAGACTTACGATAGCTCTCGCAAGCAGGGGATATAATATCTGAATAATGATAGAAATAGGGGTGTTCAGGTACTCTAATTATTACATTTCATTTATTGCATACTTACCTTATATTGTTGGCGTGCCATCTTGAGTCTCTTCTGGGGTTGAAATAAATGCGGGTACTTGGACTTCATACTTTCTTCCGCTTCCCAAGTCATTTCTTCTCGGTTATTGTTTCGCCACAAGACTTTAACTGAAGCTACCTCTTTATTTCGGAGTCTTTGCACTTGCCTGTCTAGAATAGCAATAGGCACCTCTTCATAGGTTAGCTTTTCTGTCACTTGCACATCATCTGTGGGGAAAATCTTTGTGGGATCTCCAATACACTTGCGGAGCATCGAAACGTGGAAGACTGGATGGACTGATTCAAGCTCCGAAGGCAAATCCAATTCATAGGCTACATGACCCACCTTGCGGATAATCCTATAGGGTCCAATGTATCCAGGACTTAGCTTCCCTCTCTTGCCAAATCTCATCACCCCTTTCATTGGCGATACTTTCAAAAATACCCAATCACCAACTTGAAATTCCAAGTCTCGTCGGCGATTGTCTGCATAAGACTTTTGGCGACTTTGGGCTGTTAACAATCGATCTCGGATCACCTTAACCTTTTCCACCGCTTGCTGAATCAATTCAGGGCCTGCTAGTTGTACTTCTCCTATTTCAAACCATCCGATTGGGGATCTACATTTCCTTCCATATAAAGCTTCATACGGAGCCATTTGAATACTGGAATGATAGCTATTGTTATACGCAAATTCGATTAACGGTAAATGATCATCCCAACTTCCATCGAAATCCAGCACACATGCTCATAGCATATCTTCCAAGGTCTGAATAGTATGCTCGGCTTGTCCATCTGTCTGCGGATGAAATGCCGTGCTAAGCTTCACTTGAGTGGCTAGACCTTCTTGGAAGGACTTCCAAAACATGGCTGTAAACTGTGCTCCTCTATCTGTAATAATAGATAAAAATGGGATTTGCAGAGTAGGATACGAAATATTTATATACAATGAAAAGCCCCTATAATCAGAGTATGTTGTTCTAACTGGGAGAAAATGGGCCGCTTTCGTCAATCTATCCACGATCACCCATATAGAATCATACCTGCCGCGGGAACGAGGTAACCCCAAAATAAAATCCATGTTAATTGTTTCCCATTTCCAAGTAGGGATTTCCAGTGCTTGCAATAAATCTCCTGGATTTTGGTGTTCAATCTTTACCTGCTGGCAATTTGGACACTGTGCTACAAATTCCGCTATATCTCTCTTCATGCCATCCAACCAATACATTACCTTGAGATCATGTTACATTTTGGTTGCACTTGGGTGAATAGAATATCGAGAACAATGTGCTTCTTCTAGAATTCGTGAGCGCAATTCTGCCACATTCGGCACACATAGCATGTTTCGGTATCTAAGAATTCCATCCATTGAAACTTCAAATGAAGACTTCTCTTTTCCATGAGATATGTCTCTGTAAAGACTCAATTGGGGATCTTCATATTTCCGTTCTTTCACTTCCATATCCAAGGACGAAGTTGTGGGATCATTGATACTAATCCCTGCGTTACCTGAATCAATTACACGTACTCTCAAATTAGCTAATTGGTGGAGCTCATGAACCATCTCTTTATTTTCTGGAGGGACTTCACATAAACTGCCCATTGACCGGCGGCTAATCGCATCAGCTACTACATTCGCTTTTCCAGGGTGGTACAAAATGGTTACATCATAATCTTTTAACAATTCTAACCACCGCCTCTGCTGCAGGTTCAACTCCTTTTGCTTGAATATGTATTGAAGACTTTAGTGATCTGTATAGACATGAACTTGCACACCATACAAATAATGCCTCCATATTTTTAAGGCATGAATAACCGCAGCCAATTCGAGATCATGAGTTGGAAAATTCTTTTCATGTTTCCGTAATTGTCTCGAAGCATATGCAATAACTTTACCATGCTGCATCAATACGCATCCTAATCCGACACCGGAAGCGTCACAATATACTACATAGCCATCTGACCCTTCTGGAAGTGTTAAGATCGGAGCTGAGGTCAATTTGTCTTTCAACTCTTGGAAACTACGCTCACAAGCATCATTCCACTGGAATTTGGCTGACTTCTGGGTTAGCTTCGTCAATGGGGCTGAAAAAGATGAAAATCCCTCTATGAACCTCCAATCATACCCTGCCAACCCCAGAAAACTACGAACTTCTGTAGGAGTCATAGGCCTTGGCCAAGTCTTCACAGCTTCAATTTTCTGAGTGTCGACTCGAATGCCATCATCTGAGATAACATGGCCAAGAAATGTCACAGAATTTAGCCAGAACTCGCACTTTGAAAATTTTGTATACACTCGTCTTGCTATCACGGGATCACCAACCGGAGTAGATACCTCGAAAGGTTTGATTGGCTCTGGTTTCACCCCAATACAATCAACAACATATGGAGTAATATAAGAAAGAGTAGACCCTGGATATATCAGTGCATATGCATCACATGAGAATATAGACAATGTACCTGTAACCACATCCGGGGAGGACTCAAGATCCTACCATCCGGCTAAAGCATATACACGGGGCTGAGTGGCACCTGAAGTAGATGTTGCCCCTATGCCTCTACCTCGGCCTGCTAATATCTGAGGAGTCTGCCCTGCCGAGCGCGCTGAGGAAGAACCAGCTGCTGAACCTGTAGGCTGAGTACCAACTCTACCACCCAATGACGGGCAATCTCTCATCATGTGCCCAACCTGGCCACAAGTATAACAAGCGTCTGAACCCTGGCAATACTTTCCGAAATGTAATCTACCGCACTGGCTGCATCGCGGTACGGGGGGTCTCCTCTGGCTATAATCTTCCCTAAACTGGGAATCTGAGGCCCTCGAACTCTGACCCTGTCCTGAACGGAAGGAGAGATCAAATCTCCTACCTGCAAATCGAGGAGGTGCACTAGTCACCGACTGGCCTAAGTACCTAAAGTATGTCTGTCTTGATCCCCCTCTGTAATCACTGCCTGTTCCCATAGATCTAGCCCTCTTACCTTGCCTTCTATCACTATCACGATCACTTCTTTGTGGTTGTTGTCGCCCCTCTAAATTCTGAGCATGGGCCTGTATTCGGGAAATATCCATCCCGTCTTGCAAGGAAGCCGTTAAAAAATCTCTGAATAAATGTGGCCCTAGGCCACTTACAAATCTATGTACCCGGTCTCCCATGTCGGCTACCATAGCCGGGGCATATCTAGCCAAAGAATTAAATTGCATGCTATACTCCCGGGCACTCATATTTCCTTGGCTCAGATTTAGAAACCTATCCGCTCTAGCTCGGCAGACCTCAGGTGGTAAATAGTGGCGAATAAATGCATCCACGAATTCTTGCCAAAATGGAGGAGGCGCATTCTCTCCTCTTGATAATACCCAGTTGTTGTATCATAAAACTGCCACATCCCGGTGTCTATAAGATGTCAACCCCACGGATTCAGTTTCGGAGGCATGGACAATCTTCAATGTCCTCAACACCTCATCTATGAAACCTTGCGGGTCCTCATCCGGCTTTGACCCAAAAAACTCCAGAGGATTTAGACTCATAAAATCACGGGCTTTGGTACTTGCTGCCCGATCACTTGAACTCGCATTTTGTCGTTGTGCCTGTGCGACGACCAATTGCATCAATAAATGAATGGCCTCGGTCATTTGTTGACCCGAAGTGACCGGTGGAGGAATTGGAGCTGGAGCTCCTCCTTGTCCTTCCACATTAGGCAGGGTAGAAGAAGTGTTAGACAAGGCCTCATTATGTGATTCACCTTCTTCTATATTCATCGAAGTCTCTCTTTCTACCCGCCTCTTTGCCGTAGTCTTGCCCTTGTAAATGGCTGTATCCTTTCCCTATAGCGGCATTCTGAAATCATAACACACTATTAGGGAGGATAAAATCTTATACATGGCTCTATCGCACGATCTCATAGGAAGAAGAATGGCCATTTTTCCAAAATGCCCTGTAGCCTCTTGTTTATATGGCGCGCAACACACCATAAACAAGACTATACTAGACACGACTCGTAGACACTTCCTAGGACTGAACCGCTCTGATACAATTTTTGTCACGACCCAGCTAGGGGCCGTGCGGGTACCCGGGGCTAGCCACCGAGCACCACTCGTTCTACTACTCATCTTACTCATTTAATGCTCTTTTATCAACCTTGTACTCAAATTGTAGGAAAATCATATTTTATATGGAAACATAAATGCTTTCATATACATATGCCTCTCAGCCATCAAAATAATATATACATATAATAGCACCTCGTGAGACCATCTAACCCACACTGCGCATCTACGAGCCTCTACTGGAGTGCTACACATAAGGACGGGACAAGACCCCGTCATCCCCAAAAATACATATATATGACTATACGCAAAAAGGATCATCATGAGCACCTCCGAACAAGGGAGTGCTTTCAATCAGCTGACAAGTACTACAGATCTGGGTCGAGCTCTCCTCCCTGTCTACCTGTGGGCATGAACACAGCATCCAAAGAAAACGGACGTCAGTACGAACATTGTACTGAGTATGAGAGGCATAAATAAGGAAATAGGGCAATGGTATAAAAGAAGTATCAATATGGAATAACTGTATCTGACTGTCAAGTGTAAAAGAGATAATGCATGCTAGCTTACTCATAATCAACATCATGTCATGTATGCATAATGTATAAGTTGCCTGCCCATATAGGTACGGTGTAGTAATATATAAGCTGCCCGTCCATATCAGATCGGTGTGATAATCATAACATTAGCCTGCGTCCAGGCCTCCCGCGTCCGGGGTATCATCTCATGCCGCCCACTAATGGTGTCTGCCCATGCCATTTGGCCATGGTGTATCGTATAGCTGCCCACCTTATCGGTGACTGCCCGGCCAAATAGGCGCGGTGTTATATCATCATCATACACTTATCATAATACATGCATAATGCTTATGAACAACTTTACTTTATCGGGGTGATGTAAGGTTGTGATTCCCCCGATTTCATTATGGAATAATCATTGACATTCTGCCTCACCTTGAAGGAATTAACACATAAGGTGATTGTAAGCAATAAATAACATCATGTCATATCTTTTATCTTATATAGCTATTCATAGACATAGGCTTGTAGCTTTCTGGGATATAGGAACTCATGAGGAGGAAGGAAAATCATGCCATTAGATAGAAAGGACTAGCCTCACATACCTTTGACATTTAACTAAGCTATTGCTTGCTTGTTCTCCTTCAATGTCACGTTTCTACCTTCAAAAGAGAATTCGCACTAATGTTAGTTAATTCGACTATAAAAACGCGTTACTAATTCTATGGAAAATTTGGGCAGTACTTCCTTTGTTTATACCACTTTTCCCATATGCTATATCAACTCCCACACGCTCACAACAACATTCACAATATTGCAATCAGCGATCGTCATTAATACACATTGACCACAATCCACCATTTCCCTTCAATTTCTCCACATTTATGGTTATAGCTTACTATCGCGTTTCCTCATATATAATACTTATTTCATGGTCTAAATGTCATTTATAACGTATTCATAATCACAACACTCCAACATTCATAATTCAACCCAACTACTATCCAACCATGACACTATTCACCCATGAATGACCCATTTCCTATGTCTTTTTACAATTCAAGTATCTTAACCTTCCAATACCTTAAACAACATGGTTTAGTCATGAAACTTACCTTAGATGATGGTTGAACAAGTCTTGAATGGAATTACTCCTTTAGCACCAAAACCCTACTTCACTTCCTTTGGGTTTTCTTGAGAGAGATGAACTTTAGCTAGGTTTCATACACTTTATTTCATGGATTTGGTATTATTGATCATGGATTTCCCTTGGTTTTCTTGTGATGAAGAGTAGAGAGCATTCTAGAGGTTTCTTGAGAGAAATATCATGGAAATGAAATGAATTGAATGAGCTTAGGTCTCCTTTTAATGACTTAAAATCTGATCCGGAATGAACAGTAGCTGAAGTGCACAGTGGTCGTAAACCCAGTTACGGTCCGTATTCCAGTTTACGGGCCATATTTCGTGGTCGTATTTAAGCATATTTAAACCAGAAAGGTATGCTGGGGATCATGGTGATTTACGATCACAGTTTACGGGCCGTATTTCAATTTACGGTCCGTATTCCAGGTCGTATTTAACCATTTAAACATTTGACAGAAAGTTGAAGTTTTGTGAGTTGAAATACGACATGGTGGTTTACGGGCCGTATACCACTTTACGGTTCGTATTTCACTTTACGGTCGCCTGGGCCAAAGTGCAAATCTGCAACTTTCAAGTCTTCAGAACTTATAATTAGTCATTGTGGAGCATACCTTATCCCGCCTTTGAAATCTTACTTAGGGTCGTCAAACGCCATTCCCTTCTGATTAAAACACCATATACCCGTATTATTCGTTAGTCTATTCGTGGTACATTCACGGGGAAATTTTCGAGGTGTAACACTCTTCCCCCCTTTTGGAACATTAGTCCTCGAATGTTAAACACTCGGGATTCTATAAAAATTTCGCTAGAGTTTCCCCTGTAATACGGTACTACCATCCTGTCACAATAACCCATATTATCATTGCCTCACAAGGCCACAACACAATAAAATTCTAAGAAAGACTTACGATAGCTCTCGAAAGCAGGGGATATAATATCTGAATAATGATAGAAATAGGGGTGTTCAGGTACTCTAATTATTACATATCATTTATTGCATACTTACCTTATATTGTTAGCGTGCCTTCTTGAGTCTCTTCTGGGGTTGAAATAAATGCGGGTACTTGGACTTCATACTTTCTTCCGCTTCCCAAGTCATTTCTTCTCGGTTATTGTTTCGCCACAAGACTTTAACTGAAGCTACCTCTTTATTTCGGAGTCTTTGCACTTGCCTGTCTAGAATAGCAATAGGCACCTCTTCATAGGTTAGCTTTTCTGTCACTTGCACATCATCTGTGGGGACAATATTTGTGGGATCTCCAATACACTTGCGGAGCATCGAAACGTGAAAGACTGGATGGACTGATTCAAGCTCCGAAGGCAAATCCAATTCATAGGCTACATGACCCACCTTGCGGATAATCCTATAGGGTCCAATGTATCCAGGACTTAGCTTCCCTCTCTTGCCAAATCTCATCACCCCTTTCATTGGCGATACTTTCAAAAATACCCAATCACCAACTTGAAATTCCAAGTCTCCTCGGCGATTGTCTGCATAAGACTTTTGGCGACTTTGGGCTGTTAACAATCGATCTCGGATCACCTTAACTTTTTCCACCGCTTGCTGAATCAATTCAGGGCCTGCTAGCTGTACTTCTCCTATTTCAAACCATCCGATTGGGGATCTACATTTCCTTCCATATAAAGCTTCATATGGAGCCATTTGAATACTGGAATGATAGCTATTGTTATACGCAAATTCGATTAACGGTAAATGATCATCCCAACTTCCATCGAAATCCAGCACACATGCTCATAGCATATCTTCCAAGGTCTAAATAGTATGCTCGGCTTGTCCATCTGTCTGCGGCTGAAATGCCGTGCTAAGCTTCACTTGAGTGGCTAGACCTTCTTGGAAGGACTTCCAAAACTTGGCTGTAAACTGTGCTCCTCTATCTGTAATAATAGATAAAAATGGGATTTGCAGAGTAGGATACGAAATATTTATATACAATAAAAAGCCCCTATAATCAGAGTATGTGGTTCTAACTGGGAGAAAATGGGCCGCTTTCGTCAATCTATCCACGATCACCCATATAGAATCATACCTGCCGCGGGAACGAGGTAACCCCACAATAAAATCCATGTTAATTGTTTCCCATTTCCAAGTAGGGATTTCCAGTGCTTGCAATAAACTCCTGGATTTTGGTGTTCAATCTTTACCTGCTGGCAATTTGGACACTGTGCTACAAATTCCGCTATATCTCTCTTCATGCCATCCCACCAATACATCACCTTGAGATCATGATACATTTTGGTTGCACCTGGGTGAATAGAATATCGAGAACAATGTGCTTCTTCTAGAATTCGTTGGCGCAATTCTGCCACATTCGGTACACATAGCATGTTTCGGTATCTAAGAATTCCATCCATTGAAACTTCAAATGAAGACTTCTCTTTTCCATGAGATATGTCTCTGTAAAGACTCAATTGGGGATCTTCATATTTCCGTTCTTTCACTTCCATATCCAAGGACGAAGTTGTGGGATCATTGATACTAATCCCTGCGTTACCTGAATCAATTACACGTACTCTCAAATTAGCTAATTGGTGGAGCTCATGAACCATCTCTTTATTTTCTGGAGGGACTTCACATAAACTGCCCATTGACCGGCGGCTAATCGCATCAGCTACTACATTCGCTTTTCCAGGGTGGTACAAAATGGTCACATCATAATCTTTTAACAATTCTAACCACCGCCTCTGCTGCAGGTTCAACTCCTTTTGCTTGAATATGTATTGAAGACTTTTGTGATCTTTATAGACATGAACTTGCACACCATACAAATAATGCCTCCATATTTTTAAGGCATGAATAACCGCAGCCAATTCGAGATCATGAATTGGAAAATTCTTTTCTTGTTTCCGTAATTGTCTCGAAGCATATGCAATAACTTTACCATGCTGCATCAATACGCATCCTAATCCGACACCGGAAGCGTCACAATATACTACATAGCCATCTGACCCTTCTGGAAGTGTTAAGATCGGAGCTGAGGTCAATTTGTCTTTCAACTCTTGGAAACTACGCTCACAAGCATCATTCCACTGGAATTTGGCTGACTTCTGGGTTAGCTTCGTCAATGGGGCTGAAATAGATGAAAATCCCTCTATGAACCTCCTATCATACCCTGCCAACCCCAGAAAACTACGAACTTCTGTAGGAGTCATAGGCCTTGGCCAATTCTTCACAGCTTCAATTTTCTGAGTGTCGACTCGAATGCCATCATCTGAGATAACATGGCCAAGAAATGTCACAGAATTTAGCCAGAACTCGCACTTTGAAAATTTTGGATACAATTCTCGGGCTCGAAGAATGCCATGAACAATTCGCAAATGATCTTCGTGTTCTGATTCCGTGCCAGAATACACCACAATATCATCAATAAATACTATCACAAATAAGTCTAAGAGAGACCTGAATACATTGTTCATAAAGTTCATTAACACGGCCGGAGCATTAGTCAATCCAAATGACATCACCCAGAATTCATAGTGGTCATATCTCGTTCTGAAGGCCATTTTGGGAATATCCGCTTCTCTAACCCTCACTTGATGATAACCCGATCTCAGATCTATTTTTGAAACCCATTTGGCACCTTGCAATTGATCGAATAAGTCATCAATCCTTGGAACAGGATATTTATTCTTTATTGCCACTTTGTTCAATTGCCTGTAGTCAATACACATTCGTAGAGATCCGTCTTTCTTTCTCACGAACAAGACTGGTGCTCCCCACGGTGATGAACTGGGCCTAATAAACCCCTTCTCGAGCAAGTTTTTCAGCTGCGCTTTTAGCTCTTTTAGTTCCGCTGAAGCCATCCGATAAGAAGAAATAGAAATAGGCTTGGTGTCCGGCAACACATCAATGGCGAAGTCAATCTCTCTTTCTGGAGGAAGACCTGGAAGTTCGTCTGGAAACACATCTGGGAATTCATTCACTACCGGAACTGATTGGAAAATTGGCGGCTTTGACTCGGTATCATGAACCCGAACTAAATGATAAATATAACCTTTGGATATCATCTTCCTTGACTTAAGGTAGGAAATAAACCTAACTTTTGGAGATGCTGTATTACCCTTCCATTCAAGCACGGGCTCTCCCGGAAATTGAAATCACACCGCTTTCGTTCGGCAATCGACATTAGCATAGCACGACGCCAACAAATCCATGCCCATAATTACATCGAAAACTAACATTTCCAACTTAATCAAATCAGTTGTGGTCTGGCGATCACATATCACAGCTACATAATTTTTATACACTCGTCTTGCTATCACGGGATCACCAACCGGAGTAGATACCTCGAAAGGTTTGATTGGCTCTGGTTTCACCCCAATACAATCAGCAACATATGGAGTAATATAAGAAAGAGTAGACCCTGGATCTATCAGTGCATATGCATCACAGGAGAATATAGACAATGTACCTGTAACCACATCCGGGGAGGACTCAAGATCCTACCATCCAGCTAAAACATATACACGGGGCTGAGTGGAACCTGAAGTAGATGCTGCCCCTATGCCTCTACCTCGGCCTGCTAATATCTGAGGAGTCTGCCCTGTCGAGCGCGCTGAGGAAGAACCAGCTGCTGAACCTGTAGGCTGAGTACCAACTCTACCACCCAATGACGGGCAATCTCTCATTATGTGCCCAACCTGGCCACAAGTATAACAAGCGTCCGAACCCTGGCGATACTGTCCGAAATGTAATCTACCGCACTGGCTGCCTCGCAGTACGGGGGGTCTCCTCTGGCTATAATCTTCCCTAAACTGGGAATCTGAGGCCCTCGAACTCTGACCCTGTCCTGAACGGAAGGAGAGATCAAATCTCCTACCTGCAAATCGAGGAGGTGCACTAGTCACCGACTGGCCTGAGTACCTAAAGTATGTCTGTCTTGATCCCCCTCTGTAATCACTGCCTGTTCCCATAGATCTAGCCCTCTTACCTTGCCTTCTATCACTATCACGATCACTTCTTTGTGGTTGTTGTCGCCCCTCTAAATTCTGAGCATGGGCCTGTATTCGGGAAATATCCATCCCGTCTTGCAAGGAAGCCGTTAAATAATCTCTGAATAAATGTGGCCCTAGGCCACTTACAAATCTATGTACCCGGTCTCCCATGTCGGCTACCATAGCCGGGGCATATCTAGCAAAAGAATTAAATTGCATGCTATACTCCCGGGCACTCATATTTCCTTGCCTCAGATTTAGAAACCTATCCGCTCTAGCTCGGCGGACCTCAGGTGGTAAATAGTGACGAATAAATGCATCCACGAATTCTTGCCAAAACGGAGGAGGCGCATTCTCTCCTCTTGATAATACCCAGTTGTTGTACCATAAAACTGCCACATCCCGGAGTCTATAAGATGTCAACCCCACGGATTCAGTTTCGGAGGCATGGACAATCTTCAATGTCCTCAACACCTCATCTATGAAACCTTGCGGGTCCTCATCCGGCTTTGACCCAAAAAACTCCAGAGGATTTAGACTCATAAAATCACGGGCTTTGGTACTTGCTGCCCGATCACTTGAACTCGCATTTTGTCGTTGTGCCTGTGCGACGACCAATTGCATCAATAAATGAATGGCCTCGGTCATTTGTTGACCCGAAGTGACCGATGGAGGAATTGGAGCTGGAGCTCCTCCTTGTCCTTCCACATTAGGCGGGATAGAAGAAGTGTTAGACAAGGCCTCATTATGTGATTCACCTTCTTCCATATTCATCGAAGGCTCTCTTTCTACCCGCCTCTTTGCCGTAGTCTTGCCCTTCTGGATGGCTGTAGCCTTTCCCTTTGGCGGCATTCTGAAATCATAACACACTATTAGGGAGGATAAAATCTTATACATGGCTCTATCGCACGATCTCATAGGAAGAAGAATGGCCATTTTTCCTAAATGCCCTGTAGCCTCTTGTTTATTGATATGGCGCGCAACACACCATAAACAAGACTATACTAGACACGACTCGTAGACACTTCCTAGGACTGAACCGATCTGATATCATTTTTGTCACGACCCAGCTAGGGGCCGTGCGGGTACCCGGGGCTAGCCACCGAGCACCACTCGTTCTACTACTCATCTTACTCATTTAATGCTCTTTTATCAACCTTGTACTCAAATTGTAGGAAAATCATATTTTATATGGAAACATAAATACTTTCATATACATATGCCTCTTGGCCATCAAAATAATATATACATATAATAGCACCTCGTGAGACCATCTAACCCTCACTGCGCATCTACGAGCCTCTACTGGAGTGCTACACATAAGGACGGGACAAGACCCCGTCATGCCCAAAAATACATATATATGACTATACGCAAAAAGGATCATCATGAGCACCTCCGAACAAGGGAGTGCTTTCAATCAGCTGACAACTACTACGAATCTGGGTCGAGCTCTCCTCCCTGTCTACCTGTGGGCATGAACACAGCGTCCGGGGTATCTTCTCATGCCGCCCACTAATGGTGTCTGCCCATGCCATTTGGCCATGGTGTATCGTATAGCTGCCCACCTTATCGGTGACTGCCCGGCCAAATAGGCGCGGTGTTATATCATCATCATACACTTATCATAATACATGCATAATGCTTATGAACAACTTTACTTTATCAGGGTGATGTAAGGTTGTGATTCCCCCGATTTCATTATGGAATAATCATTGACATTCTGCCTCACCTTGAAGGAATTAACACATAAGGTGAGTGTAAGCAATAAATAACATCATGTCATATCTTTTATCTTATATAGCTATTCATAGACATAGACTTGTAGCTTTCTGGGATATAGGAACTCATGAGGAGGAAGGCAAATCATGCTATGAAATTCATGCCATTAGATAGAAAGGACTAGCCTCACATACCTTTGACATTTAACTAAGCTATTGCTTGCTTGTTCTCCTTCAATGTCACGTTTCTACCTTCAAAAGAGAATTCGCACTAACGTTAGTTAATTCGACTATAAAAACGCGTTACTAATTCTATGGAAATTTGGGCAGTACTTCCTTTGTTTATACCACTTTTCCCATATGCTATATCAACTCCCACACGCTCACAACAACATTCACAATATTGTAATCAGCGATCGTCATTAATACACATTGACCACAATCCACCATTTCCCTTCAATTTCTCCACATTTATGGTTATAGCTTACTATCGCGTTTCCTCATATATAATACTTATTTCATGGTCTAAATGTCATTTATAACGTATTCATAATCACAACACTCCAACATTCATAATTCAACCCAACTACTATCCAACCATGACACTATTCACCCATGAATGACCCATTTCCTATGTCTTTTTACAATTCAAGTATCTTAACCTTCCAATACCTTAAACAACATGGTTTAGTCATGAAACTTACCTTAGATGATGGTAGAACAAGTCTTGAATGGAATTACTCCTTTAGCACCAAAACCCTACTTCACTTCCTTTGGGTTTTCTTGAGAGAGATGAACTTTAGCTAGGTTTCATACACTTTATTTCATGGATTTGGTGTTATTGATCATGGATTTCCCTTGGTTTTCTTGTGATGAAGAGTAGAGAGCATTCTAGATGTTTCTTGAGAGAAATATCATGGAAATGAAATGAATTGAATAAGCTTCGGTCTCCTTTTAATGACTTAAAATCTGATCCGGAATGAACAGTAGCTGAAGTGCACAGTGGTCGTAAACCCAGTTTACGGTCCGTATTCCAGTTTACGGGCCGTATTTCGTGGTCGTATTTAAGCATATCAAAACCAGAAAGGTATGCTGGGGATCATGGTGATTTACGATCGTAGTTTACGGGCCGTATTTCAATTTACGGTCCGTATTCCAGGTCATATTTAACCATTTAAACATTTGACAGAATGTTGAAGTTTTGTGAGTTGAAATACGACATGGTGGTTTACGGGCCGTATACCACTTTACGGTCCGTATTTCACTTTACGGTCGACTGGGCCAAAGTGCAAATCTGCGACTTTCAAGTCTTCAGAACCTATAATTAGTCATTGTGGAGCATAACCTTATACCATTGCCTTTGAAATCTTACTTAGGGTCGTCAAACGTCATTCCCTTCTGATTAAAACACCATATACCCGTATTCTTCGTTAGTCTATTCGTGGTACGTTCACAGGGAAATTTTTGAGGTGTAACAATAGGGGTAGCATCCAGTTCAGGTGGCCCCCAGCCCCGTATCTATGCTTTATCCTGACGACAGGATCTGAAGTCCTCCCTTGATGTGGTTACAGGTATACTATCCATATTCTCTTATGATGTTTATGCATTGATTGATCCGGGTTCTATGTTGTCTTACATCATTCCTTATATTGCTGGTCGTATTAGTGTGAAACTAGAGTCAATTAAACCTTTTGAGGTATCCACTCCGGTTGGTGATCCGGTAATAGCCAGACAGGTATACAAAAATTGTGTGGTGGTGGTATGTGATCACCACACTACAGCCGATTTGATTGAACTAGAAATGCTGGATTTTGATGTGATTATGGACATGGATTGGTTGGCCTCGTGCTATGCTAATGTGGATTTTAGAACGAAAATAGTTCGGTTCCATTTTTCGGGTGAGCCAATGCTTGAATGGAAGGGTAACACAGCATCTCCGAGAGGTAGGTTTATTTCCTATCTCAAAGCGAGGAAGATGATTGCCAAAAGCTATATTTATCATTTGGTCCGGGTTCATGACACCGAAGTAAATCCAATCTATTCCGGTAGTAAATGAGTTCCCAGATGAACTTCCAAGCCTTCCCCCAGAATGGGAGAATGATTTCGCTATTGATTTGTTGCCGGATACCAAACCTATATATATTCCCCCCTACAGAATGGCTCCTGCAAAATTGAAAGAGCTAAAGGCGCAATTGAAAGACTTGCTCGAGAAGGGATTCATTAGACCCAGTTCATCGCCATGGGGAGCACCTGTTTTATTCGTAAGAAAGAAGAATGTTTCTTTACGAATATGCATTGATTATAGGCAGCTGAACAAGGTGACGATTAAGAATAAATATCCTCTTCCGAGAATCGATGATTTGTTTGATCAATTACAGGGTGCCAAGTGGTTTTCCAAAATAGATCTGAGGTTAGGCTATCATCAAGTGAGAGTTATTGAAAAAGACATTCCAAAGACAGTTTTCTGAACCAGATATGGTCATTATGAATTTCGAGTGATGTCATTTTGGTTGACAAATGCCCCATCGGTGTTCATGAATTTGATGAATAATGTGTTCATTCCTTTCTTAGATCTATTTGTGATAGTGTTCATTGATGACATTCTAGTATATTCTCGGACCGAAGCAGAACATTCAGATCATTTGCGTACTGTCCTCGGAATTCTTTGGGCTCGTGAATTGTATGCTAAATTTTCGAAATGCGAATTCTTGCTGAACTCAGTAACTTTTCTAGGCCATATCATTTCAGCTGACGGCATTCGAGTTGATACTCAGAAAATTGAGGCTGTGAAGACTTGGCCAAGGCCTACAACACCAACAGAAGGCTGTAGCTTCTTGGGATTAGGAGGCTATTATAGAAGATTTGTGGAAGAATTTTCTTCTATTTCAGCGCCATTAACCAAGTTACTCAGAAATCAGCAAAATTTCAGTGGACCGATGCTTGTGAACGCAGTTTCCAGGAATTGAAGGACAAATTAACTTCAGCCCCAGTCCTGACACTTCCAGAAGGACCGGATGGTTACATTATTTATTGTGACTCCTCCGGTGTCGAGTTGGGCTGCGTGTTGATGCAGCACGGTAAAGCTATTGCCTATGCTTCCCGGCAGTTGCGGAAACATGAAAAGAATTATCCAACTCATGATCTCGAATTGGCTGCGGTTATTCATACACTAAAGATGTGGAGACATTATTTGCATGGTGTCCATGTTGATATCTACACAGATCACAAAAGTCTCTAATATATCTTCAACCAAAAAGAGTTGAACTTAAGGCAGAGACGGTGGTTAGAGCTATTGAATGATTATGATGTGAGTATTTTATATCACCCTGAAAAGGTGAATATGGTGGCTGATGCACTTAGCTGCAAATTGATGGGTAGTCTATGTGATGTCCAGCCAAAGAAGAAAGAATTAGTCCATGAGCTACACCAGCTAGCTAGCCTAGGAGTTCGCTTAATGGACTCGGGCGACACAAGAGTTACTTTGCATAACCCAGCTATTTCATTTCTAGATGTGGAAGTAAAAGAGCGCCAATATGAAGACCCCAAATTGAGCCACTATAGAGACATATTTCTTGAGAAATAAAAGTCACCATTTGAAGCCTTTGCAGATGGAATACTCAGGTATCGAGACAGGTTGTATGTGCCAGATGTGGCCGGACTATGTCGTCAGATTTTGGAAGAAGCTCATTACTCCCGTTATTCTATTCATCCAGGGGCAACCAAGATGTATCACGATCTCAAGTTAATGTATTGGTGGGATGGAATGAAGAAGGATATAGAAGACTTTGTGGCCTAATGTCCCAATTGCCAGCAAGTGAAGATTGAACATCAGAAGCCAGGAGGATTATTGCAAGCGATGAAAATTCCAACTTGGAAATGGGAAGTAATTAACATGGATTTCATTGTGGGCTTGCCTCATTCTCGGCGCAAGTACGATTCCTTATGGGTAATTGTGGACAGACTTACAAAATCAGCCCATTTTCTTCCAATCAAAACTACATATTCAGCAGAAGATTATGCAAGGTTGTATCTTAAGGACATAATGCGACTTCATGGTATCCCAGTATCTATTATCACAGATAGAGGAGCACAATTTACTGCTAAATTCTGGAAGTCTCTCCAAGAAGGTTTGGAAACTCAGGTGAGACTCAGCACAACATTTCATCCACAGACCGATGGACAAGCTGAACGCACCATTTAGACCTTGGAAGATATGTTACGGGCATGTGTGCTAGATTTCGGTGGTAGTTGGGATGATCACTTCCCTCTTATTGAGTTTGCATACAACAACAATTATCATTCCAATATTCAGATGGCCCCGTATGAAGCTCTATACGGAAGGAAGTGTAGATCTCCAATTGGGTGGTTTGAAGTAGGAGAGGTACAACTAATAGGTCTGAAATTGATTCAACAAGCGGTGGAAAAGATCAAGGTTATCAGAGATCGATTGTTGACAGCCCAAAGTCGCCAGAATTCTTATGCGGACAATCGACCACGAGACTTAGAATTCCAAGTTGATGATTGGGTATTCCTGAAGGTATCACTGATTAAAGGCGTGATGAAATTTGGCAAAAAGGGAAAATTGAGTCCTCGATATGTCAGACCTTATAAGATTATACGCAAGGTGGGCCATGTGGCTTACGAACTAGATTTACCTCCCGAGCTTGGATTTGTCCATCCAGCTTTTCATGTGTCAATGCTCCGTAAATGTGTTGGAGATCCAACTAGAATCGTGCCAGTGAAGGATATTCAAGTTAAAGAGAAGTTGATTTATGAAGAGATGCCCATTGTCATACTAGATAGGCAAGTACGGAAGCTTAGAAATAAAGAGGTAGCGTCGGTTAAGGTCTTGTGTAGAAACAATAACTGAGAGGAAATGACTTGGGAAGTGGAAGAAGACATGAAGTCTAAGTATCCGCAGCTGTTTTCACCCCTAGAAGAGGTTCAAGATGAAACGCCATTATCATAAGATATGTGATGCTTTCTTTTAATGCTTTTGGTTGTGTGTGACCATATTTTCTTGCCATTGTGTTGTAGCCCTGTGAGGCGATGTTATTGTGACAGGGTGGTATTACCATATTACAGGGGAAACTCTGGCAAAATTTCTGTAGAATTCCCGAGAACTTAACATTCAAGGACGAATGCTCCTAAAGGGGGGGGGGGGGGGAATGTTACACCTCGAAAAATTTCATGTCGTTGTGCGGTGAATAGACTAACGCAGGGTGAGATGTGTATGATGTCCCTACAAGTAAGAAGGGGTACTTGATGGTTCAAATTAAGATTCCAAAGACATTTGAGGCAAGAGAAGAAAGCTCGTGGGAGATAGTTAAGGTAAGGAATACCTTACCCCGAATACAAATGTACCGACAGGTATTCCTGGTGATTTGCGGGGTTAGAAGTTGAACGGATCGAATCGGCGAAATCTGAACTGAATCAGGGAAATTCTGCAGACACCAGTCACTGTCGACGGGCAGTTGACATGTCGACGGACCGTCACCGTGCACCGTCAACATGTTCCTGCAGACTGAGATCTGCAGGCGCAATTCGACTGGTCAAGTCGACGGATCGTCGACAGGTCAACGGGACCGTCGACCCGACCGTCAACATGTTTCTGCAATCAGAGATTTTCAAGTGTAAGTCGATGAAGTAAGTCGGCAGACCGTCGACACGTCGCCGACTCGCTCGTGAAACCGCTTTTCTGGAACTTTTCAGTTCCAGCTATAAATAGATGAGTCATGCCCCAAATTTTTAGATTTCATTCTCTCTCCAAGTCTAGAAGGTTCTAGAATACTTCTCTCATCATATTATCATATATCCAAGGGAAATCAAGGAGTAAATACCAAGAATTAGTAAAAAATCAAGCATATGGATGCTCATTAGGGTTTGTATAGATCAAGAAGTCCTTTTGTATTAAAGTGGGGTTTTCTTCAAGTGAAGTACTTTCATCCAAAGCCTACTCCTACATCACCAAAGGTAAGTTTATGTTCAATTCATGTTATTAAGAATATTGAGAGGTTAAAAGACTTAGATTATGCAGGGCAGGAGGATATGGAGTGCAAATATGGAAATAGTGATATTCTTGAATGATGACTTGACTTGAATAATAGTTCTTGACATGTCATAAGTACAATCTTATGGTGAATAATGCAAATGACGTTAAAGGAGTATTATATGAGAGTGAATATGATGTTATACTATAGGTATGGTTATGGATGATTTTGGAAGGTGGATTTAAGAAGTAAACAACGTTTAACTTGAAGAATTTATTGATAATGTTATTATGGGTATTCTTATTGACGTTTGAGGGTTGTCTTATTTTATGGAAGAAGTTGTCGAAACAAAGGAAATATCACCAAATTTTCATTAACTCCTAGTTGCTTTAGCTTAAGCTTAAGTATGTTCCGGTTGTCTAATCTTAGTACAAATTCCCTAAAAGGTAGAATCGCGAGCTCGAAAGGCAAGCAAGTAGGCAATAGAGTTAAAAAGATATAAAGGTATGTAAGACTAGCCCTTTCTTCAAAGGCATGATTCTTATATATATTGTGATTTCTTTCCGGTAATTCCCATGACCTTCTTACATTCCAAAAAACGAACACTAAAGGTTATTAATAGTTTCCTATGAGAAGAAGATGATATATGCTTTATGATGATGATGATTCCCTCGCATAATTTTCTTGATGATACTCATTGTTGGCTATCTCACCTCCTAACTTTAGTTCCTTCCAAGGTGAGATTTAGTGATGATAAATGTCCCATAACATAATCGGAGGTTACCGACATTACGTCACTCCGATATAACCGTAACTATTACTTGAGCTCTCATATATGTTTTTGTAGTATATGATATGTATATATAAACGGAAATATGGATATGTATGTATGGGATACGGGGAAAAGGATGAGGCGTTATATACGCGTAACCACCTAATCAGCTGGCACATTATGATATCGTCCCGGACGCGGGATACATGGATAAATGGATCGGGCCGTTCATTCGGCGGTAATGCATATGTGTATTTTGATGATATATCATATGGATCGGGTCGTTCGTTCCGCGACAACATACACACATGTATATATATAGAGAGAGAGATAAGTAAGTACAATGGGTATATGATATATGAATCGGGCTGCACGTACCGCAGCATCAGTAAATATGTATGTATGTGTACATGAAAATATTAAAGAAAGTTAACATGCATGGTTTAACCTTAAAGGGCAGTCGGTACAGGTTCCTTATCTACTCTCTATTTCTTTACTTCTTTATGATTGCTGGTATTATCATTCATGTCTTACATACTCAGTGCAAAGTTCGTACTGACGTCCTTTTATTTTATGGACGTTGTGTTCATACCCACAGGTAGAGAGGGGGACGGTCCAGATCCTTAGGAGCCAGATCAGCTTTGTACAGGAGCTCTTCCCTACTCCGGAGGTGCAATTTTTGATATATATTCTTTTGTGTATATATTCGGGCACGACGGGGTCCTGTCCCGTCCTTATGTTCAGTACTCCAATTAGAGGCTCGTAGATACATATGTGTGGGTAGTAGATGTCTTATGATCACCCTAGTGTATATTGTTGTATATCATTTTGTAGCCACGAGGGCTTATGTGTATATATGTATATGTATGTATATATATATATATATATATATATATATATATATATATATATATATATTGCATTGGTGATTACGTATATATTGGATTGGTGATTACGTATGTACAGGTTGGGTATGATGGTTAGCATGATAAGTGGTGCTCGGTAGTCAGCTCCGGTACCCGTCATGGCCTGCTGGTTGGGTCGTGACACCTTCAAAGGAGAAGGTTTCTTCAGGGATAGAATTTGTTGATCTTAAACTTTTTCCACTAGATGCACATGCAAATCATCAAGTTCCTCCCTTTCAAGTGGATAGGATCCCACTCCATCCTGATTTATTGAAAAATTCAACTGATCCTCCTGTTTGAGCACAATTGGAAGGGGAAGTTCCTTCTGAGTATGCTCCTGATTAAAGACTGTGTTACTTAACTCATGCTCCTGAGCTAACTTGTCCACACATTCATTTAATTTCTGCTTCTCTCCATTTTCTACATGTTCTTGGCTATCTGCTACTTTGTCTCTTCCATCAGAAACTTTCTCTTGAGGATCATCTACATTGTTAGTCTTTCTTCAGGATCCTTATAAGTAACTATCTCAGTACCTGCACTATCTTCTACTTGTTCTTGGCTATCTGCTACTTTGTCTCCTCCATCAGAAACTTTATCTTAAGGATCATCTACATTGTTAGTCTTTCTTCAGGATCCTTATAAGTAACTATCTCAGTACCTGCACTATCTTCTACTTGTTCTTGGCTATCTGCTACTTTGTCTCCTCCATCAGTAAATTTCTCTTGAGAATCATCTACATTGTTAATCTTTTCTCCAGGACCCTTATAAATAACTATCTCAGTACCTGTACTTGCCTTCCCATTCTCATCCTGCATTCCAATATGACCTTCTTCCCAAGTTACATTCAAACTTTCATCAGATTTGTCAACATTATTTGCCTTCTGGGTTAAAACATCTGGTTCTTTGGATGTCCCTACTGAGTCAGTAGAAACCAAATCCTTTGTGTTGTCATTATCCACCCTTTTTTCTACATTGTCATTCAATACTTCAAAATTATTTTGAAGTGTAACTTCTTCTAGCTGCTTGTTTTTCCCTGCATGACCATCCCCCTTCCTCTTCTTTCCCATGTTAGTAGCATTTGGATAAGTAATAACTTTCCCACTAGACAACACATTTGGCAAATATTGCTGCACTGGATACCTCCATCTATTATACCTATTATGCCTTCCTAGATATTGAAATCCCTTATATGTTGTTGCTACTGTTTGTTTCTCAGTTGTCACTTCCTCACTCTTCTTCACTTCTACCTCTCATTCATTAACATCCTCTTTTTTTTTTCCTTCAACTCAGGATGTAACACTCCACACTCTTCCTTTGCATGGCCTTGTAACTTACATTCAATACAATACTTAGGCAAATGATCATACTGAATCTTCACTTTCATAACATTCACTTCCTTGGTTTGGTCATCTTTAATCTCCATCATAACAAACTTAGGAAGATCTAATAATAAATCAAGTTGTACCTTTACCCTAGCACAATTAGGCTTGGTTTTATTAATGGTAGTCATGTCTAATAACAAAGGTTTCCTAACTTCCGATGCTAAGGTAAACAAATATTCCTTAACAAAGTAAGTAGGCAGTAAATAAGGGAAAGATATCCATGCCATTGCAATTGAAGTCTCTTCTTCAACCCTAAAATGGGAGTCATATAGGAGAGGTCTCATCTGATAAGACTTACAATCCTTAGACTTCAACCAAAAGACACTCTTAGAACAGATGTTTATGAAATCTTCTATTAAAGAACATCTAATCAAAACATGTCGATCTCTTAGGAATCCAACTTGACACTTTCCCTTAGCACCACATTGACTTGGAATAATATCTCTCAACTCATCCATCTCTGGCCAACCATATGAGAACTCACCTACAATAGCATGCTTTCAATTATCTATTTACTCCATTCTTGATACTTCTGATGTAGTCAAACGCACCACTGGGATACTATCAACATATTGAACCTCCTTGATAGGAATAGGATTAACAATATGGTTGGTAGTAGGGGTACATTCATGCACAAGAGTCTGCATGTAGGTTGTAGGGCTTGTTTCTGTGACTGAGAGAAGTGGGACAATTGGCTGAGAAACAGGTATTTTCTTGTTGGTAAGGGGAGGGTAGTGAACTAGGTTGGAAGTTGATGGAGGTTGGCCAGCTGCCGTTGACGACTGACCAGTGGTTGGAGTGGCCATAGTTTGAAAATAGGTTTAGTTTAGGGTTTGCATTGGAATAGAAGGAGAGAGAAGAGAGCTTTTACCTAGCCTATAGGATCAATTAGCTCTAAATGATATGATTTATGGTTCGGGCTTGGGGTTCTATAAATAGAAACCCCAGCACTATGAAAAAAAAGGAGAGAAGGAAAAAAAGAGGGTTTGAGAGTTCGAAAAAAAAATTCTTGAAATCTCAGAGCTTTGATTTAGGCATTAAAACTCAAATCCTAGGCTCATAGTAAAATTTTACAAGGTTTGGCCTTTGTTCTAGGATTTAAATCTTCTTTTAGTTCTGAAATATTCATATTTTTCTTCCATTTTTGTGTGGTTTGAGTCGGGGTTGGAAGCACATAGGCTCGAAGTTCAACTCTTGACAAGGTTGCACAATAAAAGGGAAACATTTTATCTTGTTATGGCCTCTTTGTATTTACCTTTAAGTTTTGGATGATGATATGCCTAATTTAGGAGTATGGTTAATTTAGGAATATTGTTGTGCTTAGTTAGCTTGCCGTAACATTATTTTTTCTTTAAAATTGCTTGTCTGGATTATTAAGCATCACTGAGTTGAGCTATGTTAGTTCTGAAGTTTTCTGTGATCATTTTCCTGTAATCTTTCTTGTTTAGTTGAGTGTTGGTTTGTCAAAGTTACAAGGGTGAACATGTTCAACTTAAGTTGATCTCTTGATAAATTATATTGGTCTGTGGTTGTATGTAATGAACATGTGATCATGATTACTAAGTAGTACTTTATAAACCAAGATTAAATGGAGTTTTACTAAGAACCACTAGGATAATAATTCATGTCTTTATCTGGATCATTTACTTGAGTAAGATTTAATTAAGAGTAAAAATGGGAGAAAGAATGCTGAAGTAAGCTCATGGTTTAGAGAGACACTGTTTGTAGTTAAGATTTAGAATTGGTTGTGATATTTTGAGTCATTTGTCGTTTGAAAAAAAAAATAATGATGCTGAAAGTATAAAAGGCATCTGTTGTTTGTTCATTCCTAGTATGAATACTTTGCTTGGTTGTTAGATGTTTGAACTAGATTGTTTATTAGTCATTAATTAGAAATAGGATAAACCTATTTGAATTACAGTAGTTGATCCAACACTAAGTGTTAATATACCCAATCTTGAATGATCTCTCTATGTGGTCTCCTGAATTGATGGGATTAAGTGTTGTTTTTTTGAAGTTTGTCTAACTTTGAATGGTTGTGTGTCATCCTCACAAAACAAAAGTGTTAACTAATCTATCATTCCTTTGATGTACAATTAAGAACCCCTGCCTTATCTTGATTTAATCCGAAGAGATAAAAGAGCAAAGTGAGAAAGAATGAAAATGGAAAATCTGTTTTGTAGTTTGTCAAAGTCCTTTGTGAATGAGTTTATATGTGTAATGTCATCATCATAACTGGAATTAGACATAAGAGGAAAGCAATAATGACCCTTGGGAATTTTAATATGTTTGTTTGCTTCTATCTTGTTTTGTTTGTATATCATTTAGTCCATAAAATAAAGAGTCAGATGTTTGAGGTGTTGCATTAAAAATAGAAGTTTAATTACCTAACCATTAGGAACACCCTGGTGGTGTCACGTGGTTTAGGATGGGGATGGTGTTATGTCCCGTGCTTTCGTATAATTGGAAATCGAGAAATAAACAAGACTTGTTTGTTATAAGGAAATATTTTTGACTTTGGTAAATATGACTATGTTGGTTATGGAATCATAGATGTTAAGACATCGGGGAAGGCCGAGGGTAAATTTGGAATTTCAGAAATTAGTTTCGGGAATTACAAAATGGGACTTTTCATGAATTGGGCCAAGAAAATTGAATATAAAATTGAGGCCCAAAGTTTGTGGGGTGGCCGGCCACTAGGTTGGCCCAAACCCATTTTTAAATGTCATGTGCTATGCACATGACTCCTTGTGATGGATATATATCAAGTCTTGACTTGTAGTTATCAAGTAGTAGATCAAAAAAAAAATTTGAAGAACACCAAGAGAAGAGGCTCTCGGCCGAAATAGAAAAGAAGAGAAAAAAAATTGGCAAGCTTGATCCTAGCCTTAAAAATCTTGATTTTCACATAGTTGTAAAGTACTCAAGACGCTCTCCGACGTGATACAAGTAGTTTGGCGAAAGAGCGACGTTTGCGGCAAATCGGAATTTCAAGAAAAAGGTGAGAAATCTATGTTTTTATGTTATGAAATGGGTTTGTATGTTATAGTGATTGATGTTGCATGAAGATTGTGGGATGGTGTTGTGTTTGTGCATGGCGTGTGTGTGTGAAAAGGGTGTGTTTGGCCGTGTGCCCTTAGAAGGGGAAAGAAATGTGAATTGATCTTGTTTAGTTTGTTTAGTTGCGTCGTGGTGGCCTTTATAACGTAAATGAATGATTAATGAATTGAATTGGCGTTGGAAAAGGAGTTTGGAACATTATCGGAAAGTATATACCTTTGGTATATTTGCGTATATCATTGTATATCTTTGATGCTAAAGACTTTAAATATGATTTATGGTTGATGTTAATGAATTCGGAATGAAACGACGCAAGTTAGAATGTTCGTCGTGACTTTTGGTGTTTTGAAAGAATTATGGAAAGTAATGGATTTTGGGCAATTTCGTGTATGGCTTGGAATGTATTTGGAATGTGATGGCATAATCTTGAATGAGTAAATGAATACAATAATATGGATATAGATTTGGAATTTTGAAGTTTGAATGAAAGATTTCCAACTTGCGTAGTAAGGTAGACTTTTGAAGTTTGAATATGGTTTATATTGTTTGATGATGTTTGGGTTGTTGTTGTTGATGTATTTTGAGCCGAGCTAAGTCTCGGGTGTGTTAGATTTATAGGGAAAATGCTGCCGAAATTTCGGTAGACAAAAATGAAGTTAATGGCATTTTTAAGCCTAAGAATCTCAATTGGTAACTTTGACCATTTGCAGATTTCAGACGAAACGGGACTTGACTTTTGGGAGAGCACACGACGTCTGTAAGGTATGTAAAGCTTCCCACTTCTTCGTTTGGCATATCTTAGTGTGATAGGCGAATATGGGAACTTCCGGAGCATTTCTGCTCCTCGAAACCCGATCCACAGAAAAGTTACTATTCATTCAATTCAATTGAAGCCTAAGGGCTCTATTTTGGCTAGAATGCCACCACTCGTCCGAAACCTATCGAAATGTGGTCGGGTAACTTAGAAATAATTATGTATGACCCTTTGGCCTATAAATGTTCGTAAAATATGTTCGCCACCTAAATTTGACTCAAGGTGGGCCCGCTAACCCCGAGACGCCCTATTTGTCTTATTGGGCTGTCCTTTTGAATAAAGTTTGAAATGATACCTTCGATTTTGGAACTTCCTCCTACGGGATGTGTTTTGATTATTACGATACGCTAAGTTACGTTTTGAGCTATACGTACTATTTTGAAAACGTTTTGTGAAATGAAACCTTGTATCGACTAAGTATTCGACTACTTTGTATTATGAAATGACTTATGGGATTACTCTGTTTTGAAAGACTATTTTGAAGTATGATTTGCATTTGTTTGCTCACGACTCCGCTCGTGCCTTATTATGACTTCGTTCACCGGTTCCCAGGCCGGTTTTGATTCGTGCGCCTTATGATAATTCGGCCGTATGCTGTGTTACGGTTCCCGAGGCTTCGCCATAGGGCCGGGTTCCGTTTGGAGTTATGCTGTGATATGGCTCGTGATGCGATACGCTCACCTCTGATTATGTTTGTGTTCGGGGATGTACGGAGATTTGAAACCTTCTGGTGTTATGCTGTGTGTGGCGCCAGCGTCGGAGTGGCGACCACGTTCCTAAGCGTTTGCATGATTTCGTTTGCATTATGTATACGTATATGATTTCGATACGGATTTTGACATACCGATTTGTACTCCATTTTGTATCTGGTTTGCTTTCGGTTTTGATCCATATTTCTGTACTCCGTGCTTTGCATACTCAGTACATATTTCGTACTGACCCCCTTTCTTCGGGGGCTGCGTTTTATGCCCGCAGGTGCAGATATCGGTGATCCTCCACAGTAGGTTTCACTCTTTTCTATTCCGGAGTACTCCTCTTCGATCCGGAGTCCACTTTTGGTACAGACTCCTTTTGCTTTGTATATATTCGGTATATTTGACTATTTGGGTACGGCGGGGCCCTGTCTCGCCATATGTCTTTGTTTTGAATTTCGTAGAGGCCTGTAGTCATATATGTGGGGCGAGGGTCCTATATATGTTTGTTTGAGTTTGTTTCTTGGTCTTAAAGCGGTCCGTTTGTTTTGATGGCCCTAAATGGCCCTTATGCTTATGTTGCACTTTTGACTGGCGATGTCTATTCCGCCGCTAAGTTTGGATTCGATATGACATTTTGATTTGCGCGACCGCTTAAGACATATTTTGATATAAATTCTGTTGATATGACTTTTATGAATTTTTGGAATATGCTCGGATTTGGTAAATGAATATGCGGTTTGGTCTGGGTACCCAGATAGGGTGCCAGTCGCGGCCCACGGGGCTGGGTCGTGACAGATGGAGAAAAAGAGTTTGTTCCTGGGGAGTGAAGGGTGAGCTTAGGTCTAAACTAGAAGTGATGACCAGTGGAGCCTTTGCTCCCCTTTTACTGAAAGGAAAGATTAGGAAAGGGTGGGGGGTGGTCACCTCACCTTGCACTTGTCTTTTCTTCAAGACCTGGGGACTCTTTTCACTTTCTAAGTCTCATGTCCTATAACCATGGGATTTACCAGAGGTTCTTATGTGGCTGTCCAAACACTAATTTTGAATAATAAGAATTGTGAATAAGGTCACTGAGTCCCAAGCACTAGTATGGTCTATCATGATAGTATTTCCTAGTTAACTATCTTCTTGACATATTTGAAATTGTTTTAAAACTCACATAGATTCCCATGTGTTAAGTGGCATGACCTTGTTCTAAGATTCTAGGGATGCTTTGCAGATTTATCTATTTGGATTGTGTGTTTGTCTCTCTTTTGAATTACTGTGCTGTGGTACATTGGGTATCTTTTACTTTGAACAAATGAAGTCTGTGTATGACAACCAACTCATGAGGTGTGTAATATGTTTCCTAATGTGTGATGGCACTAATTGGTGTCTAAATGAAGGTTTTGATCCCTGCTCTTGTAGAATGTTGATGCACTAAATGATATGGTAAATCATGATATGTAATGGTTCCTGGTTCTAGTAATGGACATGGTGGAAAGGGGGAATATTAGGTATAATCAGTTTAAGGTAAAAATAAGTGTAGTGTGGCCAATTCATGACAGTGCCCTTTCTGATAAATGTGATTTCTAATTGCTAAAATGGATTAAAATGATCTTGCTTAATCAGTAAAATGAATTGGAGAAGTCTTTTGGCACTTCAGTTGGTCGGAACTAGGATTCTATGATGTCAGAGTTCCATAATGGTTTTAAATATGTGATTAAGGTTTAAGGTAGGGTAACATAAGTCATTGACATGACATTTGTGCTAATGGTGTCCCACTAATACCAATCATTTAGTCTTAAAGGATCAAGAAGTGCTAGAGGGGAGCTTTGGTATGAAATCTGTCTAGATCTTTCTTTGCTAAACTTTTGAATTATTTTAAGTGTTAGGGTCCAAATGATAGGTTTGTGGTAATCATAATTAAGAATAAGATTGAGGGTGGTGTTTGGCTCTTTCTCTCTCTGAGGTTAAAATATACAGTGTCTGGCCTTGTCTTGTACTGTTGGGTCAAATCAAGATTAAAGTGAGACGTAGAGACCTGTTTAGAACTATGTCATTACCAAAAAGGGATTAAAGTCATACCATGATTAGAATTCTAGGCTAAAGAGCTAAAAACATTCACCTGAGTCCATGTTAGTCAAGTATTTGGTTGGGAACTGATTCAACAATGGTGTTGGTGGGGAAAAAATGGTTCATGGGCAAGCTGTGAGCGGCTTAAAAATAGAGGAGCCTTTTTAAAGGCATCTTAGAGAGAGGACTGGGTAGAACCAAGTCCCACTTGGTCCATAGTGCCCTCCTTTAAATAAAAGATTCCATGGCAACACTCTATAAGTCTATGGAGGTGTGTTTTCCGTATGAATACATTTGACCCTGCAATCCTATCATAGTGTTCAGTTATGCCAAAAGTCTTAAAGGGAGATCAGATCTCAAGTATTTAGAAGATTACCATCAACCCAAATCTGTTTGATCATCTGTTCAAATGAGCTGTCTCTGAATCATGTCTAAAGGTCCTGAGTGCATTTAAATGAAGCTAACACTAGTACTAGACAATAAGTGTGATTGTCTCATGTCCAGAGTCTGAAATGAAGAAAAAGAAAGAGTGTGAGTTACAGTCACTAACCTGGATTCATGCCCAAGTCATTAAATTCCTGTATGATCTTACGTAAAGAAAGCTAGTTCAAGGCTCAAGAGGAAAACCTGCTTATCATGCCTATCCTGAAATCCTTGAGTTCTGGTATGAGTCTTAATATTTGGTCCATGTATTTAGGGAGGGGGCCAATATTTGACTGTTTTGCTTCATGGGAATTTCTGTGACTTGGCTAGATAGAGCCTGTATAATGATATGACCTGCTGAGTATTCATGCTAGTATATAATGATTTTTTGTGAAGATTGAAATAAGTTAATGAACCCTCTAGCAACAAGTTGACTCAAGTTAAAACTCAATTCAACAGAATGTAGGAATCACTCTTCAATTATGCTTAGCTTGACACACCTACGCCTCACTGTCATCATTAGTTGTTTGATTTCCTTTTTGAATGCCACTATGTCCTGAAATAGATAATTAGATTCAAAAGATTTGGTTATGTTCAGTTTTGCTGTGTTTGCCCAGATTTATAATTGGCTATACTACACTATAATGTGATCCTGCGCAAGTCTTTTTTGTAAATAAAATGAATGCTTTGGTTCAGTTGTATAAATAAACCTACTCAGTTGTGTATAAGGACTTCATATGTATTTTTGGTGGTTGTCATTTATGTGAATTGCCCTAGGCTTTCCCACGAATTTAGAGGCTTGCAGCTAGCTTCCATTTGCACCATGTTTACTTAATTCAGGATTGTTTTATGCCACCTCTATACTTGTTTATGTTATGATTGTTTGGTTCAGCCTATATTTGGTCACATGATTGTCTTGGTCTTGGTTTATTAAAGTATTACATCTGCTTGGATCATCAATTTCTCCTCTCCATACTCTTCACCTGTTCCTATTATTTTATGGTTGTCCTATACAATATTAGACTTGTCCTATTTATTCCAAACCTGTATATGGATATGTAATTTCATGTCCTCCATGGCTATGTTGGTTGGGAGAGGCAGTTTTTTTTGGGGTGGGGGGGGGGGGTGTTTTGAACCTTCCCTTGGTGACCAGCCATGCCGGAGGATCATGAAACCTCTTGATACTTGTGTGGCATCAGGAATAAGGGAGGTGCTGACTTTTTCTCCCCCACCACCCAAGTCTTTTGAGATGAGTTTGAGGGCATGGAAGTACATATGCATACTACATGGATTTGTGAATAAATAGGATGTTATGTTTGTATGTGTGTACAGTTATGCATATGATAGGACTTATGGATAAGTAGGATGATGTGTATGTATGTGTGTATAGTTGTACATATGATAAGATCAGTAAAATATTAAACTAATCGGGGTCTTTGTTTCTTTCCTTTTTCACTGCATGGCCATTTGGGCTGAGGTCCAGCCACCCTAGGCCCAATAGAGAAATTCTTTCGAAATTACTGAGTCAGAGAAAAAGAAAGGAAAGCTAGTATATATTTGAAGGCCCAGTCATGGGTGAAAATGACACGAAGGCCCAACCATGGGTAAAAATGGCTATTAGGGGTTTGGCACAACCCTAGTCTATCTTTCCTATATTATTTATGTTGTTCCAATTTTCATAAATGTTGTATTGTATTCATACTTGTAAAAAACCACAGTATTATTGAAATCGGTTATGGTTTGAACTAGGCATCTTAGGCAAACGGTGCATATTCCGTTTAGTTGACTCTAGATCCTTAAAACAAATTTTTGAAAACCTGGAATATGCGTACTAATTTCTTGAACTTAAAGGGGACTAATCATGTTTTCAATAAACTAAGCAATAAGGAGACTAAGAGGTTTTGAGGTTAGAATGGTGATATTTTGTTTAAAACAAAAGAGGAGAAGTAAATTAAACAAATTCCTTTTAAGATAGATGCGTTTTTCTAGGTTTGAATTGGCAAAAATATAAAGTATTTTGGGTCAGAGTCCACATGATTTTTAGAAGCAATCGGTTAAAGTATTTTGGGGCAGGGCCCGCATAATTTTCTTTTTACACAGATAGTTAAAGTACCTTCGGCCAGAGCCCATATAGCCTTTCTTTTAGAAACAAATGGTTAAAATTATTTTGGGCCAGAGCCCACTTGACCGTTTTCTCTTTTTTTTTTTAGAAAACTAATGGCTAAAGAATTTTGGGTCAGAGCCCACATGACTTAAACAGTTAATAAAATAAATAAACCTCAAACCTGAATTTTCTTAAATAAATGGATCTGGGCCTTACCTCGTTGAAAACGATAACTTCTTTTATAAATAAAGAAATATTTTTGCTATAAAACCTAATTCATTTCTTAAAAGTACAAGTTGAATATTTCCCTTTTGTAAACTAAATGGCCAAAATATATCTGTAATCATAAAGTTTTAGATAAGGACGTTCTAAAAAACGTATTAAACGGATTAACCCGGACCATGTGTGAATCAAGCATGAACAAAATTTATTTACCCCATACCTTAATTGAACTTTTCATCTTCACAAAAACTACTACTATCCTTATATATGATAGGAACTAATTGTATCCGGATATTATAAATCCGAACCTAAGTACCCTATATGTAAAGGGAATATATTTAATTCTTTTCAAAAAATGATATGCATAATGACAGACTTTTGCGGGAAATAAACACTAAATAAACAGTTCATGCAAACACTCACACATCGGAATTCGAAGGTCAACCGTATAGTACGGATCCTTAATACTAGGGTGCCTACACCTTCCCTAGGGGATCACCAGAACCCTTACCTAGAACTTTGGATTACAAAGGCTTTTTCACTATATATGAATAAATCCTTCGAAACTGGTTTTCCTTATTTCCTAAAAATTAGGTGGCGACTCTTTTAAAACAAATTTCGAAAGAACACCAACGATTTCGAAGTAGCTTTTTCGAGCGAACCCCGCCCGTGAATATGCGAACCAATAACCAATGAAAATGCACTACCTTGCCTTGGCAGCTAATTTTGACCTCTCATTTTTATGCACATGTATAAAAACTTTGCAACCAAACACTTTCAAATGGTCTTAAGAAACATCCTTGCCATACCAAACTCTGTTTGGAACATCATGTTGCAAAGCAACAACAAGGGATAGGTTAATAACATGTGCAGCAGTCAACAAAGCCTCACCCCAAAAGGAGTTCGGCAACTTTCCTTCAGAAAGCAAACATCTAACTCTTTCCATGAGGGCCCTGTTCATCCTCCCTGCCAAACCAATAAGCTTAGGAGTCTTAGGAGGAGTCATCTGGTGTCTGATACCCGGTTTCTTGTATTATTCGTCAAACGGTCCGCAATATTCACCTCCGTTATCTGTTCGAATACACTTTAGCTTCTTTCCTGTTTCTCTTTCAAATGAAGCCTTAAACTGCTTAAAGACACCCAACACTTGGTCTTTAGTCTTCAATACGTAGACCCGAAGTTTCCTTAAGCAATCATCAATAAAAGTAGCAAAATAAAGTGCACTACCCAAAGTCCTTGTCTTCATTGGACGACATAAATCTGAATGCACCAACTTAAGCAACTCTGTCTTTCTTGAAAGAGGATGGGACTTGAAAGAAACTCTATTTTGTTTTCCACCCAAGCAGTGCTCGCACTTTTGTAATTTAGCACTTTCAAATTTGACAACAATTTCTTTTTGGCTAGAGTATTTAGTCCTTTCTCACTAATGTGGCTAACCCTCTTATGCCATAATGTTGAAGAGCAATTGCTCTCAACTGCATTCACCATATCAACATAGGTAGAGGCTGTAGTCCAGTATAGATGATGACGCTTTTCACCACGAGCCACAATCTCGGAACCCTTAGTGAGCTTCTACTTTCTAGCACCATTGGTATTGACATAACCCTCATCATCCAGAACACTAACAGAGATCAAGTGCAAATGAACATCAGGTGCATGCTTTACATTGTTCAAAACAAGCTTAGTTCCAATGCTAGTTTTCAAACAAACCGTTCTGACACTAGCCACCCTAGATACAGTCTCATTACCCATGCTCAAAGTTCCAAAGTCACCAGGAGTATAGGATGAGAAAAATTCTTTCCTTGATGTCACGTGAGATGCGACACCACTATCCATAATCCAGCTTAACTCATCACAAGCAATATTAATCAGATCCTCATCCAGGACAGTAACAAGATATTCTGTAGTGATGGCGGCCACACGTTTGCCATCTTCTTTCTTTTCCTCCTTGTCTCTATTCTCCTTTTTCAAAATCCGACAGAATTTCATTGTGTGCCTTTTCTTCCAGCAATGATAGCACTTAATATCTTTAAGTCTGCTTCTGGATTTGCTTCTATTATGTTCTCTATCTTGAAAAACATGATTCTTACTTCTCCCCCTAGAGTCAGTCACCAAGACATCTGATGAGGAGGAGCCCTGAGATTTTATTCTCATTTCTTCATTTAAAAGGCTGCTCTTGGAAATATCCATAAAGACCACACCATCCGGAGCAGAATTTGATAATGAAGTTCTAAGATTTCTTAACAATTTGGTAGGGAACTAAGTAAAATCAAGCCTTGAATTTCTTCATCAAAATTAATGCCGATAGCAGATAACTGGTTCTTGATCCCCTGAAAATTATTCAGATGATCTGTCATAGCGGAACCATCGTGGTATTTTACACCCAACATCTGCTTTATCAAAAATAACTTGTTGTTTCAAGTTTTTCGATCATACAAACTTTCAAGATGCTCCCATAGGATCCGAGCATGTGTCTCCACAAAAATATTGTTCAATACATTATTGTCAACCCACTGTCTAATAAAGCTGCAAACCTGCATGTGTAACAAATTCCACTCTTCATCTGATTTTTTATCAGGCTTTTTAGTGGCAAAGACTTGTTGATGAAAATTCTTGACATAGAGCAAATCTTCCATTTTACCCTTCCAAATGGCATAATTTACGCCAATCAAAGTAACCATTCTACTAGTGTTGGCTTCCACAATTTATCACAAATACAAATACTATTTATTAGGAGACCAAAGTAATTCTTTTATGATGTGAAAGTTCAAACGATGCTGCAACCACGGAGCATACTCAGACAAAACTTTGGCTCTGATACCACTTGTTGGGAATAAAATAAATCTGCAAAAATAATATTCACGGTATTAGTGATAAACGCGGAACACTAAGTTATGGATAAATAAGCAAGAATAAAAAGAAGAAATAATGACACCAAGATTTTACGGGAAACCCTTTTTAATAAGGGAAAAACCACAGACCAAGAGGAGCAACTGATATCATTATAGTAAGAAATTTTACACTGTGTAGTCACGAGCAAAAATACTCCAAAGACCACTACACACTCAAAAAAATGAAACTCTTTTGGTCTTCCCACCTCACTACAATATCGTTCACACTCTATTTTCTTCACAGATTATTTTCTTACATGGTCTATGGTATACCTCACTCTGTTCTCTACATACTCAGATGTATTTGTCAGAGATTGGTGTGTATGTAAACTGATCAATGGCTCCCTATTTATAGGGATGAAGAGTGCCAATTTTTCTTTTGGAATTGATTGGCCAGTGCCAATTCTTCTAATACAGTCTGCCAACAGAAAATGCTACTGACTGTTTTCATACATTTGTCAAAGGGAGAAAACATATCCCTTAAATCATTCATAGGGGGCTGGACCCCACATTTGCCCCCCTCCAAGAAATTCAATTATTTTAGAATGCAGGGAGTCCTATCCTTGAAATAACAATGTTAGATGATAGGAGTATATTTTTATTTGCATTAATTTTAGTGGGGAAAGGTACTCAATACATATATTGATGAAAAGCAACTTCCTCAGTAAAATAGTCAAAAGTGCCACAATTTTATCCGAACACCACCAAATCAACTTGGCTAAGTTACGGGAAATTGACAAATTAGAGAAAAAAAGACTTGAAAGAAAAAAAGAAAACAAAAACAAAAAGACGGCAGAGAAATCTCCAACGACAATGGCACATTTGATTTTCATTCCAAATCACTTCAGAAAAGAGAGTATTAGAAATGTATGTTATGAGTATTAACACATCAATAAGCTTTTAACTTTTCTGCATAACTATATTGAAAAATTGATAAAAACGTGCAAGAGTAAACTATCTTATTCTAGGGAATAGGGAATTGTATAATATGGCATGGAAGGAGGCAAAGTTAGTGGTTACAGCGGTAAAAACGACGGCTTTTGAACGTTTATATGCAGAACTAGAGGACAAAGGCGGTGATAAGAAATTATACAGACTAGCCAAGGCAAAGGAGAGAAGCGCACATGACCTGGATCAAGTGAAGTGCACCAAGGACGAGGATGGTAAAGTACTAGTGAAGGACACTCTCATTAGACAGAAGTGGAAATCATACTTCCACAAATGCTTGAACAAAGTAGGGGATAGAGACATTGTGTTGATAAACTTTGAGCTCTCCGAAAGGTGTTGCGATTTTGGGTGTTGTAAGAGTATAAAGATTGGGAAGGTTAATGGTGTTGTTTTCAAGATGCACAGGGCGAGAGCGACAGGACCGGATGAGATCCCGGTGGAATTTTGGAAGAGCACAGGCAGGATAGGTTTGGAGTGGCTGACTGGGTTGTTTAATGTCATTTTTAAGGAGGTGAAAATGCTCGAAGAATGAAGGTGGAGTACAATGATTCCTTTGTATAAGAACAAGGGCGACATTTAGAGTTGCAACAAAAGAAAGATTAAGCTGCTAAGCTACATCATGAAAGTTTGGGAAAGGGTGGTGGAGATGAGGGCGAGGAGAGGCGTGTCTATTTTTGAGAACCAGTTTGGATTCATGTTGGGGCGCTCGACTACAAAAGTCATTCATCTTATAAGGAGACTAGTAAAGCAGTATACGAAGAGGAAGAGGGACCTGCATATGGTATTCATACATATGGCAAAGTTCCAATGGAGGTTCTATGGATATGTTTGGAGGCTAGAGGTGTACCTTTAGTATACACTAGGCGATCAAGGACATACGTGATGGAGCCAAGATAAGGGTTAGGTCAGTGGGAGGATACTCGGATCACTTTTAGTGATGATGGGGTTGCCCCACGGATTAGGTCTTAGCCTATTTTTATTGCCTTGGTAATGTATGGACTAACGCGAAAAATTGAAGGTGAGGTTCCATAGTGTATATTATTCGTGGATGATATCATTCTGATTGAGGAGACTCACAGCGGTGTTAATGCTAAGTTGGAGGTTTGGAGACATACCTTGGAGTATAAAGAGTTCAGGGTTGAGTAGGACCAAGACAGAATACTTAGAGTGCAAGTTCAGCGTAACACATGAAGCTAGCGTAGAAGTGACGCTTGGTACTCAGGTCATTCAAAAGAAAGGAAGTTTCAAGTATCTTGGGTCTATTCTCCAAGAAAATAGAGATATTGACGTGGATGTCACACATCATAGTGGGGCACGGTAGATGAAATGGAGGCTCACATCCGGTGTCACAATCCAACCCGCCATGACTGGCACCTAACTAAATCCTAGTGGGCGAACCAACACACAAGATATCTATTCATTCAAGTCCGATTTTATATTAACCAAGTCAAACGATTATACTCATTCACACATCAAACAAACTAAATAAGTCATGCCATAAAATACTAAAATATGTGCGGAAGTTCTAACTATTATAAAATTTCCAAAATCCAAAAGTCATCGTACATGACTCTAATCTAAAATATGTCTAAGAAATGAAATCTGACTAATAAATAACCATAATGTCCAGAATACGAACGGACATCATAGAAGGAAGATCTTCGGGTGGCCTGGCATGGGAAGAAGCTCACCCTAAATCTGGCAGCAAACGACCAGCACGCAAGATGTGAGGGCAGGTAGCGGTCTCTACATCACAATCTGCACTCAAAAGAATGCAGGAAGGCAGTATCAGTACAAACACTATGTACCGGTAGATATCATAGGCCGACTAAGATTAGTATCATGCATATTTCATGAAATCAATAGAATAAACAAGCCAGTGAACAGACATGAATATCAATAAATCATAGCAAGTCAACCAAGGATAATCAAATTCAAATAACCAAGATGTCAAGAATTACAATCACGTAGGTCACAACGGAAATAAGTTTACCACAATAACCACACTCACTGTACACACATGCTAACTATGTCATTGCTCAGTATTCATGACCTGCAAGAGACCTATGGTGTCCATGTACCACTCATTCCGGAATACTCCTCGGACACGAGCACAAACCTCCGCTCTAGAACGAACCTCGGACGCGGGACATATCAACGTACCTCTCTTTTTCGGAACTAACCTCGGACCACGAGCCCATAAATTAGGTCACATGTGTGTCTTTCCATACCTCTTCACAGAACAGTGTTTCTTACCTTCTCATTATCAATACCCAAATCATCATTTCATGTAACAATACCGTGGAGAAGATCATATTAGCTTTTTATCACAACACATTCACTGCAGATATAACACGCAGGAATAGTGGCACGAAGCCTACACAATCACATTCACATAGGAGTTTAGCCACACAATATCATGCATGAAAACTAGACATGCTTTCTCCTATAGAATTCACAAACATACAATCAACTAACCAAAGTCTAACTCAAGTAGACCGTAACCTACCTCAATATAGAGATGGTACACGTAAGTCTGTTATACCCCGCATTTTTAGAGCATGAGCGTGACACGCGCTTCCTCAAAATTGACAATCATGTTGTTGCCACATAATTTAAACTCACGTTGATAATGTTGTATTCCGTACTTTTGTACGTCGGATTATTCATAAGCTGAGGTGGGGCCCACGCGATGAGATTTTTTTTACGACACATGACAAGTTGGATGAAGCACATATGCGAAGTTGAACACAACTCAAGAACTACCCTTGAGCCGAATCAAAGTGGAAGTCCTCCAAACAAATATTTTTTAAGTAACGTTTTCGGGTGATCTGAGTTCGAGGGGCAAAACCGGTATTATAAGTTTGGAATTTGGAAATATACCAAGAAATATAGGTTGTATATAATTGAATTATCTTTCCAACCATAGATCGTGGGTCCACAGGTGACGTCGGAATAAGGAGATATGGACGTTTTAAGGCAGAAATGTCAGTGGGCTAGGCCCAATCCGAGCCTAACCGGGTTAGGCTCATTACCCATGTCTTTATAAGTGCAAGTTTCGGCCTTCCTCCTCACTTTAAGACTAGGAACGCCCAGAAAATTCTGGGGAGAGAGAGAAAAAGAGTCTTGGAGAAGAAAAACCAATTTTGATAGAAACTTGAGCCCCGAATCCCAAAGCCCATGAAGGGAAAAGTGTTGTACGCTGCGTTGTCTTCAATTTGAGCTAAAAATCAATCAAGGACAAGAGTGATAACGTGGTGGCTGCATGATTAAGGTATGAAAAAGGTTCCTTTTCATTGTTAACGAGTTTATTTAGAGTTTCGACGGATTAGCACGGAGAGAATAGCCTGATAAATTCGTTTGTTGGTGTTGTGAATTATGGAATGAAACTTGAAGAAAATTTTGGATAGTAATAAATGTATTTAACTTGTAAAATGTGGAGGATGTTGTTATTAATGTCATTGGTATTAACTTCATCTTCTTTACGGAAATAAAATTATTAAATAGTTATATCGCAAATTTGGTTGGTTGAGAAATTTAGAAAACAGTGCGCGGGCTGTTTTATGGCATACGTCGGTATTGGAAATGATGTTAATACTATTGGTATTGTTGTTGATATTGTTGGTTGTTGAATTGGAATTTCGGGCTAGGCATATAAACAGGGGAAATGCTACCCGAATTTCGGCAGAATTTAAAGGGGTTTTAATTAAAGTTTCGAGACGAACGTACGACGATGATCCTAATGATATTATGAATGATTCCATATGTAGAGTACGAGGCTACGAATAATTCTTACGCGAGTTGCAAGACGGGAAGTAAGTTGAAAGTCGAGAATCATCTTCCAGGTATGTAAGGCTTACCCTTTCCTTCTTTTGGCATGATCCTTGTGAAACAAATAGACAAAGTATATGTATGATTTCAAAGAAACTCCTATTCTTAGAGTCACTAGGATGGCTAATGTTCTTGACTTCCGAAAACTGTTTTGTTATGTCTTGATACATATGTGTGGTTCCAAAAGTTCTATTTTGATTTGATCCATAGCGATATTCGAATGGTACTTGAAATGACTATTGCTTTGATTTTCCAAAGATAGCTTCTGAAACGTTCGTAGAGGTTTCTGTACTAAAATGTTCATAACTTTCTTATACTAACCCGGATTGACCCGAAACGTGTTTGTGATCTTTCAAGTGTCGTTTTGTGTACTCATCCATCGAGTCTTAAAAATTAATTTATGTGCATATAGTTTCTCACTACTCTGCTCGTGCATGCCTCAATGCATCTTTCACTGAGTCCCGGGCCAGGATATGTTATCGTGCGTATTCCACTGCATTGTTCACCGAGTCCCTCATTAGAGGGCCGGGTACGGTATATGTATATGATGATATGATTATGGCACCGAGTCCCATGATGGGCCGGGTATGGTATATGTATGTGATGACATGATTATGGCACCGAGTCCCAAGATGGGCCGGGTACCGTATGACTTCATTCACCGAGTCCCTCACTAGAGGGCCGGGTACGGTATATATGTATTTATATATATGCATGCATGATGATATGATAATGTGATGACATGATTTTATCCACCGAGTCCCATAACGGGCCGGGTACGGTATATGATAATGATATGCATAATTTATGTTTTAAAGGCAAGAGTTCTGGTATTCTGAACATTGTACTTGTTTCTGTACTCCTTATATCAATTATGATCCTCTTTACTGTATATCATGCCTTACATGCTCAGTACATATTCCGTACTGAACCCCTTTCTCCGGGGGCTGCGTTTCATGCCGCGCAGGTACACCCAGATGAGTAGAAGCCATTATAGAAGATGTTCCAGCGGAATTGGCAAGCTCCATTTGCTCCTGGAGTGTTGCCGAGTCAGAGTATTCATGCTATGGTATCTTGGTCGATGTTAGAGACTTTGCAGACAGAGTCGTGGGTATAGAATGTCAGTCTTGTAAGCGGCTCCACCACCCGATGTGTCATTATGTATTATGTTACAGATTCTTTATGATTACAGATTTACTTGCCTTGAGAACAATGAAAAAATGATTCTGCAAGCCCTTATTATGTATTTTATTCTTATTTGATTTAAAGAGTCCAAAGCGGTTATGTGTGTAGTAAGACTCAGCGGGTTCGCTCAGCCCTAGGTAAGGGTCGGGTGCCCATCACACCCTAGTAAGATTAGGGTGTGATAAAGTGGTATCAGAGCTGGTCGTCCTAGGGGTTGTCTGCAATGTCGTGTCCAGTGGAGTCCTGTTTATGGGTGTGAAGCCGGCCACATTTATAAACAGGAGGCTGCAGGGCATCTAGGGATTGTTGACCTTCTTTTTGTCTTAGATCGTGCGATACAGCCAAGTCATAGGAAATGAGATTCCTGGCACTAACCCTTGATTTTAGCAAATGCACAGTATCGACGGGAGGAGATGAATGAAGATATTGAAAGTCACAGGGGTAAGTTATGATATTTTCATTCTTTTACCTGAAATTGAGAGCTCTGGGTGGCTGAAATGTGCCGTATACATATGTATGCCCTGTGAGGCATTGTTGGTATTTGCTGCGTGCGGATTCTGAATAGTAAGAATTGTAAAGGAGACTCTGCCAGAATTGTTCAAAATCAGGTCATTTAGTTAGGTACGCCTAACAGAAGGAAGCGTGGAAAGGGAATATTGTAAATAGACAATAAGTGAGGTGCATTGTTCTAGAGGAGTTATGGATTTGGCATGGCATGAAGAATAATTGCAAGAAAGAATATTAGCAGTTGAAGGATTAAGATGGACAACATTCGAGGTTTAGTAGGAGCAAGGTCTGTTGGACGATTTAGAGAAAGTCGGCAATCAGTTTTGCTGTAGATTATTATATAAGGATGGTGAGTGGGAATCTGAACAGGCTGATACCCGAGTATTCGTAAGTAACGGCGACGAAGGTGTGTTCACTACCATCGGGAATCTAGGAATCTAGGACGAAAGGTAGTCATACACATAAGTGAAAGGTGAATATTGAGGATTGAAAAGGGTAAAATAGTAATTGTAAAGGGAAGGACGTGTTACGAGAATGTCTTGGAATCTGTAAGACTTCGACTTGCTCCAGATCATGTAATGAAGGTCATGCAATGAGGTGGGTGCTATTATACCAGCACTAATGCACCGGATTTCATCGGAGTTTCAAGGTTAAGCGTGCTGGGGTGAGAGAAATCTTAGGATGGGTGACCCCCTGGGAAGTGCACTAAAAGTTCTGCAAAAGCAGACATAAAAGAAAAAATGAGAAGCCAGAGTAGCCTAAGGGAAATCAGAGTATACGAAATGGCTGGAAACCTTAAGAGATCGCATAGGACGAGGTAGACTAGACCGGTGAAGAGAAAGAAGGTGCACCACGACTCTAGAACTAGGATGAGGTTGAATAGCATTTGGAAATATTTTTTAAGCGAGGTGGTAGTAAATATATATATATGTATGCATATGGTATCCTATTTATGACTGTATCGATGGGCATCTGTATCCCAGCAACCGGTGTTACAGTATGGAAGACATCAATAAAGTAAGGGTACCGAAGTTCAAGTGACAACAAAAATAAACGGTACAAGTGTTACAAGGTAAGCTGATGCTATTTTCACTACAGGTTAAGATTGGAAAGTTCTAATACAACGATATTTGGAAAAGAAAGAGAGTGAGTAAGTAGAAGGCAAGGAGATCAAAATGTCGGGAAAAGTGAAAAGCAAGAAACATGATTGAGCAAAGCCTCTAAAAGAAACGACGGGCAAAGCACGAGACTATTTGGGTAAAAATTCGAAGGTAGGCATATGAAGGGGATAGAGTATGGTAATATGGAACAAAAGAGGAGTATGAAGTAAGAGAAGGAATGATTAATCCTTGCGTCGATGTTAGGAGATTTCGGCCCTTGAAAGGTATATAAAGGGATAAATGTGCGGCCATATTAATGTGGTTGCCTCAGACGTGGAGGAGCTTTCCTGAAAGAATGACTTAAGAATAGGATGGATTTGCGCGTCTAAAGGAATATTTCACGAACTTCAGAGCCGATGTTACAAATAACAAGAGAAGAAAGGTACTCGAGGAGGAATAGACCCAAGGAAGGTTAAGGATGAAAGTAGGAAAGGTATACTAATGGGTTGGTCGAAGAAAGAGGAGAGCATTTAGGAGTGGAGTAACTGGAAATCTCTAACCATGGGAGTAAGAAGGATACTTTAACTAAATGACGGTAGGAGACCGATTACTCATCAAGGAAAGAACGAGGATGGTGAGTTGACACAATTGATTAGAAAATTAGTGATATGAGGCAAGAACTTCTGTAAATACCGAGAGGTTCGATTATAAAGGAAATAGAATGAAATGTAAGAAACGTGCGTGGAGGAGAAGACAAACTTGGCCGTGGCATCAAAAAGATAAATAAAGGATTGATTGGGATGGATAACTACAAGGGAAATGCGACGAGTCTATTAGTAAATCGAAGTAACAGCGTGACGGGGACAGGGGCATAGAATACTAAGGTTTGTAATGAATGTGAATAACTTGGTAAGACAACTTATGTGGTAAGTGTAATAGGGTCAATTAGAAAGAGTTACCGGTTAAGTAAGCTTACTCCACGAGCTTTATTCTGTTTTATAAGCAGTGTTACGAATGAGATCAAGAAATGGTACTCTATAGAGTTGATTATGATTGGAATATAATGAGAATGTAGCAAGAACTACAATACAAAGTAAGTAAAGTACAGCGAGAAAACGACTTAAGAGGTTTTGCAATGTCAGGACTGATAGCAAGCATGATGAAAGAGGAAGTCAACTAAAAAAAAAAGAAGTGAAATTGGACAAAATTTAGGTATATTATGAAACAGACATGGGAAAGGAGGCATGACAAGATAATAAAGGTTTAGAAGAATCAAGGAAATAAGTTTTGTCAAGCAATACGTTGTGTCCCGGGCTATGTTTCGAATCGCTCGAACCGGAGAAATTTTGTTGCAAATAAATATGTAGCAGACATACTCCAAAAACGTAATGGAGGAAGTGAGAAACGCCTACGAGTAACCAAGGATAAGTATCAGGACAGACGGGATTACTAAAGAAAAATCGCGACGTTGGAAGGAATGAGAGTTTTAAAAGAGGAATATTTATAGGAATCTCAATGCTTGTTAAAAGGAAAAAGGGCAATATGCCTATGGATAGCATGACAACAGTACTACCTGAGATTTGGAAAACACCTCCTGCATCATGAAATCATAGGTCACCGTTTATATATCAAATCGTGGGAGTATATGTCATAGGACCACATAAATGATCATCCTGACGAAATGACTAGTAAAATAGTGTGGAAACGACAATAAATATTTGAAGAAGAACGGAATCTCGTTAAATCTCTATTAGCCTCCTACTTATGAGTTATTTTGTAATGACGTTCAGATCAGAGGAGAAGAGGTTGGAGGAAAGATTCATACAAGGATTTGAAAATATTTTGAATAATGGAATAGTATGTTGTAAGTATACTCTTGTGTCCTGAGGGATAACAATGATGATGAGAAAATATTATATACAAGAGTATAAGAAATGGTGCTGAGGATCGTTGTATGGGTCGAATTGAGTCTCATTTGACTATAAATCCCTTAGCTACGGTATTTTCGATGCATTGGATGAGTAACCTGAGGTAAGGTAGTTAATGAGAATGATCCGTCATTAGCAAGGAAGTGTTATTGCAAGCCATCTGGGCGCTACCATCGGCGGAATTATGATGACATTGTAAGGAATTAAGAAGTACAACAAAAGTATTAAAAAGAAGATGAAATGATATGAATATAAAGTATCACTGGAGAAGCAATATGATGGATCTTATTGGAAAAGGGACAAATGGAGGATACAGACAAAAGCAAGAATGAAAAGATCTGAATTCGCCGCATGATTCAAGAATCTTGGTTATTTTTCGACAAACTTCTGAATTCACCCCTAAGTTATTAGCCAAAATAAGGATTAGAAACTTTCAGAATAAACTGAAGGAAATAAATCATTAAAGAAGATGTTTGAAATGTTTTCGACATAAGTGCAAAAATTACCGTTAGCTAGCCAGGTGCCGGGAGTCTAATTGAAGGGAGGAGAAATTAAGCGGGACATTTCAGTGTTAAACTAGTTAAGCAGGGGACGCTAGATATGACCAGTCTTGAATTTATCTTTAAGGAAGTAAGAATAGGAATAAGTCAACTCCAAGGAGATAAAGGCTTGGGATATCTGTGCAACATAAGAAAGATACGTGGAGATCGAAGAGAACAAGAATTTCTGAACAAAAAGAAAATGAGATCGAATTAGATAAAAGTATGTGATAAGCACGGCATGAAAGGGGCATATAAGAATGTAAACAACGAAGACTGAAGAGACGATGAAAGCGATAAAGTGTAAAGAGTTAGTGGACAAACGAATAATAATAAAAAGGGATGACCTTGAGTTCAGGCGTAAACTTTGGCCACAAAGGAAGAAGAATAGATAGCATAATTCAGATAAGTTCAGTTTTAACGAGCAAGTAAGACTGCAAGTAAGTAAAGTAGATACGGACAAATACAGGTAAAAACATCGATATCTACCTCGGAGCGAACTCTACCTCAACATTCGAGGACGAATGTTTTTAAAGGGGGGGAGGATGTTATACCCCGCATTTTCAGAGCATGCGCGTGACACGCACTTCCTCAAAATTGACAATCATGTTGTTTCCACATAATTTAAACACACGTTGATAATGTTGTATTCCGTACTTTTGTACGTCGGATTATTCATAAGCTGCGATGGGGCCCACGCGTCGAGATTTTTTTTAGGACACATGACAAGTTATATAGAGCACATATGTGAAGTTGAACACAACTCAAGAAGGACCCTTGAGCCGAATCAAAGTGGAAGTCCTCCAAACAAATATTTTTAAGTAACGTTTTCGGGTGATCTGAGTTCTAGGGGCAACAACGGTATTATAAGTTTGGATTTTGGAAAATTACCAAGAAATAGAAATTGTATATAATTGAATTATCTTTCCAACCATAGGTAGTGGGTCCACAGGTGACGTCGGAATAAGGAGATATGGACGTTTGAAGGCAGAAAGGTCAGTGGGCTAGGCCCAATCCGAGCCCAACCGGGTTAGGCCCATTACCCATGTCTTTATAAGTGCAAATTTCGGCCTTCCTCCTCATTTTAAGACCAGGAACGCCCAGAAAATTCTGGGGAGAGAGAGAAAAAGAGTCTTGGAGAAGAAAAACTAATTTTGATCGAAATCTGAGCCCCGAATCCCAAAGCCCATGAAGGGAAAAGTGTTGTACGCTACGTTGTCTTCAATTTAAGCTACAAATCAACCAAGGAGAAGAGTGATAACGTGGTGGCTGCATGCTTAAGGTATGAAAAAGGTTCCTCTTCATTGTTAACGAGTTTATTTAGAGTTTCGACGGATTAGCACGGAGAGAATAGCCTGATAAATTCGTTTGTTGGTGTTGTGAATTATGGAATGAAACTTGAAGAAAATTTTGGTTGGTAATAAATGTATTTAACTTGTAAAATGTGGAGGATGTTGTTATTAATGTCATTGGTACTAAATACAGCTTCTTTACGAAAATAAAATTATTAAATAGTTATATCGCAAATTTGGTTGGTTGAGAAATTTAGAAAACAGTGCGCGGGCTGTTTTATGGCATACGTCGGTATTGGAAATGATGTTAATACTATTGGTATTGTTGTTGATGTTGTTGGTTGTTGAATTGGAATTTCGGGATAGGCATATAAACAGGGGAAATGCTGCCCGAATTTCGGCAGAATTTAAAGGGGTTTTAATTAAAGTTTCGAGATGAACGTACGATGATGATCCTAATGATATTATGAATGATTCCATATGTAGAGTACGAGGCTACGAATAATTCTTACGCGAGTTGCAAGACGGGAAGTAAGTTGAAAGTCGAGAATCATCTTCCAGGTATGTAAGGCTTACCCTTTCCTTCTTTTGGCATGATCCTTGTGAAACAAATAGACAAAGTATATGTATGATTTCAAACAAACTCCTATTCTTAGAGTCACTAGGATGGCTAATGTTCTTGACTTCCGAAAACTGTTTTGTTATGTCTTGATACATGTGTGTGGTTCCAAAAGTTCTATTTTGATTTGATCCATAGCGATATTCGAATGGTACTTGAAATGACTATTGCTTTGATTTTCCAAAGATAGCTTCTGAAACGTTCGTAGAGGTTTCTGTACTAAAATATTCATAACTTTCTTATACTAACCCGGATTGACCCGAAACGTGTTTGTGATCTTTCAAGTGTCGTTTTGTGTACTCATCCATCTAGTCTTAAAAATTGATTTATGTGCATATAGTTTCTCACTACTCTGCTCGTGCATGCCTCAATGCATCTTTCACTGAGTCCCGGGCCAGGATATGTTATCGTGCGTATTCCACTGCATTGTTCACCGAGTCCCTCATTAGAGGGTCGTGTACGGTATATGTATGTGATGATATGATTATGGCACCGAGTCCCATGATGGGCCGGGTACGGTATATGTATGTGATGACATGATTATGGCATCGAGTCCCAAGATGGGATGGGTACGGTATGACTTCATTCACCGAGTCCCTCACTAGAGGGCCGGGTACGGTATATATGTATTTATATATATGCATGCATGATGATATGATAATGTGATGACATGATTTTATCCACCGAGTCCCATAACGGGCCGGGTACGGTATATGATAATGATATGCATAATTTATGTTTTAAAGGCAAGAGTTCTGGTATTCTGAACATTGTACTTGTTTCTGTACTCCTTTTATCAGTTATGATACTCTTTACTGTATATCATGCCTTACATGATCAGTACATATTCCGTACTGACCCCCTTTCTCTGGGGGCTGCGGTTCATGCCGTGCAGGTACACCCAGATGAGTAGAAGCCATTATAGAAGATGTTCCGGCGGAATTGGCAAGCTCCATTTGCTCCTAGAGTGTTGCCGAGTCAGAGTATTCATACTATGGTATCTTAGTCGATGTTAGAGACTTTGCAGACAGAGTCGTGGGTATAGAATGTCAGTCTTGTAAGCGGCTCCACCAGCCGATGTGTCATTATGTATTATGTTACAGATTCTTTATGATTACCGATTTACTTGCCTTGAGAACGATGAAAAAATGATTCTGCAAGACCTTATTATGTATTTTATTCTTATTTGATTTAAAGAGTCCAAAGCGGTTATGTGTGTAGTAAGAGTCAGCGGGTTCGCTCGGCCCTAGGTAAGGGTCGTGTGCCCATCACACCCTAGTAAGATTAGGGTGTGACAAAGTCACTCCACTACAACCTTTCCTTTTCTTAAAGCCTCGGAATGCTCAAATTCTAGAAATTGAAGGCTCAATGAGTCATAGTTACTCAAATCACAAATACCAATACAAGAATACCCTTCCCCTTACCCTATTCCAAGGGGTGGATGACTTTCTGGGTGATAAACAACCTATCAAGGCCCTTAGTAATCATTAAACCTCTATTTATAACAACATTCTATCAATATTCCCACTACAAGCAGTTTTTAGCGTCAAGACACCATTCTTATAAAACCCTAGTTCTCCAATCACTTAGTTTAATGACTCTAAATGTTCAATTCATGAAAAGAGAAACTAACCAAAGCGTTTACATGATAACTAAGTGATAATAGCCGTAACCCATCAAGTTTAGAAGATTTATCAACATTCTAGGGTTTCTATTTCAATTTCACCATTAAAGACCGATGAAGGGGATAACAATAATGAAGGAGAATGGAATGATAAAATGGAAATCAATGGAACTTACCTCTCAAAGTTTCTTGCCCTAGCTTGGAAATTCACCCTAGGTGCTTGTTGGGAAGTGTGTCGGTGTTTTGTGAATAGAGAATATGAGACTAAATATAAAAATCTCGGCTACTATTTTCCGTCGACCACTACAACAGTCATCACGCCGCTACAGCGGTCCCGCTATAGCGGCCAAGTTACCGCTATAGCAGACCCCAATCCACTCACCGTTGTGGCGGTCGACTCACGGCTATAGCAGTACCGCTATAGCGTTCAATCATCCGCCACAGAGGCCACATGACAAATGGCAGGCTACTGGAAGCGGTCCACCCACCGCTACAGCGGTACCGCCGCAGTGGTACTCCCACCGCCACAGCGGTCCATTTTGGGCAGTGAGCTCGACTTTTTGTCTAGTTTTCCCCCCATCACCCAACAGTTCATCTAAGACCTCAAAAACACAAAACAAACATGTACATATACATAAAGTGTCACGACCCAAGCCCGTGGGCCGCGACTAGCACCCTACTTAGGCACCCCAAACAGACTCACAAACCAGATCCTCACATTCAGACTCATTCAGACTTAACATACGATATTCGAACTGAAAACTAATAGCAGACGTCACACAAGCATTGAACAAACACTTATCTTAAGCGGTCGCCCGTGCAGGACAGTCATATCAAAATCAGAAAGGTGGCGGAATATACATCGCCCAAATACACACACACACACGTACAAACTTATGGGCCGTCTTGGCCATAATAGCATACAGGCCGCTTAAGAACGTAAAAAAGAACCACATACGAACACACCGGACCCACGACCCACAAATATGACTACAGGCCTCTAAAACAAAACAGAACATACGAACATATGACGGGACAGGGTCCCGCCGTACCCACACAGCCACAAATGTACAAAATCCACACACAGCAAAAGGTATATACCAAAAGTTAAGCTCCGGATCAAGGGGAGCTCTCCAAAATAGCAGAATAGGTAGCGTAAACCAGAGGATCACCCAAACGAGCTTCTGTACCTGCGGGCATGAAACGCAGCCCCCCGAAGAACAGGGGGTCAGTACGGGAGAAGTACTGAGTATGTAAAGCAGAAAGTACAGAAATCCCAATCATAACTGGAGTCGGAAGGAACAAACACAAACATCAAAGTAGCGAATCAAACCTGTGCGGAAGATAATGTACAAATGCAAATAAAATCATGTGTAGGGCTAGGAACGTGGTCACCCCCGACGCTAGTGCCACAACACATCATACTCCAGAAGTTTTCAAATCTCCGTACAGTCTCCAGACAAATCGTATCACACACACATCACATCATCAGAACATATCAAATGCCATATCACATCATAACTCCATAGACGGAAACCGGCCCTATGGCGAGGCCTCGGAAATCGTAACACATCATACTTCCGAATATGGTATAGCGCGCACGATCACAAAGTCGGCCCGGGTACCGATGAACGAAATGATAACAAATGGCACGAACGGAGTAGTGCAGAGACCATATGCATATTAAAATAATTTACAGGACTCGACACATAATTACATATAGGCATATACCGACGCCAGCAGGCTCGGAGTAGGAGTCAGGTCGATCAAAATTAACGTATAGAAGTTACGAAGTTCCAAACTGCAAAACCTTTGAAAAACAATTCACAGGTCATTTTCCGAAAATCTAATATCATTCATAGTGTAAAACGTTCAATAATGGTATAGGAAATTTCAAACGGACCTTTGAGTCCTAGGCAAACGATCACTTTTCATATCGGACGGAAATGAGTCAAACAAACCAAATAAGGGAAGCCTCGGGGCTTGCGGGCCCACCTTGAGTCAAATCGAGGCGGCGGACACAAATCACAGACTTTAGGCTCCATAAAGCCATCTACGAAAGTTTCGGAGAGATTCGGACACAATAGCAAAAGTTATGAAGGTTTGAACATTCTTGCAACCAATTATAAGGAATATGTTTCAATTGCGCTGAATGAATAGTGGCCAAAACTAAACTCGGATTTCCAAGAGCAAAATTATCCCCGAGGGTCCGATCTTAACCTAGTATAACTAGGACATGCCAAAAGAAGGAAAGGTAGGCTTTACATACCTGGATTGCGCCTTACGCTCGTCAAATCTCAATTCCCGTTTCGTCCAAAAACTGCAAATGGTCACTTTTACCAGTTACTATTCATGAAAGTTAACATTTTGATCTTTGGGTTATACTTGGCTACCGAAATTTCAGCAGCACTTCCCCTATAACTTTGACACCCCGAGAATTTAACTCGGCTCGGAATATTCAACAACAACCCACCAACAATCACCAACAACACCAACAATCACAATAAAAACATAATATGATACTATTAGTCTACTTTCCAATATAATGCCATAATTCATCCAACACTTCCAAATCAATGCAAACTTATTATTTTCATATTCATCATCCATCAAAATCATTACAACATACGTCGGAGGCATATCATACCATTTTCACAAGATATGCAAAACATACAAACTTTCCATTAAGCCACTACTTATCCAATTTTTCCTAACCTTCAACATACGAGTTCATTATACATTTCCATCTTCCAAATTCATCAACATTAATCATAATTTGCATCTTACTACTTTCATTTCCATATTTACATAAACCATAGCAAAGTTGCATAATTTCCTTCAACAACTTAATAGCCATTTTTCTATAACAACAAAATCCATTATCTTTTCATTCGCTTCACGATTAACACAATTAACATACTAACGGAGAAAAATTCACATTCCATCATCAACATTACACCCCACGGCCACATGACACTTTCCCCAACTTCCACTAATTCATTCCACTTTCATTAACATCAACCATAAGTCACATTTAAAGTCTTTTAGTATCATAGATATACAGTGATATACACAAATATGCCAAAGGTATATACTTTCCGATAATGTTCCGAAATCATTTTTCAACACCAATTCAATTCGTTAAACGATCATTTACGTCATAAATGTCACAACGACGCAATAAGCAAACTAAACAAGATCAAATTCACACTTCTTTCTCCTTCTTAGGCACACGGCCACAACACCTTATACACGCACACCCACGGTTTTCTACACACATCAAATTTACGGGATTCTCGTCTATTCTCAATCCTTAACACATTCATACCAATTCCATAACATTTGAGGGGCAAAATTCTTACCTTTTCTTGAATTTCCGACTTGCCGCAAACGCGCACCTTTCGCCAAATTAATTATACCCCGTTGAAGAGGGTCTTGAGTACTTTACAAATATGGGAGAATCAAGATACTTGGATTAGAATCAAAGGCTTGGGATTTTTTTTTTTTTTTTTTGGAAAGGGGTTCGGCCGAAGGGCTCCTAGAGCTCAAAGTTGGAGTTGCAATTTTTTCTTGATAATTTCCAAGTATTACATTGATATATATCCATATAGAGGTCATGTGCATAGCACATGACTTTTAAAAGTGGGCTTGGCCCATGCCTAGTGGCCGGCCACCCCACCTCTTTGGGCCCAAATTTTTATTTCAATTTCCTAGGCCCAATTCATTAAAAGTCCCGTTTTGTAATTCCCGAAACTAATTTCCGAAATTCCAAATTTACCCTCGGCCTTCCCCGATGTCTTAACATTAATGATTTCATAACCAACATAGTCACATCAACTAGAATCAAAATATTCCCTCATAACACACAAGTCTTAATCATTTCTCGATTTCCAATTATACGAAAACACGGGACATAACATTCTCCCCCCCTTAAGAACATTCGTCCTCGAATGTTAAGTTGACCTCATGGGGCGTCGTACTACTTCGGAAGGGTTCTCTTTATAGTCGTCCTTTGTTGATTTTTCCGACATGGCTTCTTCACCAACATTATGGGGTAATTAATTTTTTTCACATCACTGATTCAAATGCCTTCGCAATTTACCTTCTCATACCCCACCTGGTTATCGGACCATAGACTGTATTCTCGTAACAGACGAATGCTTCTCAGACATTACAATTAACATCGCTTCTAGCTACACTTCTGGGTTCCTTACCACATCGTCGTAATCTCACTTTACTTCACACCAGACACTTTATGCCAAACAGATTCAGAGCTAGGGCCGGACGCGTATAAGCATATCGGACGGATTCATAGTCAAAATCAGAGGTACGGAAGTATGTCAGACAAATCTGAGATCGGAGTCAGACGTACAGAGAGGTATCCGACAGATTTGAAATCAGAATCAGATGTACAGAATTGTATCATACAGAGTCGTGATCAAAGTCAGACAGACCGAAATGTATCAGACATACGTAGATGTATCAGACAGACGCGTGATCAAAATCAGACGCACAAAGGTGTGTCAGACAGAAACGTATTCAGAATCAGACGTACAAAAATTCATCAGACGGGAACATAATCGAGCTCAGAAATACAGAGGCGTAATAGGCAGAGCCTTATCGAAATCGGGAGTGCAGAAGTACAACAGATAGAATCCGAATTAGAATCAAATCGCTCCTATTAAGGCTCCAATGATTCATGAAAATTTTCCCTTTATTTGAAAACTAGTTTGCCAAGTGATCATACAAATCGTCCTGCGTGTCGCTCATCGACTCCTTTAGAAATTCCGCTTATTCACACTTCTTATCTTTCATCATTCACAATATTAGTCGCCTGGACTCGGCTCTTGTTCCATATGGACACCAAACGAAAATCATACACACACACATACACACACTTACTAATACCTTACTGGTGAATGTCTCAGACTGTTGTTCGAATTCTCTCAATTTCCCGAGCGGTGTTGTACCTTTTCTTTTTGCCCATTTAGTCCGCCTCGTTCTACGCGACTCCTGTAAGGGCACCAATTACTCCACACATTCTATTTTCCTTTTGGTTACCCCAAATTTCCATTTATATCTATCATACTTTCACTTGTGAAAAACTTTACATTACTTCCCAGGGGGTCACCTATCCCAGAATTGCTCTAGCTTGAGCACGCTTAACCCCGAAACTTTTATGCATTTCGACGCGTTAGGGCTGATATAATTTCGGCGATCGCCCCGCACGACCTTTGTCACGAAATTTTAGAGCAAATCGGGGTCTTAGCAAATCTTCGGAAAATTTTTATAGCGGGTCCCACCCCCGGCTAAGTCGTACAATTACCGTGCTGCCTTTCTGAATCTTCAACATTCACTTTCATACACATATACATATGATTACGGATAACCCACGGATTTAAGTCTTCGTCCCACGAATTCCGCCTCCAAATAGTCGGTGGAATCTGATAAAATATCACCGTAAGGTGTTCTCCGGCCACCGATAGAAGAAAACTAAAGTCCGACAAGTATCGCGGGACCTTTTTTTACTTAGTCTACATATTTACTTCCATATCTCTGGAAAATTTGGGCAGAGGTTCCTCTGTTTCTCTTACTATCCAAAACCTGTACACCAGAAATACTAATCATGCCTCACAGGGCCAACACATATACACACACATACATATCATATCATGTCGTATCGCAGCCACACGGGGCTGATAACTTCAAATAAGAATTATAACGTCGTCGACACTTACCACACGTGCCCATCTCAAACGGCATCGGAGGTACTTTCCTGTTTACTTTCATCCAGGATTTCCAGACTCACACTGACGGTGGGGACATCTCAGTCGCCGTTGCCTTCGATCACTAGGTCGCTAATCCTTTTAAATTTCCGTTATCGTCATTGAACAACGTTTTACAGATATCATACACATACCGAGAATTTTAGGAAACTTACGTACTCATAACTGATCAAACTCGGGTCTAACCTGGGGAGCTGCCGTGGGAACTGTGTCCCTCATCATCGTCGTCTGTCTGGCCCCCACTATTACCTGCATCTGAATCGGAGGAGTGTAGATAGCCTAGAAATTCCTGGTTCACCGACGGCCAGGACAAAGGGCTGGAGTAGGGCGTAACACTCTCCGGGGAAGCCTGTCTAACATACTGCTCCACTACCAGAGCTGCTGGCACATCCTCGGGAACCTCCTCCTTCGGCGTCCTAGAGGGATGCTCTGGTGGTTCAGCATCGGGGCTATCCTCCTCCCTGGGAGTAAGAAACTCTGGAGGTATCGTCACTGGGTCCTCCGAAGGGTCGGTGTCATAACTGTCTTCCCTGGGAGCCTCTGCTCTGGGGATCAAAAACTCTGGAGGAATTGTCTCTGGATCCTCCGAAGGGTCTGTCTCAATCGAGTAGCTGGGGATCTGCCTACTCGGTCCTGGTGATGTCCTAGGGGCCTTATTAGCACCCCCATCCCCATCATCCGAAGCGCTCCTCTTCATTATTTATCAACCTACAATCACCTGCAGGAAGAGGGTCAGAAACATTTTCCCCAAATACCGACACTTCTGCTCTTTGGAGCCTCGCTGTAGATACAGCAATTCGTAGGGGAGAATTATCCTAATCATACAGCTTTATCGCACGATCTAAGAATCCAAAGAAGAGTAACACCCTAAATGCCCTGTAGCCTCCTTTTTATAGATGTGGTGCACAACACATCGATAAACAAGACTCTACGAGACACGGCCTGTAGACATTCCGAGGACAAACCGCTCTGATACCACTTCTGTCACGACCCAACCCCGTGGGCCGCGACTGGCACCCTACTTAGGCACCCCAAACAGACTCACAAACCAGATCCTCATATTCAGACTCATTCAGACTTAACATACGATATTCGAACTGAAAACTAATAGCAGACGTCACACAAGCATTGAACAAACACTTATCTTAAGCGGTCGCCCGTGCAAGACAGTCATATCAAAATCAGAAAGGTGGCGGAATATACATCGCCCAAATACACACACACACGTACAAACTTATGGGCCGTCTTGGCCATAATAGCATACGGGCCGCTTAAGAACGTAAAACAGAACCACATACGAACACACCGGAACCACGACCCACAAATATGACTACAGGCCTCTAAAACAAAACAGAACATACGAACATATGACGGGACAGGGCCCCGCCGTACCCACGCAGCCACAAATGTACAGAATCCACACACAGCAAAAGGTATGTACCAAAAGTTAAGCTCCGGATCAAGGGGAGCTCTCCAAAATAGCAGAATAGGTAGCCTAAACTGGAGGATCACCCAAACGAGCTTCTGTACCTGCGGGCATGAAACGCAGCCCCACGAAGAACAGGGGGTCAGTACGGGAGAAGTACTGAGTATGTAAAGCAGAAAGTACAGAAATCCCAATCATAACTGGAGTCGGAAGGAACAAACACAAACATCAAAGTAGCGAATCAAACCTGTGCGGATAAAATCATGTGTAGGGCTAGGAACGTGGTCACCCCCGACGCTGGTGCCACAACACATCATACTCCAGAAGTTTTCAAATCTCCGTACAGTCTCCAGACAAATCGTATCACACACACATCACATCATCAGAACATATCAAATGCCATATCACATCATAACTCCATAGACGGAAACCGGCCCTATGGCGAGGCCTCGGAAACCGTAACACATCATACTTCCGAATATGGTATAGCGCGCACGATCACAAAGCCGGCCCGGGTACCGACGAACGAAATGATAACAAATGGCACGAACGGAGTAGTGCAGAGAACATATGCATATTAAAATAATTTACAGGACTCGACACATAATTACATATAGGCATATACCGACGCCAGCAGGCTCGGAGTAGGAGTCAGGTCGATCAAAATTAACGTATAGAAGTTACGAAGTTCCAAACTGCAAAACCTTTGAAAAACAATTCACAGGTCATTTTCAGAAAATCTAATATCATTCATAGTGCAAAACGTTCAATAATGGTATAGGAAATTTCAAACGGACCTTTGAGTCCTAGGCAAACGATCACTTTTCATATCGGACGGAAATGAGTCAAACAAACCAAATAAGGGAAGCCTCGGGACTTGCAGGCCCACCTTGAGTCAAATCGAGGCGGCGGACACAAATCACAGACTTTAGGCTCCATAAAGCCATCTACGAAAGTTTCGGAGAGATTCGGACACAATAGCAAAAGTTATGAAGGTTTGAACATTCTTGCAACCAATTATAAGGAATATGTTTCAATTGCGCTGAATGAATAGTGGCCAAAACTAAACTCGGATTTCCAAGAGCAGAATTATCCCCGAGGGTCCGATCTTAACCTAGTATAACTAGGACATGCCAAAAGAAGGAAAGGTAGGCTTTACATACCTGGATTGCGCCTTACGCTCGTCAAATCTCAATTCCCGTTTCGTCCAAAAACTGCAAATGGTCACTTTTACCAGTTACTATTCATGAAAGTTAACATTTTGATCTTTGGGTTATACTTGGCTACCGAAATTTCGGCAGCACTTCCCCTATAACTTTGACACCCCGAGAATTTAACTCGGCTCGGAATATTCAACAACAACCCACCAACAATCACCAACAACACCAACAATCACAATAAAAACATAATATGATACTATTAGTCTACTTTCCAATATAATGCCATAATTCTTCCAACACTTCCAAATCAATGCAAACTTATTATTTTCATATTCATCATCCATCAAAATCATTACAACATACGTCGGAGGCATATCATACCATTTTCACAAGATATCCACAAGATATGCAAAACATACAAACTTTCCATTAAGCCACTACTTATCCAATTTTTCCTAACCTTCAACATACAAGTTCATTATACATTTCCATCTTCAAAATTCATCAACATTAATCATAATTTGCATCTTACTACTTTCATTTCCATATTTACATAAACCATAGCAAAGTTGCATAATTTCCTTCAACAACTTAATAGCCATTTTTCTATAACAACAAAATCCATTATCTTTTCATTCGCTTCACGATTAACACAATTAACATACTAACGGAGAAAAATTCACATTCCATCATCAACATTACACCCCACGGCCACATGACACTTTCCCCAACTTCCACTAATTCATTCCACTTTCATTAACATCAACCATAAGTCACATTTAAAGTCTTTTAGTATCATAGATATACAGTGATATACACAAATATGCCAAAGGTATATACTTTCCGATAATGTTCCGAAATCATTTTTCAACACCAATTCAATTCGTTAAACGATCATTTACGTCATAAATGTCACAACGACGCAATAAGCAAACTAAACAAGATCAAATTCACACTTCTTTCTCCTTCTTAGGCACACGGCCACAACACCTTATACACGCACACCCACGGTTTTCTACACACATCAAATTTACGGGATTCTCGTCTATTCTCAATCCTTAACACATTCATACCAATTCCATAACATTTGAGGGGCAAAATTCTTACCTTTTCTTGAATTTCCGACTTGCCGCAAACGCGCACCTTTCGCCAAATTAATTATACCCCGTTGAAGAGGTTCTTGAGTACTTTACAAATATGGGAGAATCAAGATACTTGGATTAGAATCAAAGGCTTGGGATTTTTTTTTTTTTTTGGAAAGGGGTTCGGCCGAAGGGCTCCTAGAGCTCAAAGTTGGAGTTGCAATTTTTTCTTGATAATTTCCAAGTATTACATTGATATATATCCATATAGAGGTCATGTGCATAGCACATGACTTTTAAAAGTGGGCTTGGCCCATGCCTAGTGGCCGGCCACCCCACCTCTTTGGGCCCAAATTTTTATTTCAATTTCCTTGGCCCAATTCATTAAAAGTCCCGTTTTGTAATTCCCGAAACTAATTTCCGAAATTCCAAATTTACCCTCGGCCTTCCCCGATGTCTTAACATTAATGATTTCATAACCAACATAGTCACATCAACTAGAATCAAAATATTCCCTCATAACACACAAGTCTTAATCATTTCTCGATTTCCAATTATACGAAAACACGAGACATAACATAAAGACACCCTATGAATTCACCCGTGGCCTCGGAATTCCCAACGGAGTTAAATTTTCTACGTCAACCCCGACGGACTCAAAGAAATCAAGCAACAACCACAAACAAGTAAAATTTCAGCTCATAAGCTTACATGATTGAGTTTCTACTAGTTTGTTCTACCCTTGGAAAGGCTATACTTGGTGGGGTGATCCTACATTTCCCATAATGACCGGAAGGGTCGTTATATCCGGAGTCTTGTTTGATAAGAAGGTACGCACAAAACTTAAGGACATGTTCTATAGAGTGGTGGTTAGACCAAGTATGTTGTATGGGGTGGAGTATTGGTCAGTCAAGAACTCTCACATTCAGAAGATGAAAGTTTCGGAAATGAGGATGCTATGATGGAAGTGTGGGGAGTAGAAGAGATGGCATTAGAAATGAACATATCCGGGATAGGGTGGGAGTGGTTTCGATGGAGGATAAGATGCGGTAAGCGAGGTTGAGATAGTTCGAATATGTGCAGAGGAGATTGAAAACGCCCAAATTCAATCCTCAAAGAGAAAGTGTACACGCACTACAAAAAAAACTGGATTGAGCGACGGACGTAATCCGTCGGTAAACATCATATATCCGTTGCTAAACTGATATAGCGACGGAATAACGACTGAATTGAATCCGTCGGTAAAATCCTCGTAGCTAACCATTTGCCGACAAAACAAATTAATCCCTCGCAGGTTTAACGACGGATTGGCGATGAATTTTATCTGTTGCTAATATGAGCGACGCATGAAATCCGTCGCAATGTTAGTAATTTCCGTCGCTAATTCTGTGAGTTATTTCGTCGTTTCATCTAATTGGCAACCAATAGTTTCCGTCGCTAATTCCGTAGCAATTCTTTTGTTTCATCGGATTGGCGACCAATAGTTTCCGTCGCTAATTCCGTAGCCAATTCTTTTAATACACATTTCTGTATTCCGTTTGGCGACGAAAATAATTTGTCGCAACATTAGATTTTGTATTAGTTATAGCTACAAAAATCCGTCGCAATTTTTTTATTGGTTTTATATAATATTTTAAATACACCTATCCAAGCATATATTAGAGACTCATATAATAACTTAATTCATAAAAACTAATATTCTACAAGGTCCAAAATACATAGCAGCATGCAAATCAAGTTCAAAGCATCCACAACGATAATATCCAAAACCAAAAATCCAAAATTATATGCAACAACCATAAAGTCCAAACAACAAAACTAACTAATTAGAGACTGGAGAGCCACGATCATCACCAGAAACCGATACATGAACTTGATCAATGTTGGCAGTAGCTGGAGCTGGAACTATAGGTGCCATAGATGATGGATGGTCATTAGGAGTGTCTGTCTGAGAAGAGACAGAAGGACTCGATCCACGTACTCGCTCAATAATTATAGGAAGCAAGCGATCAGTCAGTGCAGGAATGATGCTATTAGTCAGTGCAGGAATTAATCGCGTCACTAACTCATCCAAATTTCCAGTCACTGCTAGTTGAGCATTCGGAGGTGGTACTGAGGATGTAGCATCAGAAGCAGAAGAGGGATGAAGATTCAGCCGATAATATATTTGTGCTTGAGATCCAAACCATATATTCTTCTTTTTTTTACCCCTCCTGCGGCTTCGTAATAGGCTTGACATTGATCAACTTCAGATTGAGTCTGTGTCTAATTTTGTAGTATTTCTTGATATTTTTCCTGTACAAGAGAGTGATAATTAGTGAAATTCATTTCACTAACAGTAAGCACATGTACAAGAACCATTAAAGATAGCAAGAATAATGCCCTAAAAGCTTCAATAGAATTCAAAATATCTCTGCTCACTGAAGGAAGCAAACAAAACTTATTCCTATTTTTTTTAACCTGTGATAAGTTCAGAGAACAAGCAAAAGCTTAATTACCCATCAAAAAACAAAAAACTCACATGCATCCACAACCTATGTTACGCGGATCCTCCATTTGCCTAGATGTACCTGTGTCCAACGGGCTTGACTCAATATGATACAATGTCATATTCGAAATTCACATGCACTTCATCTTGCAGAAACAACAGAGCCTAATTCTCCAAGAATATATGCCACTACAAAGAAAGATACAAAAGGCACCATTCATCACTGCTCATTCTTTACTAGAGAAGGCATCTTTGACTCTGAAGGAGTCACTCCATATTTCAAATAATCCTGAAATTGCAAAGCCATTATAGAAAAGATTGATTAAAATAAAAGGGCATGTTGTATACAATGGTTATTCTCGTGGTAAAACAAGCACTTATTAGAGCCTGAATGTGATTCACTGGTGCAGACCTCAGTAGCTTTAATTATTGCATTTTCTAGTAATAGCTAACCAAAATTACTAAAAATCATTAACAACAACAAACAAACTTGAATTGCATTAACCAACAGAGAGATGTCTAGGCAGTTGATTAACCTTGAGATTCTGCCAGCAACTATTTCATTCTGCAATCTATATAATTATATAAAGCAGTTTCTGATATTATGAGGAATCATTAAACACTACAATGTTCTGTGCTTGTTTTAATGAGCTTCACTTTCAACCAACACTCTCACTCAATCTAGGACTCCTTTCCCTCTACCTCGCTCACTTCTTTCTGGTTCACTTAGACACTGTCTAATTAAATTGCAAAGCAAGCTCGCGGTCTAGTAAAAAGAAAATCACTTTCTAAATAATGATATAGCTAAATTTAGCTATAATGCTGCCTACTTTGAGAAAACAACAACAGAATTATTGATTTACTCTGCTAAAGGAATATAAGTTTTCAGAAAACATATTTGTTAACAAACAAAAACTGAAGTGAAATCAGACAGTATAAGCATAATATACTACTGAAAGAAACTTCCTATAGAAGATTATAGAATGTTAGACTCACATGCACGATTCGGGCTCGCTCACCAACAAAAGATTTTCCATCATGACCGTGTGTATGGACGTGCAAATGTACCTCACTTGGTGTTGGATCTCGACCCTTTTTAACAGCCTATACAAGAAAAAAAATCCACATAGTTTAGTAACTTCCAAAACCAACAAAATAAGTAATTGGATCCAAAAGGTAGTATGTTCACTTTAGTGATGTATGAAGCCTATGCATGAAAAAATAAGATCATCATGCGCAAATTCATTACTGGAGGCTGTACTAATGGTCAATCTAGCAGTGGAAATGAGTTGTTGCAAATTTGGTTCATAACTGGATTTTTCAACTGCTTCATTGATCCTTGCATAGGAAATGATATGATGGCAGCTGTTATTGTGCATTTCAAGGAGTACAAGACAAGTGCCATGGAAGTATATGATAGGGTACTTGAGTTGCTCATGACTGTAAGGTCTTTTAAAACTCAAGTTGGGGTGCTGTTACTTACAGTGAGGGGATTATCTGGTGTAATCCTCTGATGGATGCTGGGTGTATCAGGGATCTGGGCTTCACTTGGTGGATGATGATAGCTGCAGGTTTGGTGTTGTTGCTGGTTTCAGTTGGAATAGCATCTAACTTGCCATATTTCCATATGTCAGCACGGCACATTACAGCTTGAATTTGCAGAATTGCCTAATGCCATTGGTTTTTCTGCAATTTTTCATAATCAAGGCCCATGGGTGGAGAGATTGATAGTTATTGGTGCAGAAATGAGATGGGATGGGATTTGGTGTGTGTTATATAGAGACATATGGATAGACAAATCAGGTGCATGGTTCAGTCTTACAAATTATCTCATCGATCTAACCTTCACAAGAAATGATACGAGTATTGGGATGGTGAGAACAAATGCATTATAGAGACAAACAGGCAGCAGGCCTTGGTTGAGAATGTGGAGGATGAAACCAGTGCTGTTGGTGGCTCTGAAGATGGTACTTGGTGCTGGGATGGAAAGAAGACCTTATCATCATACTCAAATCCTATGGGAGGACAATATGATGGTAATTGCTTTACCTAACATTGCGTGTTTTTTTTACAAGTAACACACTTATCAAGAGAACATATAATGGAGCTAGTACTTGTAGCAGTGATCCTAATCAATTAGGAGATGACCTGGTATTAGTGTGGACCATTACAAACTTCTCTAAATTGAAAAAGGAGATATTTGCTGCTGAATTCTTTCGCAGCTGGTTTTTTGGTTCTGCAGACCATATTAGTATCACTGATCCTATTTTTTGGTTCTGTAGACCATATTAGTGCAAGTCACACAACCTATATGCAGAAATTCTAAGCATACAACAACTACTATATACACTACAACAGCTGGAACAGAACAAGGAACACAGAGAGGAACATACTATGAGAATCAGTTATGGGACAGAGTTGACTATGGAACACCTTTTTGCTGGTTTTTAGCAGAGGTAATATGTGCAGCAGTGGAGCTAAAGATGCATCATGGATCTTGGTAATGTTATGCAGACACAACAATGGCACAACACAGTATATGGAGATGGAATGATCCTGCTGGCCTACGACTATGACAAGCGTGAGAAGTTCCCAAAAGAACTTGCCAACAGAAACAGACTACAACTGATGTGGCATTCACCTTCATGATGGCAATTTAGTTAGGAAAAGGCCAAATCCACATAATTAACTTACAAGTCTCTTGTGATGCTCTCCGATGGAAATAGAGCCGCCCATGTGAGTCCCACTGGCAACTGCATTTTCACCACCACCACGATTCTTTGAAGCTATTTTCGATTTTTCAACAACCTTGGGATCTTGCCAATATTTCATCCAACTTTCCCATGTTTCTTTCGGAACATAATCTGGGCAAAACCCGCCACCTTTTATCGTGCTAATGAAATCACAGTACTTTCTCGCCGCCTTTCTACGCCATTGCCTCCTCACTTCACTATCAATTGAAGAATCCCAATAGAATGCCTTCTGAAATAATTTTATAAAGTAGAGCATAACAATAACTCATCATTTCAGCAGAAAAAAATTATAAGACATGAATTATAAGACAAGCACCACCAGTCACCCAATAAACGGGAAAATAAAAGAACTACAGGTAATACGAGGCTTATCAACAACACAAGGACAGCATAAACAACAGAGGTTGTAGATGTCCTACTTTTAAGTTGCTTTCATGTCTGATGCTATATTGAACTTAAATCGTTAATTAAGAGTAAACTGATTTATTTGAATTTTATCCCTTCACCAATATTTTTTTTAAAACTGGTGACATTGTCCCTTCAAAAGTATATTGCAGTTACTTTACAGTAGCCTACATGGCCATGTTTGATGCAAAACTCTCATTAGTGTTTTAGAGTAGTTTAATACTTAATAAAATTTGAGTCCTTGCAGCCACAAGAACCATTTCTAAAACAGCAGCTCTATTAAGAATTTATGTTTGTGTGTTGTGTTTATCTGTTCTCCGTAAATTTAAAGAGGACCTACAACAGCATATAGCCGATCAAACTTTAGGCACAAATCAAACTAAACATAGGACCTACTTTAAAGATTACCTAGGTAATAATATCTAGGAGTGGGAGAATAGACGGGCTAGAAGGTATTTGCAGATGCTTAGAAGAGCAACTTTTTACATGTATGCGTAGCACTTATTTCTATCATGAGATTCCAATCACTGAGCAGCAGCATACAAAGTTAAGTGCAAAGTTGCATATGCTGATTGTAAAAATAAAATTGAGCATGGGCCCAAAACATTAGATACATGCATGCAGGCTCAAATCTAATCATATATGTAATTACGGTCCATGTTAAACATCAGATCTCATCAACATATAGGAGTATATAAAATACCGAATGTTACAAAGAAAAGAGTTGTACATCAAAGATGCAAGCTGTTGGGATGGATGTTGCTGCTACAATATGAACATGAAAATGGAAATATCTATGTATAGAGAGTAAATCATAAAGAGCTGGTTGCATCACTCATTAAAGTAAGTCAACCTTCCTATCTTTTCCCAAAGTATATGACAGTTCTCATTTACGAGTAAAATGTGATTAATGCACTTCAAGCAATATCAATAATAATACATGCCTCTGCTCGCTAGCTTTAAATGCACTCCAAGAGGTCACTATTGTAAGGTTTAGCAACGTCTGTTAATTCCCAGAATACTAACGTACCCTCGTGTATACAGTTGTCCAACTACTTTCTACAAGTAACGCCAGACTATGCAAATTATGGTCAAAGTTAAAGTTAAATTAAAAAATCTATTTTTTGTCCTGTTATCGTCTCTGGAAATATGTATCTGCTATGGTTTAGATTATTTGCGTGTGCCTAAAAGAAATGAAGCATCTTGCCAATTTCTTTGTAAAGTATGCTTTCTAGTTGGTTCAACGTGGGGGAGGTGGTGTCGTGATGTTAGTTCCAGCAGTAGCTTCAAGAAAGGGAACTTAAGTTCAAGCTTTCCCTTTCTAGAACGGATAAGTACATAACATACTGCTATTATAATTTGCTGATGACCTGCAGCTAAATATTTCTATTACTGCTATAGGAAGGGTAATTAGTGACAAATGTTTCAGTTATTATACCTCGAATTCTCCGAGATAAAAATCTTCTGTCGCTTGTGAGACACTTTTCCAGTTAACTCCCTTAGGCTCAAGTTCATTCTTGAAAGCCTCATATATCATCTCAGAACATAATCTCGATGGTTCCAACTTGGACAATTTTGAAGACATTATATGAAATCTATCATAAAGCAATTGCAGTATTTAAATATTAATGGTGTAAGCATAAACTAACCCTGAAGGAGAAAGAAAAATAAGTGTCCGCTTCACGTTACAGTTGCTCTCACCTTCACCCATTGCATCACTCTGAGCAGATGTACCTTCACCTATTATGTTTCTCTGAGTAGACGCACCCTCGCCTATTTCGTTGCTCTCATTAGGTGATACTTCCAAACAAAATAGTTCTCAACAAATCCAAACGATTGAAGGTGCAATTTAACGGTTTCAACATCCATAAATTTAACATTGTGACATTTTTTACACGGACATTTAATATCATCACCACTCATGCGATTTCTCTGAGAACATGAGAACTTAAGAAACTTATTAACACCAGTCATGAAACTAGAATTAATACCCCCTTGACCATCCAACCTATCATACATCCAACCACGCTCTAGATTATCCCTAATCCTAATTAATATTAAAATAAACAAAAAACTTAGCTACTTTTTGTTATCAGAATGCCATCCAAAGGAAAACAAGTTGAGTCTAAGACCCTTTTTTTTTTAACAGCAAAAAGAAAGTGAAACTAAAAATTCTAGAGAAACCAAACTATATTTAAGAAACCAAAAATAAAACAAGTGCAAAAATAATACATACTTGATTACAGGTAAATTTAACATGTTTATCAAAAAGCGAATCAATACGAAACTGGTTTTGACACGAGTCAGAAACTTAACAAACACCACGAATGGTATTGGAGTTGTTTACTTTCTCTTCACTAATCACATAGCTTACTACCTAAAATAAAACCAACATGCGACACACACACAAAAGGTATACTTCACACAATCGCAATTTTCCCCCAAAATTTAGGTTCTTTAACAACACCTAAGTCAAAGCATAAACATTAAACAGAATAGAAAAAGAAACGAAGAAACGGATACGGAAGAACAAAAGCTCATTCATTAACAGAAGAACAAAAATGGAAGAACCCCAGATGAATAAAACACTAAAGAATGAATCAAAAAGCTAAAAAAAATGGTAATACTCACATATTATTGAGGAAATTAGGCAGATGAATAAAGACACAATCTTTCTGTCATAAACATGCTTAATAAGCAAAAATCAAGGCTTTTAATCAAAGAAAGAATATTCTTTTTACTCACCAGCAAAGCAAACAAAGATCCAACAAGCTAAATTTTTTTTCCCAAAAAACAAGCTAAATAGTTAAAAGAAGATTAAAAAAAAAAAAAACAGAAGCTTCATGCATTACCAAAGAATAAAAATGGAAGAAACCCATATGAATACAAGACTAAACAATGAATCAAAAATGCTACTAATACTTGCAGATTATTGAAGAAATTAATTAGCCAGATGAAAAGAACATGTTTTTATGTTCTTGAAATCGAAGAGAAACCCTATCTAACAGAAAAGGGAAGAGAAAAGGGAAGCAAAGACAAACCTAAGCAGAGCCGGAGAGAGCAAGAGAAGTTTCAGTGGCTTTGTGCGTTTGAAGAAAGTTCTAGTGGGTTTTGAAGTTTTAGTGTGTTTATTAGAGACCATTTTGTTTTATTTCTTTGATAAAAATAAAATTTTATTTTTTTTGCCGACAATTTTACCAACGGATTGGTTCCGTCGCTAAGATTAACATTAAATTTTACCCTTTGTTGAGTTAACAACGGAAATATCCATAGCAATTGGTATTAAAATATGGTGATACATACATATTATCTAACGACACATATAATCCGTCGCTAAATCCGTCACTAAGCTGTAATAATTTTTGCCGCCAACAATTTGTCTTAAATTTTGTAGCTAAAATAAAGGCGCTTAATTTTAGCGCCTATATAGCAACTGATATTAAATTTTGTCGCTAGTTCGTCGTTAGTTTAGATATCATTTCGTTTTCCCTTTTTTTGGCGACAAAATTGTAATTTCGTAGGTAATCCGTCGTTACATAGCGATGGCATATATTATGTCACTAAAATCCGTCCCTAAAACCAGTATTTTTTGTAGTGACGGTCGTTGCAATATAATTTATCCAACTATGAGTTAGGGTCGAATCCACAGAGAGCAATATAAAGGCGATTTAAACAAGTAAAGAATTATCACCAACTATGCTAAGCCAAACACTTTTTCAATATTTGATTTTTGTTTTAACAACTAACAAAGATAGAATTAACTAGAAAGCGGGTAAAATGATCAATGGCCACAAGTATGGATACAAAGGAAATTACTCAAGTAACGATCCAATGTATTTCACGATTTTATAACTAAGAGTGAGTTTATGCTAATTAGATAATGATTTCTAAAATCTCATTGAAAGTCTTCCAACCAAATCAATGAATTTTACTTTAAGCTTTTACAAGCCTTAGAATGTGATATCAAGCACAATCAATATAATCTCAAGCAAATATCCTATTCCTAACTCAAGTTATTAGATGGGTTTTAAAGCCTCAACTTCTTGTTAATTAATCGTTCCCAACCTCAATTTTCCTCTTCTGAGCTCAAATCGAAGTAAATGAGCAGATCTTAGGGTTAGCTAATCCTTTAAGAAACATTAAAGAACAAGATTAATCAAAACAACATTAACTCACTTCATTAGCAATAAAAATCATTCAATACATAAACAAAACAAGAGTTTCATCCAACACTTTAATCATAGAATATTTCCAGAAATAAGATTCAAGTGAAGAAAATAAATATTATACTCTTAGATATTCATTACAAAGAAAGGAACCAAAGAAATGGAGAAACTTTTACAAGTATTTTAAGGAAGTAACCAATTTTTTAAAGAGATGGCCAAATTATAAGATTAATCACCGTTGAATTAATGGAATAATTAAGTGCTAATGAGCTCAACTTGGTACAAAATCAGTTTCAAAAAATTTTACAAGCGAAATACATTGCTTTAGCCTCAAAATTTCAAGCCCCCGGATAACATTTTTTTTGCGCTGATTGTCCTTCTTTTGGGGTGGTCTTTAATTTTTGTCCTTCAAATTAGTGGTCTTTAATTTTTGTCCTTTGCCTAATACCCCGAGGTTCTGGGTTTGAATCTCAGCTCAGTAAAAAAAAATAAAAAATCGCAACACAGAGGTTTGAATTTGCAAGACAGAATTTTGCCTTCACAACTCTACCTTAAGAGTTTCCTAAGGGATAGTTTGCCTGCAAAGGCAAACTATGCCCGATGAGACAGAGTTTGTCGCGATTTTTTTTTTTAATTTTCCCTTGAGCAGGGATTCGAACCCGTAATCTTAAAATTTTAGATGAAGCGCAAAAATTAAATATTTTTATTTTGATGGGCAAAAATTAAAAATCACTCCCAAAATAAGGGCATTACTGCGAATTGGCCCCGGGATAACCGCATTTGCGAATGTCATTCCTTTTCATCCATAGTACCTTTTTGCCATTCTTCCAACCATCCCATATTGCACAAATAGTACGTCACCCAACATTAATTGCTTTCCAACCTTTTAACATTTTTACACCTCGTGTCGTGGCTCATTAAACCAATACAATTCAAACACTTGGTGTAAATATTATTATACCTTCCCACTATATTATTCTCGCTTGTGGGTCCTATCGTTGATATGGAATTCAAGACAATTATTCTTTAGTCCTCCAAATGTATTAGGAATATTATGAAATTTTTAGGTACACGATGCTTGATGTTAATTATGCTGAAACGCTATAGATAATTCAAGATAGTATGATAACATTGCATTTCTCTATTCACCAAATCTCCTCTATACAAACTCTTCACAGAACTCCCACCGATGAAGCGGAGTTTTTTTTTCCTTGCAAAATGAGTCTCATTGATCTACTCCACAAAGTATAATTTTCGGATTCCGTAAGCTTGATATCTATCAACACTACACCTGGACGTATGTTAGAAGGTTAGAAATGAAGTGGAACAAACTCCAGATGCTAGCAATGGAGGTCAAATCTCAAATCTTAAACTTAGTCGACTCAATATCTAATTGTTGCTCATATTTTTAACATGATAACGTGAATCGAATCAGCTCAATTGAGACTGAATTCCACACCTGTAACTAGGGGCGATTTTCTGTACTAAAATTGGGGCACGTGTACACATGGTCTCTCTGTAAAACTAGATATTTTATGTATATATTTTCTAAAATTAGTAGAACACTGTTGGAACCCATTGTACAAAAAGGCAAAATGGTGCATTTGGTTGGAGGTTGTATTATTTACCTATAAGACTAGAGATCAAGTCCCACTTAATAAATTTTTCCCTTCTTTTTTTTTAGTGGTGAACCCGTATTTCAAAAATCCTAAATTTGTCTATGCCTGTAACACAATCTCACATATCAAGGCGGGTAAGTTGGAGTTTCATAGCCATCTCTTTTAGCATAATTTTTCGACGTCTTTTAATTTAGATGGTTCGTTAGTTCCTTTTAATTTAACTCACTTAACTAAGAAAATATTATATGTTAAATCTCTAATCCAAATCTGTCAGAAAATAGGGAATTTTACACTGTATGCCAATTATGACAAAATCTTTATCCATTTTAGCCCATCTTTTTAAAATTACCCACCATAGCCATTTTTTTCCTCTTCAATTTTTTACTAGTCTTATACACTTTTATACAAGGTTTATACATTGTCTACAGTAGATGTATAAAGTTATATATTGTTGTATAATATTATATACTAGTCTTATACATTATTATAAACTTTTATACAAGGTGTATACATTGTCTATAGTAGGTTTTACATTGTCTATAGTAAGTGTATAAATTTGTATATTGTTGTATAAAGGTGAATATTCAAGTTGTGCCATGTTGGGCTGTAGGTTTGTAATTTAAAATATGGGCTATGAATATGTAAATTTGACCCATAAATTGTTTATAACTGAAATTTTCCCCAGAAAATAAGGTCTTGCAAAAAAAACAAAAATAGATCACCAAACTAGCGCGTTCATAACAGTTTAATATTGTATTATATCAATTATTCATATTTTTATGAAAGATATTTCTCAAAAGTCCAAAATATTCTGAGATGATGCTTCAAATTTCTCTACTTAAGCATTTTGTTTAGAATATTTATCATTTTTCGACAGATAAAAGGATTTGTTTAGCCTATAAAGAATTATTTTAGCATATAAAGTGATTTTTCGGGTTAGTATTAGTTAGATAGGAGGCTTTTGGTTAACATGGGTTGTGTTTAATGTTTATTTTTATTTTCTTGGCATAAAAAAATCCGTTCACAGTCATTAAAAAGTAGTTGCACATGTCTTTTGGATGAAATAATGAAATATAAGTTACGCTTTTTACATTTAAGAAAGAAAAATGACTTTTTCAGTGAAACATTAAAATTTAGGCGACTTTTTTAATTATTTAGTGACATTATAAATAATGAACTTGTCATGCCATTGCTGCACAGCAACAACCTGAATCCCATTACTAAAGACACTAATCATCTGTTCTGCAGGCACTACTAAAAAGAGGGGAAAAATCGACGGACCGCGTCAGTTTTTTCAATGAAACTGACGAAAAACCGACCCTTTACGGTTTACATAGCCTCGCTTTTTGGAAACCGACGGACCACGTCGGTTTTTTCCGACGGACTGCGTCGGTTACGTGGTACGTCGGGTTTTATTCAATAATTTTAAAAAATAAAAAAAATAAAAAAACCGACGGACTGAGTCGTTTTTTTAATTTCTGATTTTTGATTTTATATTAAAACAATATATATTTTATGAAAAAACCGACGGACTGAGTCGGTTTTCCGGAAAATTTCCTGCATGCAATTCATGCATTTTCTATAGCCACACCTGCACAGAAATCAGTACCAAAAGCTGCTCAAAACTAGCATTAAAATGCTCCAAATCAATTCTAAAAGAGCTACAACACATAAAATCACCCTAAGTAACAATCAAACACTGTTAGATTATGTACTTATTTAGTCAAATATATTTTGTAATCTTCTATTTTAGGATAACATATGTTAGAATTATTTAGTCAAATTAGTTCCTAATTTGTAGCCGACAATTAGGTTGTAAATCATGTATATCAACTCATTCAAGGGAACAGAATAATCAACGGAAAACATTTTCTTACATGGTATCAGACTAGGTTCTCCTAAAAACCCTAGCATCCTAAAACCCTAGCCCTTGGCCGCCGACCCCCCCCCCCCCCCTCTCTTTTCGTTTTCCTCTTCTTTGGTTGTTCCCCTTCCTCTTCTCCATGGCTGACACCTCCAAGTTGCATCCTGCGACTACCGTCACCAATATCAAATCATGCATCCCTATTGTGCTTGACTACGAAGGAAGCCAATACAATAACTGGGCTACCCTCTTCAAGCTCCAATGTCGTGCAAACTTGGTCATTGACCACATCCTACATTCTGCCTCCCCCACCGTGCCACCACCGGCAACTGCAACCAAAAAACTTGCTGCTAAGGCCCTATGGGAACGGCTGGATGACATTGTTCGGCATTGGATATATGGTACGATATCGAATGATCTTCTCAACACGATCATTCATCAAGAGGACACCGCAGCCGAAGCTTAGGACCGCCTTGTTCATCTCTTTCAGGACAACAAATCGGCTAGGGCTCTTGTTCTTGATGCAAAATTCACCAACACAAAATTGGTGGATTTTCCGAATGTGAAAGCATACTGTACCAGGCTGAAAGTTCTTGCAGACAATCTCTCCAACGTCGGTCACAAAGTTTTCGACGAATGACTTGTGCTTCGTCTTCTGCGAGGATTGTCGGAGGAACATAAAACTTTTCGCACGACGGTGCAGCACCATACTCCTCTCCTATATTTTGACATTGTCCGGTCAATGCTTGAGCTTGAGGAGGATAGCCATGCCGAGGACGCCATTCACGACTCCGACTCGAATACTGCTCTTGTTTCCCATAATGTTACTCCTCAGAATTTCTCAGGAAATGGACAGCCCAATAACTTTGCAAATAATTTCAACAATCGTGGAAATTCGCAGAATCGTGGAAAGAAAAATAACCGCGGTCGCAGCGGCGGCAACTGCAACGACCGCGGTGGCAGCGGCAATGGACAAAGCAGCGGCGGGGGCAGCCGCACCAATGCACAGGCATACCAGCCCGTCGCGGCACAGCAGCAGGCACCCGCTGCCCCGTCGTGGTATTTTCCACCGTGGGCAGCGTGGGGGCAACAGCTGTGGGCCACTCCACCGTGCCCGTACCCCACGGCTGGGTGGCAGCAGCCCCGCGGCTGGCAGTAGTCGCGTCCAGCTCCTTTGCAGCAGGGAATTCTTGGTCCTCGTCCTCCACAGTCGTTCTACTCGTCAGCCTCGTCATCACATGGCGGATATGCGCCCATAGATATTGATCAAGCTATGCACACAATGTCGTTGAATCCGCCCGATGACAAGAATTGGTACATGGACACCGGAGCCACATCTCATATGACCAACTCCCAAGGTACTCTCTCGTCTTATTATCAATTGAGCAAAAATAATGGCATTGTTGTTGGTAATGGTAACATGATTCCAATTCGTGGTTATGGTCATACATCCCTTCAACAAAATCCCTCTTTAAAACTGAAAAATGTCTTACATGCACCTAAACTCATCAAAAACCTTATTTCCGTTCGTAAATTTACTATCGATAATATGGTTTCTGTTGAATTTGATCCTTTTGGTTTTTATGTGAAGGATTTACGGACGGGGAGCAAACTCATGAGATGTGAGAGTTCGGGTGATCTTTATCCATTCTTCCAAAATTTTCGAGCCATCTCGTCTTCCGCACCATCTGCTTTTAGTGTCATCTCTCCTCATATATGACACTCCCGTTTAGGTCATCCAGGGGATGTTATTCTTAGTTCTTTACGTAGTAGTAATTTGATTGAATGTAACAAGGCTCGAAACAATGTTTGTCATTCTTGCCCTCTGGAGAAATTAATTAAATTGCCTTTTTATGACTCTCTTTCAACTACTACTATGCCCTTTGACATTGTTCACAGTGATTTATGGATTTCACCTATTCTTAGCTCTTCATGTCACTGATATTATGTTTTATTTCTTGACAATTACACTAATTTTCTTTGGACTTTTCCCATCAAAACAAAGTCCCAAGTTTATAATTGCTTCTTGTCTTTCCGGACTTTCATTCGCACTCAGTTTGAAAAAGAAATCAAAACCTTTCATTCAATGTGACAACGGGCGTGAATTTGACAATGGTCCTTTTCATAAGTTTTGTGAACATGCTTTTCTGCTTTTCTTGTCCCCACACTTCCCCTCAAAATGGTAAGGCGGAACGAAAAATTAAATCCATCAATAATATTGTTCGTACACTCCTTGCCCATGCATCTATGCCCCCCTCCTATTGGCATCACGCCTTGGCCATGACAACGTACCTCCACAATATTCTCCCTTCTAAACTCTTAGCATATAAGACACCCACTCACATTCTTTATCAAAAGAATTCATCCTACTCTCATCTCCGAGTCTTTGGCTGTCTATGCTTTCCTCTCTTTCCCTCCACACAAATTCATAAGTTGCAGTCTAGGTCCACTCCGTGTGTCTTCCTAGGATATCCTTCCAATCATCGGGGGTACAAATGCTATGACTTAGCAAGCCAAAAAATAATCATAGCCCGGCATGTGTGGTTTGATGAAAATTCCTTTCCATTTTCACAAATAAATACTCCATCTCCTACCTCATATGAATTTTTGGATGATGATCATTCCCCATTGAGAATCCAATTGTTGCATGACCAGGCCACTGCTCCGCCAATGCAGCCCCCTCCCTCTCGTACAACCCACCACCCGACCCCCCCCCTCCCCCCACCTCCCCTCCGTCATCGTCGACTGCCCAGCAGTCCACCTCCACTGCCCCAGCTCGAACAATGTTTGTCATTCTTGCCCTCTGGGGAAATTAATTAAATTGGCTTTTTATGACAAACACATTTTCTTACAAACACATCAAGCACTATCTAAACACATTAAATACGATCTAAATAGACCTTCAAAGTTCAAAAATATTTAAATGTCCAACCAAAAATACCATTAACTAGTTCCATAAAGTATAAAACATAAGTCCATTATGAAATCCAAACTAAAACATAAGCCCCACGACTATATAAATGAACCCTAACCGCTTTCAAATACTTCTTACACCGGCAACGAGAACAAGCACACCTAATTACCCCTTCATTTTGAAAAGGGTGAAGTGACATTGCATGTGTGTAAACTTGTCAACAAATTCATCGTGTACACCCACACGATCACTATTATTTATATTATACATCCACATACGATCCATCTAAAAAATATACCCACAAATTATTGAGGTTATAGAAATATATTTTAACTTAAGAATTCTAATTTAAAATATAACTTAAGAAAATACAATCCCAACCAATTCTAACTTTGAATTCTCAATAACAATTCTAACTTTAATAACTTATGGATTCTTACTTTAATATAACTTTTAAAAGCACAATCTCAACCAATTCTAACTTTAAATTCTCAATAACAAATCTAACTTTAATAACTTATGGATTCTAACTTTAATATAACTTTTAAAAACACAATCCCAACCAATTCTAACTTTCAATTCTCAATAACAATTCTAACTTTAATAACTTATGGATTCTAACTTTAACAACTTATGGATTATAACTTCAATATAACTTTGAAAAGCACAATCCCAACCAATTCTAAAAATTTAAAAGTAAATCTAGTCAAATAAAGTATACATTTTAGTTTTGAGGTTATAGAAATATTATGACTTAACAATTCCAACCTTGCAAAGCACAATCACAGCCAATTCTAACTTTGAATTTTCAATAACAATTCTAACTTTAATAACTTATGGATTCTAACTTTAATATAACTTTGAAAAGTACAATCCCAACCAATTCCAAAAATTGAAAAGTAAATCTAGTCAAATAAAGTCTACACTTTAGTTTTGAGGTTATAGAAATACTATAAGTTAACAATTCTACTTTGAAAAGCACAATCTCAATCAATTCTAATTTTGAATGCTCAATAAAAATTCTACTAACTTATGGATTCTAACAAAAAGCACAATTCCAACAAAAATAAAAAACTAGTCAAATAAAGTATACATTTTTGCACGAATTCAACATCAATAATATTACAAACAATGATAACTAAGCTAACACAAATACATTGACAATGAACATAAAATATAGGACAATCTCAAGAAAAAAAAATGAAAAGTAAACTAGTCAAATAAAGTTTACATTTTTTTACAAATTCAACATTAATAACATTACAAATGATGTTTAACAAAGCTAAATAGACTAACATTAGGCCTAAAATCTATAAATAAAACTAAAATTGAAAGAATTTTAAAAGCCCTAATTTAAAAGAAACTACCTCAAATTACAAGTAAAAAACGGGGCTGGGGTAGGTGGGGTTGGGCTGCGTAGGTAGCGGCGGGTGGGCGGCGGGTAGCAGCAGGTGGCGGGCGTGGGCAGAGGGGGGTGGGCGGCGGGTTAGGGTTTTTTATTTTAGAGAGAAGTGGGTTTTTTTTGGGGAAGATAGCAAATGATATGCCAAACCCGTTTCTATCATATTGTTAAAAAAAACAGACGGAAAAACCGACGCGGTCTGTCGGTTTTTTTAAAATGTTGACCAGCCTTTGACCAAAAAAAAATAATTAAAAACCGACGTAGTCCGTCGGTTTCTTTAAAAAAAAATTCGTTTATTAATATTTTACAAAACAAAATGAATTATAAATTATTTAATATATTTTTAAAAAATTAATTAATTTTTTTTTAAATAAAACTTACGTGGGACATCGGTTTTGTAAAAAAAATTGACGGAAATATAATTTCAAAATTTTGCGGAAAAAACCGATGTTGTCTGTCGGTTTTTTAATTAAAAAAATAAAAAAAAAATTAGAAATACACAAAACCGACGCACTGCGTCAGTTTTCCGTCGTTTTTTCAAAGAGACGCAGTCCGTCGGTTTTTTGTCCGTCCAATTTTGCCAGTTTTTTAGTAGTGAGGGGAGATCAAGCCAAACAGATTTGGAGATATTTTGCAGGCTCCCTGGGAATAGACAGCAACATCAGAAATCTCAAAATGAAGTTGATAGCTTGGTGCAATTACAGGACACACAACTTCATTGCCAAATTTATCACTAGAATCCTTCCTCTCATCATTTCTTGGGAGCTATGGAAATATAGATGCAGCAAAAAAATTAAAAAACATAAGACCTTCCTTTTATAGAACCAAAAATAACATCCTTTCAACTCTTTTGCAGATTTTAAAAAGCAAATTTGGAAGAGCCAAATTGGGAGAAGATTGGAGCACAATTATAGGGCTTGTGAAGCAAAACAATTGAACGGAGAATATCCAAAATTGTCAGTGGATCAAGTTAACTGCTAAGAAAGTGAAGTTGAACAGTGATGAAAGCTTTCTTCTAGGCACATGTGGAGGTGGAGGTCTGATCAGGAATAACCAAGGATATTTTTGCCTACTCGATTCCCTTGCGACCGGGAACCGGCAATATGGCAGAAGCTGCCTCTATGTTGTTTGGACTCATATGGTGTGTCACAAATGATTTCAAGATAGTTGGTGGAGAAACATATTCATTTCTCATCATTAGAAGGGAGTGAAAAGTACCCTGGAAGATCATCAGCATAATAGAAGAAATTCAAAAACTAGTTGAGGAGCATGGATTTGAAATTTCTCATTGTTTCAAAGAGGCTAACGGGCCTACTGATAAATTGGCAAGTCTGAACCACAAGTTAGATTCAATCCATGTCTTCAACTCTTTTGCAGGATTACCTAATCAAGTCAAGGGCCTTGTTAACATGGACAAATGGAATTTACATTCCTTCAGGATAAAAAGAGCCAAACCAGCCCAGATCATATATGATCCTCCATAAATCGTGTACATTTAGTTTTTATTTTGGTTAGGACTAAGCTTAGAAGTCTCTACTCAATGATCATGTACAAAGTTTAGGATGCCAAACTCTACTTGTAACTTTTTTCACATCAATGATCAATAGACACAAAGTTTAACCAAAAAAATAAAACAATGAACTTATCGTTTTTTTTTTATACGGTGTCTTCTCAATTATTACTCAAATAAAAAGCGAGTATATTAGAAATAAAAGATGGTGGGATAGATCCCATTCCAATGAACCAAACATCGAAATATCAACCATAGCTAAAGTGTGAGCAGCTTGAATCTTTGATTTTGTAACTGGATAAACATACACTAATTGAAAACCTTTCATTAGTGTCTTACAATCATAAACAATGAGAATCAAAATAAGAATTATTTGAACTGTTTCCTTCGAGAGCTTGATGAACAAGCTAATAATCTGTCTCAATCACCATAAGACCATTAGCAAAGGCACTCTTCGACCAACTGAGAGTTTCCCAAATGCCCATAATCTTTACAACTAACAGATTAGGAACTTTATTTAAAAACCTTGCTAGCCCGCCAATGAAATCTCCTCTAGCATTTCGTATCGACATTCTCGCTGTTACAACTCGTACTTTCACGTCTTGTACGTCATGAGTAGACTAACATAAACCCTGGAATTTTTGGTTATATTCAAGTATGAAAATAAAAAGCTCATGGTATAAGGAGGTAAAGTCCCGGAATGATTTCATACTTAAAAATTTGATGATGGTGATTGAGAATAATATTTTGTGTGTGCCAAAAGAGATTATGGGCTAATATTATATCTCATGATTATGGTAATGGGTATATGAGATGTGTTAAAAATGATTACTATTTAAGTGGATTGAGATCAAAACATTAATTATGTGTCTAATTAATTAAGCGTGGGATTGTAGAGGAAGACAAGAAATTTATTACGATTATTGAATAAATATTACATGGACAAAATAGGGTAGACCATTGACAAGTGGCAGCCAATGGCATATTTAAGAATGCAAAAGATTAAATGATGGTAAAATGTGGTATATACACGCGTATATGGATGGCATTTAATGACACAAATAGATGTTACTCAGCATGATGAAATCTGATAATGATGGAGGTCCCTTTATACACTTATATATATCTATATGTATAATGAGACATTACATACTTTTTTTTCTTAAACAACTTAAATGGAGGAGAACTTCTCTAAGAAGATGTTGGAGCAGCAACGTTAGTTAATGTTGTTACGGGTTTCGTCCACCGCTTCAATTTCGTTGTTCCGTTTTATTGTGTTATTGAATCCGTCCTTTCTTCAAGGTGAAGTAAGTTGGAAGAAGAGGAGTTCTGGGCAAATAAGGTTATAATTCTCCTCCACTAGCTGAATTTGAGTTAATATAGATCATAGCTAAGTTGTTAAATGAGAAGGTATGAAATTATACCGTAAGTCGTATTGATGTTGGTATTGTGTGGGCTGTATGAAACTTGTTTCAAGAAAATTGTGGTAAATTAAGTATGGTTATTGTTGTTCATGGTGTTGTGAGCATTGGGGAAGTAGTAGAAATAGGGGTGACACAATCCGATTCATGATACAACAAGTTCGTCATTTGATATATATGATATACCAAGTATATTCTTAGCCTAACGAGAGAGGTTATTATTATAGGTTGAACAACTAAACGAATTGCGAGGTCGGACTGGCAACAAAGCTAACAAGGTATGTAAGGTTTTCGTTCTCCTTATTCTTTGGCACGAATCCAACTATACCTATTAACCAATGTTCCATAAAGAGATTACTCCATTTTAGTGCTTCCCACTTCTTATGTTTCACGATTCAATATGTTATTTGATGCTTTAGTTCATTGAGATCCAAGTTCTACTGAAGTTCTTATTGATGAGGATAATCACATAACTTATTCGGAGGTCACCGACCTTACGACACTCCGAAAGGCCTAGACGTTGTTTCTATGAGTTCATCATGCATGTGTGTGTGTAAATATATATATATATATATATATATATATATATATATATATATATATATATATATATATATATATATATACTCTCTCTGTTTCAATTTATGTGAACCCATTTCCTTATTAGTCTGTGCCAAAAACAATGAAATCTTTCTATATTTGGAAACAATTTACCTTTATGCAATGATTTATATCCACACAAAATATATATGACTCATTTTACGCCACAAGTTTAAAAGTCTTCTCTACTTTCTTAAACTCCGTGCCCAGTCAAATAGGTTCACACACACACACACAGATATATATATATATATATATATATATATATATATATATATTATTACACACCCCGAGCTCTAATTGGTGGGTGCAGCACTAATGTGCGCTATATATGTATATGTGTATGATATAATGTCACGATTCAATTTCACTAAGTCGCACGAGCACCTACCTTTCCCACCTCAGTAGGCGCACCCTTATCCCAACTACCTTAGAAACATGAAATAATCAATAAATGAGCGGAAGAGATAGAAGTGTCACGACCCAACCCCGTAGGCCGCGACTGGCACCCTATCTGGGCACTCTAACACATCTATCAAATGCTATCTCTAACTTTTTTTTTTGTTTGCAAACGCATTCAAGTATATAGCAAAAGTCGACAAGGCTATATTCCAAATTTAGATAATTTCCAGAAAAATTTCGGCAGAGTTTCCTTTGTTTTACAGACTATCCAAAATAACCCTGCGCACAGAAAATACCAACAAAGGCCACACCGGCCAACAAGGCAACAGGTAAACATATGCGGACCGGCCGCCGCGGCGAATGGCATCGCCCAAACACAACATATACACACATCCGTACAGAAAGACCCCAACCCACAAACATGTCCACAGACCTCTAAACAGACCGACATAATCATATGACGGGACAGGGCCCCGCCGTACCCAAAAATAACCATAACCACGAAACTATATACAACAAAGGGTTCTGTACCAAAAGTATGGGCTCCGGATCGAAGGAGCACGCCAAATGGCAGACTGTGCACCCTAGGCTGGCGAATCACCACAATAAGCGTCTGTACCTGCGGGCATGAAACGCAGCCCCCGAAGAAAGGGGGTCAGTGCGGAATATGTACTGAGTATGTAAAGCATGGAATACAGAAATCAGAACTATAGACGAAACAAGCGGTAAAAGAATAAGTACATGGTTCAGAATATCAGAATCACTCACTATCCAGACCCAGGTCATACAGATCATCACATATCATATAAACCGATATAATCTGTCTGAAGGGTTGCCAAACGTACAGGGTTTCCAGACGCAACTTGTGCCTACCTAGCTCATGTGTCAGGCGGAATGTATGACATACAGAATACTCAGATGATATAGTATACCGGTTGGAAATACAGGGCGTACAGAGTATCAGAACTTACCTTCCAGACGCGGATCACACATAGTGCACATTATAGTCCTATGCCATATCAGGACGCCGTAGCGTATCGGATCAGACGCTGCAACATGTGAGGCATATGATGTTTACAAGGAGTGTGCCACCTCGAGCTCAGCCCAGTACAGTGGTCACACCATACATAAACGTATCGTATCAGACGGCGTATAGCCGGAGTATATCATATCAGATCATATCATATCATATCATATCATATCATATCAGAACACGCGTCTACAAGGGGTATGCCACCTCGAGCTCGGCCCGGTACAGTGGTCATCCCATGCCGAAACTGCCCGTCTTTCCCGCTCGAGCTCTGCCCAGTACACGGGTCACGGATCAGTCTCGGGAGCTCGAGTTCTGCCCAGTACACTCCCAACGCGTCTGCCTGGTATCAGATTATGCAGCGCAGATATTGTCTGCTTTGGGGATCGAGCTCAGCCAAGACCACCCCTCACGGTTTTATTTCAGAACACCGTAGAAACCAGATGCACATAAACCAAGGCTTATATCAGCACATTTATGTCAAAATACTTGTATCAAAATATTTATGTCAGAACACTTTTAACAAAATACCCATATTAGAATACTTATGTCAAATTACTAGTATCAGAGTTAGTATGTGAAGATTACGGACATTTCTAAGCAAATCTATACGACAGATCAATTCGAAGGAATAGAACGGTAGTCATAATGTACGTATACCTTTTGGATAGCACGATATATTGTATCGAAACACAATCTATGGAATTATTTGTATATCAAAATATATTATAGAACTCATCAGAATAATCGGACGTACTATCAGATTGTTCGTAACAAATTACTCAAACGGAATATTCGTATCTGAATACTTATGTCAAAGTACTTATGTCAAATCTTTATATCAGAATTCTTATAGAAGAATACTCATATCGGAACACTTATGCCAGAGTGCTTATATAGGAGTGCTTATATCAAAGGACATACGAATCACATCTTTCGGATGTTCTGGCGGATTATGTCGAAACAGAACTTGTAAGACCATTTGTACACATCAGAATAGATCATAGAACTTAATGGGATAGTTAAAATGATTATCGTTTAGGAATGGAGGGAGTAGCTAAAAGTTTCCTTTAGTTATTGCCCAAACATAAGTCAATAACACACTCGGGGCAACATTCGAAATCAGTGGGACCACCTCGGGTCAACCGAGATGGCGGACGCAAATTACGTACATTAGACCCTATGGAGTCGTCCATGGAAGTCTCGGAGCGATCCGGTTACGTTTGCGAAAGTTATGGATGTTTAAACATTTTTTTCCAACAAACATAAGGATTATAGTTCAATTATATTGAATGAATAATGTCCAAAATCAAACTCGAATTTCTATGAACAGAATAATTCCCGAAGCTCAGATTCAAACCTAGTACACCTAGGACATGCCAAGAGAAGGAAAGGGACAGCTTTACATACCTTACGTGCGTCTTACGCTCGCTTAAACTCGACTCCCGTTTCGCTCAGAATCTACAAATGGTCACATTTACCAATTGTAAGTTATAGATTCCAAGAATTCAACTTAAAGTCATAATTGTCTACCGGAATTTCACAACAGCAGCCCAACAATGCCAACAACATCAACAATTTACTACAGAATACATTACGGCATAAGTAGTCTCCTTTTCTACATAGTTCACTAACTTCCATCCAACTTCACACTATCAACTAATATCAGCATTTTCCATATCCATTAACTAATTCAAGATTATTCAAATACGTTCCAATAGCATCTCAAACAATATTCATGAATTCAAGCATTCCCGCCAATTCCATATTCTACCCGAGGCTTCTACAAATGCAACGAGATTACTAAATCACATTGTCTTCCTTCCAAACTTCATTGACAACAACCAAGAATTCACATTCGAATCTTACTTCCATAATTATATAAAAATCATACAAAATTCACATAATTTCTCATAATTACATACAAGCAATTTCAAGGCGAATTCAAGGCATTAAACCTTCATTTGCGTCACAAAGATCACAACAACACAACTAACAAACTAAATGAACTTGAATTCACTTCTCCCCACACCAACATAGCACACGGCCAACACATCCTTCACACACACACACGCCGTACACATACACACCACACTTCCAAAAATTCTCATTTAATTCTAATCATTATAACATGTAAACTTACTCCATAACACAAAAGAATGAAATTCTTACCTTTTTCTTCAAATTTCAACTCGCCGCAAACGTCGCTCTTTCGCTTAACTAATTATACCACGTCGGAGAGCGTCCCGAACTTAACAAGAATTCAACAAGAAAGATATTTTTAAGAAGAATATTAAGGAGCTAAAATTCTTTTTCTCTTTTTTTTTTCTTGCTTAGGCCGTGACCTTCTTTCTTGCATCTCTTCTCTCACTTTTTTTTTGTTTCATGAATTTTCTAGAGAATGAACAATTGGTCCCTCTTATTTATTTTGTCATGTGAAAATAATAAAATGGGCTTGGGCCATAAGTATATGGCCGACCACCCTTTAAAATGGGCCTCTAATTTTTCTTATTTATTTTCCTAGCCCAATTACTAATGGATCTTATTTTAATATTTCACGGAACTAATTTCCGAAATTCCAATTTTTTCCCTTAGCCTTCCCCGATGTTTCCGCGTCAAAACGTTTCATAAACAACAACATATATGTCAAATGAAATCAAAATGTGGCCTTATTCTTTACACGTCACAATTATTCCAAATTTTCCGAACACGCGAAAACACGGGATATAACATCCTCCCCCCCTTTTTGAACATTCGTCCTCGAATGTTAAGTTAACCTTATAGGGTCTTACAAGAATTTCGGGGGAGTTCTCCTTATTTCCTTCAAAATTCTGCCAAACGTCACAATTACTATCCCCTTTTACACACTCGCCCTTGTTCTATTCTCGAATATCATTGCGCTAAGACTTTCCGGCTTTAACTAGTGGTGAAACCGACATTAGTCTACTTATAACAGTTATATCGTATCTTTCGCTTTGTTCTTTAGATTCCGTTCAGTGAAAGTTTTCATATATCATAACACTGACTGCTGGGGTCCACCTGTCAGCCAAAACAGTCGTAACCGGGATGTGATCTGCACACGTATACATTTATTACCATTTCCCTTACAATACATTTTCAAACACCATTTAATTTATTCTAATTCCAGGACTGTGTCGCACTTTCCTTTTCTTCGGCGGCCGAGTTCGCCTTAGCCTACCCGACCTATTTAGGGTTTCTAACCCTTCGGTACATTCTAATTTATTTAGGTTACCCCCAGATTTCCATCTGTCTTTTACATTTAAATTTATGAAAATTACCGTACACTTCCCAGGGGGTCACCCATCCCAGAATTGCTCTGGCCCCAGCACGCTTAACCTCGAGACTTTAGTACATTTAGACGTGTTAATGTCGGTATAGTTGCACCAACCGCCCCGCACGACCTTGGTCACATAATTCAGGACAAGTCGGGGTCTTGGCAATTTCGGAAAGTCCTCGTAGCGGGTCCCGCTCTGATATAGAGAGGGCCCCTTTTATTTTTTCCGATTATGTAACTGCTGCGTTAGCCCTTTTAACCTTTCGACTCTCACTTTTTATCCATATATATCATTACCTCAGACGATTTTATCAATTTGGGCCTTATCCCAGTTCTACTAGCAATCGGGGAGGAATACGTGATGAAACAGAATCTGGACCTACCAATGCATGTGTGTATATATATATATATATATATATATATATATATATATATATATATATATATATATATTCGAAAAAAGTGGACAATATACCTGTGAACACATCTGGTGACGCCTCTGGGTCCTGCCGGCTAGCCAAAGCATATAAGCGGTTCAAAGGACCGCTAGAACCGGAAGCTCCGTCACGACCTCTACCGCGGCCCGATGGTGTCGGCATACTCTGCCCCATAGGGCGTATCGCTACAGAAGGAAAAAGTAAATCAGCAACTGACCCGCTGGGCTGGGCTGCACCACCCGAACTGGTCCTATACGGACACTCTCTCATAATGTGGCCTTGACGGCCACAAGAAAAACAAGCATCTGTAGCATAATGACATTCTCCAGAGTGGCGCCTCCCGCAATAAGGACACCGAGGTCTGGGTGGCCTCGACCGACCGGAACCTCCATCCACCCGCGAGCTCAAGACTCTGGAGCTCTGATCTGTCCCGGAGTACCATGTGTCACCAGACCTCCTGCCCGAACTCTGTGGAGGGGTATCCCATGCTGGCTGGGAAAAATGTCTACTGTGCTGCTGCTGAGGCTGTCTGCCTAAGAGTTCCCTAGAATACCCAGCCAACCTAGCCCTCTTGGGCTGTCTCCTGTCACAACCTCTACCCGACTGATCCTCTCTGTGCCGATCCTCCATCCCTAGAGCATAAGCCTGTAATCGGGCGATGTCCATATCAGTCTGCGATGCCATCACCATGCAGCTGTCGACCAAGTAGGGGTCCAACCCTGTCACGTACCGGTGCATCCGGTCAGCCATATCAGCTACTATAGCGGGTGCATACCTAGCCAGAGAATCAAACTCCAAATTATACTCACGAACACTCTGACCCCCCTGCCGCAGCCGCAAAAACCTATCAACCCGCGCCCGCCGTAGCTCCGGGGGCAAAAAGTGACGGAGAAAAGCAGCCACAAACGCATTCCACGTAGCTTGGGGAGCACCCTCACCCCTGGATAATTCCCAAGACTCATACCAATTAATAGCGACGTCTCGTAATCTGTGTGAGGCCAACTCCACCGACTCGATCTCAGAAGCCCGAACCAGTCTCAACGAGCGCTGCATCCCTCGGAGGAAATCATGGGGGTCCTCATCGGGCTTAGACCCGAAAAACTCTGGGGGAATACATGTGAGAAAATCACGGACCCTCAGGCTATCCCGCCTATCATCATCCCCTCTCAGCCCGCGTCCGCGAGCCTGTCCTGCCACCAGTGTCGCCAGTAATTGTACGGCCTCCCTCAACGTTCTATCCTCTGCCCTAGCCTAGGGAGCTGGGGGCGCATGCGCTGGAGCCTCCGGAGCTAATGATGGACCTGCTCCGGGCTCCGCCGGTGGTGGTGTAGCTGAACCTTCTGACTGAAGTACAATGCCGGGCACAGTCTGAGCACGAGCCCGCGTAACTCTCGGCATCTGACTGGTCTCTCCCACCACCGCCTTGCCTTTGCCCTTCTGGGAAGCCGTTGCCTTCTTCGGAGGCATCACTGAAAAACATAGCAGCCAGTCAGAAAAGAGTCATCCTACTAGCACAGCTCTATCGCACGATCTAAGATCCAAAGAAGGGTAACATCCTAAATGTCCTGTAGCCTCCTGTTTATAGATGTGGTGCACAACACACCGATAAACAAGACTCTACTAGACACGGCCTGTAGACATTCCGAGGACAAACCGCTCTGATACCACTTTTGTCACGACCCAACCCCGTAGGCCGCGACTGGCACCCTATCTGGGCACTCTAACGCATCTATCAAATGCTATCTCTAACTTTTTTTTTTGTTTGCAAACGCATTCAAGTATATAGCAAAAGTCGACAAGGCTATATTCCAAATTTAGATAATTTCCAGAAATATTTTGGCAGAGTTTCCTTTGTTTTACAGAATATCCAAAATAACCTTGCGCACAGAAAATACCAACAAAGGCCACACCGGCCAACAAGGCAACAGGTAAACATATGCGGACCGGCCGCCGCGGCGAATGGGATCGCCCAAACACAACATATACACACATCCGTACAGAAAGACCCCAACCCACAAACATGTCCACAGACCTCTAAACAGACCGACAGAATCATATGACGGGACAGGGCCCCGCCGTACCCAAAAATAACCATAACCACGAAACTATATACAACAAAGGGTTCTGTACTAAAAGTATGGGCTCCGGATCGAAGGAGCACTCCAAATGGCAGACTGTGCACCCTAGGCTGGCGGATCACCACAATAAGTGTCTGTACCTGCGGGCATGAAACGCAGCCCCCGAAGAAAGGGGGTCAGTACGGAATATGTACTGAGTATGTAAAGCATGGAATACAGAAATCAGAACTATAGATGAAACAAGCGGTAAAAGAATAAGCACATGGTTCAGAATATCAGAATCACTCACTATCCAGACCCAGGTCATACAGATCATCACATATCATATAAACCGATATAATCTGTCTGAAGGGTTGCCAAACGTACAGGGTTTCCAGACGCAACTTGTGCCTACCTAGCTCATGTGTCAGGCGGAATGTATGACATACCGAATACTCAGATGATATAGTATACCGGTTGGAGATACAGGGCGTACAGAGTATCAGAACTTACTTTCCAGACGCGGATCACACATAGTGCACATTATAGTCCTTTGCCATATCAGGACGCCGTAGCGTATCGGATCAGACGCTGCAACATGTGAGGCATATGATGTTTACAAGGAGTGTGCCACCTCGAGCTCAGCCCAGTACAGTGGTCACACCATACATAAACGTATCGTATCAGGCGGCGTATAGCCGGAGTATATCATATCAGATCATATCATATCATATCAGAACACGCGTCTACAAGGGGTATGCCACCTCGAGCTCGGCCCGGTACAGTGGTCATCCCATGCAGAAACTGCCCGTCTTTCCCGCTCGAGCTCTGCCCAGTACACGGGTCACGGATCAGTCTCGGGAGCTCGAGTTCTGCCCAGTACACTCCCAACGCGTCTGCCTGGTATCAGATTATGCAGCGCAGATATTGTCCGCTTTGGGGATCGAGCTCAGCCCAGACCACCCCTCACGGTTTTATTTCAGAACACCGTAGACAACACGGGGGAACAACGCATGATAACATATCTTGGCCCGGCTCAGTGAGTAGACATGCTAAGGCTCGCACGAGCAGAGTAGTGAGAAACCAGATGCACATAAACCAAGGCTTATATCAGCACATTTATGTCAAAATACTTGTATCAAAATATTTATGTCAGAACAGTTTTAACAAAATACCCATATTAGAATACTTATGTCAAATTACTAGTATCAGAGTTAGTATGTGAAGATTACGGACATTTCTAAGCAAATCTATACGACAGATCAATTCGAAGGAATAGAACGGTAGTCATAATGTACGTATACCTTTTGGATAGCACGATATATTGTATCGAAACACAATCTCTGGAATTATTTGTATATCAAAATATATTATATAACTCATCAGAATAATCGGACGTACTATCAGATTGTTCGTAACAAATTACTCAAACGGAATATTCGTATCCGAATACTTATGTCAAAGTACTTATGTCAAATCTTTATATCAGAATTCTTATAGAAGAATACTCATATCGGAACACTTATGCCAGAGTGCTTATATCAAAGGACATACGAATCACATCTTTCGGATGTTCTGGCGGATTATGTCGAAACAGAACTTGTAAGACCATTTGTACACATCAGAATAGATCATAGAACTTAATGGGATAGTTAAAATGATTATCGTTTAGGAATGGAGGTAGTAGCTAAAAGTTTCCTTTAGTTATTGCCCAAACATAAGTCAATAACACACCCGGGGCAACATTCGAAATCAGTGGGCCCACCTCGGGTCAACCGAGATGGCGGACGCAAATTACTTACATTAGACCCTATGGAGTCGTCCATGGAAGTCTCGGAGCGATCCGGTTACGTTTGCGAAAGTTATGGATGTTTAAACATTTTTTTCCAACAAACATAAGGATTATAGTTCGATTACATTGAATGAATAATGTCCAAAATCAAACTCGAATTTCTATGAACAGAATAATTCCCGAAGCTCAGATTCAAACCTAGTACACCTAGGACATGCCAAAAGAAGGAAAGGGACAGCTTTACATACCTTACGTGCGTCTTACGCTAGCTTAAACTCGACTCCCGTTTCGCCCAGAATCTACAAATGGTCACATTTACCAATTGTAAGTTATAGATTCCAAGAATTCAACTTAAAGTCATAATTGTCTATCGGAATTTCGGCAGCACTTCCCCTATACATATAGCATCCCCGAGAATCATCTCGGCTCAAAATATCACAACAGCAGCCCAACAATGCCAACAATATCAACAATTTACTACAGAATACATTATGGCATAAGTAGTCTCCTTTTCTACATAGTTCACTAACTTCCATCCAACTTCACACTATCAACTAATATCAGCATTTTCCATATCCATTAACTAATTCAAGATTATTCAAATACGTTCCAATAGCATCTTAAACAATATTCATGAATTCAAGCATTGCCGCCAATTCCATATTCTACCCGAGGCTTCTACAAATGCAACGAGATTACTAAATCACATTGTCTTCCTTCCAAACTTCATTGACAACAACCAAGAATTCACATTTGAATCTTACTTCCATACTTATATAAAAATCATACAAAATTCACATAATTTCTCATAATTACATACAAGCAATTTCAAGGCGAATTCAAGGCATTAAACCTTCATTTGCGTCACAAAGATCACAACAACACAACTAACAAACTAAATGAACTTGAATTCACTTCTCCCCACACCAACATAGCACACGGCCAACACATCCTTCACACACACACACACGCCGTACACATACACACCAATACCACACATCCAAAAATTCTCATTTAATTCTAATCATTATAACATGTAAACTTACTCCATAACACAAAAGAATGAAATTCTTACCTTTTTCTTCAAATTTCAACTCGCCGCAAACGTCGCTCTTTCGCTTAACTAATTATACCACGTCGGAAAGCGTCCTGAACTTAACAAGAATTCAACAAGAAAGATATTTTTAAGAAGAAGATTAAGGAGCTAGAATTCTTTTTCTCTTTTTTTTTTCTTGCTTAGGCCGTGACCTTCTTTCTTGCATCTCCTCTCTCACTTTTTTTTTGTTTCATGAATTTTCTAGAGAATGAACAATTGGTCCCTCTTATTTATTTTGTCATGTGAAAATAATAAAATGGGCTTGGGCCATAAGTATATGGCCGGCCACCCTTTAAAATGGGCCTCTAATTTTTCTTATTTATTTTCCTAGCCCAATTACTAATGGATCTTATTTTAATATTTCACGGAACAAATTTTTGAAATTTCAATTTTTGCCCTTAGCCTTCCCCGATGTTTCCGCGTCAACACTTTTCATAAACAACAACATATATGTCAAATGAAATCAAAATGTGGCCTTATTCTTTACAAGTCACAATTATTCCAAATTTTCCGAACACGCGAAAACACGGGATATAACAAGAAGTACGTAGGTCTGACATAATACTGGATAAATAATGCGGAGATACATCGAAACCACCCTAGAATCTATCTAGTCATACAAGAGCATCTAACTAAATACTACAAGTCTGGATAATAATAATACATCAACTGTTTCAATATGTCTCAGAATATCAAGTAAAACATAAATTAAAGAAGAATCTTCAAGGCGGTGAACGTCATGGAGCTCACCCTAAAAGACTCCAAACAACAACCCTCGAACTACTATCAACCACGAGGAGTAGAGGTCGAACCCACCTGGAACTCTGCATTCATAAAACAATGCAGTAAGTGCAAGTCAGTACAAACAACAAGTACTGCTAGGTATCATAGGCCGACCAAGATTAGCTAACATATATCAAGGCAATCAAGTAAGATAAATAGGTAAATCAACAACGTATAAGTCAATCATGAGCCAGTAACCAAGTACACATCATCACCTATGTTATAGTATGAACACCTAATTTTTTACCGAATTTAAGTTTTTACACTAGTTCAACATTTAAATATTTCTTTTAGGTCTAGATTAGATATTTTTATGTTTTGGTAAGTTATACTTGAAAATTTTGAAGAAAAAAAAAACTACAAAAAACTAGAGTCAAATTTTAGGATAAGTCTTGTCTTCATTTTCGAATAAAAAAAGAAAAGAAAATTTACAAAAATATGTTTTCTTCTAATTTAAGTTTTAATAAATAAGCTAAAGATTTAATTATTTTCTTAGTTATATTTATTTTAGTATAACTATTTAATTCTCCTATGTTTAGTGTCTAAAAAAGAATTTGGCTAATTTTCATGTCTTTATATTTTTCATGTTTTATCTTTTTTTTTTTTTTTTTTTATTTAAAAGCTACAAATCCTAACTATCCCTAATCAAACCTACACTTTCCCTTCTACGCGACCCCCCCTCCCCGCCCCGCCCTGCCCTTCACCTTATTCCACAACCAGCAACCTTAAACCTCTCCTAAAAATTCTCAGCAAACAATATTCCCAAATCCTCACGTTTTTTCCCCCATAAAATTCTCAACTTTTAAAAAACCTCCCATTCCTTATCCTTCTCCCTCACTTCCTCCTCTCACAGAACACACACAGACACGACACAACCCACACATCCTATATATAACACAACGAACAGAGTACAACAAAAAGGGAATAATCCGCGACTTAAGTAGCACAAAAAAAGAAAAATTGAACCAAAGTAGTGCAAAAAAAAAAAAAAAAGTACATTAGTAGGTTTCACGCACGAAATTCGTGCGTGAAAGGACCAAACTGCAAAACTTCAGTTTGACCCTTTCACGCACAAAATTCATGCGTGAAAGGACCAGGTTACAAAAATAGAGTATGCTCCTTTCAGGTAGTAATTTCAAGTCCTTTCACGTACTACTTCCATGCGTGAAAGAGGAAGTTGCCCATTTTGCCTTTCACGCACTAATTTCATGCGTGAAGGAGCACAGTTTTTTTTTTTTTTTTTTGGTGTTACCTTTCAAATCACATTTTTTTTCATACTTTGGGAAAAGATTAGTCATATTTCAAAACCCCAAAATATTAATATTTTATATAAAACTTAATATCTTTTTTTGCGTACAATAATGTCGGCTCATTACATCAAGTCCACCTAAACGTTTGGATCACCGTTTCAGGGGTTTTAAAGTGCCGCGAAGTAAGTTTTGAAACTTGTCATATTTATAGGGTTTTTATTTAAGTGTTTTATTATATTTGAATGTACAAATATAAATATTTGATTTAATAATAATTCATCCAATATGAGAGATTTATACTAATTAAAAAATAATTCATTCCATCTAATTACAATACTAATTCAAAGTAATACAATAATAATATAATCTTCAAGTTCTAGAGGCTCTATTACTTCGAGACGTGCTTGTACTACCACGACCTTGTTGCCCACACGAACGCTTGTCATGGCCATATTGCTTACAGGTAGAGCACTTGCGAGAATAAGTTCTTTCACTAACATCCATTTGATTGGGTCTACGACTCCGTGAGTTAATGCCCAATTTCCTGATGTAATCCTTGTTAGCAACCATCGAAAATGGCTCGTTTGGCCAATAAGCTTCATTACCAAGTGGGTGGAATTGGCCGGAATATGCTCTAAGGTAACTGTGGACCTTGTATTCCCCCGCCACATAACTTGTTACCGTTTTTCTCATTCTCTCGAAGCACTTGACAGCATGAGAACACGGCATGTGATACGTTTGCCACTTACTGCAAGTGCATGTTCTTGTTGCCTCATAAACGGTATGCACGTTTCCACCCTTACCGTTGTGATAACCCGTCCTAACTTCATATACATGTTGAATTGGGTCATACTCGGTAATTTGGTGATGCTCACATTTTTTTCTATAATGCTCCATATTTTTGAAGGGCTTTGGCATCTATGTCCCGCCGTCGGCTAATATCGCTCTAGCCTGCCTTGTCCTAACAACAAATCGCTCCACAACCTGCTTGAAAGTCATTCTCGCCATTGCGGTGACAGGTAGTCCTCGAGCAGATTTCAGCAAGCCATTGAAAGATTCTGAGCTGTTTGTTGTGAGCATGCCCCATCTTTTGCCTCTATCAGCATGAAGCGTCCATTTTTCAACTTCGAGCTTCATCAACCAAACATATGTGGGTTCACTCACTGCCCTGATCAGATCCATTTTTGCAGCCCAGTTTCGTTGTTGATGCTCCATCGCAGCCCCCCACATCAATTTGTTGAGAGTGCCATTGTGAAACGTTGATTGCAAATTTGCCTTCAAGTGCCTTAAACAATAGCGATGGTAAACAAAGGGAGGCTGCCACCCCGGTAAATTAGCCATATTGTGCAATATGCCTTTATGACGATAAGACAACACGCATATGCCGGTACGATCCTTAATAACATGAGTTTTCAAATGGGTCAAAAAGATCCCCCATGTGTCGTTGCTCTCGTTAGCGGCAATTACGAAAGCAAGAGGAAATATTGACCCATTGGCATCCATTCCTATTGCAATTAGAAGATTGATGTCGTAGGCACCATATACATGCGTACCATCTATGGATATCACTGGTCGGCAGTGAGCAAAACCATCAATGCATGGTTTGAATGTCCAAAATACGAAGTTGAAGATTTTACCCTCTATAAGCCGCCACTCTACAACAGTACCATTATTAAAATGTTGTAGAGCTGCCATATACCTTGGCAGCGATTGAAAAGAAGTATGCCAATTTCCAAAGACCATCTCAAAAGCGCGTCTACGCCCGAGAAATCCCTTTCTGTTGCTTATAGTTTTACTATATACGGTTTGAACGTTTCGAATACAATCTTTGATGGGGATCCTGCACAAGTTTTAAAAAACAACATTTAGTAATGATCTTTTAATCGATATAAGACATATAATGTACTAGGTAGGATAAGTTACCTTGGCGTTTCAGCAACGTCTTTAAGTAATACTTGAGCAATCATGTTTGTATCTAAATTATAATGATCTGCTCGATTTTCTTCCATATCACAAGTGTGTCTTTCGCGAAATTTTGTGATAGCCCACATACCATCAGGCTTAACAATTCCCCGAAGCAACCACTCACAGCCTTGATACCGTCGTTTACAAACTAGTCTCCATATCTTTGTGTTTGACTGATCAACCTTAAACTCCCTCATGTCCTTAAAACAATAAATTTTGATAGCCCGTTGCAACGCCTTTTTGGATGCGAACAACATTCCCTTTGCAAGGTAGCATCGATCTTTGTTGAGATCCTTTGGTTCAATCCAGGTTTTTTGGCGACTATCATCATCTTCTCTTGTGAAGACAAATGCATCATCACGACCCTGTAGGCTGTCAAGATAAGGGATATTGTTAGAATGCCACCGAATTGGGCTTTCAGAAGTTGGGTTTTCAGCCATCGGTGGTGGTATGTGGTGGTACATTGGTTCTTGTTGGTTTTGGCTTTGAGGAATATTGTTGGTCATACCAACTTGAACATCATCATCATCTTCATCATCGGTTACCTCTGCATTATTAGCTATTTCATCGTCATCACTTGATGATGACTCATAATAATTAGGAAAATCTTCATTATCAAGTGCATTCATCCTCCTACACGAAAAGTAACATATTTTAAATACCAACATCATATATATATATATATATATATATATATATATATATATATATATATATATATATATATATATATATATATATATATATACTTACTGTCGTTCATAAGCACTGTCATGGTGTGGAGAATGATCAACTCCACCGAACTGAGAGGATTGACCGATATCCATATTTGGTACCACTGGCGAGTTTTGAGAATAGTTCCTATAAAGATTTGAAAACTGGTTATAGACCAATTCATACAACAAACACGTGCTATAATATGAAAAATCCATATTTACCAATTTTCATTGTAAGCTTGATTAAATTGCTGGTTTAGATTTTCCAGCGACACTTGACCACTCAAAATGTCTCCATAAGAACTAAAGTCCCCATAAGTGTTACCATGAATAGGCTGGACTTGAGGGACTTCTTCTCGAGGTATCTTTTCAACATACATCTCAAGAACATTAATGAATACTAAATCACGATATTCTTCCGGCGATCCCAAATAATCACTCAAAGATTCATCATCGTTGATATTGTGCATGCCATAACGCACTACACCGTTTGATATTGTTTGTGGATATCTGCCAGTTATTGAGATTCCAAACTCAGTGGGTGTAGTTTTCATTCTTTTGTGCATGTCACTGACTAGTGTTTCATAATTTAAAGTTGTTGGAAATTTAACATGGGCTTGTGGTTTGATACTATAACGAATGGAGTAATTGTCCTCGACGATATCTCCATCCCAAAATAGTGAAACCTTAACAGTTGAAGCATTCTGAGACATTTTTTCTATGAAGTTTGATTTTTTTTTTGAATGAATTGTAAGACTTAGACTTATGAAGTTGATGAGTTTTTCACTCGTCCAGCCTTCAAGTTAAATAGACCACTCAAAATTGAAATTGACATTGCGCATTAAAATGGTGCGCAATACAAGTCGTGTTAAAACGATCAAATAATGCAGCAACGTATTGTCAAATCAAGTCTTTATGTGTCATAGATTCCTGAAATTGACATTGCGCATTAAAATGGTGTGCAATACAAGTCGTGTTAAAACGATCAAATAATGCAGCAATGTATTGTCAAATCAAGCCTTTGTGTGTCATAGATTCCTGAAATTGACATTCGCATTAAAATGGTGCGAAATACAAGTCGTGTTAAAACGATCAAATAATGCAGCAACGTATTATCAAATCAAGCCTTTATGTGTCATAGATTCCTGAAATTGACATTGCGCATTAAAATGGTGCGCAATACAAGTCGTGTTAAAACGATCAAATAATGAAGCAACGTATTGTCAAATCAAGTCTTTATGTGTCATAGATTCCTGAAATTGACATTGCGCATTAAAATGGTATGCAATACAAGTCGTGTTAAAACGATCAAATAATGCAGCAACGTATTTGCCACACCCCGACCTTACTAGGGTGTGATGGGCACCCGACCCCATATCTGGAGTCGAGCGAACCCGCTGACTCTTATTACATAAATAAACTCTGGAATCAATTCAGAATAAAATGCATAGTAAGCTCTCAATTTTTTTTTTTTTTGGAGAGTGTATCATCATATGGAACGCGTGACATGAAACGTAATAACATATTGACAGGCGAAGCCGTCTACAAAGCTGACGCTCTATACCCACGACTCTGTCTGCAAAGTCTCTAGCTCAATTCGGAAACCATGGCACATATACACTGACTCGGCTACACTCCCGGGCTAACTGGAGCTCGCCAACTTCGCTGGAACATCTTCTATAAGGGCCTCAGCTCATCTGGGTGTACCTGCGCGGCATGAAACGCAGCCCCCGAAGAAGAGGGGTCAGTACGAGCAATGTACTGAGTATGTAAGGCATGAACGACAATACAAGGAGAGGTACCAGTGGAGATAATCACAAAGGAATCATATGGCATCTCATATGGAACATATCATGTCATATCATATCGTGTCATATCATATCATGTCATATTGTATCATATCATGTCATATCATAGCATATCATGTCGTATCATATCATATCATGTCATATCATATCATATCGTATCCTGTCGTATCATATCATATCATGTCATATCATATCATATCATAGGGAGTCATATAGCATATCATAGGCTGATTGAGATACCTGTACATATGAATGTCACTTAGGGCGGAAACCATGCATGCTTATCGGGTCATATCATATCATAGCACCGAACAAGTCGGCTCGCCCACATTGCGCCGAAATATGTCGGCTCGCCCATATATCCCGCGTCCGGGATGAAAATGCCAGCTGACCAGGTGGCGATGAAACATGTGTCCCTTCCCCATATCCCCATATACATGTATCCCTTCCCCCCTTCCATATACATATATAGCATGCATGAGAGCCCAAGGAAAGTCATGTGTCTATCAGAGTGACGTAAGGTCGGTAACCTCCGATTGTATTATGCAATCATCATGGTCGTCATGTCACGCCTTGAAGGAACAATTATAAGGCGAGACTATCAATGAAGAACATTATCTCGGGAAAACATAAAACAGGATCATAACATATTACTTCATATACTTTAAAACCTTCAAAATTGTCATTATCCAAAAGTAGCTTAACATTTCATATCGTCGTATTCATGGTAAGAACATATCCTTGGCATATTCGTCATAGACACTTTCTCATGTCTGGCTTCATTATTGTCATCATAACTCCGTAGTCGTTGTTTTAGTTATAAAAACTTTCAAAAACGTAAAACTTGGATTTTGGAGAAAAATGTGTATTTTGGAAAACATTTATAACTTTTGGAAAGGAAATCATTGTTTGAATTCATAACTTCTGGCTTTTGAAAACAAGGACGTTATGGGGAACATTTATAAGACTACATCATAGGATTCATGCCATAGAAAGAAAAGGGCTTAGCCTTAACATACCTGCGCCGCGCCTTACTTGCTACGCTTATTCGTCCAACTTGTTAATCTACATTCAAAGGAGTTCACACATTCGTTAGATCCTTTGTCATATACTTGCCTTAACCTTTCAAACACATTCATTTATATTCTGCCGAAATTTCGGCAGCATCTCCCCTGTAAATACACCACCCCCGAGATTCTAACTCGGCCAAATTTAACAACAACAATCCGAGAATGGAACTCGGCCAAACTAACAACAATATTAGCAATGCATTCTAGCAACATTCCAACATTTAATTCAATTCAATTCAATTCAATTCACATAATCTTTCAACGACTCAATCCACATATTACTTTGCCCGAAACCGTCCAATTCAACAACAACCATGCATGTCATCATCATTCATGTATGCTAACTTCAACAACGACCTCCATTCTTCATCACATAATCCATAACAACGACAACTAGAATGTCAAATAACATTAATTTACCTTAGCTTACCAAAACGCCTATTATTTGACCATAACCACTTCCTACATATTTTCATGCATTTTCATCCATCTTTTCTATATATTACAACAACAAACAACATACTTCATATAATTAATTCAATCCTCTCACACAACACAACACATATACACGGCCAACACTACTCCATACGGCTACCATTCCAACATATTATATTCATGGTTTTTCATTCATTTTACATTATGGATTTCACCATACAACAATTAAACTTCTAAATAAAATCATTTCATCTTGTCTACACAATACTACACATATTCGGCCATACAACAACATTATACACATCTTTATGAATTTCACCCATTTCTTGACATTACAATCACAACCAACATACTAAATACTCTTAATCCATTCTTCCTACACAACACACCACATGCACCACACGGCTACATCTCTATATGCATGTTTTCATGTTTTTCATCCCTTTTACATTATAGAATTCATAACACAACAATCAAATTACTAAATAATATTAATTCATCATTTCAGTCCAACACCACATATATTCGGCCAACATACAACTCACCACAACTTCATGAACTTCCTTCATCTACACACTCCACAACATACACAATCATCTATAACATATGAAAATAAGGTTTAAACCTTACCTTAGCACTAGTTCCTTTTCCCGGCTAGAACCTCATTTTTGCGAAACGAATGATTCACTTGTTCCAACGAATACTCCACGTTGTAGAGAACCTTCCACTTAGTATAAAAGCTTGAAAGAAATAATTTTTCTTGATCAAATCTCCCATGGCCATGCTTGGCCATACCTTGGCCGAACCCTCTCTTTTTTTTTTTTTTTTTTGTTGTTCTTTCTTTCTCTCTAATTTAATTATGAAGACCTCTTATGTATATATATATATATATATATATAGGTCTTCCATCACTTATCCATATTTGGAATTTAGTCCCCCAATTATGGTCACATGCCCCATTTCTTTCTTTTCTAGAATTCTCTCCCTTTTTCTTGATGTTTCTTTTCTTTTCTTGATTTTTCCTCACTTGGTCAAAGAAGACCAAGTGTCTTCTTTCATACACTTTAGTCCATCTATATTTACACTTTGCCCCCTTCACATATAAAATGGCCACATGCTCCTTTCTTTACTTACTTACTTATTTATTTATTTTTATTTTTTTCTAGAATTTTCTTGAACTTTGTGAAATTACCATTTTACCCCTAGCCTTCCATAATATCACCATGGTTCTATTTTGCGAATTTCCTTTTTCTCCCTCAACCTTTCTTAATATTTCCATAATACTAATGTTGTGAATAATATTTATAACCCACTTGTTCATTGAAATACATTTGGAAGATGGTCATTCCCTTAACTTCGTTACGACTGCCTTGGAATATCCGAATGTATAAAATACGGGATATAACATCATCCCCCCCTTTAGAACATTCGTCCTCGAATGTTCAACCGATCTTATGGGGTGTCATAATACTTCGGGAGGATCTCTTTTGTGGTTGTCCTTTCCTTCAGGCCCACTCCTTATCCTTTACCTTATTTCTTTTATAATCGTACTTCTCGGTTTATTTTTTACATGAATCTTCTTCCCGTGTCATGGGTTTTCTAATTTGTTGAGCCAACGTATTATCCTTGTCTTTCTCCGATCGTCTCTTTTCTGTTACTGTTTCGTGACCATATCTTAACAAAAGCCACACCTTTAGATTCTTACTACAACTCTTCTTTAGTCTCTTTTCGTGTCTCTCGATACAGGTATACTTGTCTTTGACTTCATGTGGTGGTGCTCATTTCGTTCATCGTTATTCCTTGTAAGCCTAATATGGCCTCCCCCCCCCCCCCCCTTTAAGGGGTCCCTTATATGCCAATAGGCCTTTCACTTGCTTAGCTCTCTTGCTCGTAATTCTTCCTTGACTACGTGTTCGTATTGTAGCTGTGCATCCATATTTCTTAAGCGTTCTGCTACTTTTTCTCTCAGCACAGAACCCTTACAACTTTCACTCTCCCTATCCTTTTCTATCCAACCTCTAGGCATATTACTATAGCTACATACTTGTCTTTTTTTTTTTTACAGATCTTTCACCTCAACACCATCACTATCCTGAGCATTCTTTCCCTTACTTCACATTCCTCTACCCTGGTCACCATTCTCTTAGACCTACTTGTTGAAATCAACTCTCAACCTCCCCACATTTCTCCTTGTTTCCTTTTACCTTACTCTATCTCCTCTCACATGCCTACTTGAATTTTCATCCTAATGGTCTCGTACTTTTACCATCAATTTCTCGCGGGGGTTTCACCCACTAAGGTTTTCTTAACTTTCACCTTTTCCAATATTTAAGCTTTCTATCTTTCATTTACTCACTCTCTTTCTTTTCCGAGTATCGTTATACTAGAATTTCCAACCTCAACCTATAGTAAAATAATAACAGCTCACTCGCAGCACTTGTACCATTTACTCTCGCTATTACTCGGGCTTCGATTTCCTTTACTCTATTAACGCCTTTTATACCGTAGCTTCGGTTGCTGGAACTCACATGCCCACCGATACAATCATATATGGGACACGCTACACCTTTATACATATATATATATATATATATATATATATATATATATATATATATATATATATATATATATATATATATATATATATATATATATATATATATATATATATATATATATTTACTATCAACTAGCCCACAACTTACTTCCAAACGTTGTTCAAGCCTAGCCTAATTCCAGGACTATGATGCATTTTCTGTCTCTTTACCGAGCTAGTCTGCCTCGTCCTGTGCGTCTTCCTATGGTCTCCACCCATCCCGTATATCCTAGTTTTCCTTAGACTACCCTAGCTTTTCATTTGTCTCTTATGTCTCAATTTATAGAATTTCTTGCCAATTCCCAGGGGGTCACCCATCATGAAATTGCTCCCACCTGAGCACGCTTAACCCAAAAGCTTCACTGAAATTCGGTGCCTTAATGCCGATATTTTCGCGTCCGCTTCTTCACATGACCTTTATTACATGTTTTGGAGCGAGTCGAGGTTTCACAGGCTCCAAGGCACTTTCGTAACACGTCCTTCTTTCACAATTACAGTTTTACCCTTTTGGTTCCCGATGTTCATCTTCCGCCTGTGTGTATGGCTACCTCCTGTCCTGGACTTCCAGATTCCCGATGATAGCGACCCCACCTTCGTCGCCACGTTCAAATCCATAACCTTTCTGAACCAACGCATTTCACTTATTGCCTATTTACAATATTTCCTTTCCATGCTTCCTCCTGTGGGGCGTACCCGTCCTGGCCGAACCTCCTTTAGCGTTCCTACTATTCAAAATCTGTATGCGGCCAATGTCATCAATGCCTCATAAAACGTACGACTACATGGCACATCCCCGCCATCCAGTACTTCCAGTTCAGGTAACAGAACAATTATGTCAGGACTTACCTCTATAAGCATCCATAGCCTCGTTCGCTTCCTTTTGTTGTACGTATAACTCGTATGGGGAAATCTTATTCCTTATGACTTGGCTCTATCGCACGATTTAAGATTGAAAGAAGGTCAACAATTCCTAAATGCCCCGCAGCCTCCTGTGTATAAATGTGGCCGGCTTCACACTCATAAACAGGACTCTACTGGACACGACTTTGCAGACAACCCCTTAGACCGACCTGCTCTGATACCACTTTGTCACACCCCGACCTTACTAGGGTGTGATGGGCACCCGACCCCATATCTGGAGCCGAGCGAACCCGCTGACTCTTATTACATAAATAAACTCTGGAATCAATTCAGAATAAAATGCATAGTAAGCTATCAATTTTTTATTTTTTTTTGGAGAGTGTATCATCATATGGAACGCGTGACATGAAACGTAATAACAAATTGACAGGCGAAGCCGTCTACAAAGCTGACGCTCTATACCCACGACTCTGTCTGCAAAGTCTCTAACTATAATCGGAAACCATGGCACATATACACTGACTCGGCTACACTCCCGGGCTAGCTGGAGCTCGCCAACTTCGCTGGAACATCTTCTATAAGGGCCTCAGCTCATCTGGGTGTACCTGCGCGGCATGAAACGCAACCCCCGAAGAAGAGGGGTCAGTACGAGCAATGTACTGAGTAGGTAAGGCATGAACGACAATACAAGGAGAGGTACCAGTGGAGATAATCATAAAGGAATCATATGGCATCTCATATGGAACATATCATTTCATATCATATCATATCGTGTCATATCATATCATGTCATATCATGTCATATCGTATCATATCATGTCATATCATATCATATCATGTCGTATCATATCATGTCATATCATATCATATCATATCGTATCCTGTCGTATCATATCATATCATGTCATATCATATCATATCATAGGGAGTCATATAGCGTATCATAGGCTGATTGAGATACATGTACATATGAATGCCACTTAGGGCGGAAACCATGCATGCTTATCGGGTCATATCATATCATAGCACCGAACAAGTCGGCTCGCCCACATTGCGCCGAAATATGTCGGCTCGCCCATATATCCCGCGTCCGGGATGATAATGCCAGCTGACCAGGTGGCGATGAAACATGTGTCCCTTCCCCATATCCCCATATACATGTATCCCTTCCCCCCTTCCATATACATATATAGCATGCATGAGAGCCCAAGGAAAGTCATGTGTCTATCGGAGTGACGTAAGGTCGGTAACCTCCGATTGTATTATGGAATCATCATGGTCGTCATGTCACGCCTTGAAGGAACAATTATAAGGCGAGACTATCAATGAAGAACATTATCTCGGGAAAACATAAAACAGGATCATAACATATTACTTCATATACTTTAAAACCTTCAAAATAGTCATTATCCAAAAGTAGCTTAACATTTCATATCGTCGTATTCATGGTAAGAACATATCCTTGGCATATTCGTCATAGACACTTTCTCATGTCTGGCTTCATTATTGTCATCATAACTCCGTAGTCGTTGTTTTAGTTATAAAAACTTTAAAAAACGTAAAACTTGGATTTTGGAGAAAAATGTATATTTTGAAAAACATTTATAACTTTTGGAAAGGAAATCATGGTTTGAATTCATAACTTCTAGCTTTTGAAAACAAGGACGTTATGGGGAACATTTATAAGACTACATCATAGGATTCATGCCATAGAAAGAAAAGGGCTTAGCCTTAACATACCTGCGCCGCGCCTTACTAGCTACGCTTATTCGTCCAACTTGTTAATCTACATTCAAAGGAGTTCACACATTCGTTAGATCCTTTGTCATATACTTGCCTTAACCTTTCAAACACATTCATTTATATTCTGCCGAAATTTCGGCAGCATCTCCCCTGTAAATACACCACCCCCGAGATTCTAACTCGGCCAAATTTAACAACAACAATCCGAGAATGGAACTCGGCCAAACCAACAACAATATTAGCAATGCATTCTAGCAACATTCCAACATTTAATTCAATTCAATTCAATTCAATTCACATAATCTTTCAACGACTCAATCCACATATTACTTTGGCCGAAACCGTCCAATTCAACAACAACCATGCATGTCATCATCGTTCATGTATGCTAACTTCAACAACGACCTCCATTCTTCATCACATAATCCATAACAACGACAACTAGAATGTCAAATAACATCAATTTACCTTAGCTTACCAAAACGCCTATTATTTGACCATAACCACTTCCTACATATTTTCATGCATTTTCATCCATCTTTTCTATATATTAAAACAACAAACAACATACTTCATATAATTAATTCAATCCTCTCACACAACACAACACATATACACGGCCAACACTACTCCATACGGCTACCATTCCAACATATTATATTCATGGTTTTTCATTCATTTTACATTATGGATTTCACCATACAATAATTAAACTTCTAAATAAAATCATTTCATCTTGTCTACACAATACTACACATATTCGGCCATACAACAACATTATACACATCTTTATGAATTTCACCCATTTCTTGACATTACAATCACAACCAACATACTAAATACTCTTAATCCATTCTTCCTACACAACACACCACATGCACCACACGGCCACATCTCTATATGCACGTTTTCATGTTTTTCATCCCTTTTACGTTATAGAATTCATAACACAACAATCAAATTACTAAATAATATTAATTCATCATTTCAGTCCAACACCACATATATTCGGCCAACATACAACTCACCACAACTTCATGAACTTCCTTCATCTACACACTCCACAACATACACAATCATCTATAACATATGAAAATAAGGTTTAAACCTTACCTTAGCACTAGTTCCTTTTCCCGGCTAGAACCTCATTTTTGCGAAACGAATGATTCAGTTGTTCCAACTAATACTCCACATTGTAGAGAACCTTCCACTTAGTATGAAAGCTTGAAAGAAATAATTTTTCTTGATCAAATCTCCCATGGCCATGCTTGGCCATACCTTGGCCGAACCCTCTCTCTCTTTTTTTTTTTTTTTTTTTTTGTTGTTCTTTCTTTCTCTCTAATTTAATTATGAAGACCTCTTATGTATATATATATATATATATATAGGTCTTCCATCACTTATCCATATTTGCAATTTAGTCCCCCAATTATGGTCACATGCCCCATTTCTTTCTTTTCTAGAATTCTCTCCCTTTTTCTTGATGTTTCTTTTCTTTTCTTGATTTTTCCTCACTTGGTCAAAGAAGACCAAGTGTCTTCTTTCATACACTTTAGTCCATCTATATTTACACTTTGCCCCCTTCACATATAAAATGGCCACATGCTCCTTTCTTTCTTTACTTACTTACTTATTTATTTATTTATTTTTATTTTTTTCTAGAATTTTCTTGAACTTTGTGAAATTACCATTTTACCCCTAGCCTTCCATAATATCACCATGGTTCTATTTTGCGAATTTCCTTTTTCGCCCTCAACCTTTCTTAATATTTCCATAATACTAATGTTGTGAATAATATTTATAACCCACTTGTTCATTGAAATACATTTGGAAGATGGTCATTCCCTTAACTTCGTTACGACTGCCTTGGATTATCCGAACGTATAAAATACGGGATATAACAGTATTGTCAAATCAAGCCTTTATGTGTCATAGATTCCTGAAATTGACATTGCGCATTAAAATCGTGCGCAATACAAGTCGTGTTAAAACGATCAAATAATGCAGCAACGTATTGTCAAATCAAGCCTTTATGTGTCATAGATTCCTAATGTAATGAGCCGACATTATTGTACGCAAAAAAAGATATTAAGTTTTATATAAAATATTAATATTTTGGGGTTTTGAAACATGCCTAATCTTTGCCCAAAGTATGAAAAAAAATGTGATTTGAAAGGTAACACCAAAAATAAAATAAAAAAATGTGCTCCTTCACGCATGAAATTAGTGCGTGAAAGGCAAAATGGGAAACTTCCTCTTTCACGCATGAAAGTAGTACGTGAAAGGACTTGAAAAAGGAGCTTACTCTATTTTTGTAACCTGGTCCTTTCACGCATGAATTTTGTGCGTGAAAGGGTCAAACTGAATTTTTGCAGTTTGGTCCTTTCACGCACGAAATTCGTGTGTGAAACCTACTAATGTACATTTTTTTTTTGCACTACTTTGGTTCAACTTTTTTTTTTTTTGTGCTACTTAAGTCGCGGATTCACAAAAAGGAGATACACAAAACAACAAAAACAGAGTAAAACGTACACAAAAACTATATCCAGAGAACACAAAAGAAAACAGTGAGCAAAAATACCAAGAGGGAAAAGTATCTAGAGCAATTTAGGAGTTTCGAAAAGGTTTTGTTCGAGTTTGAGGTTTTGGTTTGCGATTTTGAGTTCATGGACCTGAAAGTTAGCTATTGTTAACTTGGAAATCAGTAGATTGTAGCCGCTTTCTTGTTGTGAATTAATAGTCGCAAAAGGTATCGCTCAATCTTCTTTTTATAGTTTACATGTCACTATTGTGTGAAACATTATTCCAATGTTATGATTTTTTTCTCAGATTTCGCACGTGTTTAACCGATTATTATCCTTCGACATTATAATATGATGTATTTTCAAATTTTATATTGTTATATTTAGAGTAAATATCGCATGTTTCTTCAAAATTTCTCATAATAGTATAAGAAAGAGAGATTTTTAGTATAGAAAGGTGAATAGTTATCCAAACCTGTGTACATTTGGGTTTATTCAAATTCTTTTTAGTATTTTTATACCTGTATTGGTTTAGTCTTCAACAGTAGCAATTGGTTAACTTTTTTTTTTTGGAATTCCTGATGTTAGCATTTTTCGTTTAAAGAAACTTACATTAAGAGGGCTTAATATTGGTCACGTTAGTTATTTTGGGTTTAGAATTCTTATTGTAAACTCGAGCTCCGCAAGTTTTAGGTATTTAAAAAGGAGGGATGATCAGGATAGTGATTTTTTTTTAAATAATATTCTTTATGAGGGTACCAAGAGTGATCAATTCTAAAAGGAAAGTTTTGAGTTGGTTTTTTGAAATTATGTTTCTTAAAAAGGGTTCTTCATAAGCCATGAATGACATTTTTTATGAGAATAACTTTTTCAATTAGAAATAGGTCAATGAGTTTATATGCTCGTCCTTAAGTTTGGTGATTGAATTTTCATTGGTTTAATTCCTGTCATTTCAAGTGTTTGGTTGATTATTTTGAAGACTTTTCACAAGCAAACACAAAGATCAATTCGGGGCTCTACAAAGTTTAAGGCCCAATTAATTAATTAAGTGTGAGTTTGAGCGAGAGGGGTTGCAAATTTATTTCAAATCATGTTGTCACATAAAAAGAAAGAGTAGAAAGAATATGTTTAAGGGAGTGAGACGAGTTGTATACTCGTCGCAGAAAATAATAAAATATACAAAAGAGAAGGCTGCAATAAATTAAATCAATTTGAGTTCAACCACGTGTGTGGATACACTCCTTGGTCGACTCTTATAAAAAGCTTTGTGTGCGGTTACGCTTCTAGGAAAAAAATATAAGTCACAGTTTAAGCGAACAAAATTGGGCAAACGTAGTTAAGAATTAAGGAAAGCATGATTTTATCCAAGATTAATTTAAGTCGAATATTAGTCAATAAAAGCGACTGTGCTGGAATCACAAGATTCGGGAAATGTCTAATGCCTTCTCCCCGGTCAACAGAATTCCTTACCGGTCTTTTATTTTCGTGGACCAATAATAAATAGAGGCATTTCCTTTTGATTAGAGATTTAATAAGGTGACTTGGAACACCAAAACTCAATTCCAAGTGGCGACTCTGTAACAAGTAAATAATCCCTTTTCAAACGCCACTTTAATTGGAAAAACCCTTTTAAATAAATTTAAACTTAATCTAAAGTTTATTTACGGGAAAAAAGGGGTGTGATAGATGGCGACTCTGCTGGGGATAACCAGAATTCGAGCTTTGTATATTGATTTATGTTTGGCTTGTGTTATTTATTTTTTTCTTGGATATTTTGAATATATAGGACTAATGTGCTCTATGCCTGCTTATTTACTGCTTTAATATTGTTGAACTGCAATATAAACTGTCTTCTCTTGCGCACCCCTCTGAGCCTCTGAACACATTCACTACTATTCACTGTGTGTGCGAATACGCTCCACAAAATTTTCTGTCTTAATGAGCCTATGGGCGGTTACGCTCCTGGTTTAATATATGAGACTAATGTGATGCCTGCTTATTTACTGCTTTAATATTGTTGAACTGCAATATAAACTGTCTTCTCTTGCGCACCCCTCTGAGTCTCTGAACACATTCATCACTGTTCACTGTGTGTGCGAATACGCTCCACAAAATTTTCTGTCTCAATGAGCCTGTGGGCGGTTACGCTCCTGGTTTATGATAATTAGCAGTTACACATGTTAGGCTGGGTTGGACTACCAGTGAAGCCAGAAAAGCTCTGCTACCGGTGATCTGGCCTTTCTCTGGCTCAAGTTGTCCGCTCGGGTAAGCCAGTCTAGACACATTCCCATTTAGGATGTTAAACCTAGTAGAACAAGCCACACTCAATGATTATCCCTAGTAGGCTATGCTTTGTTTGCATCACGTGCATTTGACCTAATGGGACTTGGCATAAGGGCCGGGTCTGTCTAAGACAGGTGTCCATCTAAAAAGACCACCATTTTCATTTTATGTGCTATCCGAAAACATATTTATTTGGAAGGATTTTGCATGTTGAATGATTTTAAGGTGATTAGGAAGAATAAGAGAGAAATAATTATCCTCCATTAAAAAAAAAACGTTTCCAAGAGTCTAAGCTTCATGAACTACGCGCACCTGATTTTCACCTTGATGAGATACGTAGGCAGCCCTTCTTGGATTCGGTGATTCTTATTCAATTTTTTTTTAAAAAGAGTTTTCTTATTCAAAAAATTCAAAAAGATTTTACCTTATTTTTAGGATTATTCTTTGTAGAAAATTCCAACATTTGAAAAATACCAAAAATGTGTTCTTTTGTTTCTCTTTTATTTATTCATTCCTTGGAAAATTAAAAAAAAAAGTTTCTTTTCTTTTAAAGATATATAAAAAAAAGAAGAGAAAATTCAAGAAAGAAAAACAAGTTTCTCCATTCTCATCATGAACTACGTCTGAGTTGATTCTTGTTTCAACAAGATACGTAGTAGGCAACCCGTCTTTGGGTTCGGTCCCACCTATCAAAAACAAATCTTGACTTGGTTGGTACCAACATATTTAGAAGTGCGCACAGTAAGGAAACAAGTGTTAAAAAATTGAGATGATAAAGAGGAAAAAACTTGTTGTGAACCATAGATCCTTTGGTACCTCTTGATTGTACCTAAGTGACACTTGAGAAATCGTTTTGCTAAAAGTTAGGGTCAAAATTAATCCGACCTCATTGTTTCATGTGCATTGTGTGGTGAGCATTAGATTGAAAATTCAATGACATTGCTTTGCTGATCTAGAACTTGGCCCAAATGTTTATTGAGGCGAAATTTTGGGCAACACTTCGTTTGAGAAATGATTGTAGGATTTCTTTGACCCGATTGTGTCCTTCAAGCCTACCAATGACATATGATCCCTAGTGTTATCATTTCGAGCCTAAAACCTTTTTCTTTGGATAAACCACAATTTAGCCTATACCTTTTAGTGCTTAAATGCCCTACCCCGCTTTTGGCCCCACCTCCCTGAGAGCACTTACAAAATCAAAGTTGGGTTACAAAGTGGAAGATGAAAATGCGAAAGTCCAAAAAAATTAAAGAAAAAGCTGCAAAAAAAAAAAAAAAAAAAAAGGAAGAAAAACTCCAAAAATGGAGGAAAGCTCAAAAAAGAGGGAGAAAAGTTAAAGAAAAAAAAAACAAAGCAAATGAAGATTAAGTGCGAAAATGCCAAAAAAAAGAAAGAAAAGGATATAGTGTTATGCTCAAGGAGGGAATAGTCACTTTATCTCAAATATATATCCTACCATTTGTAAGCCTACATTACAAGCCAATTACAAGTCCTACTTGATCTCATTCTGAGTGTTCTCACATTAGTGGATACTTACATGAAGACCAAGCATATGGTATCTCAATTGCATGCATTGAACATCCTTCTGAGTGTGAGTTTGCTTTTGCAGCGTCCTAAGATCTAAATACTTCTACTGACTGTGAATTAGGACTTTACTTGTTGTGAGGGCACTTGAAACATGAGGATAGGAAGAATTCAAAACCTCTAATTGATGCAAGATGAATAGATCTTGTTAATACTTAAGTATATTTGAGGCTCCATTTAAAACTATAGAAATCACTTCTAAGTTGACCTTTGGTTCGTTCAAAAGTAATCGGTAGTGATTTTCCATACATAATACTAATCGTTGGTGCCAACTGAAGTCAAGATATGCTAAAAAAAAAAAAGCTAAAACAACAAAATAAAATAAAAACTTTTGTATGAACTACGTTTGACCTGATTCTTGCTACGACGGGATATGTAGGCAATCTGTCACGGCCTATTTTGCCAAAGTTGTGCGGGCACTTACCTTCCCACCTCGGTAAGAGAACCCTCGACCCAACAATGAATAAATACATAAAAGAATGAAATTAAGCAATAGAATAGAATAAATACGCAAGTCTCACGGTATATATATATATATAATAAGATAGTGCAGAATGATAATAATATCTCCAGGGTCTAGTCTGAATAATACAAGAGCATCTAAATAGGAGAATAATACAAGTATAGAATACTAAAACATAAGTGTCTATGTCTCTGAATAGAATAGGATATAAAGATCGAGAAGTCTTCAAGGCAGCGAACGGCCATGCTCACCCTGGAGACTCGAAGATAATGCTGAAGCGACTATCAACCACGCGTCACAGAAGTGGATCCAACATGGTACTCTGTATTCATAAAAGAATGCAACAAGTATAGGTCAGTACAAAACAATAGTACTGGTAGGCATCATCTGCCGACTAAGCATAGCTAACACAACTCAGCTAATAAAACAGATACGCAGATAAACCAACAAGTATAAGTCAATGTAATGAAATCTAAGTATCCGTCATCGCCTATGTACAACATCTAATCCCAATTGTGCCAAGTCCGAATATATCCAATCCAAGTCAAAGATTGCAAGTACAACACCAAAAATCTCAAAATCAAGTCATAATGCAATGCAATGTAGTAGTGTATGAATGCCATGCAAATGCTATGTACACATGTACTCCGGACGAAAATATCGACGTCTCGATAGCACAACCCAGTGTGACTCGTGAAGTCTAAGTGTCACCCATCCCGGATCTTTGCCCAACAGATAAAAGGGACCCCGGATCTTTGTCCACGGGGAGTTCTGACCGGCACCACCCTGGGGGACCCGCGGAGTCCATGCACTATCAACGATTCCGGAACTAACATCGGATATCGGCCGTGCAATCAACGATTCCGGAATGAACATCGAATATCGGCCATATAACGTCACTCAAGTAAAACAGTTTCATTAAGTATCCATTTCACAAAATCAACGATTCTGGAATGAACATCGGATATCGGCCATCTCACGTCACTCAAGTAAAAGAGGTTTTATCAGTTATCATCAGTATCTCAACATGTATCATGACAATGAGAGTGCGGGCAATGCATGTATCAACATCAACAATCATGCTCAATATCACAAGTACCAACAATGGGCATGCCAACAATATATCCAAATCACAAATACCAACGGTGGGTATGCCAACAATGTATCCGAATCACAAACACCAACAGTGGGTATGCCAACAAAATAACCGAATCACAAATACCAACAGTGGGTATGCCAGGAATATCGTAATCAAGATGATAAACAAAATCTAATATCTATCAACAGCCTGTGGCATCAAGCCAACACAATAGAACAATCAAACACAACACAACGGGTTGGCTAGTCCCAACACACAACAGGGCCCAACCTAAGGCAATATCCATCCCAACTTCATACCCGAAAGTTCAGATGTTGTCTCCGAAAATATAATCTAAATATGTGCTTCGCTATACGAAGTCTCACCAAAGGTATGCCATAACCTACCTTGATGGCCGAACCACAACATCAACAACTCACTCATTTGCCTTGCCTTTCCGCTAAACCTCAGAACCAAAGTAGTGTAAGCATAATCGAATTCTAGATTAGAAATCATGATGAATGATACAAATATTGCTACTATTCAAATTAGGTCAATTCTAATCCTAGAAATTGGGGAAACAGGCTCACAAGGGCAAAATGGAAAATTCGGAAGCAAAATATCAAATTAAGCACTAGGTGATCATAACCCAACAACTAATTGCTGATTTAACTCAAGGATTACCCTAATTTCTGATTTCAAACAAAACCCCCAATTTGGGTATAAACCCTAACTCTTTGATTCTGAAATTCAACACTACAAATGGAATATATATGATTAAACAGCTTAGATTCATCAAAATCTAACATAAACCCCATCAATTTTATCATTAGTAAGCCTAGGGAAAATGTTCATCAAAACCCTCTTTCAACTTCCATCACTAAGAGATTATTAAAGGGAAGGGGAAATCTAAGATGATAATGATTAAAGGAAGAGTAAAGGAATAAGTAAGATTTACTTCCAAGAATATCTCCAAAATATCTCCAAGAACTGTTCCCCAAAGATCTAATATTGAAATGTGAAATAATGAGGGTCTAAGAGCTTTTAACACTATATTAATTTTACAAATTGCCCATCACCCGCTTTAGCGGCACTGGGATCGCTTCAGCGGTAAAGGCAAAGATTACTTGACTGCTCAAGCGGCAAGGCTACGACTCTAGCGGTGCCGCTGCCGCGGTGCTAGTGCCGCCAAAGCGGGCACCAGACACCAGAAAGCTTACCCAAGTTCACAATGTGTTCCTATTTTTTGACTAATTCCCGGGGCTATCTGCTTATATACCATACACCTAGAGCCGTATAAAAACACGCTATGAACGCGCCCGTGGCCTTGGAATTTCCAACGGGGGTCTCGTTGACCAAGTCAAATCCCGATGCTTTAGTCCCAATTTCCAACCCAAGTCCCAAAATGGATCCGAGTGCATTGGGAACCGAATCAAATACACACACAAGTTCTAAACGACCATCCGGACCTCTCGGAATCGACGGAATTTCGAAAAAGATCCGTTTACCCAAAAGTCAACTTTGAGTCAACTTTTTTGTTACTTTAAGCCTATTTTTCACAAAAGTTGCTCGAATCCGGTCTATACAGCTCTGGAAGCATGCCACCGGTCCCCTTGGGTCAAAATTGAGCTAATCAATGCTCGGAAAAGGGCGAAAATGCCGGAAAGGCTATAACGACCGTCGTTACATCAGATAGCAATTGAACCGTCGATCATCCTCGAGTGACCAAGAGAAAAGAAGCGGGAAATACCTGAATCAGTAAAGAACTGAGGATATCATCTACGCATATCGGAGTCGGTCTCCCAAATAGCCTCCTCAACAGGACGATGCTTCCATTACACCTTCAGAGAAGCAATCTCTTTCGACCTCAACTTTCGAACCTGCCTATCCAAGATAGCGATAGACTCCTCCTCATAAGTCAAATTTTCATCAAGCAGTATAGAATCCCAACGGACGATGTAGGTACCGTCGGCATGGTACTTCTTCAGCATCAAAACATGAAAAATCGGATGAACTCTCAGCAAGCTTGGCGGCAATGCCAACTCATAAGCTACATCACCGATACAGTCCACAATCTCAAACGGACCAATATAACTAGGGCTCAATTCTTGCCCCTCTTACCAAACCTCATAACACCCTTCATGGGTGAAACCTTCAATAGAACCTGGTCACCTATAGCAAACTTCAAATCTCGGACCTTCCGGTCCGCATACATCTTTTGCCGACTGTGAGCTGCCAAAAGCTTGGCCTGAATAACTTTCACTCTATCAAGGGGCTCTCTCAATAGATCCGTGCTCCAAGGCTGAGCCTTGAATCCATCAAACCAGCCAATTGAAGATCTACATCTCTTACCATATAAGTCCTTGAAAGGCGCCATGCCAATACTCGAATGATAACTTTTATTGTACGCAAACTCTACCAATGGTAAGTGCTGATCCCAATGACCACCAAAATCAATAACACACGCTCTCAACATGTCCTCGAACACCTGAATGGTCCGCTCGGACTGGCCATTGGTCTGGGGATGAAAAGCTGTACTAAGATCCAATCGGGTACCCAACTCGTCATGGAACGCCCTCCAGAAACGGAAAGTGAAAATATTACCCCGATCAGATACAACAGAAATAGGAACCCATGCAATCTCACAATATTCCGAATGTACATCTCGGCGAACTTCTCCGCGGTATAGGAAACCTGAACTGGAACAAAGTGAGCGGACTTAGTCAACCGATCAACTATCATCCCAATAGAATCAAACTTGCCAAAGGTCTTCGGAAGACCCGTGACAAAATCCATGGTAATCCTCTCCCACTTCCACTCGAGGATGGGCATCCTCTGAAGCACTCCACCGGGTCGCTGGTGCTCATACTTTACCTGCTAACAATTTCCACACTTAGCCACAAAATCAACTATATCTCGCTTCATCCGACGCCACCAATAGTGCTGTCTCAAGTCATGGTACATCTTAGTCGCCCCGAATGAATGGAATAGCGAGAGCTATGAGCCTTAGATAAGATCAACTAAAGCAGATCACTAACATGGGCCTTCTTGGCCTCACCTCCCAAAACTCTATCTCGAATCTTGCTCAACCGAGCATCCTCAAACTGATGAGTCCTAATCCAATCCAATAGAGACGACCTTGCCTCTATACAAGCCAAAATTCTGCCCGGGGCTAAAATATCAAGACGGACGAAACTGTTGGCCAGAGTCTGAACCTTCATGGCCAACGGACGCTCAGAAACAATCAATCGAGCTAAACTCCCCATACTCACTGCCTTGCGACTCAAGGCATCAACCACCACATTGGCTTTTCCGGGATGATACGACATAGAGATATCATAGTCCTTCAGGAGCTCCATCCATCGACGCTGCCTGGAATTAAGATCTCTCTGGGTAAATGCATGCTAAAGACTGCGGTGATCGATGAAAACCTCACAATGAACACCGTACAGATAATGCCTCCAAATCTTCAAAGAGAAGACCACGACCAACAACTCCAAATCATGGGTAGGGTAATTCTTCTAATGAACCTTCAACTGACGGGAAGCATAAGCTATCACTCTACCCTTCTGCATCAACACAACACCCAAGCCCACACAGGAGGCATCACAATAGATAGCGAAATCCTTACCCTCCACAGGTAATGCTAAGATCGGGGCTGTAGTCAAAAGGAGCTTGAGCTTTTAAAAGCTCTTCTCACAATCATCCATCCACTGGAAGGAAACATCCTTCTGAGTCAATAAGGATGACGCAATCACCGTAAAACCCTTCACAAGGCGACGGTAATAGCTGCCAAACCCATAAAACTACGAATCTCAGTAACAGTAGTGGGCCTCGCCTAACCCCTCACAACCTCAATCTTCTGTGGATCAACCATAATCCCATCCTTAGACACCACATGGCCCAAGAATGCTACAGACTCTAACCATAACTCACACTTAGAAAATTTAGCGAACAAGATATGTTTCTTCAACAACCCAAGAACAGTACGAAGATGGCTCTCATGCTCCTCTCTACTCTTGGAATACACCAAGATGTCATCAATAAACACAATAAAGTCATAAATGCAGCAAGGGCATTTGTAAATCCAAAAGACATCACTAGAAACTCATAGTGGCCATATCTCGCTCGAAATGCTGTCTTCAGAATATCCTCTGCCCTGATCTTCAACTGGTGATAGCCGGAACGCAAATCAATCTTCGAAAACACTGAAGTATCCTGAAGTTGGTCAAACAGATCATCAATACGAGGCATAGGACACTTGTTTCGAATAGTGACCTTGTTCAGCTGGCGGTAATCAATACACATCCTCATGGTCCCATCTTTATTCTTCACGAATAACACAGGAGCACCCTAAGGGGAGACGCTCGGTCTAATGAACCTCTTGCTTAATAAATCCTGTAACTGCTCCTTAAGCTCTCTCAACTCAGCAGGTGCCATTCGATATGGCAGAATAGAAATAGGACGAGTGCTCGGATCCAAATCAGTACAGAAATCAATGTCGCGATCGAGTGGCATACCCGGTAAATCCAACGGGAACACCTCCGCGAACTCTAGGGATAGACTCAAGGGGTGGAGATGCAACAGTCGTATCACGAACATGAGCCAAATAAGCTAAACACCCCTTACTTACTAACTTCTTTGCCCGAAGAAAGGAAGTTATAGACTCAAGGGGTGGAGATGCAACAGTCGTATCACGAATATGAGCCAAATAAGCTAAACACCCCTTACTTACTAACTTCTTTGCCCGAAGAAAGGAAGTTATAGACTCAAGGGGTGGAGATGCAACAGTCGTATCACGAACATGAGCCAAATAAGCTAAACACTCCTTACTTACTAACTTCTTCGCCAGAAGAAAGGAAATGATCTTCTTCGGAGCAAGACTGGGAGTACCCCTCCACTCAAGCCTAGGAATACCCAGCATGGCTAAGGTGACTGTCTTGGCGTGATAGTCTAAGATCGCGTGATAGGGAGAAAGCCAGGACATCTCCAACATAACATCAAAGTCCACCATATCTAAGATCATCAAATCTACTAAAGTGTCATACCCCATAAAAGTAACCAAACAAGACCGGTGTTACACCTCGAAATTTTTTTCGTTAACGTATAGTGAGTAGACTAACTAGGGGCACGATGTATACAATAGAAATAACGTTTGGTGATTTTAAATAAGATTTCAAAGACATTTGAGGTGAGAGACGAAAGTTGTTAAGGAAAGCAAGGTATATGTTGTGTGTCGGAAAGGATCATTAACGATATAACGTTGGAGAAGTATTATAACGTCCATTAGATCATTAACGATGTGTTAAACAAGTATTAAGAAGGTTCCATAAAGATTGGAGATCAAACAAAGTGACGAGAACAAGATCGGAGAAAAGATGGGTTCTGTGGCCGATTATACGGTCCGTATAATGTTATACGGTCCGTATAATGGTCCGCAGAATCGTCACAGTGAAGTCCCTCACTGATGGAATTATACGGTCACTTATTCAGACCGTATAATGTGCCGTAAAATGAACACAGAAGTGAGAAGTTGACGGGGTGATTTCACGGTCACTTATACGGACCGTATAACGTGCCGTCAAATTGACACAGAAAGGGATGGTTGCTGAAGCAATTTCACGGTCACTTATACGGACCGTATAGGTGTCCGTATAATGATGTCAGGACAAATTTTTAATTTATAAAAGAATATCCCAAGTTCATTTAATTCATTTTATTTTCTCTCTCCACGACTCAAGAGCTCTCTAGAATTTTCCAAACTCCTCATATACAAGAATCCAAGTGAAATCAATGATCAACTTCATCAAATCAAGGGAAACAAGTGCAAGAAACTCACTAGGGTTCATCTAAGGCAATAAATTTCATGGGAAGTGGAACTAGGGTTTTGCTCAAGTGAAGTATTTCCACTTAAAGTTCAATCCCACACCATCTAAGGTAAGTTTTATGGTAATTCCACGTTATTTAAGGTATTGAAAAGTTAAAACACTTGGATTGTAGAAGGAGATAGAAAATGGGTCATGAATGTGGGAATAGTGCCATTTTTGAATAGTAGTTGGGAATGAATCATGAATATTGATATGTTGTGAGTGTAATTACGTTATGAATGATATTAAGAGCATGATAGAAACATTAGATGAGAACGAATGTAAAGTTGTATTGTGAGCATGATTATGGAGGACCTTGAAAGGAAATTGTGAGGATTGGATAATGATGAATTTGATAGAAGTTATTGATGATGATATTATGAATGTTGTTATTGACATTTGGGGGTTGATATATGATATGGAGAAAGTAGTATAAATAAAGGGGACACGCTTATGTTAACGATTATCTAATATGAGTATGAACTTTCTTGAAGGTAGAGACGTGAGCAACGAAGAAGAACGATCAAACGATAGAATAGCTAAACGAAAGAGGTATGCAAGGCTAATCCTTTCCTTCTAAGGCATGAATCTTCCTAATTTTCCATGATCTTCCTATCTAATGGAAATTATGAGTCCATGACTATATAGAGCTACATACGCACATGATAAAGAAAGGAGATACAATACGAGTATGTTAATGATGATGATGAATTTAAGTATGAAGAATCCTAGAGTAAGATAAAATGTCCACGAAGCTTATGATTCTAAGTATGGTCCCATTGATGCTTTTCCTTGTGTACACTCACCTTAAAATGTTATCCCTTCAAGGTGAGATATGATGATTATGATTACTCCATAATATAATCGGGGGTTTACGACCTTATGTCAACCCAACATAGCTATAGTTGCCTTCAAGCTCTAATGTACGTTTTGATGATAAATGTATAATGATGCCAATTTATGATAAGATTATGATATGCCTATGAGATGTGTAATAATGATGAGTTTGTGATTGATTATATGATGATACGATTCCACCGTGCCTAGTTGGCCAGGCATGTCACCGCGAAGGCGGGCTGCATACGATTCCACCGTGCCTAAATAGCCGGGCATGTCACCGCTAAGGCGGGCTACTATGTTTACACCGCGCCTAGAGGGTCGGGCATGATCACCACTAGTGGGCGGCATATGATGGTTACCCGGACGCGGGTTAACGATGATGATTTATATGATACAACGATGTATGCACTATGATGACACATGTACTATGATTATGTATATGATATATGTATGGAATGTATTCACCCTTAAAAGTTACGCAGGTTGTATCTTCACCTTATGACTTATGATTTCTCTATCATGTAAATTTCATTCATGCCTTACATACTCAGTACAATGTTCGTACTGACGTCCGTTTTCTTTGGACGCTGTGTTCATGCCCACAGGTAGACAGGGAGACAGTGCAGACCTATAGGAGTTATCAGCAGATTTACAGGAGCACTCCATTATTCCGGAGGTGCTATTTGGTTTATTCTTTTGTGTATGTATATGTATATGGATTTTGGGCACAACCGGGTCTTGTCCCGTCCATATGTCTAGTACTCTAGTAGAGGCTCGTAGATACGCATGTGTGGGTAGTATGGTCTCACGATGTTACTATTGTATCTATATTATTATTTTGATAGCTGAAGGGCTTATGTATATAAAAGTAATTATGTTTCCAAATGTAAAATGGTTTTCTTATGATTTGAGTATATAATCAACGAATGTACGCTTAATGAGTATGATAAGCAATAGAATGAGTGGTGCTCGGTGGTCAGCCCCGGGTACCCGTCATGGCCCCTAGTCGGGTCGTGACAACCGGTAGACTCGATCAACAATTATAGAATCTCCGACCGGAGTAGACACATGAATAGGTATATCTATGCTATCACAAAGCAAATCCCAACCAACGATATGAAATGCAGATACATACGAATAGGTGGATCCAGGATCAAATAAATCACAGCATCTGAGGCCTCTGCCTCGGACCTTCTAGGAAACGAGTAACAATGGGCTCCACCACGCCCAGTCTAAGATCCCCCTCTCGTACTCTGAGTACCACCTCTAGCTGGCTGGGACCCACCCCTAGGACCATTGGAAGTACCGCGGCCTGGTTGAGCACCGCCTCTCTGAGAAGTCCCACCTCGACTGCCAGATGATGTAGGAGTCCTTGGCGGCTGATAATCCCGCTTGGGTCGGGGACACCTCCTAGAAACATGCCAAACCTCTCTACAAGAATAACAGGTAATAGAAGGCGAATGCTGATACATGGAAGCTGAAGACCTGGATGAAGCAGCCCTGTCCACTGGCCTGGAGAACAAGCTCTCTGGAGCCCTATGCCTGGAGAGCTCACTAGAAGAAGCCGGTAACACTGAATGCATGGGACGATCGGAATATGGCTGAGGTGGCCCCCAAAATTGACCGGTGCCCCTCGTACCATGACCTCCAAAATTGCCAGTCTGATGCTGTCTCTTGTCACTACCACCAAAAGCACGGGCCTTAGCACACTCAACCATAGAAGCATGCTCGATAATGGCCAAGAAGGAAGCCCCCATAGAATCCATCTGAAGACAAGGAATTTGTGGAGAGCCCACTAGTCCCCCAATAAAATGCCTGATCCTATTGGCCTCAGTAGGGATCAACGGAGTAGAATAAAGGGCCAGATGTTGGAAGCGGGTCACGTAGGACTCCAAGGACATGCCCCTCTACTCAAGATGCAAAAACTCCTCCCTACACGCCTCTTGCAACGACCGGGGCACATACTTCTGAAGGAAGGCCCGGTAAAACTGAGTCCAAGTCAAAGAAGGAGAACTTTCAGGTCTACACGCTACGAAATACCTCTACCACGTCTTCGTGTCGCCATGAAACTAGTAGGACACATAATTAATGCCGTGGGTCTCCACTATCCCCTACGGTGCAACAACTCATGCATATCAAGAATAAACTCATAGGCATCCTCACACGAGGTACCAGCAAACCTCGGCGGCTTTAACTTCCTGAATATCCCAACCAGGTCCTGATAAGTAGTAGTCATAATAGCGCCCTCCATGGGCCTAATATCCTTATCAGGAGTGGGTATTGCATCAATGCGAGGAGCCATAGCTGAGGCGGGATGTGTTTCCCTCATAGGTCCCTGCTCAGGGGTCTGCGCCCCAACCCTAGTCTGTGAACCCCCACCGAGAGTAGTAACACCGGCTGCCGCCTGCTGGGCATCAAGATGAAGTACAATCCTAGCCATAGTGTCATGCACGACCTGGTTAGATGTAACCTCAGGCTGTGTATGTGCTGGGGCCACACCATCCTCTACGGCCTGGTCTCTATTCGGCTGATACTCAAGCTCGGGAGATAGAGACCTCTCTCGCCGCTCTTCACCGCAGGAGCTCTGTCCCTTGCTGGGGCAGCGCCGCGGCCACTCGCTCAGCCGCGTCCCCTAGCTGTAGCGCGCCCTCGAGTGCTAGCTGTAGCTGCCGGCTCTAGCACTGACCTCGGGCCATCGTAGCTCGAGTCTTCACCATCTGTGAGAGAAGAGATAATGGTCAGATAACAATTTGAACAAAGCAGCACGAAGAATGAAAAGAAAGTGAGATTTTCTAAATCTCTTGTAGCCTCTCGTAGATAAGTACAATTCTTATCGTACCGATCCACAAGACTCTACTAGACACGGTCTTGTATTAAAGACCAGGTAACCTAGGGCTCTGATACCAACTTTTCACGGCCTATTTTGCCGTAGCCGTGCGGGCACTTACCTTCCCACCTTTTAAGCGAACCCTTTACCTAACAATGAATAAATACCTAAAAGAATGAACTTAAGCAACATAATAGAATAAATACGCAATGATAATAATAATAATAATAAGATAATGCAGAATGATAATAATATCCCCAGGGTCTAGTCTGAATAATAGAAGAGCATCTAAATAGGAGAATAATACAAGTATAGAATACTAAAATATAAGTGTCTTTGTCTCTGAATAGAATAGGATATAAAGATTGAGGAGTCTTCAAGGCAGCCAACGACCATGTTCACCCTGGAGACTCGAAGATAATGTTGAAGCGACTATTAGTCACGCATCACAGAAGTGGATCCAACCTGGTACTCTTCATTCATAAAAGACTGCAGCAAGTGCAGGTCAGTACAAAACAACAGTACTGGTAGGCATCATCGGCCGACTAAACACAACTCAGATAATAAAGCAAATACGTAGATAAACCAACAAGTATAAGTCAATGTAATCAAATCCAAGTATCCGTCATTGCCTATGTATAGAATCTAATCCCAATTATGCCAGGTCTGAATATATCCATCCATGTCAAAGATCGCAAGTACAACACCAAACATCTCAAAATGAAGTCGTAATGCAATGCAATGTAGTAGTGTATGTGTCGTGACCCAAACCGATGAGTCGTGACGAGTGTCTGACCTCTAACGACCAAACACCCCTAAACACGTATCTGAACCATACTGAACATCATGGGCCCATAAATGGCATAAAGTGATCTCATAAAAGGGAAACATCAAGACGCTGTACAATCTGTCTATACACACACATACTGAAGAACGGAGCAAGCCAGCTAGGCCGCTACATATACTGTACACAAAAGAATGAGAGCCGACAAGGCTACATCATCTGACTAACACATACAACTGTCTATAGACCTCTACTAGAATGAAAGCTATAGAAAGGACGAGACAGGGCCCGGTCATACCCTGTCACGACCCGACTAGGGGGCCGCGATGAGCACCCGGTGCTATCCCACCCGGGCACCCTTTGACGTACTTTCACATAACATCTAGGGGAGCCACATAGTAAAAACATACATTTCTATCCATCAATCATACTAGTCCCCTTTGGACGACAACCTCTTTATATCATCACAGGCATCTAGGCCACATCAATATACATGGGCCGACGAGGCTAACAAAATGGTACACAAAATATAGGCCGACAAGGCCAAACACATCTAACTACATATACATGTCTACGAGCCTTTAAGAAGAGTATAACATATCACATAAGCGGGACAGGACCCCGCTATGCCCATAATTATGTACACAAAAGAATAAGTACCCAAAAGCAATGGCTCCGAATGAAATGGAGCTCTGCTATGTAATCTCTGAGAAAGCAGCTATGGATCAAGCCTGTCTCCCTGTGCACCTGCGGGCATGACGCAGCGTCCACAAACAAAAGGACGTCAGTACGAAGAGTGTACTGAGTATGTAAAGTATGATCAATATCAATATAGAAGCATAGATAGCAACATAAGAAATAGCATAGAATGGGAGATGACAATATCATCGTCATATGCAGTTACTTGCCTTTCTTAGGAACTTTCCATTTCTGATACGTGTTTGTGTACATACATCATTATCCGTATTCATAATAGTACCCGTACCATATTTGTGCTCGTATTCGTATACATGCCCCTTATTCACATTAATATACATAGTCATATCCTATTCGTATTCATATCATATACATAGCATTTACATAGCATACCCGACCACGTAGGATCAGTGTTTCATATATACTTGGCCAACCAAGGCTCAAGGTTACTCATACCTGGCCCTACCAAGGTTTCAGGGTTACATCTACCTGGCCCTACCAAGGCGTCAGGGTTGTCCGTACCATCTGCAGAGGTGTGCGCGTGTTACGTAATCATATACATACTTATTTACATATCTTACCCGGCCTCATAAGCTCGGGGTCCCATAATAGTCATACATAGATACATACACATAATAGCTCATAAGCATCTTTACTATTAGCATCATTATCATAATCGTCATCGTCATCATTATTACCATTATAGTCGTCATCAATATCGTTATCACTATTATCGTCATTCACCACATCTATCTCTATAGGCTTACTCGTCATACGAGGGATTTAGTACAATCGTAGCGACTCAAGAATCATGAGCTTACAAGCTCGGAAGATCAATCATTTGAAGGATATCATAGTCTCATAGAATTTAGACGTTTGGCCAAAGAAACATGCCTTATGAAAGAAGGGTTAGCCTTACATACCTTTTCCGTTCAACTACTCTACACTTGCGCGTTCTCCTCCAATGCTAGCGTTTCTACCTTCATTGAAGTCATACTATCATTAGAATCGATAGCTAGCATATATGACTAAAGCTAGAGAAAATCGGACAGCATATCCTTTATTTATACGACATTCCTCCATAACGTATGTCAACTCCTAAACGTCAACAATACATTCACAATACCATAACAATGGCCATTAATCATTTACATTAACCACATTATCTAGATTTCTCAATTCGCCCCCAATTCACCCATATTCATGGTCATATCACCCGACTTCGTCCATTCATATACAATGCCTATTTTCATGATCTTGACATCATTTATAACACATTCATATCACAACACAACAAGAATCATGGTTCAATTCAAACTATCTCTCAAAATGTCACTATTCATCATTCATGACCCATTTTTCTATACTCATCTAATGTCCAAGCATTTTAACTCTCAACTACCTTGAACCACATATAAATACCATAAATCTTACCTTAGATGTTGTAGGAACGAGCCTTGGTCGAAATACTTCACTTGAGCAAAAACCCTAGTTTTCCTTCAATAAGATTTTCTTGACTTGAATAATCTTAATGGGTTTCCTTACACTTGATTCACGTGATTTGTGTTGTTGATGACTAATAATCCTTGAAATCTTGTGGAATAAATGTAGAGAGATTTTTTAGAGAGAAGGGATGAAATGTGGAAATGAAATAATAAACTTGGATCCCTTATTTAATGACTTAAAATCTGGTCTGGAGTGAACAACACAGTGGTCGTAAACTTGGTTTACGGTCCGTATTCCAGTTTACGGACCATCCTTCGTGGTCGTGTTTAATCATAACAGAACCCGAAACTCAGGCTGAGACGTGGTGATTTACGGACACAGTTTACGGGCCGTAAACCACTTTACAGTTCGTATTTCAGGTCGTATTTAACCATTTGATCATTTGGCAGAAAGTTGAAGCTTTTGGAAGCTGAAATACGACATGGCAGTTTACGGACCGTATACCACTTTACGGTCCGTATTTCATTTTACGACTAACTGGCCAGAATGCAAACCTGCAACTTTTCACATTTCCAAAACCTATAATTAGTCATTGTAGAGCATAACCTACCTTTCATTGCAATTGCCTTTGAATCTTACTTAGGGTCATCAAACGTTATTTCTTACTCATGAAAGCATCGGATACTCGTACCCCTCGCTGGTCCATTCACTTGGACAACAATGGAGGATTTTTCCGAGGTGTAGCATTCTTCCCCCCTTAAGAACATTCGTCCTCGAATGTTAAAGTCTTCGGGGATTCTATAAAAAACATTTGCCAGAGTCTCCCCTATAATATGGCACTACCATCTTGTCACAACAACCCATAATATCGATGCCTCTCAGGGCCACAACATAATAGCAATAGAACTTGGCCACACACGACCAAAAAGCATAAAAGGAAACATACCTACCTCGTGATCTTAATATCTTATCTTGGATCTCCTCCAAGGGCTGAAACAAATGCGGGTATCGGGATCGCATACTTTCCTCCGCTTCCCATCTCATTTCCTCTCGTTTACTGCTTCTCCATAAAACCTTGATTGAGGCCACTTTTTTGTTTCTAAGCCTCCGTACTTGCCTATCTAGTATGGCAATGAGTACCTCTTCGTAAGTTAATTTCTCTGTCACTAGCACATCATTTACTGGGACGATCCTAGTAGGATCTCTAACACATTTTCGAAGCATTGAGACATGCAAAACTGGATGGACTGACTCCAATCCGGAGGTAGATCTAATTCGTAGGCCACTTTGCCCACCTTGCACACAATCTCATAAGGCCCAATGTATCGGGGACTAAGCTTCCCTTTCTTGCCAAATCTCATAACGCCCTTCATTGCCGATACTTTCAAGAACACCCAATCTTTCACTTGGAATTCTAAGTCTCCTCGACGATTATCCGGATAGGACTTTTGATGACTTTTAGCGGCCAACAGCCTATCTTGTATGAGCTTGACTTTCTCTATGGCTTGCTGGACCAAGTCTGGCCCTATCAATCTAGCCTCTCCTGTTTCGAACCACCCAATCAGGGATCTACACTTTCGCCCATACAACGCTTCGTACGGTGCCATCTGAATGCTAGCATGATAACTGTTATTGTAAACAAATTCAATGAGTGGCAAATGATCATCCCAATTACCTCCAAAATCTATCATACATGCTCGCAACATATCTTCAAGATTCTAGATGGTGCGTTCAGCTTGCCCATCGGTCTGCGGATGAAATATCGTGCTAAGGTTCGCTTGGGTCCCTAAACCCTCTTGGAAAGACTTCCAGAAATTAGTTGTAAACTGAGTCCCTCTATCAGAGATAATAGATACTGGAACACCATGGAGCCTCACTATCTCTCTAAGATAAAGCTCTGCATAATCTTCTGCCACATAGGTTGTTCTGACCGGTAAGAAATGAGCTGACTTGGTGAGTCTATCCACAATCACCCATATAGAGTCATACTTACGTCGAGAACGGGGTAAGCCTGAAATGAAGTCCATGTTAATCACTTCCCACTTCCAAGTTGGGATTTCTATGGCTTGCAACAATCCACCCAACTTTTGGTGCTCGAATTTCACTTGTTGACAATTGGGACATTGAGCTACGAATTCCGCTATATCTTTCTTCATCCCATTCCACCAATATATAGACTTGAGGTCATGATACATTTTCGTCGCACCGGGGTGAACAGAATAACGGGAACAATGAGCTTCCCTCAATATCTGGTGGCGTAGACCTGCCACATTGGGAACACATAATCTGCCTCGACATGGGAGAACTCTGTCTCCTGAAATATCAAATGATGACTCCTCTTTATGAGGGAGTGTATCTCTGTACTGCATTAGCATGGAATCTTCGTATTGTCGCTTTTTCACTTCTGCTACTAGCGACGAGACTGCTGAATTCTGAATAGTAGCTCCCCTGCTACCTGAGTCTCTTAAAATAGTCTCAAGTCACTACCTTGCCCTTCATCAATTTACCACTTCCACAAATACCTTCTCTTTACTTAAAATCACTAAAACTCTTGGTAATAAACTCAACTACAAGGGTAGAAATCATTTACATACCTTGAGGGGTCTAGGATTCCAAGAATCACTTGAACTCCAACTTCCTAAGCTTCACAACCTTGAAGAAACCCTAGAAAAAACCTTCTCCTTCACAAGCATGGGTTTACGGGGTTCGAATCTTACCAAATCTTCACTAAAATGATAGGAAACGTTGGGAGAGAAATATTAGGGTTTTTCTTTGATTTGGAAGAAGGAAAATATGAAATAGGGTCGTGAACCAAATATTTATACTCGGAATTAAAAAGGCTACAGCGGTCCGGTTGCGAAACCCTGTTGACGCCGCACATCGACGGTCTGTCGACCATGTCGACGACCCGTCGATGATGACTGGTGTCTGCAGATTTTTTTCAGATTCAGTTCAGATCGCGTCGATTCGATTCGCTCAACTTCTAATCCTGTAAATTGCCAGGAATACCTGTTGGTACCCTTGTACACGAGGCAAGACACTTTCTACCTCAAACTCGGGGTCGGGTCTCTATTCTAAGGGCATACCTGACTAGGAAACCGTAGGTTCTACCACTATGAAAACGAGGGGTGTAACAGTATGAATGCAATGCACTGCAATGCCATGCAAATGTTGTGTACACATGTTCTCCGGACGAAAATATCGACGTCTCGGTAGCACAACCCAGTGTGACTCGCGAAGTCTATGTGCCACCCGTCTCGGATCTTCGCCCAACAGAAAGACGGGACCTCGGATCATTGCTCACGGGGGGTTCTCACCGGCACCACTCTAGGGGACCCGCAGAGTCCATGCACTATCAACGATTCCGGAACTAACATCGAATATCAGCCATTCAATCAACGATTTCGGAACTAACATCGAATATTGGCCATGCAACTCAAAATAATGCCACGCAAGGCCACATTCTATAACATACAATACAGGGGCCTCACACGACCAATCACGATAACGGGAATAAAATATTACTTGGGGGAGATGGTGGCTCAGACTGCATCTCCTATAATGTTGGGAACAAATGCGGGTACTTAATGTTCATTGCCTCCTCCGCTTCCCAAGTCACCTCCTCAACATTCTTATTCCTCCACAAGACTTTAACTGAGGCTACATCCTTGGTCCGCAACTGACGGACCTGTCTGTCCAATATAGTCACTGGAACTTCTTCGTAGGATAACTGCTCAGTCACCTGGATATCATCCACTGGTACAACTCTTGAAGGATCTCCGATAAATTTACGAAGCATAGATACATGAAATAGAGGATGTACAGACTCCAATTCAGAAGGCAATTCTAGCTCATATGCCACCGTGCCCACAGTACGAATGATCTTATATGGCCCAATATATCGAAGACTCAACTTACCCTTCTTGACAAACCTCATCATTCCTTTCATGGGTGAAACTTTCAGGAACACCCAATCGCCTACCTCGAACTCTAGCTTACGTCGCCATTTATTCGCATAGGATTTCTGTCGACTATGAGCTGTTAGCAACCTCTCTCTAATCACTTTCACCTTATCAACTACTTGCTGAATTAAGTCTGGGCCTACTAACTGATTCTCCCCGACATCGAACCATTCTATGGGCGATTTGCATCTCTGCCCATATAAGGCCTCATAAGGAGCAATCTGAATACTAGAATGGTAACTGTTGTTGTATGCAAACTCGATAAGAGGTAAATGATCATCCCAACTACCTTGAAAGTCAAGTACATAAGCTCTAAGCATATCCTCAAGGGTTTGTATGGCACGTTCCGCCTGTCCATCTGTCTACGGGTGAAAGGCAGTACTAAGACTCACCTGAGTCTCTAAGCATATCCTCAAGGGTCTGTATGGCACGATCCTCCTGTCCATCTATCTGCGGGTGAAAGGCAGTACTAAAACTCACCTGAGTCCCCAATCCCTGCTGAAGAGACTTCCAGAATTTAGCTGTGAACTATGCTCCCCTATCTGAAATAATGGCTGTAGGAATACCATGAAGTCGTAAAATTTCCTTGAGATAAAGCTTTGCATAATCCTTGGCTGTATAAGTAGTTCTGACAGGAAGAAAGTGGGTTGACTTTGTGAGCCTATCAACTACGACCCATATGGAATCGTACTTCCGCGGAGTACGGGGCCACCCGGTAATGAAATCCATATTAACTACCTCCCATTTCCATGACGGAATCTCCATAGCCTGCAATAGACCTCCGGGCTTCTGGTGCTCTATCTTGACCTGTTGACAATTTGGACACTGGGCAACAAATTCAGCTATATCTCTTTTCATACCATCCCACCAATAAACTTCCCTTAGATTACGGTACATCTTTGTTGAACCTGGATGAATAGAATAGCGGGAGTAATGTGCCTCCCCCATAACCTGCTGACGGAGTCCTGCAATATTAGGAACACATAACCTACCTCGATACCTGAGTACCCCATCACCTATAATCACAAAGGGTGTCTTTTCTTTCTGAGGTGCTGTATCTCGGTACTGAACTAAAACAATATCCTTATACTGACGCTCCTTTATCTCTACTACTAACGATGACACCGCTGTGTCTTGAACAGTAACTCCTGCATCACCTGAATCTATCAATCGAACTCCAAGGCTAGTTAATTGATGAACTTCACGGACCATTTCTCTTTTCTCTGGCGACACATATGACAAGCTACCATGGATTTACGACTAAAGGCGTCGGCTACTACATTGGCTTTCCCAGGATGGTACAGAATATCCATATTATAATCCTTTAGCAACTCTAGCCATCGCCTTTGACGTAAGTTCAAGTTCTTCTGCTTAAAGATGTACTGGAGACTCTTATGATCAGTATAGATATTAACATGGACACCGTATAAGTAGTGCCTCCATATCTTCAAGGCATGAATCACTACAGCTAACTCAAGATCATGGGTTGGATAATTCTTCTCGTGCTTCCTCAACTGTCTAGAAGCATAAGCAACAACCTTACCGTACTGCATCAACACACAGCCCAATCCAACACCTGAAGCATCACAATATACTACACAGCTATCTGTTCCTTATTCCACAAGCGGTTGTTTTCGAGTTTCAAGCCTAAAATAGAGGTCTTCCACTAAATATCAAAATAGTACAGATCTTTTAGCCCAATAAGAATATAACCTCAATGTACGATAATTCTTAATTCACTACAAGAGACCCTCAATTTTTCCCTTCATCCTAACCTCCATCACTTTAAACACATCACATCTTAATAATTCCTTCCAGCCTAACAAGATTTCAGCAGAGTTTTCCCTGTAACAAGGACTACTTTTGTTTCTATACCTGTCTCAATTTATCAACTACCAAACCCTACAACGACCATATATACAGAACTCGTACAATACAATTTCAACGACTCTGCATCATCCATCAAATTACACATCACTAATTTGCACAACGTAACACCATTGTTCACTTAGTTAACATCAGCAACACGAGTTAAAGTCATCTCCATAAGCACGAGTAACGAACATGTCAGAATGATCCTAAAAGAAGTTCAAGATCTATAGCATAATCTACAATCAAGAAGAATGAGAAACACCTAGAATGTCCTGGTAGCCATTTATCCATACAGGTGGCCAGTCTGCATGAAGAAGACTCTACTAGACATAGCTCCACAGACACAGACACATCCTAGGAAATGTATAAACCTAGGCTCTGATACCAAGCTTGTCACGCCCCAAAACCAACCCTAGGCGCGACCGGCATCCGACGTCATGAACAACATCGGAAGAACCTAAAAGACGCAGTAATAACACCTGAACCCGCCAGGTCCAATATTCACCTCCAATAATTATAGATATAAATGCAATCAAGATATATGAATTAAAATCAGTGGAAGTCTTTAATGAATCAAATACTAAGTCAACGAAAAAACATGCCCGAGAGTTAATCAATAACTCGACAACTACCCACAAGAATGAGTACTATGGAGCTTCTAAGAGACACAACAATCATCTAACTTCGGGACGCAGCCCAGAAATCTAGAATGATAAATAAATAAATAGGGTGTCCCACGAATGAATGTGTGGGCTCACCAAATAAGCAGCAACAACAAGTCCTTCCTAAATGTCTGGAGTATTATGAACCTGCTCTTCTCTGTTACCTAACATTCTATCAAAAACAACAATGGTATACCTGAGTACTTTGTACTCAGTGAGTGCCTCGGGGATAATAAGTAATAAGAAAATAGAGTACATAATACATAAAGAAATCAGTCTTGCAAGTCATATGAGAGCAATGTAAGAACAGTTATTCAGTTTGTGTATCTCAATAATAAGTATCAAAACCGATTATAAAGCCTCTTGTCAAGTTACAACTTCAAATATGCCTTTTAAATAAATTAAGATAGTCATCAACAATTCCATTAGAGAATAATAATGTCACACATGCCAATACAGGCCCAAGAATCAAGCATATCGCGCATAGCGCACCACACCGGAACATATAATTCTCGGTGGCTATCCTTCCTCTCGAATAGCTAGGCATAAATCACACTGAAATATGTAGTACGCGATGGCTATCCTTCCTCCCAAATAGCTAGGCATAAATCATACCCCGGGTAGCGAACCTAGTGGTGGCCACTCTTCCTCCCGAATGGCTCGGCATTAGCACACTAGGATCCATAGTGGCTACCCTTCGTCCCGAGTAGCTAGGCAAAACACAACAACAAAGTTCATAGCATAGAAGCCGATTCACAATTTGTCTCAAAGTAGTCACACCATCAAATAGCATTAAAGTTCATTATGCCATTATGAAAATCCATAATTTCATAGATAATCTTGAAAACGTTTCAACTTCTTTACACAAGAATCCATTGTTATAGTTCTTTTTTAAAAAATCAATGCAAAAAATTAACCATCATTACTGATCATCTCTTAAAGAAGAAAACGATTATGATTTCATATACGTATATAGAGGATAATACAATCAAGGTTTAATGTGGGCTTGTCTCCTCACGTACACCAACTACAAGCAATGACATGAATTAGGGTTTTGTATGATAAGTTCACCTTTTTATTCAATAAAAAACCTTTGAGAAGAAAACATATATCCATGATAAGGTTTTTAAAAGAGAGACATACAAATCACCTTCATAGTCAAAAAGGATTTTTAAAAGAGACATACCTCAAATCCCACTGAAGCTAGCAAAATGAGTTCCCAAGGTTCAACAATCACACTATAATGGTTTTAGATGAGAAAGATTAGAGCTTAATCTAATTCTACTCATATACCCCTTTATAGGAAAACTAGGGTTTTCATGTCTAGAATGTGTTCTTGAAGACTTCATGACTAGTTTCTAATCCCATAGGAAAACCTACACTAGTCTAAAACCTTTCAATAACATCAGAAAAATCAAGGATCATACCTTTTTGAAGGAATCTCAAAGTCTCCAATGTCCCTTTCTTCTTCTCTTTCTTTACCTTTCAAGAATCTAGGATTTGAGAAGATGATGTCACGACCCAACTAGGGGCCGTGACGGGTACCCAGGGCTAACCACCGAGCACCCCTCATTCTACTACTTATCATGCTCATTAAACGTTCTTTTATCCAAATCATACTCAAATTATAAGAAAATCATCTTTCATTCGGAAACATAAATACTTTTATATACACAAGCCTTTTGGTCATTAAAATAATACATATATATATATATATATATATATATATATATATATTTACATAGTAGCAACCTCGTGAGACCATACCACCCACACTGTGTATCTACGAGCCTTTACTGGAGTGCTAAACATATGGACGGGACAAGACCCCGTCGTGCCCAAAATATACATGTACATATATACCAAAAAAGAAATCAATGGCTCCTCCGGAAAATGGAGTGCTTCTTCAAATCAGCTAATAGCTTCTACGAATCTGGATCAAGATCACCTCCCTGTCTACCTGTGGGCATGAACACAGCGTCCAAAGAAAACGGACTTCAGTACGCACATTGTACTGAGTATGTAAGGCATAAACAATAAATAAATATCAATGAACTAGGAGGGATCAAATGAGGAGCAATCTGTATCTGACTGTGAATGATAAGAGAAATAATGCATGCTGGCTTACTTTCATAATCATCATCATCTCATGCATGCGTAAATATATATAAGCTGCTCGACCATATAGGTACGGAGTGATAATCAATAACATTAGCCTGCGTCCAGGCCTCCCGCGTCTGGGGTACCATCTCATGCCGCCCACTAGTGGTGTCTGCCCATGCCATCTGGCCATGGTGTATAGCTGCCCGCCTTAGCGGTGACTGCCCGGCCATATAGGCACGGTGTTATATCATCATCATAATATGCTCCTCATAGTGCATGCATAAAGACTCAAGGACAACTATACTTTATCGGGGTGACGTAAGGTCGTGATTCCCCGATTTCATTATGGAGCACTCGTTAACATTCTGCCTCACCTTGAAGGGAATAGTATATGAGGTGAGTGTAAGCAATAATGACATCATTGACGTTTTAGGAACATCATATCTGTCACAACCCAACCCCGTAGGTCGCGACTGGTGCCCGACCTGGACACCCGTATACGTACCTATCAGATATAGTCACACTAAAACTATGACAATACGAAAACTTATAAAGGAACTGCAAAGTTCGTAACATCGTCACATATGTATATATTTCCAGATCACTGTCTCTCGAGGAGTCACAACTAATCATATCATGAAATAATACACAAGCCGACAAGGCTGCCATCACATATCAATATCATATGCAAGATGACAAGGCTGCCACTATAGACGAACATCATACCACATCACATCGTATAGACACAGCTGAACAGAACCCATACACAACCCACACATATGTCTATAGACCTCTAAGAGTACGAATAGCGAAATATGACGGGACAGGGCCCCGTCGTACCCCTGGATAACATATACATATGTATATATCATAAGATTCAAACTAAAAGTCTATAATCCGGAACAACGGAGCTCTCCAAGACAGCAGAAAGGGAATCCTAAGCTGGCGGATCACCAGAGCGAGCATCTGCACCTGCGGGCATGAAATGCAACCCCCCCCCTCGAAGAAAGGGGGTCAGTACGGAATATGTACTGAGCATGTAAAGCATGAAATACAGTAAACAGGATCATAACTGAAATAAGGAGTACAGAAAACGAGTACAATAACCAGAATACCAAAATGCTTGCCTTTGAACATAAATCATGCATGTCAATATCATATATCATATCCGGCCCATTATGGGACTCGGTGAACATGGTCGCCACACCGTCTTTGGCGCCATAACACATAACTCCGTAACACAGCATAACTCCGTAACACAGCATAACTCCGTAACACATCATAACTCCATAACACAGCATAACACCATAACACAACATAACACCATAATATATATATATATATATATATATATATCGTACCCGACCCTCTAGTGAGGGACTCGGTGAACAATGCAGTGAAATTGTGCACGAATACATATCTTGGCCTGGGACTCAGTGAAAGACATATTGAGGCATGCACGAGCAGAGTAGTGAGAAACTATATGCAACTTAAAAACATTTTCAAAGACTCAATAGAATAATCAACACGAATTACCATTTGAAAATCAAGACAATAGTCGTATCAAATACCTTTCGAAGGTCATCGGAAACATATCAAACATCCCTTGACGTCATCATAAGTATATCACAAAGCCTTAAGGATCATAGAGTTCCTAAGAATAGGAACGGATATATATCGACTATTAACCAACGTACAGAAAACTGAAGAGGGAGGCTCAATCACTTGAGAATTGTAACATCAAGAAGTGAATAGGAATCATAAATATCATTCAAAGCTTATGAATGGAACTACCCCAAAGTTCATATCGTTCATCACTTAAATCTAAGACATGCCAAAAGAAATAAGGGACAGCTTTACATACCTGTTAGCGGCTATTCGTAACCCGCTCGTCTCGTCGCTCTTTTAGCCTATTTAATATAACAGTAACGTTATCGTTAGTAACTATATTTTATAGTCCACAAGTCTATAGCCCATTTCTTGTAGAACCTATATTTCAGCTTATATATTCTCATTTAGGGTTTTTGTTAGTTAGGGACTTAACGAAAATCGGGCAGCATTTCCCCTATATATTCGCCTAACCCGAATTTCTAATTGTCCTCCTGTCAACACAGAAATGCCAACAACAATGACATACACATAAAATTCTCACAACTCAGCCCATAATATTCCTAACAACCCAACAACTTTTTTTTTTAAAATTCATTTCAGCCCACAATTTCCTATAACATCAATTTCATGCACTTTCTTAATTCCAATTTCGTCCAATCCAATTTTAATCCTCCCATTACAACACCATTAACATAATTACACCACAAGACAAGAAAATCTTACCTTAATTTTCTCGGAGGAATTTTTACTCTTAATTGCTCCAATTTCGCAATTTCTTCTTCCCCGATTCAATATCCAGTGTTGCTATCACCACCGCGAACTTGCAAATCATCTTGAAATTAAACCAAAGCAAAAAGGCAACCCAATTTCCAACTTGCAAATGTTGAAATGCCAACAATTTGATCATTTGGCATGTACTTTTATATGGTGTCCACTTATTGGACACGTGCTACCTCCCCCTATGACTCACCAAAGTTATTTTTCGGCATCATCGTGTGACTGAGCATAGCTAACACAATTCAGATAAAGCAGATAAACCAACAAGTATAAGTCAAACATGATAGAAGCCAAGTATACGTTATCACCTAAGTAGAACATCTAATCCCAAGTATGCCAAGTCTCAATATGTCAATCCGAATCCAACATCACAAGTACAACATGAAATCATCTCCAAATTAAGCCATAGTACAACGCAATGCAATACTGTATGAATGCAATGCAATGCCATGAAAATTCTGTGTACACATTTACTCTAGATGTAAATATCGACATCTTGGTAGCACAACCTAAGGTGACTCGCGAAGTCTAAGTGCCACCCGTCCCGGATCTTTGCCCAACAGACAGACGGGACTCCTGATCTTTGCCCAGGAGGGTTTCGCACCGGCACCACCCGGGGGGACCGACAGAGTCTATGCATGAGAGTGAGTGCAATGCATGGATCATCATCAATAATCATGCTCAATATCACAAGTACCAATAATGGGTACGCCAACAATATATCCGAATCAAAAGTACCAACAATGGGTACGCCAATAATATATCCGAATCACAATTACCAACAGTGGGTACGCCAACCACATCGTAATCAAGATGGTAAAATAGAATCCAATATCTATCAACAACTCATGGAATTAAGCCAACAAAATAGAAAAATCAAATCGCAACACAACGGGGTGGCTAGCCCTAACACACAACAGGGCCCAACCTAAGGCAATATCCAACCCAACTTCATACCCGAAGGTTCACATGCTGTCTCCGATAATATAATCTAAATATGTGCTTCGCTGTACGAAGTCTCACCTAAGGTAAGCCATAACCTTCCTGGATGGCCTAACCGCAAACACCAACAACTCACTCATTTGCCTTGCCTTTCCGCTGAGCCTCAGAGTCAATGTAGTCTAAGCATATTCGAAATCTAGATTAGAAATCATGAAGAATGATACTAATATTGCAACTATTCAATTTAGGTTAAAATCCAACCCTAGAAATTGGAGAAACGGGGCTCACAAGGGCAAAACGTGAAATTCAGAAGCAAAATATCAAATTAAGCACTAAGTGATCATAATCCAACCACTAATTGCTGAATTAACCCAAGGATAGGCCTAATTTCTGATTTCAAGCAAAACCCCTAAAATTGGTTATAAACCCGAACTCTTTGATTCAAGAATTCAACTCTAATAATGGAATATATATGATTAACAAACTTAGATTCATCAAAATCTAGCATAAACCCCATCAATTTCATCATTAATAAGCCTAGAAAAAAGTTCGTCAAAACCCACTTCCATCTTCCATTACTAAGGTATTATTAAAGGAAAGGGGGAATTTATGATGATTAGGATCAATGGAATAGTAAAGAGATTAGCAAGATTTACCTCTAAGAGTTTTCTCCAAATGTCTCTAAGAACAGTCCCCAAAGCTCTAATTTCGAAATGGTAATAAATGATAGACTAAGGGCTTATTTAAAACACATTTAATGGAATAACAGGCCCTTGACCGCCACAACAGTAACGGGGCCGCAACGGCGGTGCCGCTACAGCGCCCAACAGACCGCCATGGGGGTCTGGGCCAATTCCCCTTGGCTACCCCAGTGTCAACCAGCTGCAGCAGCGGCGCCGCTGGGACGGCACTAGAGCCGCCAATGCGGACACCAGGTACCAGAAATCTCTCAATTTTTCTAAGTCTCAAACGAAATCCCCAACCATTCCCGAGGCCATCTGCTCACAAACCACATACATAGACCCATACAAAAATATGCTACATACGCACTCGTGGCCTCGAAATTCCCAACGGAGATCTCGTTGATCGAGTCAACCCCCGATACCTCATTTCCATTTTTCCAGCGCAAGTCTCAAAATGCATTCGAGTACAATGGAAACCGAACCTGATATACACACAAGTCATAAACGACCATCCGGACCTCTCGGAATTGATGAATTTTCAAAAAAAGTCCGTTTACCCAAAAGTCAACTTTCGGTCAACTATTTTTCACTATAAGCCCATATTTCACAACAAAGTTGCCCGAATCTGATCTAGACACCTCGGGAAGCATATCAACGGTCCCCTCAAGTTAAAAGTGAGCTAATCAATGCTCTGGAAAAGGCGAAAATTCCTAAAAGACTATAACAACTATAATAGATTAACTACAGAGTAGTGGAGGTAAATTAATACCCAACATGGTTGGCTAATATAGTGCCAGTACCAAAGAAAGATTGAATGATACGAATCTGCGTGGACTATCGCAACCTTAACAAAGCCAGTTCTAAGTATAACTTTCCACTCCCAACCCTCCACATACTCACTCATTGAAAACTATGTGAAGTACGAGTTACAATCATTTGGTGATTGCTTCACGGTATAACATTGATGTGCCGTGAATTATGGCACATCTAATGCTTTTTTACTCTACGTTTTACTTGTTTTCAAGTAAGTTTGTGTTAGTTTGATGTGTTTTGTGTCTTGTGCAAGTATTTCAAAGTTAGAATGCTCGGCAAGCAAAAAATGAGAAAATCAAGTGTTCTGTACTGATATGCACTAAGGACGGACCGTCAACATATTCGACGGTCCATCGAGTGGCCTCGTCAATCAAATTCATGCAGGGTCAAAAGTGCATCAGACCGTCGACATGATCGACGGTCGTCGAAGTGCTTAGACGATTGAAGTCCTGCGAGTTGAAAATCTTTCATCAGATCGTCGTCATGCACGTCGACATGTCGACGACCATCGAAACGCAATGACGACCCGTCAATGTGCATGCCGACCTGGAACAGGACTAGGATTGATTGTTCCAAGTTTAACTTGAATAAATACCTATTTAGGTTTTATTTTTCAGACATCTGGAGTTTTAGACTTGTAGTAATTAATTTTGGGTTTTAGTACAATTGAAGATTTCTAGACAATTACCATTCATTTAATTTCAAGTTTTATTCGTAAGTTCAATACTAAAATCAATTATGCAATCTTCAATCTTTTATTGTTTTCTTGTTGCCATGAGTAGCTAAACACCTTTACTAAGGTTGTGAACCCAAGGATGGGTGTTTCGTGATTGGGGATTGTGAATGATATACGCATAATGAATTGTTAGGGTTTATTTGTGTTACACCTCGGAAATTTCATGTTGTGGTGTCGTAGATAGACTAACGCAAGCTTAAGATGAACATGAAGCTCTCACGACTATAAAAGGGTATTTGGCAACCTTAACGTACATATGATAATATTTTTAAAGTTATATGACTTGGTGAAACTAGGTTCGTTAAGGGAAGCGAAGTATAAGTTGTTTTGGGAAAGATTTCACAGTTATCGAACTAACAGATATTTAGTGAGACCTTGAGAATGAGTCACAAGGTTCGTTAGATCGTTAGGGAAGTGTTGAAGAAATGCCAAGAAGGTTCCATAAGGATTCGAGATCAAAAAAAATGACGAGGATAAATCTGAAAATATTGTGGGTTATACGGTCATATATACTGACCATATAATTTATACGGCCAGTATACCTAACCGTAGAACCCTTCCAGTGAGGGGTGAGGTTCTGGAGGAAACATAAGGTCCATTATATGGACCGTATAATTTATACGGTCCGTATAGTAGACCGTATAGTTCGGGTCGTGTGCGAATTTTATTTTCTATATATGAACAACCCTTTTTTTTTTCTCATTTCCACTTCTCCAACCTTCTTTAAACCTCTAGAACTCTCTCTATCTCATGATAACACATATCTAAGAGGAAAATCAAGGATCAAACATCAAAAGTTGGTAGAATCAAGGGTGTGGATGCTTCCTAGGGTTGATAGAAGATAAGAATCTCTTGGGTATTGAAGTTGAGTTTTTCTCAAGAGGAGTAATTCCATCCAAAGACCATTCCTACATAATCAAAAGTGAGTTTATAATTGTTTCATGTTATTGATGGTGTTGAGTAGTTGAAGAATTTGAATTAGGAAAGAAATATGGAATATGAGCTCAAGTATGTAACTAGTGGTATGTTGAGTTGAAAGATAGCTTGACTCATGATTCGTGGTGTAATATGAGTATAATATTATTACGAATGACACTAATGATATTGAAGAAGTATTATATGAATAATGGACATGATGTTGCATTGTAGTTATGGGTATGGAGGATTTTGAAGGTGAATTGGGAAGTTGAATAATGTTTAACTCGAAGGAATTTATGTATTATGATATTATGGGTGTTGTTATGATGTTTGGGAGCTGTTTTGTTAAATGGGGAAATGTTGTCGAAACAAAGGAAATGCTGCCCAATTTTCGTTAGCCCTTAATCGATTTAGTTTAAGCTTAAGTATACTTCCTATTGTCTGATTTCATTGATCCCATTCTTCGTTGTTGTCTCACCTCCTGATATTAGTTCCTTCAAGGTGAGACCTAGTGATGATGATGATGATGCCATAACGTAATCGGAGGTTCCCGACCTTACGTCACTCCAATGGAGCTATAGCCTTTACTTGAGCTCGCATGCATGCTTGATGTTATATACATTCTGATGATACACCGGGCCTAGTTGGCCGGGCATGACACCACTTCGGTGGGCGGCTTATGGATAATGATAACACCGTGTCTTTATAGCACGGGCATGACACCACTAGTGGGCGGCGTGAGATGATTACCCCGGACGCGGGCTAATGATATTATCGATTCAGAGAGTTTATGTATGTATGTATGATATGTTTTACACGGTAAAAGTGAGCATGTATGACTCCTCCTCCAGAGGCACCCAGTTACAGTTATCCTTCTTACTATGTTTTATGTATTTCCTTCTTATGTTGTTGCACATGCCTTACACACTCAGTACATTGTTTGTACTGATGCCCTTTTTCTTTTATGGACGCTGTGTTCATGCCCACAGGTAGACATGGAGACGACCTAGATTCCTAGGAGCCGGTTCAGCGTGCACAGGAGCACTTCTCTATCAGGAGGTGCAGTTTGATCTATTCTTTTGTGTATATACTTGGGTATGGCGGGGTTCTGTCCCGTCTTCATGATTTCAGTGTTTCAGTTAGAGGCTCATAGATACATATGTGTGGGTAGTAGATGTTATGTGACCCTCTAGTGTATAATATATATATATATATATATATATATATATATATATATATATATATATATATATATATATATATATATATATATATATATCATTCTTTTGTTGCCGTGAGGGCTTATGTATTCATGCATGTTTTGTGGAATAGTTTATGATCAATTCGTGGGAAGTATCATCTTGGAGATCATATGTGTACAGGTTAGGCAGGGTAGTAGTATGATGAATGGTGCTCGGTAGTCAGCTCCGGGTACCCGTCACGGCCCTTTAGTCGGGTCGTGACAAAAGTGGTATCAGAGCAGTTCCATCCTAGGGTATGTCTACGAGCCGTGTCCAGTAGAGTCTTGTTTATTGGTGTGAAGCGCGCCACACCTATAAACAAGAGGTTGCGAGGCATTTAGGAATAATGACCGTTCTTCTTCTTCATAGATCGTGCGGTAGAGCTATAATGTAAGATTTCTTCTTATCCTAATTGTGCGTTATGATTTCAGCGATGCCGCCAAGTAAGAAGCAAATCCGCACAATATTAGGCGCCGCTGGAGAAGGTACTAGTCGAGAACCCCCAGTTGAGTTGGGGCATAGCGAGGCTCAGAGTGCTACTCTCTCGCATGCCACTCCCACTCCTATTCCTCCAGCAGCAGAGGAGCATGAGTGGGCCCCAACCCCTTCCCCTATTTTTTCGAATCAGGACTTACGAGATACAGTCCAGCTGCTGACTTAGTTAGTTGCCGCTCAGGCTCAGCGGCAAGGTGTTGGTCCATGTGATAGGGCGACGAGTGCCCGAGTCCGTGATTTTATGAGCTTGAACCCTCCAGATTTTTTCGGGTCAAAACCGGATGAAGACCCCCCAGGGCTTTATTGATGAGGTGCTGAGAACGCTGAGAATAATTCATGCTTCTGATACTGAGTTCGTGGAGTTGGCTTCTTATAGACTCCGGGATGTAACTGTTTTATGGTACAACAATTGGATTTCTTCAAGAGGGGAAAAAGCACCTCCCTCAAAATGGCAAGAGTTTGTGGATGCCTTTATTCGTCATTATTTGCCACCTGAGGTCCGTCGGGCTCGCGCTGATAAATTCTTGAATCTCAAGCAAGGGAGTATGAGTGCCCGGGAATATAGTCTTCGATTTAATTCACTGGCTAGATATGCTCCAGCCATGTTAGCGGACATGAGAGATCGGGTACATCGGTTCGTGAGTGGCTTAGGGCCACATTTATTTAAAGATTGTTTGACAGCTTCACTTCTGGAAGGAATGGACAATTCGCGTATTCAAGCCCATGCCTAGAACTTAGAAGAGCAACAACAACCATACAGGGGTGAGCGAGATGTTAATAGGGGGCATGGTAAGAGGGCCAGATATGGTGGTGCGGGCGGTAAATATAGAGGGGGCCAGAGACCACAGCATTCCAGACATTCAGGCCAGCCTGCAGCTAGTGCACCTCCTCGGTTCACGGGTAGAAGATTTGATCATCCTATTTATTCTTGACAGGGCCAGAGCTCGAGATTCTCAGGCCCCCAGTTTGGAGGTGATTCCAGTCAGAGGAGGCCATCGGTACCGCGATGCATTCAGTGCGGTAAGCTACATTCGGGTCAGTGTCATCAAGGCTCGGATGCTTGCTATGCTTGCGGCTAGATTGAGCATCTGATGCGTGATTGCCCCGCGGTAAGTGGCAGAGGTGGGGCCTAGCCCACAGGTTCAGTAGCAGGTTCTTCGTCGTCCGTGCGCCCTGTAGGGAAGATTCCCCAAGTTTCAGTAGGCCGTGGCAGTGGCAGAGGAAGAGCCTCTAGTTCGAGCGGTCCCCAAAATCGTATTTATGCATTGGCCGGACGACAGGATCTGGAGACCTCCCCCGATGTTGTTACATGTATATTGAAAATATCTTCTTATGACGTTTATGCATTGATTGATTCGGGTTCTACCTTGTCATATATTACTCGTTATATCGCTGGTCGTATTGGAATAAAACTCGAGCCAATCAAACCTTTTGAGGTATCTACCCCAGTTGGTGATCCTGTGATAGCCAAACAAGTGTATAAAGATTGTGTGATTGTAGTGTGTGATCGACACACTGTAGATGATTTAATTGAACTGGAAATTCTGGATTTCGATGTTATTATGGGTATAGATTAGTTGGCGTCCTGTTATGCCAATGTAGATTTTAGAGCCAAAGTGGTTCGATTCTAATTTCCGGGAGAACCAGTCATAGAGTGGAAAGGTAATACTGCATCTCAAGAGGCAGATTCATTTCCTATTTCAAAAGCAAGGAAGATGACCGCCAAAGGTTGTATTTATCATTTAGTTTGAGTTCATGACGTCGAAGCAAAACCGCCAGTTCTTCAATCCGTTCCGGTAGTAAACGAGTTTCCAGATGTGTTTCCGGATGAGTTTCCAGGTCTTCCACGAGAGCGGGAGATTGAATTTACTATCGATGTATTGCCAAATACTGAGCCAATATCTATCCCTCCCTACAGAATGGCTCCTGCAGAATTAAAAGAGCTAAAAGCACAATTGAAAGATTTGCTTGAGAAAGGATTTATTAGACCCAGTTCATCGCCATGGGGAGCACCGGTCTTATTTGTAAAGAAGAAAGATGGGACTTTGCGGATGTGTATCGATTATAGGCAGCTGAATAAGGTGACAATAAAGAATAAATATCCGCTTTCGAGGATCGATGATTTATTTGATCAATTGCATGGAGCCAAGTGGTTTTCAAAGATAGACCTGAGGTCAGGATACCACCAAGTGAGGGTCAAAGAAGAAGATATTCCGAAGATGACTTTCAGAACTAGATATGGTCATTATGAATTTCGAGTGATGTCGTTTGGCTTGAGAAACACTCCAGCAGTGTTTATAAACTTGATGAATGAGGTGTTTAGGCATTTTCTAGATTTATTTGTAATTGTGTTCATCGATGATGTCCTGGTATATTCCAAGTCAGAGGCAGAGCATGCAGATCATTTGCGTGCAGTCCTTGGAATTCTCCGAGCTCGAAAATTATATGCTAAATTTTCAAAATGTGAGTTTTAGTTGAATTTTGTAACTTTTCTGGGCCATATCATCTCAGCTAACGGTATTAGGGTCGATACGCAAAAGATTGAGGCTGTGAAGATTTGGCCAAGGCCTACAACGCCTACGGAAGTCCGTAGTTTTCTGGGATTAGAAGGTTATTACAGAAGATTTGTGGAAGGGTTTTCCTCTATTTCAGCACCCTTGACGAAGCTAACGCAGAAAGCTGCCAAATTTCAGTAATGCTTGTGAGCGTAGCTTTCAGGAGCTGAAAGACAGGTTGACTTCAGCCCTAGTCCTGACACTTCCAGAAGGATCAGAAGGCTATGTTATATATTGTGACGCCTCCGGTGTCGAGTTAGGCTGTGTATTAATGCAGCACAGTAAGGTTATTGTCTATGCTTCCAGGCAGTTGCGGAAATATGAGAAGAATTATCCGACCCATGACCTTGAACTAGCTGCGGTTATTCATGCTCTAAAGATATAGAGGCATTATTTGTACGGTATCCATGTGGATATCTATACAGATCACAAAAGCCTCTAATATATTTTCAAGCAAAAGGAATTGAATCTACGACAGAGGCGATGCCAAATTAATTTATTGGTGGGAGGGAATGAAGAGAGATATAACGAAGTTTGTTGCTCAATGTCCAAATTGTCAACAAGTGAAAATTGAACTCCAAAAACCAGCAGGGCTTTTGCAAGAAATGGAAATTCCAATCTAGAAATGGGAAACGATCAATATGGATTTTGTTGTAGGCTTACCTCGTTCTCGATGAAAATATGACTCCATCTGGGTGATTGTTGACAGACTCACGAAATTAGCACATTTTCTGCCAGTTAGATCTACATATTCAGCGGAGGATTACGCCAGATTGTACCTCAAAGAGATAGTGCGTCTTCATGGCATTCCTGTATCTATCATTACTGACAAAGGAGCACAGTTCACAGCATAATTCTGGAAGTCCTTTCAAAAAGGATTGGGCACTCAAGTAAAATTTAGCACTGCATTTCACCCGCAGACTGATGGACAAGCTGAATGCACCATTCAAACCTTAGAAGATATGTTGTGGGCTTGTCCAATGGACTTTGGAGAAAATTGGGAGGATCATTTGCCACTTATTGAATTTGCATATAATAACAACTATCACGCTAGTATCCAGATGGCCCCGTATGAAGCCTTATATAGGAGAAAGTGTAGATCACCCATCGGATGGTTTGAAGTAGGGGAAACACAATTGATAGGCCCGGAATTGATCCAGCAAGCGGTTAAGAAGGTTAAGCTTATCCGAGACTGGTTGGTGATAGCTCAAAGCCGCCAAAAATCTTATGTGGATAATCATCGAAGGAATTTGGAATTTTAGGCCGATGACTGGGTATTTTTGAAAGTGACGCCAATGAAAGGTATAATGAGATTTGGTAAGAAAGGCAAGCTTAGTCCTCGATACATTGGACCCTACAAGATTGCACGCAAAGTGGGCCAATTAGCTTATGAATTAGACTTACTCCCAGAGCTTAACTCAGTCCATCCAGTCTTCCATGTATCGATGCTCCGTAAATGCGTTGGAGATCCTACAAAAATAGTACCCGTAAGTGATATTCAAGTCACCGAAAGATTAACTTATGAAGAAATGCCTATTTCCATACTAGATAGGCAAGTGCGGAAACGCAGAAACAAAGAGGTAGCCTCAGTCAAAGTTTTATGGAGGAATAATAACAGAGAGGAAATGACTTGGGAGGCAGAAGAGGCTATGAGGTCTAAGTATCCGCAGTTATTTCCACCCCCAAAAGAGACTCAAGATGAAACGCCAGTGTCCCAGGTATGAAATGTTTTCCTTATCACTTTTGGGTCGTGTGTGGCCATGTTTCTTGTTGTTGATGTTATAGCCCTGTATGGCGACGCTATTTTGGGTTGCTGTGGTAGGATGGTAGTGCCAAATTACAGGGGAAACTATGGAGAAATTTATGTAGAATTCCCGAAAATCTAACATTCGAGGACAAATGTTCTTAAGGGGGGGGGGGGGGGGGAGAGTGTGACACCTCAAAAATTTCATGTCATGGTGTCGTAGATAGACTAGCGTAAGCTTAAGATGAACATGAAGCTCTCACGACTATAAAAGGGTATTTGGCAACTTTAAAATACATAGGATAAGATTTTTAAAGTTATATGACTTGGTGAATCTAGGTTCTATAAGGGAAGCGAAGTTGTCACGACCCAACCGGAGGGCCATGACGGGTACCCAGTGCTAACCCACCCAGGTACCTTTTATCGTACATTCATATTTACATCTAGGTGAGCCACATAGCTTAATCATACTTTTTGTCCATCATTCATGCTAATCTCATTGGGTAACAATACATTTATATCGCCATCAACAACTATGCCCATATCAATGTACATAAGCCGACGAGGCTATAAAAATGATATAAAAAATATAAGACGACAAGGCTAAAGAAATATAACCATATACACATGTCTACGAGCCTCTAAGAAGAGTATGTTACATCATATAGGCGGGACAGGACCCCGCCATGCCCATAAGTATGTACACAAAAGAATATATACCAAAAGTTGTAGCTCCGAATGAAATGGAGCTCCTCCACGTAGTCCCTTAGTATAAAAGCTACGGATCAAGCCTGTCTCCCTGGCCACCTGCGGGTATGATGCAGCGTCCACAAACCAAAGGACGTCAGTACGAAGAATGTACTGAGTATGTAAAGCATAATCAACATCATTATAGAAGCATAAGAGACAACATAAAAAATAGCATAAGATGGGAGGTAGTAGAACCATCGTCATAAACACTTACTTGTCTTTCATAGGGACCTTCCATTTCTAATGCGTGTTTGTGTACATACACATGTACATATCCATATCCGTATTCATATACGTATTTATATACATTTTCATATCCATACATCCATATCCATATCCGTATTTATATACGTATTTATATATATTTTCATACCCATATTCATATTCATATTCATATTCATAGCATACCCGGCCATGAAGTTTCGGTGTTTCACATACCCGGCCATGGAAAGGCTCGGTGATTATACATACCTGGCCCTACCAAGGCTCAGGGTTATCCGTACCCAACTGCAGTGGTGTGCGCGCGCAATAAATATCATATCCGGCCTTATAAGCTCGGTGTTAAATAATAGTCATACATAGACACATATACATAAGATCTCATAAACATCTTTGACATCATTACTATCATCGTTTCATTACATATATCTTTAGAGGATCACCCATCATATAAGTAATTTAGTAGAATCGTACACGTAACGAGAATCATGAGTTTTAGTAGCTTTAAAGATAGAATCATTTGAAGGACATTATAGACTCATGAAAGGATAGGTATATAGCCAAGGAACCATGCCTTGTTGAAAGAAGGGTTATCCTTACATACCTTTTTGTTTAGCTATTCTATCACTTGAACGCTCTCCTTCAATGCTCATGTTTCTACCTTCATTAGAGGTTATACGAACATAAGATAATCAATAGTTTAGCATACTTGACTAAAGCTAGAGAAAATTGGGCAGAATCTCCTTTGTTTATACAACTTTATCCATATCATATATCAACTCCCAAACGTCTATAATAACACTCACAACATCATAAGCAACAATCTTCACACACCTATATTATCCAGATTTCCCAGTTCACTTCAAATCATCCATATCCATGGCCATAGCACACTATTACATTCACTCATATAAAATGTCTATCCCATGTTCTTAATATCATTTATAACATAATTATAATCACAACATATCAAGAATCATGACTCATTCCAAGCTACTACTCAAAAATGATACTATTCTTACATTCATGACCCATTTTCTATCTCCTTCTACAATCCAAGTCTTTCAACCTCTAAATACCTTAAACAACATAGAATGACCATAAAAATTACCTTAGATGGTGTAGGAATGGACTTTGGGTGGAAACACTTCACTTGAGCAAAACCCTAGTTTCCACTTCCACTTGGATTTCTTGTCTTGGATGAACCTTGATGAGTTTCTTGCACTTGATTCTCTTGGTTTGATGAAGTTGATCATCAATTTCTCTTGAGTTCTTGTGGAAAAGGTGTGGAGAAATATTCTAGAGAGTTCTTGAGAGAAGGGGAGTGAAAATGAAATGAAATGAAATTAACTTGGGTCCCTTATATTAATTTAGAACCTGTCCTGACTCAGTTCTACAGACCAACATATGGTCTGTATAATTTATATGGACCGTATGTGTGGCTGAAGATTTGGTCCAGAGAGGGCTGCCATTCTGGGCAGAACATATGGCCTAACATACGGCCAGTATATTTTATACGGCCAGTATGTTGGACCATATAATGCCCAGCTTTTCCGAAACTCGTTCTCGTCGACTCGCTCGATCTCCAATCCTTATGGAACCTTCTTAACACTTGTTTAACACCTCATTAACAATCTAAGGGACATTATAACTCTTCTCCAAATCATCATTAAGTCATCATTAACTTGTTACTCATAAATCTTATCCGATACATAACGTACACCTTGCGTTTCTTGGCAAACTTCCTTCTCTTACCTCGAATGTCTTTGAAATCTCAATTAGGATCGTCAAATGCTATTTCTTACTTATTGAAACATCGTATACTTCGTGCCCTTCGTTAATATATCCACTGTGCATTAACGGAAAATTTTTCGAGGTTTATTCAAACTATAGGTTGTTTTTGGAAAAATTTCACATTTATCGAGCTAACGGATATTTAGTGAGACCTTGAGGATGAGTCATAAGGTTCGTTAGATCGTTAAGGAAGTGTTGAACAAATCCCAAGAAGGTTCCATAAGGATTCGAGATCAAACGAAACGATGAGGATAAATCCGAAAATAATTGCGGGTTATACGGTCATATATACGGACCGTATAATTTATACGGCCCCTATACCTGATCGTAGAACCCTTCCAGTGAGGGGTGAGGTTTTGGAGGAAACATACGGCCCATTATACGGACCATATAATTTATGTGGTCCGTATAGGAGACCGTATAGTTCGGGTCGTATCTGAATTTTATTTTCTATATATGAATAACCCTTCTTCTTTTTTTCTCATTTCCACTTCTCCAACCTTCTTTAAACCTCTAGAACTCTCTCTATATCATGCTAACACATATCCAAGAGGAAAATCAAGGATCAAACATCAAAAGTTGGTAGAATCAAGGGTGTGGATGCTTCCTAGGGTTGATAAAAGCTAAGAATCTCTTGGGTATTGAAGTTGAGTTTTTCTCAAGAGGAGTAATTCCATCCAAAGACTATTCCTACATAATCAAAGGTGAGTTTGTAATTGTTTCATGTTATTGATGGTAATGAGTAGTTGAAGAATTTGAATTAGGAAAGAAATATATGGAATATGAGCTCAAGTATGTAACTAGTGGTATGTTGAGTTGAAAGATAGCTTGACTCATGATTCGTGGTGTAATATAAGTATAATATTATTACGAATGACAGTAATGATATTGAGGAAGTATTATATGAATAATGGACATGATGTTGCATTGTAGTTATGGGTATGGAGGATTTTGAAGGTGAATTGGGAAGTTGAATAATGTTTAACTAGAAGGAATTTACGTATTATGATATTATGGGTGTTTTTATGATGTTTGGGAGCTGTTTTGTTAAATGCGGAAAAGTTGTCGAAACAAAGGAAATGCTGCCCAATTTTCATTAGCCCTTAATCGATTTAGTTTAAGCTTAAGTACGAACCCTTTTGTATGTAGAATTGTGAGCTCGGAAGGAGAGCGCTTAGCCAATATAGTTAAGGAGACGTAAAGGTAAGTAAGGCTAGTCCCTTTCCTTCAAGGCATGACTTCTATACTATAATTTCTTTTCTACACTCCAATGACCGCTTTACATCCCTAAAGATGAAAGTTAAAGATCTTTAAGAACTTCTTATGAGATATGCGCTTTGATAGTGATAATGATAATGATAATGATGTTTTCATGATGTTGATATTTCTATGTTTATGATTTCATTGATCCCATTCTTCGTTGTTGTCTCACCTCTTGACATTAGTTCCTTCAAGGTGAGACATAGTGATGATGATAATGCCATAACGTAATCGGAGGTTCCCGACCTTACGTCACTCCGATGGAGCTATAGCCTTTACTTGAGCTCGCATGCATGCTTGATGTTATGTACATTCTGATGATACACCAGGCCTAGTTGGCCGGGCATGACACCACTTCGGTGGGCGGCTTATGGATAATGATAACGCCGTGTATTTATGGCACGGGCATGACACCACTAGTGGGCGGCGTGAGATGACTACCCCGGACGCGGGCTAATGATATTATTGATTCAGAGAGTTTATGTATGCATGTATGATATGTTTTACACGGTAAAAGTGAGCATGCATGACTCCGCCTCCAGATGCACCTTGTTACAGTTATCATTCTTACTATGTTTTCTGTATTTCCTTCTTAGGTTGTTGCACATGCCTTACATACTCAGTACATTGTTGGTACTAACATCCTTTTTCTTTTATAGATGCTGAGTTCATGCCCACAGGTAGACAGGTGTTATACCTCGAAAAAATTTCATGTCGTTGCCAAGTGAATAGGCTAATATAGAACTTGATGTTTTTATAAGTAAGAAAGGTTATTTAATGATTTTAATTAATATTCCAAAGACATTGGAAGCAAGAGAAGAAAGTTCGTTAAAGAATGTCGAGCACAAGTTGTATCTTGAAGAAGGATGTGTAAAGTATCGAGTTAATGCAGACTTGATGATGTCTTAAAGAAGAGTTATAATGCTCCTTAGATTGGTAATGAAGTGTTAAACAAGTGTCATGAAGGTTCCATAAGGATTGAAGATCGAACGAACGAACGACGGAAACAATTTCGGAGAAATGGGGTTATATGACCGCTTATACGGTCCGTATAAGGGTCCGTATAACACCCAACAGAAATGATGTTTCTATGATGGTGAAGTACAGTCACTTATATGAATCGTATAATGTTTTACGGACCGTATAAGTGTCCGTGGAAGTCCCGACGGGCTGAGTTAAGTTCAAGTATAAAATGATGTTCCAACTTCATTATTTTCATTTCCTACTCTTCTCCACTTCTCTTCAAGTCTCTAGAACATTCCATATATTTCATTTTCAAGAATACAAAGGAAATCAAAGGTTCATATCATAAATTCAAGTGAATCGAGTGCAAGAAGCTCACTAGGGTTCATCTAAGGCAAGAAATCCCTTTGGAAGTGGAACTAGGGTATTCCTCAAGTGGAGTATTGGTATCCAAAACTCATTCCTACTCAATCAAAGGTAAGTTTTATGATTATTCCATGTTGTTTAAAGTATTGAGAGGTTGAAAGACTTGGATTGTGGAAGGAAGTAGAAAATGGGTTACAAACATGAGAATAGTGACATTGTTGAGTAGTGGATTAATATGAATCACTATCACGAATCAATCGGAGGGCCGCGACGGGCACCCGGTGCTAGCCCACCCGGACACCTCTTAACATACCTTTACATTCACATCTAGGTGAGCCACATATTAAATCATACATTTCTTTTCATCAATCATATGAATCCCATTGGCCAACAATACCTTTATATCAACATTAGTAACTAAGCCCATATCAATGTACATAAGTCGGCGAGGCCAACAAAATGATATCCAAAATATAGGCCGACAAGGCCAAACACATCCAACTATATGCACATATCTACGAGCCTCTAAGGAGAGTATGTCATATCATATAGGCGGGACAGGACCCCGCTATGCCCATAAATATATACAAAAAATAATAAGTAACAAAAGCTTTAGCTCCGCTATGTAGTCCCTGAGTAACGTAGCTATGAATCAAGTCTGTCTCCCTGGCCACCTGCGAGCATGACGCAGCATCCACAAATAAAAGGACGTCAGTACGAAGAATGTACTGAGTATGTAAAGCATGATCAATATCAATATAGAAGCATAATAATCAACATGAGAAACAGCATAATATGGGAGATAGTAGAATCATTGTCATAAGCACTTACTTGCTTTTCATAGGGACTTTCCATTTCTAATGCGAGGTTGGGTACATACATCCGTATTCGTATCCGTACTCATATCCGTACTCACTTACATTTCGTATCCATAATCGTATTCTTATGCCTATTCTTATTCATATTCGTATCAGGTCCGTATTCATACTCATATCTATATCATATACGTATTTATATCATATACATACCTGGCCAACCAAGGCTTCAGGGTTACACATACCTGGACGTACCAAGGCTTCGGGGTTACACATAAATAGCCCTACCAAGGCTTCAGGGTTACACATACCTGGCCCTACCAAGGCTTCAGGGTTATACATACCTGGCCCTACCAAGGCTTCAGGGTTATCCATATCCAACTGCAGTGGTGCGCGCGCGTTACATAAATATATACATATTCTACTTGGGCTTATAAGCTCGAGGTTCCATAATAGTCATACATAGATACATATACATAATATCTCATAAGCATCATTACCATTTTCATCGTCGTCATTATCGTTATCACTATCATCGTCATTCATTACATCTATCCTTATAGGATTACTTGTCATATGAGGAACTTAGTATAATCGTAACATATCGAGAATCATAAGCTTAGTAGATTTTGAAGATAGAGTCATTTGGAGGACATCATAGACTTATAGAAGATTTAGATGATTGGCCAAAGAACCATGCCTTATGGAAGAAGGGTTAGCCTTACATACCTTTTCGTTCAACTATTTTACCCCTTGTGTGTTCTCCTTCAACGGTCACGTTTCTACCAGTATTAAAGTTATACTATCATTAGAAAGCGATAGCTACCATACACGACTAAAACTAGAGAAAATCGGACAGCATCTCCTTTATTTATACGACATTCCTTCATATCGTATATCAACTCCAAAATGTCAATAATACATTCACAATATCATAACAATAGTCTTTATTTATCCACATTTTCTATATTTCTCAATTCACTCCCAATCACCCATATCCATGGTCATAACACATGACTACGTTCATTCATATACATTGCCTATCCCGTGTTCTTAACATCATTTATAACATATCCATATCACAAGACATCAAGAGTCATGACTCAATTCAAGGTATTACCCAAAATGGCACTATTTCCACATTCATGACCCAATTTTCTATATCCTTCTACAACCCAAGTGTTTCAACTTTCAAATACCTTAAAAAACATGGAAATACCATAAATCTTACCTTAGATTTTGTAGGAACAAGCTTTGGGTGGAAATACTTCACTTGAGCCAAAACCCTAGTTTATCTCCAATGAAATTTCTTGACTTGGATGATCTTCAATGGGTTTCTTACACTTGATTCGCTTGTTGTTGATCACTAATATCTCTTGAATTCTTGTGGAAGAAATGTAGAGAGATGTTTTAGAGAGAAGGGGTGTGATAGGGAAATGAAATGAAATGAAACTTGGATCCCTCATTAAATACACCAAATCTATCCCGACCAGTTCTACGGACCAACATACGGTCCATATAATTTATACTGACCGTATGTCTGGCCGTAGATTTGGTCCAGAGAGGGGTGCCAATCTGGGCTGATGGTACGGTCCAACATACGGTCCGTATGTTTTATACGGCCAGTATGTTTGGCCGTATAATCCAGTTTTCCGAGGTTCGTTTTCGTCGACTCGTTTGATCTCCAATCCTTATGGAACCTTATTAGGACTTGTTTATCACCTCATTAACAATATAAGAGACGTTATAACTCTTCTCCAAAGCATTATTAAATCCTCGTTAACTTGTTACTCGTAATTCCTTTTCGATACCTATCGTATGCCTTGCCTTCTCATGGAAAACTTTCTTCCCCTACCTCTAACGTCTTTGAAACCTTAATTAGGGTCATCAAATATCATTCCTTACTTATCGAGATACCGTATACTTCGTGCTCTTCGTTAGTCTATTCACTGTGCATCAACGGAAATTTTTTCGAGGTGTAACATTCTTCCCCCGTTAAGATCATTCATCCTCGAATGTTATGTCCTTGGGGAATTTATAAAAATTTCGCTAGAGTTTCCCCTGTAATATGGCACTACCATCCTGTCACAACAACCCATAATAACAATTTCTCACAGGACCACAATATAATAGCAATAGAATTTGGCCACACACGACCTAAAAGTATAAAAGGAAACATACATACCTTATGATCTTGACGTCTCATCTTGGATCTCTTCTAGGGGCTGAAATAAATGCGGGTACTTGGATCTCATAATTTCTTCCGCTTCCCATGTCATTTCTTCTTATTTATTGCTTCTCCATAAAACCTTAACTGAGGCCACCTCTTTGTTTCTAAGTCTCCGTGCTTGCCTATCTAATATGGCAATGGGTACCTCTTTATAAGTCAGCTTTTCTGTCACTTGAACATCATTTACTGACACTATCCTAGTAGGATCTCCAACACATTTATGAAGCATCAAGACATGGAAAACTGGGTGAACTAACTCCAAATCAGGAGGTAGATCTAACTCATAGGCCACTTTGCCTACTTTGCGCATAATCTCATAAGGCCAAATGTATCGAGGACTAAGTTTTCCCTTTTTGCCAAATCTCATTACACCCTTCATTGGTGACACTTTTAAGAATACCCAATCTTTCACTTGGAACTCTAAGTCCCTTCGACGATTATCCGCATAGGACTTTTAACGACTTTGAGCTGCTAATAACTGATCTTGTATGATCTTGACTTTCTCTATGGCTTGCTGGACCAAGTCTGGCCCTATCAACTTGGTCTTTCCTACCTCGAACCACCCAATTGGGGATCTAAACTTTCGCCTATATAAAGCCTCATACGGTGCCATTTGAATGCTAGAATGATAACTATTATTATAAGCAAATTCAATGAGGGGTAAGTGATCATCCCAATTACCTCCAAAATCTATCATGCATGCCCGTAACATATCTTCAAGATTCTGAATGGTACGCTCAGCTTGTCCATCAGTCTGCGGGTGAAATGCCGTGCTAAGGCTCACTTGGGTCCCTAAACTCTCTTGGAAGGACTTCTAAAAATTAGCTGTAAAATGAGTCCCCCTATCAGAGATAATAGATGCTGGGACACCATGGATTCGCACTATCTCTTTAACATAAAGCTTTGCATAATCTTCCGCCACATATGTCGTTCTGACTGGTAAGAAATGAGCAGACTTCGTGAGTCTATCCACAATCACCCATATAGAATCATACTTACGTCGAGAACGGGGTAAGCCTGTAATGAAGTCTATGTTAATTACTTCCCACTTCCAAGTTGGAATTTCTATAGCTTGTAGTAATCCGCCTGACTTTTGGTGCTCGATTTTCACTTGTTGACAGTTGGGACATTGAGCTACGAATTCCGCTATATCTTTCTTCATCCCATTCCACCAATATATAGACTTAAGATCATGGTACATTTTCGTTGCTCCGGGGTGGACATAATAACGAGAACAATGAGCTTCTCTCAATATTTGGTGGCGTAAACCTGCCACATCGGGAAAACATGATCTGCCTTGCCATCGAAGAACTCCGTCTTCTGAAATCTCAAATAATGACTCCTCCTTCTGAAGGAGTGTATCTTTGTAATGCATTAGCATGGAATCTGTTATATCCCGCGTTTTCACACGTTTGGAAAAATTCGATAAATATTGGATTCTTGAGATATAAGGTTAAATTTGATAGTTTGTTGAACATAAGAGTTATGTATGAAAGAATATTGTCGTGGAAGTGTGGGATAAGGCTAAGGGCAAAACGTGGAATTTCGGAAATTGGTTTCGGGAATTGCAAAAATAAAATTTGTAGCCATTTGGGCTTGCAAAAATAAGAAGCACAATGAGGCCCATTTCTTGACAAGGGTGGCCGGCCAACATGGCCCAAACCCATGCCTTTAAGATATTTCCCATGTGCTAATTAGTGAATATTAGTCTTTATCCCTTATTATTGTGTTATGAAGTCTTGTTTGTGTTGTAGTATGTAGAAATGAGTTGATTGTGTGAAGAAATGGAAGTTTGCAAAGTGGGTGTGTGTTATAGCTATATGGCCGTGAGTATGTATATGTTGTATAGCTACAATGTATAGAATTCATGTTATATCTTAGTTGTGGTTGTGTGAAATGCATATAGGAATTGAAAGTTGCATGAATTTATTTGATGTTGATAGAAGGGCATATGGCCGTGTACTATGTTGAAGTTGGAATGGAATGGATTAAGTTGTTTAGTATGTTAGTTGTGTTATTGAGATTCTTGTAATGTAAATGAAGTTAGAATGATAAAAGTTTGTATCGAAATGGAATATGGAAGCTTATGTCGTTTTAGTACGATTTTACGACATTATGAAAATGAAGTTATTAGGTTGCTAATTATGACAATTATTGATGAACTTGGAAGAAGGAAACATGTTATGAATACGTATGCCAAAGATTAGGAGTTTTGGATAAATTATGACTTTGGCGGAAAGTTGTATATTATGTATATCGAGTGTATAACTTAAGGAAAATGATATGAAATGTCTCTAAATCTATATTGTGATGATCTTGAGTGATAATGGATGTGAAATCAATGATGTTAGTTTGAAAGTTTGGGTTAGAATGAAGGTTATGTCAACTTGTGAGAAAAATGACTAGTTGAAGGATAATTGTGTTTTTAATGTTCTTTGTTGATGTTGATGCTGTTGTTTGGGTTGTTGTTGATTGATTTGGCCGAGTTGAATTCTCGGGGGTCCTATATGTATAGGGGAAGTGCTGCCGAAATTTCGGTAGACAAATAAGAGTTGAATTGAATTTGTAGCATCTATAACTTACAATTGGTAAACTTGACCATTTGCAGATTTTTGACGAAACGGTAAGTGAGTTTAGAAAGGCGTAAGGAGCTTGAAAGGTATGTAGAGCTACCCCGATCCTTCTTTTGGCATGTCTAAGTGTTTTAGGATCGGATTCGGGCCTCAAAAGACCTTCTTGGCCATCGGAATCCGTAAGAGAAAATCTCAGTTTTTCCTTCAGTAGAATTGAACCATTTTGGTATGCTTTTCCTGAAATTATGCAAACTTTCTCTAAACTCCTTGAAAAGCTATAGAATGTCCGTAGAACCTTTATAGGTGACCCCATAAGCTTAAAAGGGCGTAATTTGAGCCCACCGCCTTGCTTGTTCCGAGGTGGGCCCGCTATTTCCGGTTTTGCCCTTAATGTACTAAAGTCCCCTTTTTGAACGATTTTCGAAAGAAACGTTTCGACTACCCTTCTAATTACCTAACTAATATGGTTTTAAATATTCCATTAAGTCTGATAAATTGTTTTGATACTCGAAACTCATTTACTATGATTCCTTCCGCCTTCATCGGATCGGTTTGTCTTTGATATGCCTCATCGAGTCTATGGAAACATTTATGATATTTTACTTGCATTAGTTTCTCACGACTCTATTCGTGGATGCCCCAATGTTTCCCACACTGAGCCCGGGCCAGGATATGTTGTCAAGCGTAATCCCCTGCATTGTTCGCCGTGCCTCGATGTGAGGGGGCAGGTATATGCGTACATGGGTTTGTGGAGTATGCTGTGCCATGTACGTTTGTTCTGATATGATTTACTATGGCCATCTGATATGACATATTATGTTACGGGGTTATGCCCCTATTCTGATTCTCCTGTGTTGTGGCACTAGCGTCGGGAGGGTGGCCACGTTCTGTCTGCCGAGTCCCTTGGCAGGGGCCGGATTTGATATGACATATGTTCTGTACACACTCTGCATGTTTTGGAAATATGTATCTGATACTTTGGATTTTCCGTTTACTTTCTGTATGTTCTGCACCAGTTATGATTTTGTTTCTGCAGCTCAGGCTCTACATATTCAGTACATATTTCGTACTGACCCCCTTTCTTCGGGGGGCTGCGTTTTCATGCCGCGCAGGTACCGACGACAGGTTTGCTGATCCGTCTGCTTAGGATCTCCTTCTGCTATTCTTGGGGCACTCTTTTATTCAGAGCCATCTTTTGGTATAGTCTGTCACTTCCATATATGTATATTCGCGTTCATGGGTACGGCGGGGCCCTGTCCCGTCATATGATTCTGTCGGTTTGTTAGAGGTCTGTGGACATGTGGTGGGTCGGGATCTTTCTGTACAGCTGGGTGCTTATGTTGTGTTTGGGCGATCCCATTCGCCGCGGCGGCCGGTCCGCATATATTTAGATGTTGTTTTGTTGGCCCTGTGTGGACTTTGTTGGTATTTTCTGCATGCAGGATATATGGGATAGTCCGTAAAACAAAGGAAACTCTGCTGAAATTTTTCTAATAATTACATAAATTTGAAATAAAGCCTTGTCGGCTTCTGCCATATACTAGAATGCGTTTGAGTGCCCAGATCGGGCACTAGTCATGGCCTACGGGGTTGGGTCATGACAAAAGTGGTATCAGAGTGGTTCGTCCTCGGAATGTCTACAGACCGTGTCTAGTAGAGTCTTGTTTATCGGTGTGTTGTGCACCACACCTATAAACGGGAGGCTACAGGGCATTTAGGATACTACCCTTCTTTCTGTCTTAGATCGTGCGATAGAGCTGTGTTATCAGGATGAATCCTCCCTAACGAATTGTTACATTTGCAGTTATGCCTCCAAAAAAGGCGACAGCGGCCCAAAAGGCCAAGGCAGCAGCTGTGGGAGAGACTAGTCGGGCCTAGAGGGTTACCAGGGCCCATGCTCATATTGCTCCTGATATTTTGCCCCCGGCAGAGGGCTCTTCCACACCGCCACACGTAGAGGAGATTGGAGCAGCAGCAGCTGTAGGTCGAGGGGCGGCTCCACCGCCAGCTCCCGAGATTCCAGTACCTGAGCCTCCAGCTCCACGGCCAGGGACTGAGGATCAGACGATGAGAGAGGCAGTCCAGCTACTGACTAGACTTGTGGCAGGACAGGTTCAGGGGCACGGACTGGGAGGTGACCGGGCTTACAGGCGTGATAGTTCGAGAGCCCGTGAGTTCTTGACTTGTGGCCCTCCAGAGTTCTTCGGGACAAAGCCCGAGGAGGATCCCGAGGAGTTCATCAGGAAGATGCGGCGCACCTTACAGTTTATTAATGCTTCCGCGACAGAGTCAGTCACATTGGCTTCTTACCGGTTGTATGATATAGCGGCAAATTGGTACGAGTCATGGGAGTTATCCAGAGGCGACGACGCTCCCCCAGTAGTTTGGGATGATTTTTCTCATGCTTTTCTTAGCCACTTTCTACCTCCGGAGCTACGGCGAGCCAAGGCTGACAGATTCTTATTGCTGAGACAGAGGGGTCGCAGTGTTCGAGAGTACAGTATGGAGTTCGACTCATTGGCCCGATACACACCTGCTGTGGTAGCTACTATGGATGACAGGATGCACAGGTATATTATGGGGCTGGACCGTTATTTTGTCGACAACTGTTTGGTATTGGCTGCTCAGCCCGGCATGGATATTACCCGGATTCAGGCCCACGCCCAGGGCATGGAGGACCGGCATAGGGAGCGTCAGCCTGATAGGAGCCAGGATCGGAGACAGCCCAAGAGGGCCAGATCATCTGGGTATTCTGGAGATTCTCGGGGCAGGCAGCCTCAGCAGCCGCAGCAGCCTAGCAGACATCTATCCCAGCCGGCTCAGAGCGCACCTCCACAGCCTACAGGTCACAGATTTGATAGCCCAGGTTATTCAGGAGCAGGTCAGAGCTCCAGGGCTTCAGGTTCGCGGACAGACAGGTGTTCTGGTCAGACGAGGCCACCTAGGCCTCAGTGTTCTTACTGTGGCAGATACCATCCGGGGGAGTGCTACAGAGCCACCGGTGCATGTTTTTCTTGTGGCCGTCAGGGCCATTCTGTGAGAGATTGCCCGTATAAGGGTAGTTCGGGTGGTGCAGCGCAGCCTACCGGATCAGCCGCCGGGTCTTCATCTTCATCAGTGGCTATGCGCCCTACGGGGCCAGGTACTTCAGCACCAGCGGGTCGCGGCAGAGGCCGTGGTGGAGCTTCTAGTACTAGCGGTCCTTCGAACCGCATCTATGCTCTGTCCAGCCGCTAGGATCAGGAGGCATCGCCTAATGTCGTTACAGGTACATTATTGGTTTTCTCTCGGTCTGTGTATGCATTGATTGATCCAGGTTCGACTTTGTCATATATTTCGCCTCTGGTTGCTTGTAAAATTGGTATAACATCTGAACCTATAGAGCCATTTGAGGTAGCCACACCGATTGGGGACTTTATTGTAGCAAAACAGGTATATAAAAATTGTTCCGTAATTGTATGTGGCCGTGACACTAAGGCAGATCTGGTGGAGTTAGATATGGTCGAGTTCGATGTTATTATGGGAATGGACTGGCTAGCCTCCTGTTATGCTAATGTTGACTGCCAAAATAAGGTAGTTCGTTTCCAGTTTCCTGGGGAGCCAGTTATAGAATGGGCCGGTAATACAGCATCGCCGAAAGGTAAGTTTATTTCATACCTTAAGGCAAAGAAAATGATCAGAAAGGGTTATTTTTATCATCTGGTTCGGGTACAAGACTTGACAGCAGAAACGCCGACTCTTCAGTCAGTTCCCGTGGTTAATGAATTTCCAGATGTGTTCCCAGAAGAGCTTCCAGGCCTTCCTCCAGAGCGGGAGATAGATTTTACTATTGATTTGCTTCCAGATACTCAGCCGATATCTATTCCCCCGTACAGAATGGCACCGGCAGAATTGAAAGAACTGAAAGAGCAGTTGAAGGATCTGTTAGAAAAAGGCTTCATTAGACCCAGCACTTCGCCTTGGGGAGCCCCGGTATTATTTGTGCTTAAGAAAGACGGGTCGTTGCGTATGTGTATTGATTATCGACAGTTGAATAAGGTAACCATCAAGAATAAATACCCCCTCCCCAGAATTGACGATTTGTTTGATCAGTTGCAGGGCGCCAAGTATTTTTTGAAGATAGATCTTCGGTCTGGCTATCATCAGGTACGGGTACGGGAGGCCGATATTCCTAAGACAGCATTCCGGACCAGATATGGGCATTATGAATTCAGAGTTATGTCTTTTGGGCTGACTAATGCTCCTGCGGTATTCATGGATTTAATGAACCGGGTATTCAGGCCATTCTTGGATATGTTCGTAATCGTATTTATCGATGACATTCTGGTCTATTCTCGGTCCGAGGCAGAGCACGCAGATCATCTGAGAGCGGTATTAGGGGTACTTCGGCATCAGAAATTATATGCAAAATTTTCTAAATGTGAATTCTGGCTGGCTTCAGTGGCATTCCTGGGCCATATTATTGTAGCTGATGGTGTCCGGGTGGATACACAGAAGATTGATGCCGTGAAAAATTGGCCCAGACCCACGACGCCCACAGAGGTACGTAGTTTCCTGGGGTTAGCAGGCTATTACAGAAGGTTTGTGGAAAAATTTTCTTCGATTTCAGCGCCTTTGACAAGGCTAACTCAGAAGGGAGCCAAGTTCCAGTGGACTGATGCTTGTGAACGAAGCTTCCAGTTGCTGAAAGAGAAGCTGACCACAGCCCCAGTTCTGACTCTTCCAGAGGGACCCGATGGATATGTTATTTATTGTGACGCTTCTGGCGTGGGATTGGGCTGTGTATTGATGCAGCACGGCTGAGTTATAGCTTATGCTTCTCGGCAATTGAAAAAGCATGAAAAGCATTACCCTACTCACGATCTGGAGCTTGCGGCAGTGATCCATGCCCTGAAGATATGGAGACATTATTTATATGGCGTTCATGTTGATATCAATACAGATCATAAGAGTCTCCAGTATATTTTCAGACAGAAAGAGCTTAATTTGCGGCAGCGGAGGTGGCTGGAGCTCCTGAAAGACTATGATGTGGATATTCTGTATCATCCGGGCAAGGCTAATGTTGTTGCAGATGCGCTTAGCCGGAAATCTATGGGTAGCCTGGTAGATTTACAGCCAGACAGGAGAGAGATAGTACGTGACATTCATCAGTTGGCTAATCCTGGGGTTCGTCTGGCCGATTCTGGAGGTACACTGATTTCTGTCCGAGGGGTTTCTGAATCATCTATTAAGGAAGATGTCAAACGGCATCAATATGAAGATCCTGTTTTGGCACAATACAGAGACACAGCCTATGATAAGGAGAAGACTCCGTTCGAGTTCACTCCGGACGGGACTTTATTATTCAGGGGCAGGTTGTGTGTACCTGACATTGCAGGTCTTCGGCAGCAGGTTATGAGCGAGGCACACTATGCTCGCTATTCGGTCCATCCTGGGTCTACGAAGATGTACCATGATCTCCGATGCTTATACTGGTGGGATGGCATGAAACAGGACATCGCAGAGTTCGTCGCCCAGTGTCCCAATTGTCAGCAGGTCAAGATTGAACACCAGAAACCGGGTGGACTGTTGCAGGAAATGGAAATTCCGACGTGGAAGTGGGAGATCATTAATATGGACTTCATTACAGGGTTGCCTCGCACTCCACGGAAGTATGATTCCATCTGGGTTATTGTTGATAGGCTGACAAAATCAGCCCATTTTCTCCCCGTCAGGACTACTTATTCCGCCGAGGATTATGTCAGGCTTTATATTAAAGAAATAGTGAAGCTTCATGGAGTTCCTATATCTATTATCACTGACAGAGGTGCTCAGTTCACAGCGAACTTCTGGAGATCTTTTCAGGAAGGATTAGGGACTCAGCTGAGCCTGAGCACAGCTTTTCATCCTCAGAGTGACGGACAGGCCGAGCGCACTATCCAGACACTTGAAGATATGTTGCGGGCCTGCGTTATTGATTTCAGAGGCAGCTGGGAGGATCACTTGCCATTGATTGAATTTTCTTATAATAACAGCTACCATTCCAGCATCCAGATGGCTCCGTACGAGGCTTTATATGGTAGGAAATGCAGGTCACCTATTGGCTGGTTTGATATTGGCGAGACAGAATTAATCGGCCCAGATATGGTCCAGCAGGAAGTTGATAAGGTGAAACTTATCCGGGAGCGACTATTGGCAGCCCAGAGTCGACAGAAATCATACGCTGATAAACGGCGTCGTCCTTTGGAATTCCAGGTTGGTGATTGGGTATTTCTGAAGGTATCGCCTATGAAGGGCGTGATGCGGTTCGGCAGAAAGGGGAAACTTAGCCCGCGTTATATTGGGCCTTATTTGATTGTGCGGAAAATTGGGAATGTCGCCTATGAGTTAGATTTGCCATCTGATTTGGAAGCGGTACATCCGGTATTCCATGTGTCTATGCTCCGCAAATGCATTGGTGATCCCTCCAGAATATTTCCTCCAGATGATATTCAAGTGACGGAGCAACTATCGTACGAGGAGCAGCCTGTATCTATTTTGGATCGTCAGGTACGGAGGCTCCGTAATAAGGATGTAGCCTCTGTTAAGGTACTGTGGCGGAACGAGAATAGGGAGGAAATGACATGGGAGGCCGAAGAGGAAATGAAGAAGAAATACCCTCATCTGTTCCCTATGCCCACAGGTAACCTTGAATCCCTACTTAATTTCATTTTAATACCAATCGTATGTCATATGTGTTGTCTATAATTAGAAACTCCCCCAAAGTATTTTCCAACCCTATAAGATTAATTTTACATTCGAGGACGAATGTTCTAAAGGGGGGGAGGATGTTATATCCCGCGTTTTCACACGTTTGGAAAAATTCGATAAATATTGGATTCTTGAGATATAAGGTTAAATTTGATAGTTTGTTGAACATAAGAGTTATGTATGAAAGAATATTGTCGTGGAAGTGTGGGATAAGGCTAAGGGCAAAACGTGGAATTTCGGAAATTGGTTTCGGGAATTGCAAAAATAAAATTTGTAGCCATTTGGGCTTGCAAAAATAAGAAGCACAATGAGGCCCATTTCTTGACAAGGGTGGCCGGCCAACATGGCCCAAACCCATGCCTTTAAGATATTTCCCATGTGCTAATTAGTGAATATTAGTCTTTATCCCTTATTATTGTGTTATGAAGTCTTGTTTGTGTTGTAGTATGTAGAAATGAGTTGATTGTGTGAAGAAATGGAAGTTTGCAAAATGGGTGTGTGTTATAGCTATATGGCCGTGAGTATGAATATGTTGTATAGCCACAATGTATAGAATTCATGTTATATCTTAGTTGTGGTTGTGTGAAATGCATATAGGAATTGAAAGTTGCATGAATTTATTTGATGTTGATAGAAGGGCATATGGCCGTGTACTATGTTGAAGTTGGAATGGAATGGATTAAGTTGTTTAGTATGTTAGTTGTGTTATTGAGATTCTTGTAATGTAAATGAAGTTAGAATGATAAAAGTTTGTATCGAAATGGAATATGGAAGCTTATGTCGTTTTAGTACGATTTTACGACATTATGAAAATGAAGTTATTAGGTTGCTAATTATGACAAGTATTGATGAACTTGGAAGAAGGAAACATGTTATGAATACGTATGCCAAAGATTAGGAGTTTTGGATAAATTATGACTTTGGCGGAAAGTTGTATATTATGTATATCGAGTGTATAACTTAAGGAAAATGATATGAAATGTCTCTAAATCTATATTGTGATGATCTTGAGTGATAATGGATGTGAAATCAATGATGTTAGTTTGAAAGTTTGGGTTAGAATGAAGGTTATGTCAACTTGTGAGAAAAATGACTAGTTGAAGGATAATTGTGTTTTTAATGTTCTTTGTTGATGTTGATGCTGTTGTTTGGGTAGTTGTTGATTGATTGGCCGAGTTGAATTCTCGGGGGTGCTATATGTATAGGGGAAGTGCTGTCGAAATTTCGGTAGACAAATAAGAGTTGAATTGAATTTGTAGCATCTATAACTTACAATTGGTAAACTTGACCATTTGCAGATTTTTGACGAAACGGGAAGTGAGTTTAGAAAGGCGTAAGGAGCTTGAAAGGTATGTAGAGCTACCTCGATCCTTCTTTTGGCATGTCTAAGTGTTTTAGGATCGGATTCGGGCCTCAAAAGACCTTCTTGGCCATCGGAATCCGTAAGAGAAAATCTCAGTTTTTCCTTCAGTAGAATTGAACTATTTTGGTATGCTTTTCCTGAAATTATGCAAACTTTCTCTAAACTCCTTGAAAAGCTATAGAATGTCCGTAGAACCTTTATAGGTGACCCCATAAGCTTAAAAGGGCGTAATTTGAGCCCACCGCCTTGCTTGTTCCGAGGTGGGCCCGCTATTTCCGGTTTTGCCCTTAATGTACTAAAGTCCCCTTTTTGAACGATTTTCGAAAGAAACGTTTCGACTACCCTTCTAATTACCTAACTAATATGGTTTTAAATATTCCATTAAGTCTGATAAATTGTTTTGATACTCGAAACTCATTTACTATGATTCCTTCCGCCTTCATCGGATCGGTTTGTCTTTGATATGCCTCATCGAGTCTATGGAAACATTTATGATATTTTACTTGCATTAGTTTCTCACGACTCTATTCGTGGATGCCCCAATGTTTCCCACACTGAGCCCGGGCCAGGATATGTTGTCAAGCGTAATCCCCTGCATTGTTCGCCGTGCCTCGATGTGAGGGGGCAGGTATATGCGTACATGGGTTTGTGGAGTATGCTGTGCCATGTACGTTTGTTCTGATATGATTTACTATGGCCATCTGATATGACATATTATGTTACGGGGTTATGCCCCTATTCTGATTCTCCTGTGTTGTGGCACTAGCGTCGGGAGGGTGGCCACGTTCTGTCTGCCGAGTCCCTTGGCAGGGGCCGGATTTGATATGACATATGTTCTGTACACACTCTGCATGTTTTGGAAATATGTATCTGATACTTTGGATTTTCCGTTTACTTTCTGTATGTTCTGCACCAGTTATGATTTTGTTTCTGCAGCTCAGGCTCTACATATTCAGTACATATTTCGTACTGACCCCCTTTCTTCGGGGGGCTGCGTTTTCCTGCCACGCAGGTACCGACGACAGGTTTGCTGATCCGTCTGCTTAGGATCTCCTTCTGCTATTCTTGGGGCGCTCTTTTATTCAGAGCCATCTTTTGGTATAGTCTGTCACTTCCATATATGTATATTCTCGTTCATGGGTACGGCGGGGCCCTGTCCCGTCATATGATTCTGTCGGTTTGTTAGAGGTCTGTGGACATGTGGTGGGTCGGGATCTTTCTGTACAGTTGGGTGCTTATGTTGTGTTTGGGCGATCCCTTTCGCCGCGGCGGCCGGTCCGCATATATTTAGATGTTGTTTTGTTGGCCCTGTGTGGCCTTTGTTGGTATTTTCTGCATGCAGGATATATGGGATAGTCCATAAAACAAAGGAAACTCTGCCGAAATTTTTCTAATAATTACATAAATTTGAAATAAAGCCTTGTCGGCTTCTGCCATATACTAGAATGCGTTTGAGTGCCCAGATCGGGCACTAGTCATGGCCTACGGGGTTGGGTCATGACAGAATCTTCGTATTGTCGCTCTTTCGCTTCCGCTACTAGCAATGGGACTGCTGAATTCTTAATGGTAGTTCCCCTGCTACCTGAATCCACTACTCGAACTCCTAGGCTAGCTAACTGCTGGAGCTCACGAGCCATTTCTCTCTTCTCGGGTCGTACATCATACAAACTTCCCATAGATCTACGGCTAAGAGCATCAGCCACAACATTTGCCTTCCCGTAAATTCAACTCTTTCTGCTTGAAGATATACTGAAGAATCTTATGATCTGTATAAATATCCACATGGAAACCATATAAATAATGTCTCCATATCTTTAATGCATGAACCACTGCAGCCAATTCTAGATCATGGGTTGGGTAATTTTTCTCATGTTTCCATAATTGCCTTGAAGCATACGCAATCGCCCTACCACGTTGCATCAACACACAGCCTAGCCCAATGCCTGAGGCATCACAATAAACAACATATCCCTCCAATTCTTTTGGAAGTGACAGGACTGGGGCAGAAGTCAATCTATCTTTTAACTCTTGGAAACTACGTTCACAAGCATCTGTCCATTCAAACTTTGCTAATTTCTTGGTCAGCTTTGTGAGTGGTGCAGAAATAGAAGAAAAACCTTCAACAAATCTCCTGTAATAACCTGCTAAGCCTAGATAGCTACGAACCTCCGTAGGAGTTGTCGGCCTTGGCCAAGTCTTCAGGGCCTCAATCTTTTGGCTATCTACCCGAATACCATCGGTTGCAACAATGTGCCCCAGGAATGTAACTGAGTTCCACCAAAACTCATACTTCGAAAATTTTGCAAACAACTCTCGAGTTTGAATAACGCTAAGGACAGCACATAAATGATCCGCATGTTCTGCCTCGGATCTAGAATACACCAAGATATCGTCGATGAATACGATCACAAACAGATCTAAGAAGGGCCTGAACACATTGTTTATTAAATCCATAAATACTGCCGGTGCATTAGTTTTATACCCCGAATTTTCAGAGCATGAGCATGACACATGATTCCTTAAAAAATTGACAATTATGTTGTTGCTACATAATTTAAACTCACATTGATAGTGTTGTATTCCGTATTTTAGTACGTCAGATTATTTGTAAGCTGAGGTGGGGCCCACATGTAGAGATTTATTTTGGACATGTGAAAAATTATATGAAGCACATATGTGAAGTTAAACACAACTCAAGAAGGACCCTTGAGCCAAATCGAAGTGGAAGTCCTCCAAACAAATATTTTTAAGTAACGTTTTCGGGTGATCTGACTTCGAGGGGCAAAAACGGTATTATAAGTTTGGAATTTTGAAAACTACCTAGAAATTGAAGTTGTAGATAATTTAATTAGCTTTCCAACCATAGGTCGTGGGTCCACAGGTGACGTCGGGACAAGGAGATATGGACGTTTTAAGGCAGAAAGGTCAGTGGGCTAAGCCCAATCCGAGCCCAACCGGGTTAGGCCCATGACCCATGTTTATTTAAGTGAAACTTCAGCCCTTTTCTCCTCAATTTTCATACCAACACACCAGAAAATTCTGGAAAAAGAGAAAGAGGAGCCTTGGAGAGAAGAAAAACCAATTTTGACTAAAATCTGAGCCCCGAATCCCGAAACCCATGAAGGGAAAAGTGTTGTACGCTGCGTTGTCTTCAATATGAGCTAAAAATCAATCAAGAAAAAGAGTATGGACGTGATGGCTGCACACTTGGGGTAAGATTACGATCCCTTTTCATTGTTAACAAGTTTATTTAAAGTTTTAACGGACTAGAACGGAGAAAATAGTAATATAAATTCGTTTGTTGATGTTGTTGAATTATGGTTTGAGTTTGAGGAGAACTTTGGATAAAATATATATATATATATATCTTGTAGGATGTTGTTATTAATGTTATTGGTATTGATTTCAGCTTCTCTATGGAAATAAAATTACTAAATAGTTATACCGCAAATTGGTTGGTTGAGAAATTTTGAAAACAGTGTGTGGGCTGTTTTATGGCATTCGTTGGTATTGGAAATGATGTTAATACTATTGCTATTGTTGTTGATGTTGTTGGTTGCTGAATTGGAATTCGGGCTAGGCATATAAACAGGGGAGATGCTGCCCGATTTTCGGCAGCATATAAAATAGTATGATTTGAAATATGGTACAAATGTGCGATGAAAAGGCTAACATTAGCATAAATCCCTTCAAATGTAGATTTACGAGCTCGGACAAATAAGCGTAGCTAATAGGAGGTTGAACAGGTATGTAAGTCTTACCCTTTCTTACTTTTGGCATGATCCTTATGAAACAAGTAGATGATGTATATGTATGATTTCAAAGAAATTCCTATTCTTAGAGCCACTAGGATGGCTAATATTCTTGACTTCCATAAGCTATTTCATATGGTTTTGACGCGTATCTATGATGTCCGAAGTTCTATTTGACATGTTTCCGAATGGCATTCGAGAGATAATTGATATGACTAATGTCTTGGTTTTCAAATGATAGCACGTTTGATTATTCCATCGAGTCTTTGATACATTTTGATACGTACATATGGTTCCAAAACCTCTACTTGATTTGATCCATAATGATATTCGAAAGGTACCTAACATGAGTGTTGCTTTGATTTTCCAAAAATGGCTTCTGAAACGTTTGTAGAAGGTTCTGTACTTCAAACGCTCATAACGTTCTTATACTAAATCGGATTGACCCGACACTTGTTTCTGAGCCTTCAGGCGTCGGTAAGTATACTTATCCGTCGAGTCTTAAAAGTTGATTTATGTGCATTTAGTTTCTCACCTCTTTCGCCGATTCCCGGGCCGGTATATATCATGCGCATAGTTCGCCGGGTCCCTTGCTTAAGGGTCGGGTGCCATATATGTATTCCGGAGTATGATGTGTTACGGTGTTATGATGTGTTCTTGGTTCGCCGAACCATATATGTGTATATGTATATTTTGATCTTACGATGTGATATTATGATGTGTGACGGAGATTACGGAGCAAATGTTCTGGAGTATGATGTGTGTTGCGCCAAAGGCAGGGTGGCGCCACGTTCCCCGGGTCCCGCAAGGGGCCGGATACCGTTCCTGGCATGCATGATTCGTGTTTCCAGTAAGTTGTTTTTATTATCCTGCATATCGTGCTTATTGTATGTACTAACCTTCTGCACGTTCCGTAACAATATAATATATGTATATGGATTGGGCTGCACGTTCCGCAACAATATAATATATGTATATGGATCGGGCTGCACGTTCCGCAGCAATATATTTATGGATCGGGCCGAACGTTCCTCGGCACTAATATGTTAAATATATGGATCGGGCCGTACGTTCCTCGACACTATTATGTTACATATGAATCAGTTTTATGTATATGTATATGATGACTTACGATGTTGGCACGCACGGTCTGTGTTTGGAAAGTAAGCATTTTGGCACTCTGGATGATTTACTTATTTTCTGTACTTCTTCTGACATATGACATCGGTATACACGATTTGCATTCTGAAAAAATAAGCATTTTGGTATTCTAAAAATGTACTTACTTTTGTACTGCTTGTTCGATTATGGTTCTGTTTTCTGTATTCCATGCTTTACATACTCAGTACATATTCCGTACTGACCCCCTTTTCTTCGGGGGCTACGTTTCATGCCGCGCAGGTACACCCAGATGAGTAGAAGCCATTATAGAAGATGTTCCAGCGGTGTTGGTAAGCTCCATTTGCTCCTGGAGTACTGCCGAGTCAGAGTATATGTGCTATGATTTTTTATTAATGTTAGAGACTTTGCAGACAGAGTCATGGGTATAGAATGTCAGTTTTGTAAGCGGCTCCATCAGCCGATGTGCCTTATTGTTTTATGTTACAAATCCATTATGATTACAGATTTTGTTTGACTTGAGGACGATGGAAAAGAATATTTCTGAAATGTTGTACTATGTATTTCATCTTTATTTGATTTAAAAGTCCAAAAAGATTATGTGTGCACTAAGGGTCAGAGGGTTTGCTCGGCCCTAAGTAAGGGTCGGGTGCCCATCACACCCTAGGGAGATTAGGGTGTGACAATTAGTTAGCCCAAATGACATTACCTGGAACTCAAAATGGTCATATCTTGTTCTGAAGGCTGTCTTAGGGATATCTTTATCCCTAACTCTCACTTGATGATACCCGGACCTCAAATCTATCTTTGAAAACCATTTGGCACCTTGTAATTGATCAAATAAGTCATCAATCCTCATAAGAGGATATTTGTTCTTAATTGTCGCCTTATTCAATTGCCGATAGTCAATGCACATTCTCAAGGAGCCATCTTTCTTTCGAACAAAAAATACGGGTGCTTCCCACGGGGATGAACTGGGCCTAATAAAGGCTTTCTCAAGCAAGTCTTTCAATTTCTCCTTCAACTCTTTCAATTCCGCGGGAGCCATTCTATAAGGAGGAATAAATATAGGCTTAGTGTCTGGCAACACATCAATAGCAAAATCTATCTCCCACTCAGGGGAGAGGCGTGGAAGCTCTTCCGGGAACACATTCGGAAATTCATTCACCACGGGGACTGACTGAAGAGTTGGCGATTCAGCTTCTACATCTTGAACCCGCACTAGATGATAAATGCAACCTTTCCTGATCATTTTCCTTGCCTTTAGATAGGAAATAAACCTACCTTTTGGTGACGTAGTATTCCCTTTACATTCTAAAACTGGTTCTCCCGGAAATTGGAAAGGAACCACTTTCATTCTACAATCGACATTGACATAGCAAGAAGCCAACCAATCCATGCCCATAATAACATCAAAATCTACCATTTCTAACTCATGCAAGTCAATCATAGTACGACGGTCACAAATCACGATTATGCAGTTTCTATATACTCAGCTAGCTATTACCGATTCACCAACGGGTGTAGACACCTCAAAAGGTTTGATCGACTCCGGTCCAATTCTAAATCGACCCGCAATATACGGAGTAACATATGACAATGTGGAGCCTGGATCTATCAAAGCATATACATCATGAGCAAATATCGATAATATACCTGTGACCACATCAGGAGAAGACTCAAGATCTTGGCATCCAGCCAAAGCATAAATACGGTGCTGAGGACCGCTAGAACTGGGGACTCTCCCTCTGCCGCTACCATGGCTGACAGACCCATGTGATCCTATCCCCATAGGCCGTACAAATGATGAAGATCTGGCTACCGATCCTGAAGGCTGGGTCCTACCTCTACCATGAACTGAGGGGAAATCACGCATAATATGGCCCGGTCAGCCACATGAATAGCAAACCTCTGAACCCGATCGGTACTGACCCCAATGTTAACTTCCCACACTGGGAACATCGTGGTATGGGTGGCCTCGCCTGACCCGAATCACCTCGGAACTGTGACCCCGAAAAACTCTGACTCGGCCCGGAATGAGTAGATCTATCGAATCTCTGGCCTGAAAACCGTGGAGGCGCACTAGTCATAGAAAGGCCTGAATGCCTCGAAAACTGATGTCTGTGCCCGCCTCTAAACTCACTCATCGGACCCGAAGATCTAGCCCTCTTGCTATGTCCCCTATCATGCTCGCGTTCACTTCTTTGCTGTTGTAGACTTTCTTCTAAATTTTGAGCATGGGCCTGAATGCGTGAAATATCCATATTGTCCTGAAGAGACGCAGTCAAGCACTTATCCATCAAATGTGGCCCTAGGCCTTTCACAAATCGGTGCACTCGGTCACCCATAACCGCTACCATGACCGAAGCATACCTAGCTAAAGAATTGAAGCGGAGACTATACTCTAAAGCACTCATGCTTCCTTGCCTCAAATTCAAGAACTTATCAGCTCTAGCTCGCAAACCTTTTGGAGGCATATAGTGTCAGAGGAAAGCATCAAAAAATTCTTGCCAAACCGGGGGAGGTGCATTGGCTCCCCGTGAAGCCATCCAAACCGTGTACCAATGGATCGAGACATCCCTCAATCTATATGAAGCTAACCCCACCGATTCGATGTCCGAAGCATGTATCAAACGAAGCGTCCTTAGCATTCCATCAATAAAATTCTGAGGGTCCTCATCCGGCTTTGATCTAAAGAATTCTGGAGGGTTCAAGCTAATGAAATCACGGGCCCTTGCACTAAAAGCCCTATCACCTTGCGCTGTACTTTGCCGCTGAGTCTGAGCAGCAACCAATTGTGTAAGCAAATGAATGGCCTCTTTTACTATCACGACCCGTCTAGAGGGCCGCGACGGGCGCCCGGTGCTAGCCCACCCCGGGCAACCCTTGGCTTACACTTCACTTACATTTAGGTGAGCCACATAATTAAACATACATTTCTAATCACCATTCATACTAGTCCCCTTGGACGACAATGCTTTCATATCATGGTTGGCATCTATACCACGTCAACGTACATGAGCCGTCAAGGCTATCAAAATAATATAAAAAATATAGGCTGACAAGGCTGGATACATCTAACCATATTCACATGTCTACGAGCCTCTACGAAGAGTATAACATATCACATAAGCGGGACAGGACCCCGCTATGCCCATAACTATGTACACAAAAGAATAAGTACTCAAAAGCTATAGCTCCGAATGAAGTGGAGCTCTGCTATGTAATCTCTGAGTAAGCAGCTATGGATCGAGCCTGTCTCCCTGTGCACCTGCAGGCATGACACAGTGTCCACAAACAAAAGGACGTCAGTACGAAGAATGTACTGAGTATGTAAAGCATGATCAATATCAATATAGAAGCATAGGTAGTAACATAAGAAATAGCATTGAATGGGAGATGGCAATATCATCATCATATGCACTTTCTTGCCTTTCTTAGGAACTTTCCATGTCTAATACGTGTTTGTGTACATACATCATTATCCGTATTCATAATAGTACCCGTACCATATTTGTACTCGTATTCATATTCATAACCTTATTCACATTCATATCGTATCATATTCATATTCATGCCGTATCATATGCATATTCATACTCATTTCTATATCATATACATCATCATATCATATACATAGTATTCACAGAGCATACCCGACCATGGAGGATCGGTGTTTCATACGTACTTGGCCAACCAAGGCTCAAGGTTACTCATACCTGGCCTTACCAAGGCTTCAGGGTTATATCTACCTGACCCTACCAAGGCGTCAGGGTTACATCTACCTGGCCCTACCAAGGCGTCAGGGTTACATCTACCTGGCCCTACCAAGGCGTCAGGGTTGTCCGTACCATCTGCAGAGGTGTGCGCGCGTTACATAATCATATACATACTTATTTACATATCTTACCCGGCCTCATAAGCTCGGGGTTCTATAATAGTCATACATAGACACATATACATAATAGCTCACAAGCATCTTTACTATTAACATTATTATCATAATCGTCATCAACATCATTATTACTATTATCGTCATCCATCACATTTATCTCTATAGGCTTACTCGTCATACGAGGGATTTAGTACAATCGTGGTGTATCACGAATCATGAGCTTACTAGCTCAGAAGATCAAATCATTTGAAGGATATCATAGTCTCATAGAAGATTTAGATATTTGGCCAAAGAACCATGCCTTATGAAAGAAGGGTTAGCCTTACAAACCTTTCCGTTCAACTATTCTGCACTTGTGCTTTCTCCTCCAATGCTAGCGTTTCTACCTTCATTAAAGTCATAGTATCATTAGAATCGATAGCTAGCATATATGACTAAAGCTGGAGAAAATCGGACAACATCTCCTTTATTTATACGACATTCCTCCATAACGTATATCAACTCCCAAACGTCAACAATACATTCACAGTACCATAACAATGGTCATTAATCATTTACGTTAACCACATTATCTAGGTTTCTCAATTCGCTCCCAATTCACCCATATTCATGGTCATATCACCCGACTTCGTCAATTCATATAAAATTCCCATTTTCATGATCTTCACATCATTTATAACACATTCATATCACATCACAACAAGAATCATGGTTCATTTCAAACTATCTCTCAAAATGCCACTATTCATCATTCATGACCCATTTTTCTATACTCATCTAATGTCCAAGTATTTTAACTCTCAACTACCTTGAACAACATATAATTACCATAAATCTTACCTTAGATGTTGTAGGAACGAGCCTTGGTCAAAATACTCCACTTGAGCAAAAACCCTAGTTTTCCTTCAATAAGATTTTCTTGACTTGAATAATCTTAATGGGTTTCCTTACACTTGATTCACTTGATTTGTGTTTTTGATGACTAATAATCCTTGAAATCTTGTGGAATAAATGTAGAGAGATGTTTTAGAGAGAGAGGGCGTGAAATGGAAATGAAATAATAAACTTGGATCCCTTATTTAATGACTTAAAATCTGGTCTGGAGTGAACAACACAGTGGTCGTAAACTTGTTTTATGGTCCATATTCCAGTTTACGGACCGTCCTTCGTGGTCGTGTTTAATCATATCAGAACCAGAAACTCAGGCTGAGACGTGGTGATTTACAGACACAATTTACAGGCCGTAAACCACTTTACGGTCCATATTTTGGGTCGTATTTAACCATTTGATCATTTGGCAGAAAGTTGAAGTTTTGGAAGCCAAAATACGACATGGCAGTTTACGGGCCGTATACCACTTTACGGTCCGTATTTCATTTTACGTGCAACTGGCCAGAATGAAAACCTATAACTTTTTGCATTTCCAAAACCTATAATTGGTCTTTGTGGAGCATAACCTATCTCTTATTGCAATTGCCTTCGGAATCTTACTTAGGGTCGTCAAATGTTATTTCTTACTCATGAAAACATCGGATACTCGTACTCCTCGCGGGTCCATTCACTTGGACAACAATGGAGGATTCTTCCGAGGTGTAACATTTACATCTTGGCCCGATGCATCCGGTGGAGGAGCCGGAGGTGCTGGAGCTGGAGCTGAGGCTCTCTCACGCTCCTCAGAAATAGGCATTGTCTGGGAGGACTGAGATTGAGCCGCATTCTGGGACTCATTTTCCTCTACAACTGCTGGCGGTGCTCTTTCAGCCCGCTTTTCTGCCACTATCTTGCCCTTTTGGGCTGCTGTAGCCTTTCTCTTTACAGGCATCTTTGAAATACACAATACACGGTTAAGGAGAAGGAAGTTCTTATATCATAGCTCTATCGCACTATGTTATGAAGAAAGAAGGCCAATCATTCCTAAAATGCCCGCAGCCTCTTGTTTATAAGTGTGGCGCGCAACACACCCATAATCAAGACTCTACTGGACACGGCTCGCAGACACACCCTAGGACAGAACCTAGCGCTGATACCACTTTTGTCACAACCCAACCGGAGGGCCGCGACGGGCACCCGGTGCTAGCCCACCCGGGCACCTCTTAACATAACTTTTCATTCACATCTAGGTGAGCCACATATTAAATCATACATTTCTATTCATCAATCATACGAATCACATTAGGCAACAATACCTTTATATCAACATTAGTAACTAAGCCCATATCAATGTACATAAGCCGACGAGGCTAACAAAATGATATCCAAAATATAGGCCGACAAGGCCAAACACATCTAACTATATACACATGTCTACGAGCCTCTAAGGAGAGCATGTCATATCATATAGGTGGGACAGGACCCCGCTATGCCCATAAATATATACACAAAAGAATAAGTACCAAAATCTTTAGCTCCGAAAGAAATGGAGCTCCGCTATGTAGTCCCTGAGTAATGTAGCTATGAATCAAGTCTGTCTCCCTGGCCACCTGCGGGCATGATGCAGCGTCCACAAAAAGGACGTCAGTACAAAGAATGTACTGAGTATGTAAAGCATGATCAATATTAATATAGAAGCACAATAAGCAACATTAGAAACAACATAAGATGGGAGATAGTAGAATCATTGTCATAAACACTTACTTGCTTTTCATAGGGACTTTCCATTTCTAATGTGAGGTTGTGTACATGCATCCATATTTGTATTCGTACTCATATCCGTACTCACTTACATTTCGTATCCATAATCGTATTCATATGCCTATTCTTATTCATATTCGTATCATATCCGTATTCATACTCATATCTATATCATATACGTATTTATATCATATACATATTTATATCATATACATACCTGGCCAACCAAGGCTTTAGGGTTACACATACCTGGCCCTACCAAGGCTTTAGGGTTACACATACCTGGCCCTACCAAGGCTTCAGGGTTACACATACCTAGCCCTACCAAGGCTTCAGGGTTATCCGTACCTAACTGCAGAGGTGCGCGCGCATGACATAAATATTTACATATTCTACCCGGCCTTATAAGCTCGGGTTTCCGTAATAGTCATACATAGATACATATACATAATAGCTCATAAGCATCTTTAGCATCATTACCATATTCATCATCGTCATTATCGTTATCACTATCATCGTCGTTCATTACATATATCCTTATAGGATTACACGTCATATGAGGAACTTAGTACAATCGTAACATATCGAGAATCATAAGCTTAGTAGCTTTTGAAGATAGCGTCATTTGGAGGACATCATAGACTTATAAAAGATTTAGATGATTGGCCAAAGAACCATGCCTTATGAAAGAATGGTTAGCCTTATATACCTTTCCGTTCAACTATTTTACCCCTTGCGCGTTCTCCTTCAACGCTCACGTCTCTACCTTCATTAAAGTTATACTATCATTATAAATCGATAGCTAGCATACACGATGAAAACTAGAGAAAATCGGACAGCATCTCCTTTATTTATACGACATTCCTCCATATCGTATATCAACTCCCAAACGTCAATAATACATTCACAATATCATAACAATAGTCTTTATTTATCCACATTTTCTATATTTCTCAATTCACTCCCAATCACCCTTATCCATGGTCATAACACACGATTACGTTCATTCATATGAATTGCCTATCCCATGTTCTTAACATCATTTATAACATATCCATATCACAACACATCAAGAATCATGACTCAATTCAAGCTATTACCCAAAATGGCACTATTTTCACATTCATGACCCATTTTTCTATATCCTTCTACGACCCAAGTGTTTCAACTTTAAAATACCTTAAAAAACATGGAAATACCATAAATATTACATTAGATGTTGGAGGAACAAGATTTGGGTGGAAATACTTCACTTGAGCCAAAACCCTAGTTCATCTCCAATGAGATTTCTTGACTTGGATGATCTTCAATGGGTTTCTTACACTTGATTCACGTAGTTTATGTTGTTGATCACTAATATATGTTGAATTCTTGTGGAATAAATGTAGAGAGATTTTTTCGAGAGATGGGGTGTGATAGGGAAATGGAATGAAATGAAACTTGGATCCCTCATTAAATACACCAAATCTGTCCTGACCAGTTCTACGGACCAACATACGGTCCGTATAATTTATACTGACCGTATGTATGGCCATAGATTTGGTCCAAAGAGCGGTGACAATCTGTTATGTCCCGTGATTTCGTATAATGGGAAACCGAGAAAACAATTACGACTTGTGTGTTATAAGGACATAATTTGATTTTAGTGAATATGACTATGTTGGTTATGGAATTATTAATGTTAAGACCCCGGGGAAGGCCGAGGATAAATTTGGAATTTCGGAAATTAGTTTCGGGAATTACAAAACGGGACCTTTCTCGAATTGGGCCAAGAAAATTCAATACGAAATAAGCCCAAGAGTTGTAGGGTGGCCGGCCCCTTGTCATTGGCCCAAACCCATTTTAAAAGGGTCATGTGCTATGCACATGACCCCTAAGTGGATATATATGAGAATACACTTAGTAATATTCAAGAACAAATCACAAATCAAGAACACCCCAAAGAAGGGCTTCGGCCGAACTCAAAGAGGAAGAGAAAGAAAAATTCCAAGCTTGTGTGGTTATTCAAAAATCCTAGTTTCTACATATTTGTGAAGTACTCAAGACGCTCTCTGACGTGGTATAATTAGTTTGGCACGAGGACGACGTTTTCGACAAGTTGGGTTTTCAAGAAAAGGTGAGAATTCTTACCCTTTTATGTTATAGAATTGATGTGAATGTGTTAAGCATTGGAAGTAGATGGAGATCCCGTAATTTTTAACGTAAATAGAAAGTCGTGGGTGTGTGTGTATAGTGTGTTTGGCCGTGAGCCATAGAGAGGAAAATTGGTGTGAATTGATCTTGTTTAAGTTGGCATAATGTGTTGTTGTGATCCTTATATCGTAAATGATTGATTATTGAACTAAATTGGCGTTGAAAAATGATTTTGAATATTATCGGAAAGCGTATACTTTCGGTATCACTATGTATATCAATGTATATTTTGGGTGCTAGAGACTTAGATATGACTCTACAATGATATTGATGAATTCGGAATGGAACGACGTTAGTTAGAGTGTTCGTCGTGAATTTTAATGTTTTGAAGAATTATGGAAACTAATGGATTTTGGTGCAATTTTGTGTATGGTTTGGATTGAATTTGGAATGTGTTTAACTAGTGTTGGATGGGTAAATGAATACAATTATGTGAATATAGACTTGGGATTTTGAAAGTTTGAATGGAAGTTGCCAACTTAAGAAATCATGTAGAACCTTGAAGCTAGGGTGACTTGATTGTTGTGTATATTGTTTGGTTGATGTGTGGGCTGTTGTGGTTGGTTAATTTAAGCCGAGCTACGCCTCGGGGATGTTAGATTTATAGGGGAAATGCTGCCGAAATTTCGGTAGGCAAATATGGAGTTAAAGGCATTTTTGAGCCTAAGAATCTCAATTGGTAACTTTGACCATTTGCAGATTTTTGACGAAACGGGACGGGACATTTGGAAGAGCTTACGACATCTGTGAGGTATGTAAAGCTTCCTAATTCTTCATTTGGCATATCTTAGTGTGTTAGTTGAATATGAGACCTTCCGGAGCATTTCTGCTCCTCGAAACCCGATCCACAGAAAAGTTACTATTCATTCAATTCAATTGAAGCCTAAAGGCTCCAGTTTGGCTAGAATGCCACTACTCGTCCGAAACCTATCGAAATGTGGTCGGGTAACCTAGAAATGATTATGTATGACCCTTGGCATATAACTGCTCTTAAAAATATGTTCGCCACCTCACTTCGACTCGAGGTGGGTCCGCTACCCCAAAATGCCCGATTTGCCCTTCGGGCCATCTTTGAGAATACAGTTGTGAGTACCACTTCTGATCTTTGGAACATCCTCCTACGGGGTATGTTCGGACTATTCAATGCGCTAATCTATGTTTGGGACTATATGGGCCATTGTGGAAACGTTTTGCAAAATGAAACTTTATGTCGGCTAAGTATTCGACTATTTTGTATTCTAATATGACTTATGAGTTCACTTCGCTTTGAAAGACTATTTTGAAATACGATTTGCATTTGTTTGCTCACGACTCCGCTCGTGCCTCATTATGACTTCGTTCACCGGTTCCCGGGCCGGTTTTGATTCGTGCGTTTTATGATAATTCGGCCGTATGCTATGTTACGGTTCCCGAGGCTTCGCCATAGGGCCGGGTTCCGTTTGGAGTTATGCTGTGATATGGCTCGGGATGCGATACGCTCACCGATGATTATGATTATGTTCGGGGATGTACGGAGATTTGAAACCTTCTGGTGTTATGCTGTGTGTGGCGCCAGCGTCGGAGTGGCGACCACGTTCTTAAGCGTTTGCATGATTTTGTTTGCATAAAATATATGTATATGATTTCGATACAAATTCTGACATACCAGGTGGTACCCCACTTTGATATCTGATTTGCTTTCGGTTTTGATCCATATTTCTGTACTTCGTGCTTTACATACTCAGTACATATTTCGTACTGACCCTCTCTCTGGGGGCTGCGTTTTATGCCCGCAGGTGCAGATATCGGTGATCCTCCGCAGTAGGCTTCACTTCTTGCTTTCCGGAGTACTCTTACTTGGTCCGGAGTCCACTCTTGGTACAGACTCCTCTACTCTGTATATACTTTGTATATTTGACAGTTTGGGTACGGCGGGGCCCTATCTCGCCATATGTTTTTGTTTTTAATTCATAGAGGTCTGTAGTCATCTTTGTGGGGCGAGGGTCCTATGTGTATGTTGTCTGATTTTGCTTTCGGGTCTTAAAGCGGTCTGTTTGATATGATGGCCCCAAATGGCCCTTCTGTATATATATATTTGTATTTTGACCGGCGATGCCTAGTCCGCCGCTTTGTTTGAGTTTGATTTGATATGACCGCTTAAGACATATTTTCGATATAAATTATGTGAATATAACTTTTGAAAAACTTTGAACTAAGTTTGGATTTGGAAACGAATATGCGATTTGGTCTGGGTACCCAGGTAGGGTGCCAGTCGCGGCCCACGGGGCTGGGTCGTGACAAAAGTGGTATCAGAGTGGTTTGTCCTCGGAATGTCTACAGGCAGTGTCTCGTAGAGTCTTGTTTATCGATGTGTTGTGCACCACATCTATAAACATGGAGCTACAGGGCATTTAGGATGTTACTTTCTCTGGAATCTTAGATCGTGCGATAGAGCTGTGCTACTAGGATGATTTTGATCTGACTCGCCTTTGTGTTTGCAGTGATGCCTCCGAAGAAGGCAACGGCGGCCCAGAAGGGCAAGGCGAGGATTGGAGAGACTAGTTAGGCACAACAAGCTACCCGGGCTCGTGTTTATGATTTGCCTGAGGATGTGCCTCATTCTGAGGGGTCTGCTACACCCCCACTAGTACAGCCTGGAGCAGGACCATCGGCAGCTCCAGAGGTCCGTGTACCCGCACCTGAGACTCCAGCTCCTCAGCCAGGGGCGGAGGATAGGACCCTGAGGGAGGCTGTACAGCTGTTGACTACACTGGTAGCAGGACAGGCTCGTAGGCGCGAGCGGAGGGACGACGATGATGATGACAGGCGGGACAGCCTGAGAGTTCGGGAGTTTTTGCTATGTGGCCCTCCAGAGTTCTTCGGGTCTAAGCCCGATGAGGACCCCCATGACTTTATTCGGGGGATGCGACGCTCACTGGACTTGGTCAGGGCTTCAGAGACCGAGTCAGTTGAGCTGGCTTCGCACAGGCTTCGAGATGTGGCTACCCACTGGTACGAGACTTGGGAGCTGTCTAGAGGAGAGGGTGCCCCTCCAGCCACTTGGGATCAGTTTGTGACAGCATTCACCCGCCACTTTTTGCCACCAGAGTTACGGCGGGCACGGGCTGATCGATTCTTACGTCTGCAGCAGAGGGGTCGGAGTGTTCGCGAGTATAACCTTGAGTTTGATTCTCTGGCCCGATATGCACCGGCCGTGGTAGCAGACATGACCGATCGGATGCACAGATATGTCATGGGATTGGATCGGTACTTGATTGACGGCTGCATGGCAGTGTCATTGCAGACAGATATGGACATTGCCCGACTTCAGGCCTATGCGATGGGTATGGAGGATCGTCACAGGTCTGATCATTCTGGTAGAGATCGAGATAGGAGGCCGCCCAAGAGGGCTAGGTCCGCAGGTTATGCTGGAGATTCTCGAGGCGGACAGCCTCAGCAGCAGCAGTCAGAGAGGTATTTTCCTCCCTCCGGCCGGGGTACTCAGTCAGGCAGCCGGAGATTCGATAGTACAGGACCGTCTGGGGCCGGTCAGAGCTCCAGAGTGGCAGGTTCACAGGTACCCAGGGGTCCCAGCCAGGCCAGACCACCCAGACCCCGTTGTCCTCATTGCGGGAAGTCTCATCCCGGGGAGTATTACCGAGCGACTGGAGCTTGCTTTTCGTGTGGTGGTCAGGGCCACTTTATGAGAGATTTTCCTTTGGCTAGCAGTTCTGGTAGTGCTGCTCAGCAGACAGGGTCAGCCGCCGGTTCTTCTTCTGCTCCATCAGTTGCACGCCCTGGAGGGCGAGGTATTTCAGAACCGGCAGGACGCGGTCGAGGCCGCGGTGGCGCTTCAGGTTCTAGCGGTCCCTCGAACCGCATATATGCTTTGGCCAGCCGCCAGGATCAGGAGGCTTCGCCAAATGTCGTCACAGGTACATTACTGGTTTTCTCCAGATCTGTATATGCATTGATTGACCCTGGCTCTACTTTATCATATATTTCCCCGCTCGTTGCTAGTAAGATTGGGATAGTGTCTGAGCCTATAGAGCCATTTGAGGTAGCTACGCCAGTTGGGGATTTTATTGTAGCGAGACAGATCTATAGGGATTGTTCTGTGACCATTTATGATCGTAGCACTAAGGCTGATTTGGTAGAGTTAGACATGCTCGAGTTTGACGTCATTATGGGTATGGACTGGTTGTCTTCCTGTTATGCTAATGTCGACTGCCAGAAAAAGGTAGTCCGTTTTCAGTTTCCAGGGGAACCAGTTGTAGAGTGGTTCGGATCTACTGCATCGCCGAGGGGTAAGTTTATTTCATACCTCAAGGCTAAGAAGATGATCCAGAAGGGTTATATTTATCATTTGGTTCGTGTGCACGATACTGCCGCGGAGGTACCTACCCTTCAGTCTGTTCCGTTCGTCAGCGAGTTTGCAGATGTTTTTCCTGACGAGCTTTCTGGCCTTCCGCCTGAGCGGGAGATTGATTTTACTATTGAGTTGATGCCGGATACGCAGCCTATATCTATTCCTCCGTACAGGATGGCACCAGCTGAGTTGAAGGAGTTGAAGGACCAGCTGAAAGATTTGCTGGATAAGGGTTTTATCAGGCCCAGCACATCACCCTGGGGAGCGCCGGTATTGTTTGTCAGAAAGAAGGATGGGTCGTTGCGGATGTGTATTGACTACCGGCAGCTGAATAAGGTGACTATTAAGAATAAATATCCCCTCCCCCGGATTGATGATTTGTTTGACCAGCTGCAGGGTGCTAGACATTTTTCAAAAATAGATCTGCGTTCTGGTTATCATCAGGTGCGAGTACGGGAGTCAGATATCCCGAAGACTGCTTTCAGGACCCGGTACGGGCATTATGAGTTCAGAGTTATGTCTTTCGGGCTGACTAATGCTCCAGCGGTGTTTATGGATCTGATGAACCGGGTATTTCGTCCTTTACTGGATATGTTTGTTATTGTGTTTATTGATGATATTCTGATTTACTCGCGATCAGCCGAGGAGCATTCAGATCATTTGAGGACGGTACTTGGCATCCTCCGTCAGCAGAAGTTATATGCTAAATTCTCTAAGTGTGAGTTCTGGTTGACTTCTGTGGCATTCTTGGGCCATATTGTCGGCGCAGACGGTATTCGGGTCGACACGCAGAAGATTGAGGCTGTGCAGAATTGGCCCAGGCCTACTACACCGACAGAGGTGGGCAGTTTTCTGGGATTGGCTGGGTATTATCGCAGGTTTGTGGAGGATTTCTCTTCTATTGCAGCACCACTGACGAGGCTTACCCAGAAAGCAGCAAAATTCCAGTGGTCAGATGCCTGCGAGCGCAGCTTTCAGATGCTGAAGGAGAGATTGATTACAGCACCAGTTTTGGCTCTTCCAGAGGGATCTGACGGGTATGTTGTCTATTGTGACGCCTCTGGTATTGGGATAGGATGTGTATTGATGCAGCACGGTCGAGTCATAGCCTATGCTTCCCGGCAGCTCAGACCGCACGAGAAAAACTATCCCACTCATGATCTTGAGTTGGCCGCGGTAATTCATGCTTTGAAGATTTGGCGGCATTATTTATATGGGGTCCATGTTGATATCTATACGGACCATAAGAGTCTCCAGTATATTTTTAGGCAGAAGGAACTGAATTTGCGGCAGCGGAGATGGCTTGAGTTACTAAAGGACTACAACGTCGATATTCTGTACCACCCAGGGAAAGCCAACGTGGTAGCTGATGCGCTTAGCCGCAAGTCCGTAGGCAGTCTGGCTGATGTTCCATCTGATAAGAGGGATTTGGTTCGCGATATTCATCAGCTGGCCAGCCTCGGAGTTCGTTTGGTGGATTCTGGAGATTCTGGGATTTCTGTTCGTCCAGTTGCTGAGTCATTTATTATTCAGGAGGTAAAGCAGCGCCAGTTTGAAGATCCTCTTTTGATTCAGTACAGAGATGTGGCCCTTAGTAAATCAAAGACTCAGTTTGAGATCTCGCCTGACGGAGTATTATTATATGACGGCAGATTCTGTGTACCGGACGTTGCGGGCTTACGACGGCAGATTATGGGCGAGGCCCATAATGCACGGTATTCTGTTCATCCTGGTTCCACTAAAATGTATCGGGACCTCAGGTGTTTGTATTGGTGGGACGGCATGAAGAAAGATATTGCTGAGTTTGTTAGTCAGTGCCCGAACTGCCAGCAAGTTAAGATCGAGCATCAGAAGCCCGGTGGATTATTCCAGGAGATGGAAATTCCAGCCTGGAAATGGGAGATGATTAATATGGATTTCGTTGTTGGGCTACCGCGCACTCCACACAGGTACGACTCTATCTGGGTTGTTGTTGACAGGCTGACGAAATCAGCCCATTTCCTTCCGGTTCGGACTACTTATTCGGCTGAGGACTATGCCAGATTGTATATCAGAGAGATAGTCAGACTTCACGGAGTCCCGATATCTATTATTACTGACCGAGGTACCCAGTTTACAGCAAATTTCTGGAGGTCATTTCAGGAGGGATTAGGGACTCAGGTGAGTCTCAATACAGCTTTTCACCCTCAGTCCGACGGGCAGGCCGAGCGCACTATCCAGACGCTCGAGGATATGTTACGGGCTTGCGTTATTGATTTTAGGGGCAGCTGGGATGATCATTTGCCGCTTATAGAGTTTTCTTACAATAACAGTTATCACTCCAGCATTCAGATGGCCCCGTATGAGGCCCTTTATGGCAGGAGGTGCAGATCTCCTATTGGCTGGTTTGACGTGGGCGAGACTAAGTTGATTGGGCCAGATGTGATCCAGGAGGCTGTAGATAAGGTAAAGCTTATTCGAGAACGATTATTGGCTGCTCAGAGTCGACAGAAAGCTTATGCAGATAGACGACGTCGACCGTTAGAGTTCCGGATTGGCGACTGGGTATTCCTGAAGGTGTCGCCCATGAAGGGTGTCATGAGATTCGGTAAAAAGGGTAAGTTGAGCCCCCGGTACATTGGACCGTATCAGATCGTGCGAAAGATAGGCGAGGTCGCCTATGAGCTAGACTTACCATCCGACTTGGAGGCCGTACACCCGGTGTTTCATGTGTCTATGTTGCGGAAATGTATTGGTGATCCTGCCAGGATATTCCCGGTAGATGACATTCAGGTGACGGAGCAGTTATCTTATGACGAGCAGCCTATATCTATTCTGGATCGACAGGTGCGGAGACTACGCACTAAAGAGGTGCCCTCCGTCAAAGTCCTGTGGCGCAACAATAATCGGGAGGAGATGACTTGGGAGGCGGAGGACGAGATGAAGAAGAAATATCCCCACTTGTTTCCGACATCCGCAGGTAATCTAATTTCTTTTTCAGTTTGTTGTGTTGATTGATAAAATGAATTATGTATGTCATTATTAAAAAGGGACACTCCTGCCTTGATCATAAGACCTTATAAGATTAGTTTAACATTCGGGGACGAATGTTCTTAAGGGGGGAAGAATGTTATGTCCCGTGATTTCGTATAATGGGAAACCGAGAAAACAATTACGACTTGTGTGTTATAAGGACATAATTTGATTTTAGTGAATATGACTATGTTGGTTATGGAATTATTAATGTTAAGACCCCGGGGAAGGCCGAGGATAAATTTGGAATTTCGGAAATTAGTTTCGGGAATTACAAAACGGGACTTTTCTCGAATTTGGCCAAGAAAATTCAATACAAAATAAGCCCAAGAGTTGTAGGGTGGCCGGCCCCTTGTCATTGGCCCAAACCCATTTTAAAAGGGTCATGTGCTATGCACATGACCCCTAAGTGGATATATATGAGAATACACTTAGTAATATTCAAGAACAAATCACAAATCAAGAACACCCCAGAGAAGGGCTTCGGCCGAACTCAAAGAGGAAGAGAAAGAAAAATTCCAAGCTTGTGTGGTTATTCAAAAATCCTAGTTTCTACATATTTGTGAAGTACTCAAGACGCTCTCCGACGTGGTATAATTAGTTTGGCACGAGGACGACGTTTTCGACAAGTCGGGTTTTCAAGAAAAGGTGAGAATTCTTACCCTTTTATGTTATAGAATTGATGTGAATGTATTAAGCATTGGAAGTAGATGGAGATCCCGTAATTTTTAACGTAAATAGAAAGTCGTGGGTGTGTGTGTATAGTGTGTTTGGCCGTGAGCCATAGAGAGGAAAATTGGTGTGAATTGATCTTGTTTAAGTTGGCATAATGTGTTGTTGTGATCCTTATATCGTAAATGATTGATTACTGAACTAAATTGGCGTTGAAAAATGATTTTGAATATTATCGGAAAGCGTATACTTTCGGTATCACTATGTATATCAATGTATATTTTGGGTGCTAGAGACTTACATATGACTCTACAATGATATTGATGAATTCGGAATGGAACGACGTTAGTTAGAGTGTTCGTCGTGAATTTTAATGTTTTGAAGAATTATGGAAACTAATGGATTTTGGTGCAATTTTGTGTATGGTTTGGATTGAATTTGGAATGTGTTTAACTAGTGTTGGATGGGCAAATGAATACAATTATGTGAATATAGAATTGGGATTTTGAAAGTTTGAATGGAAGTTGCCAACTTAAGAAATCATGTAGAACCTTGAAGCTAGGGTGACTTGATTGTTGTGTATATTGTTTGGTTGATGTGTGGGCTGTTGTGGTTGGTTAATTTAAGCCGAGCTACGCCTCGGGGATGTTAGATTTATAGGGGAAATGCTGCCGAAATTTCGGTAGGCAAATATGGAGTTAAAGGCATTTTTGAGCCTAAGAATCTCAATTGGTAACTTTGACCATTTGCAGATTTTTGACGAAACGGGACGGGACATTTGGAAGAGCTTACGACATCTGTGAGGTATGTAAAGCTTCCTAATTCTTCATTTGGCATATCTTAGTGTGTTAGTTGAATATGAGACCTTCCGGAGCATTTCTGCTCCTCGAAACCCGATCCACAGAAAAGTTACTATTCATTCAATTCAATTGAAGCCTAAAGGCTCCAGTTTGGCTAGAATGCCACTACTCGTCCGAAACCTATCGAAATGTGGGCGGGTAACCTAGAAATGATTATGTATGACCCTTGGCATATAACTGCTCTTAAAAATATGTTCGCCACCTCACTTCGACTCGAGGTGGGTCCGCTACCCCAAAATGCCCGATTTGCCCTTCGGGCCATCTTTGAGAATACAGTTGTGAGTACCACTTCTGATCTTTGGAACATCCTCCTACGGGGTATGTTCGGACTATTCAATGCGCTAATCTATGTTTGGGACTATATGGGCCATTGTGGAAACGTTTTGCAAAATGAAACTTTATGTCGGCGAAGTATTCGACTATTTTGTATTCTAATATGACTTATGAGTTCACTTCGCTTTGAAAGACTATTTTGAAATACGATTTGCATTTGTTTGCTCGCGACTCCGCTCGTGCCTCATTATGACTTCGTTCACCGGTTCCCGGGCCGGTTTTGATTCGTGCGTTTTATGATAATTCGGCCGTATGCTGTGTTACGGTTCCCGAGGCTTCGCCATAGGGCCGGGTTCCGTTTGGAGTTATGCTGTGATATGGCTCGGGATGCGATACGCTCACCGATGATTATGATTATGTTCGGGGATGTACGGAGATTTGAAACCTTCTGGTTTTATGCTGTGTGTGGCGCCAGCGTCGGAGTGGCGACCACGTTCTTAAGCGTTTGCATGATTTTGTTTGCATAAAATATATGTATATGATTTCGATACAAATTCTGACATACCAGGTGGTACCCCACTTTGATATCTGATTTGCTTTTGGTTTTGATCCATATTTCTGTACTCCGTGCTTTACATACTCAGTACATATTTCGTACTGACCCTCTCTCTGGGGGCTGCGTTTTATGCCCGCAGGTGGAGATATCGGTGATCCTCCGCAGTAGGCTTCACTTCTTGCTTTCCGGAGTACTCTTACTTGGTCCGGAGTCCACTCTTGGTACAGACTCCTCTACTCTGTATATACTTTGTATATTTGACAGTTTGGGTACGGCGGGGCCTTGTCTCGCCATATGTTTTTGTTTTGAATTCATAGAGGTCTGTAGTCATCTTTGTGGGGCGAGGGTCCTATGTGTATGTTGTCTGATTTTGCTTTCGGGTCTTAAAGCGGTCTGTTTGATATGATGGCCCCAAATGGCCCTTCTGTATATATATTTGTATTTTGACCGGCGATGCCTAGTCCGCCGCTTTGTTTGAGTTTGATTTGATATGACCGCTTAAGACATATTTTCGATATAAATTATGTTGATATAACTTTTGAAAAACTTTGAACTAAGTTTGGATTTGGAAACGAATATGCGATTTGGTCTGGGTACCCAGGTAGGGTGCCAGTCGCGGCCCACGGGGCTGGGTCGTGACACAATCTGGGCTGATTGTACGGTCCAACATACGGTCCGTATGTTTTATAGAGCCAGTATGTTTGGCCGTATAATCCCCAGTTTTTCGAGGTTCGTTTTCGTCGACTCGTTTGATCTCCAATCCTTATGGAACCTTATTAGCACTTATTTATCACCTCATTAATAATCTAAGGGATGTTATAACTCTTCTCCAAAGCATTATTAAATCCTCGTTAACTTGTTACTCGTAATTCCTTTTCGATACCTATCTTATGCCTTGCCTTCTCTTGGCAAACTTTCTTCCCCTACCTCTAACATCTTTGAAACCTTAACTAGGGTCATCAAATATCATTCCTTACTTATCGAGATACTGTATACTTCATGCTCTTCGTTAGTCTATTCACCGTGCATCAACGGAAAATTTTCCGAGGTGTAACAATCACGATTCTTGATATGTTGTGGTTATAATTATGTTATGAATGATGTTAAGAACATAGGATAAACATTAGATGAGGATGAATGTAATGTTGTATTATGATCATGATAATGGATGACCATGAGAGGGAGTTGAATAATGATGAACTTGACAAAAGTTATTGATTACGATATTATGAATGTTATCATTGATGATTGGGAGTTGATATATGACATGGAGAAAGTTGTATAAACAAAGGATATGCTGCCCAATTTTCTCTAGCTTTAGTTCAAGCGTCTTTACGTTATCGATTATCTAATATTAGTATGAACTCTCTTGAAGGTAGAACGTGAATATTGGAAAGGAACGTTCAAGTGATAGAGTAGCTAAATGAAAAGGTATGTGAGGCTAGTCCCTTCCTTTCTAAGGCATGAATATTGTGACATGATTTTCCTTTATTCTCCATGACCTTCTTACATTCCGGAAATTATGAGTCTATGTTCATGAAGAGCCTCATATGAGATAAAGATAAGAAATACGTTATGAGTATGATGATGATGATGATGAGCTTAAGTTTAAAGATCCTAAAGTTCATGATATGATTCTTCTACAAGCTAATGATCCTAATTATGATTAATTGATGTCGTTCTTTGTGCTACACTCACCTTACATGCTAATTCCTTCAAGGTGAGGCAGAATGCTTATGAAACTCCATAATGGGATCGGGGGTTCATGACCTTATGTCACCCCCATAAAGTATAGTTATCTTTGAGTTCCTATGCATGCATTATGATGAGTACATGATGATGATATTACAGTGTGCCTATATGGCCGGGCAGACACCGCTAAGGCGAGCAGCGTATACACCATGTCTAGATGGCATGGGCAGACACCACTAGTGGGCGGCATGAGATGGTTACCCCGGACGTGGGAGGCCTGGACGCGGGCTAATGATTATCACACCATACCTATATGGTCGGGTAGCATATATATGTACATGCATATATGACATGATGATGTTTATGAAGTAAGTTAGCATGCATTATTTCCTTCTTTAGTGACAGTCAGTTACAGGTTGTTCTCTATTTGATGTCTCCTTCTCCTTACTTATTGATATGTCGTTATTGCTTGTGCCTTACATACTCAGTACAATGTTCGTACTGACGTCCTTTTCTTTGGACGCTGCGTTCATGCCCACAGGTAGACAGGGAGGCGACCCAGATTCATAGGAGCTGACCAGTAAATTTTCGAGAGCACTCCATTATTCCGAAGGTGCTATTTGATCTATTATTTTGTCTACATATTTGGGCACGGCGGGGTCGTATCCCGTCCTTAGGTCTAGTACTTTAGTAGAGGTTTGTACATACGTAGAGTCTTGTTTATGGTGTGTTGCGCGCCACATCTATAAACAGGAGGCTACAAGGCATTTAGGAAAAATGACCATTCTTGTCCTTACTAGATCGTGCGATAGAGCCACGTTATAAGATTTTCTCCTCCCTAATTGTGCGTTATGATTTCAGTGATGCCGCCAAAGAGAAAAGCTACAACCGTCCTGAAGGGCAAGGCTACGACAGAAAGGCGGATAGAAAAGGAGCCGCCAACTAATGGAGAGAAAGGTGAATCACATAATGAGGCTCTATCAAACACCTCTCATGCTCCACCTATTATAGAAGAACAAGAGGGGGCTTTAGTTCCAGCTCCTATACCTCCAGTCCCTCTACCGGCTGCTTCGGGTCAACAAATGACCTATGGTATTCATCTATTGACATAGTTAGTTACCGCTCAGGCACAACGGCAGAGTGCAAGTTCAGGTGACAGGGCGACTAGCACTCGAGCCCGGGATTTCATTAGTTTAAACCCTCCAGAGTTTTTCGGGCCAAAGCCGGATGAAGACCCGCAAGGTTTTATTGATGAGATGTTGAGAACGTTAAAAATTATTCATGCCTCCGAAACCGAATCTTGGAGTTGGCATCTTATAGACTCCGGGATGTGGCGGTTTTTTGGTATAATAATTGGATATCTTTAAGAAAAAAAATGCACCTCCCCTAGTTTGGCAAGAATTTGTAGATGCCTTCATTCGCCACTATTTTCCACCCACAAGTTCGTCGGGCTAGAGCGGATAAATTCTTAAATTTGAAGCAAGGAAATATGAGTGGCCCGGGAATGTAGCCTTCAATTTAACTCATTGGCTAGGTATGCTCTGACCATGGTGGCCGGTATGGGAGATAGAGTGCATAGGTTCGTGAGAGACCTAGGACCACATTTGTTCAAGGATTGCTTGATAGCTTCGTTACATGAGGGGATGGATATTTCCCGTATTCAGGCCCACGCCTAGAATTTAGAAGAGCTGCAACATCCGCAAAGGGGTGAGCACGATACTGATAGAGGGCAGTGTAAGAGGACCAGATCTATGGGTGCCGATGGCAACTATAGAAGGGGATCGAGGCAGTCACATTCCAGATATTCAGGCCGGTCAGCGACTAGTGCACCTCCTCAGTTTGCAGGAAGGAGACTTGATCGCTCCATTCATTCAGGACAGGGTCAGAGTTCGAGAGCCTCAGGTTCTCAATTTGGGGGTGATTTTAGCAGTGGAGACCACCAGTACCGCGATGTAGCCAGTACGGTAAGTTGCATTATGGTCAGTGTCGTTGAGGTTGAGATGCTTGTTATGCCTGTGGCCAGGTTGGACATATGATGCGAGATTGCCTCTCGATGAGTGGTAGAGTTGGGGTTCAGCCCACAGGATCAGCGGCTAGTTCTTCTTCTGTGTGCCCGATAGGGAAGACTCCCCAGATCCCAGCAGGTCGAGGTAGAGGCAGAAGGGGAGCGTCCAGTTTAGGTGGCACCTAGGCCCGTATCTATGCTTTAGCCGGACGCCAGGATCTCGAGTCCTCCCCGGATGTGGTTACAGGTATATTGACTATATTCTCTCATGATGTTTATGCATTGAGAGATCCGGGTTCAATGATATCCTACATTACTCCTTATATTGCTGGTTGTATTGGGGTGAGACCCGAGCCAATTAAACCTTTTGAGGTATCTACCCCGGTTAGTGATCCCGTGATAGCTAGACAAGTATATAAGAATTGTATAATTGTGGTACGTGATCGTCAAACTAAAGTTGACCTAGTTGAGCTGAAAATGCTAGATTTTGATGTGATTATGGGTATGGATTGGTTGGCCTCTTGTTATGCCAATGTCGATTGCCGAATGAAAGTAGTTCGATTTCAGTTTCCGGGAGAGCCCGTGCTTAAATGGAAAGGTAATACATCGAATCCTAGAGGTAGGTTTATTTTCTACCTTAAGGAGAGGAAGATGATAGCTAAAGGCTATATTTATCACCCAGTCCTATCGTGACATCGAAGCAAAGCCTCCGACTTTTCAATCCGTCCCGGTAGTGAACGAATTTCTGGATGTATTTCCATATGAACTTCCAGGCCTTCCTCCAGAAAGAGAGATTGATTTTGCTATTGATGTACTACCAGACACCAAGCCTATTTATGTTCCTCCATACCGAATGGCTCTAGCCGAGTTGAAAGAGCTAAAGGCATAATTGAAAGATTTGCTTCAGAAGGGGTTTATTAGGCCCAGTTCATCACCGTGGGGAGCACCTGTCCTATTTGTGAGAAAGAAAGATGGCTCCCTACGGATGTGTATTGATTATAGGTAGTTGAATAAGGTGACGATAAAGAATAAATATCCGTTACCAAGAATCGATGATTTGTTTGACCAATCACAGGGTGCCAAGTGGTTTTCCAAAATAGACCTGAGGTCAGGTTATCACCAAGTGAGAGTTAGAGAAGAATATATTCCCAAAACAGCCTTCAGAACAAGATATGGCCATTATGAATTTTGGGTAATGTCATTTGGGTTGACAAATGCTCCGGCGGTGTATATGAATTTGATGAATAATGTATTTAGGCCACTCTTAGATCTGTTCGTGATCTTGTTTATGTTATATCCCGTATTTTTGTACATTGGATTAGTCGTGAACTAATGGACATAAAATTCAAGGATAAGATTATTTTTGGATATGAGACAAGGACATTTAATCCCCGATTTTTAATAAGTGCACGGCTTGTTAATTAATTGCAGTTAGTGTAGAAATATTGGTGGAGATTAGGGATTAATTAACCATGATTAGATTATTAAGTGGGGATTTTAATTAATTAAGTAGTGCACAAAAGGGACCCCACTACAACATGGCCAAATCTAATTGGTCCGTGCCATAGTGGGGCACAAGACGACATTGGGGCAGCATATTATGTCTTAGTGGATGACTCACACCTCCACTACTTCATAAAAATCTGAATTAAGAGAGAGAGAGAGAGGCATTTCCTCTTCAACCACAAATCTGAATATTAAGAGAGAGAATTCATTTTCATCTTCTCCACAAAGTGATCCAAAGAGAGAGAGAGGGCCACCGCCATAACCATGGCAGCAACCAAGTCACGGCCAGCCCTCACTTTTAACACCAAAAAATTTGCTAAATCTCACCTTGGATGGAAGAAGGAAACGTGAATAACCATGGCTGCCAAGTTCACGTCCATGGCAGCCCTTAAACCACTTCAAGTGTTGCAAGAAAAATTAATTTCTTAAGGTGTTCTAGGCACTTAAAGGAGCAGCAAGGTTAGAGCTTAAGTTGAAGAAGATGAAGTGGTGCAAATGGTGCAAGTTATTGTAAGGCTGCCCTAATTTAATTTGAGGTAAGATTTCATTTTTTTGCCATGGAATGGGAGTTAATGGTGTTGTAATGGAGAGATTAAGTTGTATTATGTGAAGTTGGAAGTAAGAAAATTGTTTGATTAAAGTTGGCATTATAAGTGGGCAGATTTGGAATTGTTTTAATTGGGTTGAGTTTGATTAGTGTTGTCATTATTATGGTATTGTTATGTCCCGTATTTTCGTATAACGGGAAATCAAGAAATAAATAAGACTTGTGTGTGTTGAGGAAATATTTGGATCTTGGTGAATATGACTATGTTGGTTATGGAGTCGTTAATGTTAAGACCTCGGGGAAGGCCGAGGGTAAATTTGGAATTTCGGAAATTAGTTTCGGGAATTACAAAACGGGACGTTTTATGAATTGGGCCAAGAAAAATTTGAACATAAAAGTGAAGCCCAAAGTGTGAAGTGGCCGGCCCCTTTGGCAAGGCCCAAGACCATTTTAATGGTCATGTGAGTGGCATGTGCCTTAGTCAAGATATATATCAATGATCCTTAGAGTTATCTAGACAAAAAAATCAAACAAACCCAACTTGGAACCTAAACCACTATTCGGCCGAAAAAGAAAGAGAAAGAAAAAAAAAATTTCGTGGCTTGTTTCTAATCCAATCACCTAGTCTCTTTTGGAATGATTGATGAGTTCGAGGTGCTCTTCGTGGTGGTATAATTAGATTGGCGTAAGGTGCTCGTTTGCGGCAAATCGGAAATTCAAGAAAAAGGTAAGATTTTTATGTTTTAATGTTATGAAATGGATATATATGTGTTAGTGATTGGATTAGTGTGAAGATTGTGGGATGAGGTTGTGTTTGTGCATGGTGTGTGTGTGTATATAAAAGGGTGTGTTTGGCCGTGAGTCCCATGTAGTGCAAGGCATAAGAATTTTATCTTGTTTAGTTTGAATAATGTGTTGTGGTGGTCATTATGTTGTAAAGGATTGATTAAGGAATTGAGTTGGTGTTAGAAAATAATTTCGGACGTTATCGGAAAGTGTATACCTTTGGTATATTTGTGTATATCATAGTATATATATGACACTAAAGACCTTAAATAAGATTTACGGTTGATGATAACGAATTTGGAATGAAACGACGCAAGTTAGAACGTTCGTCGTAACTTTTGGTGTGTTTAATGAAAAATGGAAAGTAATGGATTTTGGGAAAACTTGGTAAATGGTTTGGAACTTGTTTGTTAGGTAATAGAATAATCTTGAATGAATGAATACAATAATGTGGATATGAGTTGAAATTGTGAAGTTAGTGTGTTTGATTGTGATTCGTATTGTGTATTGATGTTTGGGCTATTGATGTTGTTATATTTTGAGCCGAGCTAAGTCTCGGGGGTGTTAGATTTATAGGGGAAGTGCTGCCGAAATTTCGGTAGCCAAATATAGCCCAAAGACTAAAATGTTAATTCTCATGAATAGTAACTGGTAAAAGTGACCATTTGCAGTTTCTGGACGAAACGGGAATTGCGATTTGAGGAGCGTAAGGCGCCAACCAGGTATGTAAAGCCTACCTCTCATTCTTTTGGCATGTCCTAGACCCACTAGGAAAATTTCGGAATCTCGGGAATAACCCTGCTCTTGGAAATCGAAGTTCAAGTTCGAGTACTATGCACTCAGCGCGATTGAACCCCTTTTTGTCACTTTTGGTTAAAAGAATGTTCGTACCTCCATAACTTGTGCTGTTGTGTCCGAAACCCTTCGAAACTTTCGTAGATGGCTCTATGGAGCCGAAAGTCTGTGATTTGTGTCCGCCGCCTCAATTTGACCCGAGGTGGGCCCGCGAGCCCCGAGGCTCCCCTTATTCGGTTTGTTTGATTCGCTTGTGTCTGTTATGATTCGCAATCTTCTGTTTATGACTCAAGGATGTGTTTGAAACTTCCTATGCCATTAACGTACGTTCTGTACTTTGAATGATGTGAGATTTTCGGAACACGACTTCTGAACAGTTTTTCTTGCGAATTTGACAGTTTGGAACTTCGTAACTTTTATACGCATACTCTGATCAATCTGATTCCTACTCCGAGACTTCTGGCGTCAATTTATACCTACATGTAAACTATATGTTGAGTCCGACAAATTATTTTTTGATATGCATATGGTTCTGCACTACTCTGTTCGTGCTGTCTGCTATGACTTCGTTCGTCGGTACCCGGGCCGACTTTGTGATCGTGCGCGCTACAATATATTTGGGAGTTATGATGTGTTACGGTTTCCGAGGCCTCGCCATAGGGCCGGTTACCGTTTATGGAGTTATGATGTGATATGGCATTTGATATGTTCTGATGATGTGATGTGTGTGTGATATGATGTGTCTGGAGATTGTACGGAGATTTGAAAACTTCTGGAGTTATGATGTGTTGTGGCACCAGCGTCGGGGGGTGACCACGTTCCTAAACCCTATACATGATTTGATTTGCATTTGTATGTTCGCCTCCCACACAGGTTTGCTTGGTTTGCGATGTCGGTGTGTTTGTTCTTTCTGACTCCAGCTGTGTTTGTGATTTCTGTACCTTCTGCTTTACATACTCAGTACTTCTCCCGTACTGACCCCCGTTTTCTTCGGGGGCTGTGTTTCATGCCCGCAGGTACAGAAGCTCGTTTGGGTGGTCCTCCAGTCTAGGCTACTCATTCTGCTGTGTTGGAGAGCTCCCCTTCGATTCGGAGCCTAGCCATTGGTACATATCTTTTGTTGTGTCTGTATCCTGTATATTTGGATGAGTGGGTACGGCGGGGCCCTGTCCCGTCCTATGTTCTTATGTACTGTTTTGTCTAGAGGCCTGTAGTCAGATTTGTGGGTCGTGGGTCCGGTGTGTTTGCATGTGAGTCTGTTTTGCATTCTTAAGCGGCCCGTACGCTGCTATGGCCAAGTCGGCCTCTGAGTTTGTATGTATGTGTATGTACTTGGGGGCGATGTGCATTCCGCCACCCTTCTGATGTGTGTGTGTGAAATTTGGCGATGTATATTCCGCCTCCTTTCTGATTTGTGATTTGTCTGATCTGTACGGGCGACTGCTTAGGATAAGTGTTCGGTAGAGATCTGATTACGATGTTGAGTTCGGACGAGGCTGATTACGATGTTGAGTTTGGACGAGGCTGATTACGATGGTTTGGGTGTGAGTTCGTTTGGGGTGTCCCAGAAGGGCACCAGTCGCGGCCCACGGGGCTGGGTCGTGACAGGTATTGTAATTGTAGATAATTTGTTTATGTTGAAGGGCTGGAAACATGGATATAGACATGTATGAGGGCTGTTGTCTATGGTAATATTATATTCGTCTCCATGTGTTTGTGATTTTGTGGAATAAAGGTCTAAGATTGTATTTCGGTGTTGTAGTTTTGAGGGACTGTTTTGGATTTGCTATTGAAACGAAATTGAAGTAATTTCTTGTACATGGATGGTTGTTGTTATTAATATTATGGATTATGTGTTAAAGGAGAAAGGAAAGATTAAATCATGTTAGAACTTGTTGTGATATTAGGCAGTTTCCTTGCATATAATTGTCACGCCCCGAACCTGGGCCTGGACGTAACACGGCACCCGGTGCCTGACTGCATGTGACCGAGCGAACCAACTGGCTGACTGAATCAACATGTGATATCAAAACATGACTGAATATGGAAACAACTAAACACATGATGATATACTAAAGGTCTGGCTAAAATCATAATGCGGAAATACTTAGACAATCTAAAATATATCTGACTGTAGCCAACACGGCTAAACCAAAACGATTGAACAACTGCCAACAAGGCTAACATAATAAATGTCTGACTGTCTGAACTGTGTCTATGAAGCCTCTAAGAGTACTGAATAATAGAGTTATCTATAAACTGAAATAACTGGATAGCTGACAACGCCCCGAAGGAATGTGGGGCTCACCAGTAGCTGATACGTGCACTCCTAATTAGCTGAGTCGTCAACCTGTGTATCGTTACCTGCATCGCGAGATGCAGGCCCCCAAGCAATAAAAAGGGACATCAGTACATTTGAATTGTACTGGTATATAAAGCAACTGAAGCAATAAAATACTAGAACTGAAACTGAAACTGAAACTGAACTAAACAGGAAAGCAAGAAGCTGAAGTACTCCCTGTTCTGGATGAAGAATCACCTGTAAAACTGTAAATATAACTGTGGCCTGGGGCCCAAATAATGTGCACAAAAACTGTGGCCTCTGGCCCAAGCAATACGTATGCATAAACTGTGGCCTAGGGCCCAAAAGTACAGATACAGGTGTTCAACATTAACAATTTACAAAACTGAGACTGGCTATAGCTGATAGCATGATAACTATTTCTGATTATGGGACTCATGCCAATAACTGATTATACACTGACTGAGACTCATGTGATAACAATGCATAAGTCTATAAAGATTACGTGCTGAGTTCATGATGTTCAAAGTGACAACCATGAACGAATTCTGTAACTGCAACCCTAGAAGATAACAGTTCTATATCATATCATGAAACTAGAGCTAACTATATTCTGAGTCGAATTGCTAACAAGTATGAAGAATGTGGCGTAGGGAGGATCATGAACATTCCCTAACGTAGATAGTTAACCTCACATACCTTAATTCCAGCCTTTGAGCGTAATACAATGTTCGTCAACCCTTTCAACTTTGATCTATATCAATATAAGTCAAAGGGATTCTATATTAGCAATAATATTCATGCTTTGGTCATCTAAGCATTTTATCAGACACTTAGTGGGCATGAAGCTCCACAGTCTCCATTAATGGTGATTTCTTCACCCAATTCCCATTCTATTACTCCTAGGTGATTCTACAATCTTAATTAGATGTAATTAACATCATTCTCCATCACCCATATGAATACAACAATCCCAAGTCAACAATCCAAAAACCCTAGCATAGTTCATATAATTCTCTTTATCAAACCCAGTTACTATTCTCCCAAGAACTTGTCAACACTTTAATCATCATGAAACATCATAAAACTTACCATAGTTATTGTAGGAATAAGCCTTGAGTTGAAATGCTTCACTTGAACAAAACCCTAGTTCCACCTTCCATGGATTTTCTTGACTTGAATGGATTTGATGTGTTTCTCACACTTAGTTTTTGTGGATTGATGAAGTGGATCTTTAGTTTCACTTGGATTCTTGCATATGAAGTGTTTGGATGGCTTTAGAGAACCCTTGAGTCGGGTAGGAGAAATGGGAATGAAAAAATGAGTTTGGGTCTCTTATTAATATCTTAAAATCTGACCCATCGGGCAATTCTATGCCCATTTTTACGGACCGTCAAACTGTTTGACGGACCGTCAAAATGGTCCGTAAAATTACCCAGCAAAAATTGAGTTTCTGTGACCATTTTACGCTGGCTTGAGTCAATTTGACGGACCGTATAATTGTTTTACGGACCGTCAAAATGAACCGTAAAACTGCCCAGCAAAATATGATTCTCTGTGACCATTTGACGGACCGTATAAATGTTTTACGGACCGTCAAAATGTTCTACGGACCGTCAAATGGTCCGTCAAAATTCTTCTGCTCGGACAGTCTGTCGTATAATGGGCATAACTCTTTGCACAGATGTCCGTTTGAGGCGCATAATATACCGTTGGAAATCTATTTCAAGGGGCTACAACTTTCATCAAGGAAGTTGTCCCAAAATCCAAATTAATTGAGGGGTTATGGTCGTTGGAAGTAAGACCTTCCATAAACTCACTTGCAAACATACCCCGTAGAGTGGCTTCCAACTTTTCTTTGCCCAAAGACATTTCTTATGACTTAATTGGTTTTCAAAACACTTCCTATAACCCTCATATTGGTTCCATTATATTATCATCTTATGAGTCAAACTTTCGTCCGACGTTACGAGGTGTTACAATAATAGTCGATGTTGTTGTAGCCTGTTTTGATAAGGTTTTTGGTGGAAAATCTCATGTGATTATATGGCTATTTGAGGTTGTCATTGTTATGGTTAAATTGTAGTTAAGGGGCTGTTGTGTAATAAATTTCGGGGCTGTTTTGTAATAAATTTGTGGCTGTTTTGTGATAAATTTCGTGGCTGTTTTACGGTGACATTTTGGGGGCTGTTTGGTAGGATTTTCATGGCTGCTCTTGTTGAGTCGAAATGCGGGGATTCTAGTTATGATTATGTACAATATATGTAATTGTTGTTGCTGGAGTATGGGCTGTTCATGATGGCTAGTCTAACATTGTTAAAGGGGCTGGATTAACATAAGGAATAAGTGTATTAATCACTTTTGTTGTTGTGGTTGATGTACTCCATGGATGTAAAGGGAAAGAATGATAGCAATGGTGTATATAGTGCATATGGGACTGATGTTGTTATGTCCTTGAGTTGTGTCTTGTTATTGATGTTATTGACCTTGTGTGTGAGTTGTGGATGTGTGCAAGTAGTGGAAGTGCTGCCCACTTGTTTTATATAAAAACGAGTTATCGTTTGAGATAGAATGCATACTAGTAACCACCAATTTGACGGACATGCTACCATTGTTATAGGTTGAAGTGCCAATCGGGACGAGTTTAAGTTATTGAGTTGGTACAGACGACAAGCGGTATGTAAAGCTATCCCTTCTTTCTTTTGGCATGTCTTAGATATAAGTGACCTATGATATGAGCTTTGGGGTAATTCTATTCATAAGTTTCGAGTGTGATTCATGATTCTTATTCACTTCTTGATGTTAGAACTCTTAAGGTAATTGAGCTATTGCCTCTCAAATCTTCTATACGTTGGATAGTAGTCGGTATGTATAAGCTCCTATTCTTAGAGACTCTGCGATGACTAATTTCCTTGACTTCCATAAGCTATTTCATATTATCTTGATACATGTCTATGATTCCTGAGGCTCTATTTGATATAGTCCATAGTGACATTTAAAGGGTACTCAACATGACTATCGCCTTTGATACTCGAGTGTTAGTTATTCTACTTATTCTATTGAGTCTCAGATGATGATTTAGTTGCATATGACTACTCATGATATTCTACTCGTGCATACTGTTATTGTATTATTCACCGAGTCCCGGGCTGGGTATGTATTCGTGCACAGTCTCACTGTATTATTCACCGAGTCCCATAATGGGTCGGGTACGGTATTTGTATATGATCATATGATGATATGATTATGGCAACGAGTCCCATGATGAGCCGGGTATGGTATACGTGTACACGACTTTATTCACCGAGTCCCATAATGGGCCGGGTACGGTATATGTATATGATGATATGATAATATGATGATATGATGATATGATAATATGACTTTATTCACCGAGTCCCATAATGGGCCGGGTATGGTATATGATTATGATATGCGTGATTTTATATCGTAAGGCACAGGTGCAGTGATTTATTGATTATCATACTTGTCCCCTAGAATCTTTACTTCAGTTATGATCTTCCTTATTGTATTTCATGTTTTATATACACAGTACATATCTCTTACTGACCCCCTTTTCTTCGGGGGGATGCGTTTCATGCCCGCAGGTGCAGATACTCGCTTTGGTGATCCTCCAGCTTAGGACTTCTACTCAGCTGTCTTGGAGTGCTCCATTGTTCCGGAGCCTAGACTTTTGGTACAGATCCTTTTGATGTATATATACGTTTATCCAGGGGTACGGCGGGGCCCTGTCCCGTCATATGTCACTGTTAATACTCTTAGAGGTCTGTAGAAATATGTGTGGGTTGTATATAGATGTTGTTCGGCTGCGTTAGCATGACTTATATTTTGGGACGTTCCCATTCGTAGTGGCAGCTTTGTCGACTTGCGTATATACATATTTTTGGATGTTGTATGTAGTGGCAGCCTTGTCGCCTTGCGTATGTATAGTTGGGACGTTCCCACACGTTATGACAGGAGACAGGGCCTTGATATACATATGTGACAGTTTCGAGACAACGTTTCGTTTTTATAAGTTCCATAATATGTTTAGTTGCAGATTGATTATAGATAACAGGTGTGTACACGAGTGTCCAGTTCGGGCACTAGTCACGGCCTACGGGGTTAGGTCGTGACAGTTTATTGATGATATTCTGGTATATTCTCGGACAGAATCCGAGCATGCAGACCATTTACGCATTGTCCTTGGGATTCTTCGTACATTTAATGAACTAACTTGCCTTATACTGCTACAGCGACAACAGCCGTCCCGCCTCGACAGACACTCAGACGGCTGTGACGGCCAGCCACGAAATACACTTGGCCATTTCTACAGCCTGGCAACCGCTATAGCGGTACTGCTGTTGCGATTCTGGTGCCGCCAAAGCGGGCACCAGACACTAGAATTTCCAAAATTGCAATCTCAACTTGAAATCCTGACTATTACCTGAGGCCATCTGCTCCCTTACCATATATACAGGCACACTTAGAAACACGCTATGAACGCACCCGTGGCCTCAGAATTCCAAACGGAGGTCTCGTTGATCGATCCTACCTCCGATACCTCAATCTAACTTCCCAACCCAAGTCCCAAAATATACCCGAGTGCAGTGGGAATTGAACTAGATAAGCACCCAAGTTCTAAATGACCATTCGAACCTCTCGGAATCGATGTATCCTCTAAAAAGGCCCGTTTACACAAAAGTCAACTTTGAGTCAACTCTTTTTCGCTAAAAGCCCAAATTTTCCAAAATATCGCTCGAATCGTATCTAAATACCTCTAGAAATGTATCAACGGTCTTCTCGGGTTAAAAGTGAGTTGAAAAGCCCGAGGAAAGGTAAAAAAATACCGAAAAAACTATAACGACCAAGCGGGTCGTTACATAATGAGGTAGGTTTTGGGGAAATTTGGCTTGTAAGTGAAAAACGTTTTACTCATAGTTGACTTTTGGGCAAACAAATATTTTTTGGGAGTCTGTTGATTCCGAGTGGTTTGGAGGGTCTTTTGGAACTTGTTCGTATATTTGGTTTGGTTCCCAATGCACTCGCGTGCATTTTGGGACTTGGGTTAGGAAGTTGATTTTGAGGTATCAGGGTTGACTTGGTCAACGAGAAATCCGTTAGGAATTCTGAGGCCACGAGTGCTTTTGTAGCTTGTTTTTATGTGTGTCTGCATATGTGATATGTGGGCAGATGACCTCGGGTGATAGTTGGGATTTCGGGTTGAGATTGTCATTTTTTGGGAGTTTCTAGTTCTGGTGCCCTGCTATAGCGGCAATAGTACCGTAGTAGCGGCACCTCTATAGCGGCGACCATGCTATAGAAGAGGACTCGTGCATTGATTGGCTGACCGTTGCAGTGGTCTGAGGGAATGCCAAAGTGGGCCCGCCATTGCGACCTCGTTGTCGAAGAAGCAGGTATCGGGCAGATGGATTCCTTAAATGAACGTTAAAATCCTTAAGTCCCTCATTCATTATTATTCGACTTTAGAGTTATTGAGAGAATTTCAAGGCGATTCTTTGGGGAAAATCTTTGTGGTAAGTCCTTCTACCTTCTTTGCTATTCTAATTTCCTTAGTAACCTTAGGATTCCATTACCTTGCTAGTTCATTAAGAGTTTAAGGATTAACGAGGGTTCAACGAGTTCTTCATTCTACGCTTTGTAATCTTGATTTATTGATAGGGTTAGCTTCATTAAGCATGGAATTGATGATAAGAATCTATTATTGCATGATTTCTTCCTAATTAGCGGCCAATTATGGAAATGAAAGTTAGGGTTTACACCCAGATTTGGGTTTTTTTGCCAAGAGTTCGAATTTAATTAATCTTTTGGTTCCTCTAGCTTATAGTTGATGGGAATTGATCACCTATAGCTAAATTTCATGTTGAGGCCTATAGATTCCTAATTTCACCTTTTTAGTTCATAAACCCCATTTCATAGGTTGGGAATTTGGGTCTTGAATAAAAGTAGGGTTTGATTGATGTCCGTCTTGATTCTAATTGCATATTTTGGATACTATTAGACTTCCATCATCTCGAGGCTCAAAGGAAAGAAAAGACTAAGTTGTGATTATAGAGACTTTGTTGTTCGACTTTCCAGGTAGGTTACGATTTATCCTATGGCGAGACTTCGATTAGCGAAGCATATATTTAGATGATGTTGTCGGAGAATGCATGTAAACCTTCGGGTATGAATTTGGGTTGGATATTGCCTTAGGTTGGGCCTTGTTATATGATTCAGGGCTTGCCACCCCGTTGTGTTGTGACTTATCTTGTTCTATTTGTTGTTGGCTCGTTGCCACGTGGAGATAGTAGATATTAGTGACTGGTGACATATCTTGATGATGATATTGTAGCACCTTACGTCTTGCTGTGTTGAGACGAGGATTGTGATACTATTGCGGCTTATTGTGTAGCCTTTTTATTGATATTGTTAGTATGTCCATGTATGCTACTGTTGAGATTAATTTGATTATTTACATTGAACTCATACATTGCACACATTCTCATCCTTCATGATATGTTGTTGATACATTAATGATATACAAGGGAACATTGTTATAAGCTAGGCTCAGTTGGTTGAGAGTGATGTAAGGACCGATGTCCGATGTTTATCCCAGAATCGAGGTATGAGTGTTGGTAGTGATTGCCGAGGTATTTGGCGGAATCATGAGGAATGGTACATGGACTTCAGAGGTCTCCCATGGGTTGTGCTACCGAGATGTGATGTTCCATCATTGGAGTACCTATGTATCGATGCGTATGCATTGTATCCATATTTCATGCATTATTGCATTGCATTGTACCTTTGGCTTCATGTGCTATAGTTGTGATATACAGATTCCCATTTGATGTACTGAGATGTGGCACAATTGGGTTTAGATGCTATAGCATAGGTGATGACTTGTATCTAGTTATTGGCTCGTGTTGACTTATACCCTGTTGATTTACCTATTTATCTTACTTTATTGTCTTGGTATATGTTAGCTAATCCTAGTCGGCCTATGACACCTACCAGTACGTGTTGTTTGTACTAACCTGCACTTGCTGTTATGAATGCAGAGTATCAGGTGGAATCGACGCTTACCCATCATGGCTGAGAGTTCGAGGCTGCTGATTCGACTATGTTGGGGTGAGCATGTGGACACTTCGCTACCCGAAGATTCTTATTCTATTATGTCTTACTTTTCTATTCCGAGGAGGAGGATAGTCATGAGGCAGGCCCTTCGGAGCATTCTTCTGGGATGACGCAGGAGGAGATTTTCAAGTATGCACCAGCTCTTATTATTAGGGAGAACCTTGATAGCCCGGCCACCTCGGAGAGTGCTATGGATTTCTCCTGTTCTTGGCCTGGGTCACCAGTGGGCCGGGATTTGTCTGATCGTCCATACCCCTCCGATTCGGATGCGAGTGATAATGGAGACCGCATAGGTAGGGAGCAGGCAGACGTGGATGATAGTGGACATACCTCTCACGGCAGCTCCCCAGGTCAGACTCGATATTGATTATTTATAAGTGTATGAGTTTTTAGAACTTCCTATGTGTGTATGATATTTGTAAGACGTTGTTCTATGAAGACGACGGAAATTTAAAGGAATTAGAGATCTAGTGACCCAAGACAAGGGCGACTAAATGTCCCCACCGTCAGAGTGATTTTGGAAATCCTGGATGGAAGTAAACAGGAAAGTGCCTCCGATGCCATTTGAGTGGGGCACGTGTGGTAAGTGTCGACGGCGTTATAATTCTTATTTGAAGTTATCAGCCCCGTGTGGCTGCGATACGACATGATATGATATGTATGTGAGTATATCTGTGTTAGCCCTGTGCGGCATGGCTGGTATTTCTGGTGTACAGGTTCCAGATAGTAAGAAATATAGAGGAAACTCTGCCCAAATCTTTCCAGGGATATGGAGGTAAACATGTAGATTAAGTACAAAAAGGTCCCGCGATACTTGTCAGACTTTAGTTCCTTCTGTCGGTGGCCGAAGAACACCTTGCGGTGACATTTTATCAGATTCCACCGATTATTTGGAGGCGGAATTCGTGTGACGAAGACTTAAATCCGTGGGTTATCTGTAATCATATGTATATGTGTATGAAAGTGAATGTTTAAGATTCAGAAAGGCGACATGGTAATGGTATGACTTAGCCGGGGGTGGGACCCGCTACCAAAATTTTTTCGAAAATCTGCGAAGACCCCGATTTACTCTAAAATTACGTGACAAAGGTCGTGAGGGGCAATCGACGAAATTATATTAGCCCTAACGTGTCGAAATGCATGAAAGTTTCGGAGTTAAGCGTGCTCAGGCCATAGCAATTCTGGGATGGGTGACCCCCTGGGAAGTAATGCAAAGTTTTTGCTCAAGTGTAGGTATGACCGATATAAATGAAAATTTGGGGTAATCTAAAGGTGAAGGAGAATGTGTGGAGTAATCAGAGCCTTTACAAAAACCACACAGTCCGACGCGGATTAAATGGGCAAAAAGAAAAGATGCGATACCGCTCGGAAAATTGAGCGAATCTGGATAACAGTTAGTGACGACCCGAATGTTGTCAGGGGATAGGAAAAAGCCCAATTACATCATAAGTTAGTCTGGTATGACGATGGTTGAAAAAGGAAAGAGAGTATGGATAGTAGGGGAGAAGAGAGATAAGAAGGGCGAGTAAGCAGAATCCTTGAAAAAGTCGATAAGCGACACCCAAGACGATTTGTATGATTGATTCTGAATATGTTTCTGTCTGACATATCTCTGTACGATTAACCCTGATTACGAATCTGTCTGACACACCTCTGTATGTCTGACTCTGGATATAAATCCGTCTGGTGTGCCTCCGTACGTCTAATTTTGGTCACGCATCTGTCTGATACATCTCCGCATGTCTGATTCTAAGTGTGACTCTGTATGATACATTTCTGTAAGCCTGATTCCGATTTCGAAATCCGTCCGATACATTTTTATACATCTGACTCTGACCTCAGATCTGTCTGACATACTTCCGTATCTCTTCTTTTGATTATGAATCTATCCGCCATAGTTTGGCATGTCTGCTTCCGATTACGAATCCGTCCGATATGCTTCGACGTGTCCGATTCCAGTCCTGAATCTGTTGGTAAGAAGTGTCTGGTATGAAGTGGGATTACGAAAATGCGGTAGGAATTCAGGAGTGTAATAAGAAATGAGGTGGACTATGATGTTTAGGAAACGTTCGTCAGTTACAAGAATATAGCTTATGGTTCGATTATTATGTGGGGTATGAGAAAAATCTATTATGAAGGCATTTAAATCGGTGATGTGAAAAATTACCCCATAATGTTGGCAAAGCAGCCATGTCGGAAAGTCAGTAAAGGATGACTATAAAGAGAACCCTCCCGGAGTAGTATGACGCCCCATAAGGTCAATTTAACATTCGAGGACGAATGTTCTAAAAGGGGGGGAGAATGTTACATCCGACATTTTTGTTCATTCGGAAAATTCAAGATAAAATGACTTGTGATGAATAAGGCCACTATTGGACCTTACTTGGTATGCATGTGTAGGTTATGAATACAATGATGTGGAATTACGAAAGGTGGCCAAGGGCAATAATTGGAATTTTGGAAACTTGTTCCATGAATTACCAAAATTAGCCACCACTTTTGGGCCAAAAAAAAAAATAATAATAACAACAAAACAAAGGCCCAACTTAAGGGGGCCCAACCGGCCACCATAGGTCCAAGCCCATGGAATAATTAAATTCCATGGGAAATTATATATTGGATAAGTGTGAGGAATATTCAAGAAGCAAGAACAAATCAAGAAAGAAAAAAAAAAAGAGAGAGGGTTCGGGTTTGGAGAGAAAAAAGGAAAGAAAAGAAAGAAATTTTTTTGGAGCCAATCCCTTGGTTTAAAGAGTTCATCTCTTGAGAGATTATTGCTAAGCACAAGATTCTCTACAAGTTGATATAAAGATTGTGGCAAGAAAACAATTTCATCCTCCAAGTGAAGAACTTGAAGAAAGGTAAGGATTTCATGCTTTTGTTGTGCTAAAAATGATGTATGTATGTTGTGGTATGTGTGAATGAATGAAAAATATGGAAATTTGGTCTGTTGGAATTTTTGGGTGTGTGGCCGAATGCATATATGTGTATTGCATGATTTTAATGGTTTGAATTCTTGTGTAACTTAGTTGTAGTATGGTGGAAATTGTATTAGAAAGGAAAGTGGGATGAATTAGTGAGAATTGGAAAAATATTGGAGTTGGCCGTGTGGTACTATGTTGACTATGGGACGCGAATTTGATTTTTGTTTGTATGCTAATCGTGTTATGGCTTTGTGAAGTAGATTGAAGGATAATGGTTAAGCTAAAACGAAGAATTGTTGGTTAAGTTGTTGTCGGAAAGTATGTCGCTTTAGCCTAAGGTCTTGAAATTGTGATTGATGATAATGAACTTGGAATATGAAAATGTGTTTATGAACTCGTATGTTGAAATGTTAGGAAAAGATTGGAAAATTAGTGATTTGATAGAAAGTTGAACGTTTGCGTATCTTGTGAACATTATGTGAACATGGTATGGATGCCTCCGATGTGTGTCGTAATGATTTTGACAGATAATGGATATGAAAATAATAAGTTTTGGTTGGAAATGTAAGTTTGAAGCGAAAGATGATTCGTCGTGTCGAAAGGTGGCTAATAATGCCATAGCGTATGATTTAGTGTTTATTGATGTTTGTTGTTGTTTGGATGTCTCCTCTGGGTTGTTGTGTTGCTAAATTGAGCCGAGCTAAGTCTCGGGGATGTCGTATATACAGAGGAAATGCTGCCGAAATTTCGGTAGGCAATTATGTGTAAAGCTAGAGTATTGAAAGAATGAAACTAACCAAATGGTAAACTTGACCATTTCCAGATTTTGGACGAAATTTGGAGTGACGCCAAGCGAGCATAAGGCGCCATCAAGGTATGTGAAGCACTTCTCTACGTTCCTAGGCATGTTCTGGATGTGGTAGGCTCGGCCGCGAGCCTTAAGTCCGACTCTGTTCCCCGGAATTCGAGACGGAAAACCGCTCCAATTCCTTCAATTCAATTGAACCTATTTTCTTACAAATTGCCCTTAAAGTGAGATTTTGTACAAAATTTCCCCAAACGGAGTCGGAACACTTCCGGACGAGTATGGGTGACCTCGTAAGGTCAATTATCAATAATTTACATATGTAGCCTCGGGTTGGTCCGAGGTGGGCCCACAAGGCCCGATACTCCCGGTACGATTTTAAATACTTCCATTTTGGGTCCGATTTTCTTTAAAAACTTCTGAACGATTATTTTGTGTATATTATGACTATTTTGGTGCAATTTATACAACATGATTTCTGAATATCTGAGAATCCCATTCTGATAATAATCTGTCGTGCCTTCCCAACTAGGATATAGGCGCGTATTGTGCATATTATCTGGATATTCTAATTTTGGCTCGCCGTTTGGCACCCCTTCAGTTTGATCGAGTCTGTATGTTGAGTCTGTAGGTAGGTGGTTTCTCATTTATCGATTCGTGTCTGTCTCAATGCATTCCTTCACTGCGACCCAGGCCAGGTTCTGTTATCGTGCATATTTCTCTGCATTGTTCACCGCGTCCCTCGGCGTACGGGCCGGGATCTGTATGTCTGTATGATCTGTGTATGGGGATGGCGGCCAGGATGGCATATGATCTGATATGATTCTGTCTGTCCACCGCGTCCCGTACTAAGAGGGCCGGGTTCTGTTACCGCGCCCCCAGACAGGGCCGGGATCTATATGAATATATGCGTGTGCCATTTGTATTTATAAAGCACACACCTCTGTATGATTTTGTATGATTCTGTGCTACTCTGCATGCATAATTCTGTCCGTCATACTACTGTCTGTCCGTCTGTGTTACGACTATTTCTGTATGTCCGTATGGCTTCTGCTTCTGTATGTCCGTATGGATTCAGATTCTGCTCGTCTGTCCGTATTATGATTCCGTTTGTCTGTCCGAACTATAATTCTGTTCATTTGTGTGTAACACGATTCTGTATGTCTGTCTGGATCATAACTCTGTCCGTCAGTTTGATTTATGATTTTGCCCGTTATATTTCTGTGACTCTAGTTCGGACTATGTTTATATCTGTTACGTTTCTGCTTTACATACTCGGTACATTTTCCGTACTGACCCCCGTTCTTCGGGGGCTGCGCTACATGCCCGCAGGTACAGACGCACCAGGTGATACGCCGCCCGCGTAGGTTTCCGACTCTGCTTTTTGAAGAGCTCCTTTGACCCGGAGCATATCTTTTGGTATATATCTTCTGTCTTCTGTGTACTCCGTATGTGTGTATATTCTGGGTACGGCGGGGCCCTGTCCCGCCATATGATTCTGTATGTCTGTAGAGGCCTGTAGATAGATGTGTGGGTTACGGGTTTCGTCTGTATGTTAGCCTTATCGGCTTACTTGTAAATATCTGTATGTTCAGGTATATATGTATATATACGTATGTTACGCGCGTGCCGTACTTGTATCGGCCTACTTCTGTACTTCTGTTTTGAAACACAAAAAAAAAAAAAAATCTGTATGGTTCGAATTCGATCAGGTAGGTACGTATGGGTACCCAGTTAGGGTACCAGTCGCGGCCCACGGGGTTTGGGTCGTGACAGATACCTTACATACCCGGCCATAACAAGGCTCGGTGTCATGCATACCCGACCCTACCAAGGCTCAGTGTTATCTATACCCAACTGCAGAGGTGCGCACGCAATAGATATCATACCCAGGCACATAAGCTCTGCGTTACAAAATAGTCATACATATACATACACCCATAGAAATACATAATTGTCATCAACATCATCATCATCATCACTAAATCTTTCCCTAGACGGTCAACTATCGTAGAATGGGACAAATGGTATCATGAGAGTATCAAGACTTATGAACTTTAGCACTTCTAGAAATGAAGTCATCATGGAAGATATTATGGATTTCACATATAGGTATACAACAATGGAATCATGCCTTAAGAAAGAAGGGTTAGCCTTACATACCTTTCTGTCTTCTTAACTACTTAACGTCCACTTCCAAAGCCCGAGAAATCTACATTTAAGAGGGTTCATACCAAGGTTAGGCTTCAAAGACACCCTTAAGTTAAAACTAGTATAATGCATAAGCTAGCGAAAATTGGGTAGCATTTCCCTTATTTCATCTACTTCTACCAAATTCCAAAACAACTCCCAATCAACAATGACATTATCAACAATACCACAATCAAGAGGTTTCATTCAAGTTTAACATCATCCAATCCCCAAAACTCCTTCTCATGATCAATCATTACAATAGCTACAACACAACACCATATATACTTATGGACAATACTTCCTCAACATCATTAGTATCACCCACAACATGCCCAGAATTACAATTCAAGTTAACCTATAGCTCATAATATCCTCAAGTTCACACTTGAACTCTATTTTCACTTTTCTTTCTTTACCCACATGGTATATCAATCAAACAAACTTAACCATATGTAAAAGATGTGAAATCTTACCTTCATAACTCAAGAACAAGTCCTGGATAGACTCACTTCACTCAAATAAAGTCTCCAACATCAATACCAAAAGAAAACTTAAGTTCCACAAACCCTAGCAAGCTTTTTTGCACTTGAATTTCTTGAATCTCTTGGATTTGACTTGGATTAGTTTATAGACTTAGAGAGAGGGTTTTGGAGAGCTCAAGATATGATTTGGGGAAATAATGTGGCCAAATGATATAAAATAAAATATATAAAGCGTGACTTCGAATTCCGTCGGGCAATCCTGCGCCCACTTTGACGGACTGTCAAAATTCCTACGGTCCGTAAAAGTTCACCGTCAAAGTGCCCAACCCAACATGGCTCACTGTGATGGTTATACGGCGGTGCTCCACCATCTGACAGGCCATCAAATATGCTACGGTCCGTCAACGTGACCCCATCCTATAAGTCTCTCGCTTCGATTCATTTGACTCTCAATCCTTATCGAACTTTCTTGGAACTAGTATAACACTTTGTTAACCATCTAAGGGGCCCTATAACTCCTTCTCAAGTCATTACTAAACAAAGTATAACTCAATCATTGCGAAATCATCCCAAACATGACTTACATTCTACTTCCTTCGACAAACTTAATCCCACCGATTCATCTGACTTCAAAATCTTAATGTACCCACTTAAAGTTATCAAATACTCTCCTTAATCTCATAAGGACCTCATGTCCACTTTAGGCTGGCGTTGGTCTACTCATGATTCAAACGACTCGAAATTTTCGAGATGTAACATTCCTCCCCCCTTAAGAACATTCGTCCTTGAATGTTAGCCTCTTAGGGATTCTACAAAAATTTCACCAGAGTTTCCCCTGTAATACGACACTACCATCCTGTCACAGCAACCCAAAATATATCGCCACATAGGCATACAACAACAACAGTAGCAATAATGGCCACACACGACCAAGAAAGCATCAAAAGAAAGCATTACATACGTGAGGACAATGGCGTCTCTGCCTGAGTCTCCTCTGGAGGTGGGAATAAATGTGGATACCTGAAACTCATGTTTTCCACAGCTTCCCCAGTCATTTCCTCTCTAATGTTGTTTCTCCATAAGACTTTAATTGAAGCTACATCTTTGGTTCTCAGTCTCCGAACTTGTCTATCTAGAATAGCAATGGGAATTTCTTCGTAGGACAATTGCTCGGTGACTTGGATGTCATCTACCGGTAAAATTCTGGAAAGATCTCCAATGCACTTACGAAGCATCAATACATGAAAAACCGGATGGATTGACTCCAAATCCGAAGGTAGATCTAATTCATAAGCCACCTGTCCTACCTTGTGTACAATCTGATAAGGTCCAATATACCGATGACTAAGCTTGCCCTTTTTACCAAATCTCATGACGCCGTTCATTGGCGACACTTTCAAGAATACTCAGTCCTTTACTTGGAACTGTAAGTCTCGTCGACAGTTATTTGCATAAGATTTCTAACAGCTCTGAGGTTTTAATAATAGATCCTGTATAAGCTTGACCATTTGTATGGCTTGCTAGATCAAGTCTGGCCCTATCAGTTTAGTTTCTCCCACTTCGAATCACCCAATTGGGGATCTACATTTGCGCCCATACAAAGCCTTATACGGGGCTATTTGGATGCTGGACTAGTAACTGTTGTTATAAGCAAACTCAATAAACGGTAAGTGATCATCCCAACTACCTCCAAAATCCAACACACATGCCCGTAGCATATCCTTGAGAGTCTGGATGGTACGCTCAGCTTGCCCATCAGTCTGTGGATAAAATGTCGTACTAAGACTCACTTGAGTCCCCAAACCTTCTTGAGAAGACTTCCAGAAATTGGTTCTAAACTGTGTCCCTCTATTAGAAATAATAGATACTGGGACATCATGGAGCCGTACGATCTCTTTGACATAAAGCTTTGCATAATCTTCTGCTGGGCATGTAGTTTTGACTGGTAGGAAATGAGTTGACTTCGTAAGTCTATCCATAATTACCCATACAAAATCATATTTATGCTTAGAACAAGGTAAGCCTGTGATGAAATCCATATTAATCACTTCCCATTTCCAAGTTGGAATTTCCATAGCTTGCAACAATCCACTGGGCTTTTGGTGCTTAATCTTCACGTGTTGACAGTTAGGACATTGAGACACGAATTCTGCTATATCTTTCTTCATTCCATTTCACCAATATATAGATATAAGATCATGATACATTTTCATTGCTCCGGGGTGAACTGAATAACGGGACAATGGGCTTCTTTCAAGATCTGATGACGTAATCCTGCAACATCGGAAACACACAACCTGCCCCCACATCGGAGAACTCCGTCTCCAGAAATTTCAAAGGATGACTTTTTCCTCTGAGGAAGTGTATTTATGTAACGAACTAGTGTGGGATCCTCATACTGTCGCTTTTTCACCTCAACTACTAGTGACGAAACAACTGAATTCTGAATGGTAGCTCCCATATTGCCTAAGTCCATTACCTGAAATCCTAGGATATCTAACTGCAGGAGCTCACGAGCTAACTCTCTTTTCTCTGGATGAACATCACATAGGGTACCCATAGGTCTACAGCTAAGAGCATCAGCCACAACATTCTCCTTCCCAGGATGATATAGAATGTCGACATCATAATCTTTCAACAACTCCAACCATCACCTTTGCCGTAAATTTAACTCTTTCTGCTTGAAAATATACTGGAGGCTCTTATGATCGGTATAAATAACAACATGAACACCATACAGATAATGTCTCCACAGCTGCAATGCATGAATCACTGCATCTAACTCAAGATCATGGGTTGAATTGTTTTTCTCATGTTTTCACAGTTGTCTTGAAGCATAAGCAATCATCCTACCGTGCTGCATCAACATACATCCTATCCCAATGCCTGAAGCATCACAATAGACAACATAGCCTTCTGATTCTTCTGGGGGTGTCAGAACCGGGGCTCAAGTTAATCTATTCTTTAACTCTTGAAAACTGCGTTCACATGTATCCGTCCATTGAAATTTAGCTGCCTTCTGAGTCAGCTTTGTCAATGGTGTAGAAATAGAAGAAAAACCTTCTACAAATCTTCTATAATAACCTGCCAAGCCCAGAAAACTACGAACCTCCGTAGGAGTTATAGGCCTTGGCCAAGTCTTTACGACCTTAATCTTCTGGTTATCCACCCAAATACCATCGGTGGAAATAATATGCGCCATAAAGGTCACCGAATTCAACCAGAACTCACACTTTGAAAATTTTGCAAATAGCTCCCGAGCCTACAGAACTCTAAGAACGGTACGTAAATGATATGCATGCTTTGCCTCGGACCAAGAATATACCAGGATATCATCAATGAATACAATCACAAACAAGTCTAGGAAAGGCCTAAACACATTGTTCATCAAATCCATGAATACTGCCGGTGCATTAGTTAGCCCAAATGACATTACTTGGAACTCGAAATGATCATATCTCGTTCTGAAGGCCATCTTAGGAATATCTTCCTCCCTGACTCTCACCTGATGATAGCGAGATCTCAAGTCTATCTTTGAAAACCACTTGGTACCCTGTAATTGATCAAACAAATCATCTATCCTTGGATGCGGATATTTATTCTTGATCGTCACCTTATTCAGTTGTCTGTAATCAATACACATTCACAGAAACTCTTCAATTGTTCTTTCAACTCTTTTAATTCTGCGAGAGCCAATCTATAAGGAGGAATAGATATGGGATTGGTATCTTGTACCATCAATACGAAAATCAATCTCCCGCTCTGAGGGAAGGCCTGGAAGCTCATCCGGGAATACATCCAGAAACTCATTCACTACGGGGACAGACTGAAGACTCGGCGATTCGACTTCTATAGCTTGAACCCGAACTAAATAGTAAATACAACCCTTATCAATCATCTTCCTTGCCTTGAGATAGGAAATAAACCTACCTCTCGGAGACATTGTATTTCCCTTCCATTCTAGAACTGGTTCTTCTAGAAATAGAAGCGAACCATTTTCGTTCTACCATCAACATTGGCATAGCGAGAAGCCAACCAATCCATGCCCATAATAACATCAAAATCCACCATTTTCAACTCATGTAAATCATCCATATTACGATGATCACAAATCACAATTACACAATTTCTATATACTCGGCTAGCTATTACCTATTCACCAACGGGTGTAGATACCTCGAAAAGTTTGTTTGACTTCGATTTTACCCCAAATCGACCAGCAATATAAGGAGTAACATATGACAATGTGGTACCTGGGTCAATCAATACATATCTATCATGAGAAAATACCAATAATATACCTGTAACAACATCGAGGGAGGACTCAAGATCCTGTCGCCCAGCCAGAGCATAAATACGGTACTGAGGACCACTGGAACTGGGTGCTCCCCCTCTACCTCTACCACAACTGACTGGTGCCTGTGAGATCTGGCCCGGAGGACGTATAGATGATGAAGACCCAGCTGCTAACCCTGAGGGCTGAACCCTACCCCTACCACTAATCGGGGGCTAGTTACGCATGATATGGCCTGGCCGACCATATGTACAGCAAACATCTAAACCCAATCGGCACTGGCCCCAATGTAACTTCCCGGCTTGAGAACATCGTGGTATAGGCGATCTTGCCTGGCCTGAGTCACCCCTGTAATGAGAACCTAAAGCTCTAAAACTCTGGCTTGGCCCGGAGTGAATAGATCTATCGAATCTCTGGCCCGTATATCACGGAGGTGCACTAGTCATGGAATGGCCTGAATGCCTAGAAAACTGCCGTCTTTGCCCTCCTCTAACCTCACTAGTAGGACCTGAAGATCTATCCCTCTTGCTATAACTTGTATCAAGCTCAGGCTCACTTCTTTGCTATTGTAGGCTTTCCTCCAAATTCGAGGCATGGTCTTGAATGCCAGAAATGCCCATACCATCTTGAAGTGATGCAGTCAAGTACTTATCCATAAAATGTGGCCCTAAGCCACTAACAAACTGGTGTACTCGATCACCCATATCTGCTACCATGGCCGGAGTATACCTAGCCAAAGAATTGAAGAGGAGGCTATACTCTAGGGCACTCATTCTTCCTTGCATATGATTTAGGAACTTATCGGCTCTAGCCCGCCGATCCTCTGGCGGAAAGTAGTGTCGGAGGAAAGCATTAATAAATTCATGCCATACCGAGGGAGGTGCATTGAATCTCCTAGAAGACATCCAAACCGTATACCAATGAACTGCAACATCTCTTAATCTATAAAATGCTAACTCTACTGATTCGACGTTCGAAACATGCATTAACTGAAGTGTCCTCAAAATCCCATCAATAAAGCTTTGGGTTCCTCATCCAGTCTTGACCCAAAGAATTTCGGAGGGTTCAAGCTAATTAAATCGTGGGCCCTATCACTCAGAGCCCTATCACAATTACCCACACCCTTTCGTTGGGTCTGAGCGGCGACTAACTGAGTCAGCAAATGAATGGCCTCTTTCACATCTTGGCCCGAAGCATCTGGTGGAGGTGCTGGGGGCCGGAGACTCCCTCATGCTCCTCTCAAATAGGCAATGAATGAGAGGACCGAGATGAAACCTTACTCTGGGACTCACCCGACTCTATAATTATCGGCGGTACTCTCTCACTCCAGCCCCTGCCACTGTCATGCCCTATTGGGCTGCTGTAGATTTTCTCTTTACAGGCATCTCTGAAATACATAACACACGATTAAGGAAAGAGAAATCCTTATATCATTGCTCTATCGCACGATCTATGAAGAAAGAAGTTCATTCATTCTTAAAATGCCTGCATCCTCTTATTTATGAGTGTGGCGCGCAACACACCTATAAATAAGACTCTACTGGACACGGCTCGTAGACACACCTTAGAAAGGAACTGCTCTGATACAACTTTTGTCACGACCGAATCGGAGGGCCATGACGGACACCTGGAGCTAACCCACCGGACACCTTTCATCATACAACTACAATCATATCTAGGTGACCGATATGGCCTACTCATAATCTCTATGCATCAATAATACAAGTTTCATCGGGCTAAGGCACTTTTATATCAACATCAACACTATGACCATATATATACACAAGCCGACGAGGCTAACAAAATGATATACAAAACATGAGCGAACAAGGCAAAGAGACATCTAGCTATACACAATTGTCTATGAGCCTCTAAAGAGAGTATGTAACATCATAAAGATGGGATAGGGCCCCGCCGTGCCCAAATATATACACAAAACTATAGTACCAATAGCTACAACTCCGAATCAAATAGAGCTCCTCTAAGCAGTCTCTGGATAATCAGTCTAAGGATCAAGTCTATCTTCCTGTCCACCTGTGAGCATGACGCAGCGTCCACAACAAAAGGACGTCAATATGAACAATGTACTGAGTATGTAACGCATAATTAATAACATAATAAATGCATGAAAGATTACATAAGGTTGAAGAGTCATGGGATAGTAGAGCCATTTATACCTCTAGCGACATTCATCATATCTACTCACCCTTTTCTAATGGGATCCTTCTATTACATACACATACATATATAGTCGTACCATACCCGACCATGTGAGTTCGGTGTCTTACATACCCGGCCATAACAAGGCTCAGTGTTATGCATACCCGGCCCTACCAAGGCTCCATGTTATCTGTACCCAATTGCAGTGGTCCGCGCGCAATAGATATCATACCCAGGCACATAAGCTCTGTGTCACAAAATAGTCATACATATACATATACCCATAGAAATACATAATTGTCATCAACATCATCATCATCACTAAATCTTTCCCTAGGGGTCTACTATTATAGAATGGGACCAATGGTATCATGAGAGTATTAAGACATATGAACTTTAACACTTCCAGAAATGGAGTCCTCATGGAAGACATAATGGATTTCACATACGGGAATACAACAACGGAATCATGCCTTAAGAAAGAAGAATTAGCCTTACATACCTTTTTGTCTTCTTAACTACTTAACGTCCACTTCCAAAGCCCGAGAAATCTACATTTTAAGAGGGTTCATACCAAGGTTAGGCTTCAAAGACACCCTTAAGTTCAAACTAGTATAATTTGTAAGCTAGCGAAATTGGGTAGCATTTCCCTTATTTCATCTACTTCGACCAAATTCCAAAACAACTCCCAATCAACAATGACATTATCAACAATATTCAATCAAGATGTTTTATTTAAGTTAAGCATATCACCAAAACTTCGTTTCATGATCATTCATTACAATAGCTACAACACAACACCATTTATACTTATGTACAATAATTCCTCAACATCATTAGTATCACCCACAAAAAGATTATGCTCATAACATGCCAAGAATTACAATTCAAGTGAACTATAGCTCATAATATCCTCAAGTTCACACTTGAACTCTATTTTCACTTTTCTTCCTTTACCCACATGGTATAACAATCAAACAAACTTAACCATGTGTAAAAGATGTGAAATATTACCTTAATCACTCAAGAACAATTCTTGGATCAACTCACTCCACTCAAGTGAAGTCTCCAACATCAATACCAAACTAAAACTTAAGTTCCACAAACCCTAGCAAGCTTCTTTGCACATGAATTTCTTGAATCTCTTGGATTTTACTTGGATTAGTTTATAGACTTAGAGAGAGGGTTTTGGAGAGCTCAAGGATCTTATTTGGGGAAATAATGTGGCCAAATGATATAAAACAAAATATATAAAGCGTGACTTAAAATCCCGTCGGGCAATCCAACGCCCACTTTGACAGACCGTCAAATTCCTACGGTTCGTCAAAGTTCACCGTCAAAGTGCCCAACCCAACATGGCTAACTGTGACTATTATACAGTGGTGCTCCACCATTTGACAGGCCGACAAATATCATACGGTCCGTCAAATTGACCCCATCCTATAATTCGCCCGTTTTGATTCGTTTAGACTCCCAATTCGTTGTGGAACCTTCTTAGCACTTATATAACACTTCGTTAACCATCTAAAGGGTCCTATAGCTCCTCCTCAAGTCATTACTAAACAATGTATAACTCAATCATTGTGAAATCATCCCAAACATGATTCACATTCTACTTCCTTCGACAAACTTAATCCCACCGATTCATCTGACTTCAAAATCTTAATGTACCTATTTAAAGTTATCAAATACTCTCCTTAATCTCATAAGGACCTCATGTCCACTTTAGGCTTGCGTTAGTCTACTTATGATCCAAACTACTCAAAATTTCCAAGATGTAACACATTGATGGCTTAACAATAGTAGGTTGCTCGATGGCATGGTCGGTTTGACTCTAGCTTCATCATGGCTTTATAATAGTGTGCGTGCCACTGGTAAACCAATGGTGGGTTGACGATTCAGCAACTGTAGAGTTTTAGACTTCGGTATGTGAGGACAAGTGTAAGTTCGGTGATTACCATCGAATGTGGGCAAACATATTATGATCGTAGGTTATAAAGAAAAGAAGTTGACAATAAGGACATGAAGGAAGACTTTTGTGAAAAGCATGTACTGAAGTGAGACTTCATAGAAAGTCTTAGACATGAGTACTTTTTGTGAGATTGGGAAGTGAATTGGTATCTGACATGGCTGTTAGGATAAGGTTGCAATTGATGCGAGGGCGAAATTCATATTCTGTTGCGAAAGGTAAAGAGGGTTTGACATGATAGAACGGTACCAACCTGAATGGTCGTTTGAGCTATAGTTTTTATGGAGTATTGAATCTTGTGGAAATAATTAGGCATAATTTGGTAACAGTCGTACATATCGGTTCACGTGATATCTTGAGAATATGGTACTAAAGGTCAATCTTGATATAAGCTCGTTGATGTTAAAGGACTACTTTGTTATTAATTGAATGCTGGGTACATCGTTGATCGATAAATTTGATTGGGTTAGAGACCTCTGATGAGCTAGTAATCGACTGATATAAATGACTTCACTTATGGGCAAATGCGATGAGTTGAGAAGTTACTGGTTGTTTCATTTAGATTTGAGGAGAAATGTGGATATTTTTGTGTTGTTCAGTTAGCTTAGATGGATAATTAGTTTATTGGATCGAGTTGATTTGAGTGTTTGTTAGTTGATAGTGATAAAGAGATTTGAAATGAAATATTGGAACTGAAGGATTATGACGAGGCATCTTGCTATCGGGTTCATGGGATTAAGGTTTGTGAGACTTGAGGTGAGGTAATATGGGTGCTTGAGTTGTGTTTGGATTGCGAGAACATTATATCAAGACATACAGTAAGGGGTGTGACCGATGAGGTTGATTGGTGTTTTCGAGGTTAAGGGCAGAAAGGAAATTGTTGAAGTAGAAGTTAGTGATGTGACATCTTGGTTGCGATTGGACAGTGTAGAGTGGGTTTGAGAGTTTATGGATGAGCTGTATGGTAGGTTATGTCATATACTAATGGAGGTCAGTGGTGGACTAAGGTTGGAAACCTTGTGTTCATCGTGTAAATTTGACTAGATCCCGCTCTGCTAATGGTGTTATTACTCGGCTTATGTGATTGAATAAAAGGATTAGCGTGCGAGAGGGTAGAGGTCTTCAGATTCGATAATTGAGGTAAGAGGTGATTCTTGGAGGACTAGTAATATTAAGGATTTGAGTAAGGGATTCATAAACATGGGTACTTTAAATGATATATCAATGAGGGGTTAACTGAGTTAAGTTCAAAATAACAATTCGGAAAGTGAGTAAGGTAATTCATGCAAGGACGCTTTAGTGAGATACACTAGAATATTAGTAAGACCGTTATGTGATATGCTGGATTTAGAGACTATTCAGTTTAGAGTGGTAAGCGTTAAGGAAACTCTAATATGAAGAGTGTGTGGCACGATCCTATCTCCAGGATTAATTTGGCTAGTTTGCAAGATTTATGATTATGTGGTATTTGATGGAGTGGATTCAAGGATTGATTATGGTATCAATGATTGTGAAGTGATTAGAAATTAGGAAATTGATGAGTCGACAAAAGGTATAGCTGATCATGAGTCGGCAAGAAAGAGGTACATCTTAGGGTTAATTGGGTCCATTTAGATGGTGGTGTCGTTGTCTTGCAGATTTAGATGAGGTGTGATTGTTGCGTGAGCTTAAGAAGAAAATCTACAGGAACGGACTACGTGATATGGCAGAGTTCTGTGAGATTCATGATCGGCGACTAGTGAGAAGCATATTTCAGGTAATCGACATGTTAAGGCTAGAGTTATATTTCCAAGATAAGACCATATTCGTGGTAGTATATTATGTTGCTAGTAATATTGACTGAACAACTTGGGTGAGAACTTTGGATATTAAGGACTTGGGAATAGTTGTGTTGAGTTGGCGCAAGAGGTTGCGAGGTTTGATACTTTCGATAATATTATGGGTTGTCGAGGTATTACAATGGAAATTTTAATGGTTATAGGGTTTTTACATGAGATAGTAGGTTTTTTAGCATCGAAAGGTTCAGGTTGTATCAGATGTGTGTATTGCGTAATGTTGAGGATCTCGAAGTTGCATTCGCAATATTTAGTTCTTCGGTACTCTGTGGAAAAATTGGTTACGATTCATCTTTTGAGAGTCGAGAGTGATAGATATGATTTGTTATGCGTGAGGAAAGGATTAGAATTGCCTACCACAGATGGGCGATAGGACTGTGATTGGTTTTGGAAAACTAGAGTCAGTTCGAGTGACTATTAGTGGTATTCAAGGGTGGTTCATTCACGCAGGGTCGAAATTGTTCGAGTTAAGCTTGTTAGGATATGTTTATCTTCTAAAGAGGATCTTGGGGTTTCCAATGAAACACTGTAAGCATTCAATGAGTTTTGGTTCAAATGTGATACATGGAATGTTTATCGAGTTTTATTAGGGTTTACAAGGGAATTTGAGAATATTGTTACTGAGATCAGTTATTTGGGTACTATATGGTTACAATGGGCTTGGTAATGATTGATTAGGTGCCATGGTTGCAATATGTCTTTAAAGTGATCCGATGGTTTCCTACGGGCATGCTGGTAAGGTATTCAGTGGTATGTTCCAGTACTGTGATTTGAGGGTTAAAAAGACTTGGAACTAGCCATGTTGGCTGTGAGTAATATCAGCTGTGATAGGATTGCATAGAATTCTCAGATTGAGCCAGGGTTCATTTCTAGCAAGAGTAAGTCATGGTTTTGGGCTTGCGGTGTGTGTTGATGTGTTATGAGGAATAACATTATAAGTAACGGCATTTCATACATATATCACATATACATAATCGTCGTACATGAACCATCATAGCGTACATATCATTATGTCATATAATTCATCATCGTAGTGTCGTAGCTTATCATACAAATAAAAAATTATCCGTATTCGGCCACGTAGGGCTCGACAATATCCGTATTCGGCCACGTGGTGGCTCGACAGTATCCGTATTCAGCCACGTAGTGGCTCGACACTATCACATACATATCTTCCATATTTGGCCACGTAGTGGCTCGACCATATCACATGCATCATACAAGGATCAATATATCTCATCATTATCATAGTCATCACATACATCTTATAAGGTTATCGTAACCTTTCATTAATACACACATTTAAATTTAAAGACAATCTATGAAAATCACATCATATTCGTAGCATGAATTTTGTATAAATATCGTATGATAGTCTTTATAATCTTTGGGCTTAAGCTCATCATTTCCATTATCATTTCTATAGCGTATCTCTTACCTTTATCTCACATGAAATCCTTTATGAACATAGACTCGTAGTTTCTTGAAACATTGGTCATAGGACATGCATTGAGGCTTATGAACAATCTATAACAATGTCGGGGTGACGTAAGGTCGAGAGCTCCCGCTTACATTATGGGGAATTCATAGGTATTTCGCCTCACCTTGAAGGAATTAGTAAATAAGGTAGTGTATACATCAAGAATTTCCAATAGATCATAGTTAATGTCTTTAGCTTTGTTTAAACATTATACCGTGAACTCTAGAATCTTTAGCCTTAAGCTTCTCATCTCCGTTATCGTGCTCATAACATGTCTCTTATCCTTATCTCACGTGGCTATCCATGAACATAGGGTCTTGGTTCCGGAATATAAGGAAGCCATGGAAATGTAGGGAAATAATATCATATCATAGGATTCATGCCTTGGAAAGAAAGGACTAGCCTTACATACCTTTTCCTTTAGCTATTCTACCGCTTGATCGTTCTTCTTCAATATTCGCGTCTTTACCTTCAAGAGAATTCGCATCAACGTCAGTTAATCGACTATAAGAACCCGTGACTATTTTTTAGGGAAAATTTGGCAGCATTTCCTTTGTTTCTACTACTTTTCCCATGTTTCATTTAAATTACCAAACATTCACAACAACACTCACAATATCGTATCAACAATCGTCATTTATCTACATTTACCACATTCCTCCCTTTTTCTCCAATTTCTCCACATTTATGGGTTTTAGCTCATCATCACATTTTCTCATACATCACACCTATTTTATGGTCTACATGTCATTTATAACATATTTATACTCCCCACTCATCAACATTCATAATTCAATTCAACTATCATTCAACTATGGCACTATTCACATTTCATGACCCATTTACTACACTCTTCTATAATCCAAGTGTTTCAACGTATAAATACTTCAATCATCATGAGAAAGTCATACTACTTACCTTAGATGTGGTAGGAACAAGCCTTGAGTAGCAATACTCTTCTATGCCAAAAACCCTACTTCATTTCCTTTGCAATTTCTTGGTGTAGATGAACTTTGATGAGTTTCACACTCTTGATTTCATGGTTTTAGTGTTGTTGATCACTAATTTCCCTTAAATTCTTGTGGATGAAATGTTTGGAATGTTCTAGAGTTCTCTTGAGTTGTGTAGATGAGATATGAAATGAAAATGAATGAAAAGGGTCCCTTATATTAATCACAAAATCTGATTTTTATGAATAGTTGTCAGGATGCACAGTGGCCGTAAACCCAGTTTACGGGCCATATTCTAGTTTACGGTCCGTCCTTCACGACTGTATTTAAGCATAACAGAACCAGAAAGGTTTGCTGGAGGTCATGGTGGTTTACGGTCACAGTTTACGGGCCGTATTTCGATTTACGGTCCGTATTCTGAGTCGTATTTAACCATTTAGACATTTGGCAGAAAGTTGAAATTTTGTATATTGGAGGACGATAGTTGTTTACGGTCCGTAAACCACTTTACGGGCCGTATTCTACTTTACGACCAACTGAGCCGAAGTGCGCAACTTTCGCATTTTCAAAACTCATAAATAGTCATCCCCTTCCTAGTAAAACATCGTACACTCATACTCTTAGTTGGTCTATTCATTGTACGTTCACGGAGAAATTTCCAAGGTGTAACATTCTTCCCCCCTTTTGGAACATTCATCCTCGAATGTTAAGTTAGTGGGGATTCTACGAAAAATTCGCCAGAGTTTCCCTTGTAATATGGTACTACCACCCTATCACAAAAACCCATAATATCATTGCGTCACAGGGACACATCATAATAGCAACGTATCTAGGGCCACACACGACCCAAAAGCATGAAAAGAAAACGTACATACCTTTTTCAAGCTTGGTTCTTAACTTACATCTTTCCCATTCCATTTTCATCATACAGTGAATTCTTATAGGACATCTCTCATGTCCTTTATTGATTATGCAGCCCCGTACTACTAACTCCATAATCCTGTAGTGGTAACTTCTAAAGTGCTATAACTCATGTCTCGTATATTTTCCTCACACTCATATCTTCATAAAAATATATTGACAATATAGTCTGCACGATAAGAAAGCTTTCATCAATAACTAACTTGCTCGATAGCGCATGTCACTCTCTTACTTTTTCTAACTGACCCTATCTTTTCTCTATTCTTTAGCAACTGCTATCTTAGAGGTTCTACCCTTCACACCCTACTTCCTTAAAGCTTGTGTAGCATCATCCTCACAATCCCCTTTAAGTCTTATCGGTAGTATTTCTAAAGGTGTTTCATATAGATTACCAGTGGTGGATCAATACTATCGTCAAGGATATATATATAAAAACTGTTAATACCACATATCGTACTTTACCGATTACCGTCGCTACATAGCATAAAACCTCTCATTTCATACTTGTTTAATATGATAAATATTTATTTCTCCTCTCACACATTATCAAAGGTACAGATATACCTGTGACGGCATTGGGAAATGACTCTGGATCCTGTCACTCAGCTAAAGCATATATACGGGGCTGGGTGGCACCTGAAGTAGTTGCTCCCCCTCTACCTCGCCCTGCCGGAACCGAGGAAGTCTGCCCTTCCGGGCGCACCGAAGAAGAACCAGCCGCTGATCCTGCGGGCTGAACCGTGTGCCTACTACCTCGAAACGGGCACTCTCTCATAGTGTGACCCGACTGGCCGCAAACATAACAAACATCCAAGCCTATTCGGCATGGTCCCCAATGTAGCTTACCGCACTGGGTACATTGTAGTATAGATGATCTCCTCTGGCCTGAATCTCTCCTATACCGAGAGCCTGACTCGGTGAAACTCTGATCCGGTCCGGGATGACTAGAGAAGTTAGACCCCTGGTCTACAACTCGTGGAGGTATACTAGTCACCGACTGACCTGAGTTCCTAGAATACGTCTGCCTCGATCCCCTTCTATGGTCGCTATCAGCACCTATGGATCTGGCCCTCTTACTTGGCCCCTGATCCATATCACGCTCGTCCCTTTGCGGGTGTCGTTGCTCTTCTAGATTTTGAGCATGGGCTTGAATGCGGGAAATATCCATCCCATCTTGCAATGAAGCCGTTAAGCAATCTTTGAACGAATGTGTCCCTAGGCCACTCACAAACCTATGCACTCTATCTTCCATATCGGCCACCATAGCCGAGGCATATCTAGCCAACGAATTGAATTGAAGGCTATACTCCCGGGCACTCATATTCCCTTGTTTCAAATTTAAGAACCTATCCGCTCTAGCTCGACGGACCTCGGGTGGCAAGTAGTGGCGGATGAAGGCATCTACAAATTCTTGCCAAACCGGATGAGGCGCATTCTCTCCTCTTGATAATACCCAATTAGTATACCATAAGACTGCCACGTCCTGGAGTCTGTAAGATGCTAACTCCATGGATTCAGTCTCGGAGGCATGGATAATTTTCAATGTCCTCAACATCTCATCAATAAAGCCTTGCGGGTCTTCATCCGGCTTTGACCTAAAGAACTCCGGAGGGTTTAAAGTCATAAAACCGCGGGCTCTAGTACAAACGGATCTGTCACTTGAACCCGAACCTTGTAGCTGTGCCTGGGCGGTATCTAGCTGTGTCAATAAGCGGATAGCCTCGGTCACTTGTTGACCCGAAGCAACCGGGGGAGGAATTGGAGCTGGAGCTCCTCCTTGTTCTTCCACATTAGGTGGGGTAGAGGAAGTATTAGATAAGGCTTCATTATGTGACTCTCCCTCTTCTACATACATCGGAGTCTCCTTTTCTACCCGCCTCTTTGCCGTAGTCTTGCCCTTCTGGGCGACTGTAGCTTTTCCCTTTGGCGGCATTCTGAAATCACAACACACTATTAGGGAGGATAAAATCATATACACGGCTCTATCGCACGATCTCATAAGAAGAAAGATGGTCATTTTTCCTAAATGCCCTGTAGCCCATTATTTATTGATGTGGCGCGCAACACACCATAAACAAGACTCTACTAGACACGGCTCGTAGACACTTCCTAGGACTGAACTGCTCTGATACCACTTCTGTCACGACCCAGCTAGGGGCCGTGACGGGTACCCGGGGGCTGACCACCGAGCACCGCTCGTTCTACTACTCATCATACTCATTAAACCTCATTTTTCGTTCATAAACTCATAATCATAAGAAAATCATTTTCATTAAAGAACATAAATACTTTTATATACATAAGCCCTTTGGCTATCAAAAGATAATGTACCCATATCTACATATATACAGTAGTGACCTTGTGAGACCATATAACCCACCCATACGTATCTACGAGCCTCTACTAGAGTACTAAACATATAGACGGGACAAGACCCCGTCATGCCCAAAATACTTATACATATAAATATACACAAAAGTATAAACCCGATTAGCACCTCCGGAATAATGGAGTGCTTCTGCAAATCTGCTGACAGCTCCTAAAGGTTTGCGCCGCCTCCCTGTCTACCTGTGGGCATGAACACAGCGTCCAAAGAAAACGGACGTCAGTACGAATATTGTACTGAGTATATAAGACATGAATGAAACAAACATAATAGAGAAATCATAAGTCATGAGGTGAAGGCAAAACCTGCGCGACCTTTAAGGATGAATGCATTTCATACATATATCACATATACATAATCGTCGTACATGAACCATCATAGCGTACACATCATCATGTCATATAATTCATCATCGTAGTGCCGTAGCTTATCATACATATAAAATATTATCCGTATTCGGCCACGTGGTGGCTCGACAGTATCCGTATTCGGCCACTTAGTGGCTCGACACTATCACATACATATCTTCCATATTCGGCCACGTAGCGGCTCGACCATATCACATGCATCATACATGGATCAATATATCTCATCATTATCATAGTCATCACATACATCTTATAAGCTTATCGTAACCTTTCATTAATGCACACATTTAAATTTAAAGACAATCTATGAAAGTCACATCATATTCGTAGCATGAATTTCGTATAAATATCGTATGATAGTCTTTATAATATTTGGGCTTAAGCTCATCATTTCCATTATCATTTCTATAGCGTATCTCTTACCTTTATCTCACATGAAATCCTTTATGAACATAGACTCGTAGTTTCTCGAAACATTGGTCATAGGACATACATTGAGGCTTATGAACAATCTATAACAATGTCGGGGTGACGTACGGTCGAGAGCCCCCGCTTACATTATGGGGAATTCATAGGTATTCCGCCTCACCTTGAAGGAATTAGTATATAAGGTGAGTGTATACATCAAACATTTCCAATAGATCATAGTTAATATCTTTAGCTTTGTTTAAACATTATACCATGAACTCTAGAATCTTTAGCCTTAAGCTTATCATCTCCGTTATCGTGCTCATAACATGTCTCTTATCCTTATCTCACGTGGCTATCCATGAACATAGGCTCTTGGTTTCAGAATATAAGGAAGCCATGGAAATGTAGGGAAATAATATCATATCATAGGATTCATGCCTTCGAAATAAAGGACTAGCCTTACATACCTTTTCCTTTAGCTATTCTACCGCTTGATCGTTCTTCTTCAATATTCGCGTCTTTACCTTCAAGAGAATTCGCATCAACGTCAGTTAATCGACTATAAGAACGCGTGACAATTTTCTAGGGAAAATTGGGCAGCATTTCCTTTGTTTCTACTACTTTTCCCACATTTCATTTCAACTACCAAACATTCACAACAACACTCACAATATCGTATCAACAATCGTCATTTATCTACATTTACCACATTCCACCCTTTTTCTCCAATTTCTCCACATTTATGGGTTTTAGCTCATCATCACATTTTCTCATACATCACACCTATTGTATGGTCTACACGTCATTTATAACATATTTATACTCCCCACTCATCAACATTCATAATTCAATTCAACTATCATTCAACTATGGCACTATTCACATTTCATGACCCATTTACTACACTCTTCTATAATCCAAGTGTTTCAACGTATAAATACTTCAATCATCATGAGAAAGTCATACAACTTACCTTAGATGTGGTAGGAACAATCCTTGAGTAGCAATACTCTTCTATGCCAAAAACCCTACTTCATTTCCTTTGCAATTTCTTGGTGTAGATGAACTTTGATGAGTTTTGCACTCTTGATTTCATGGTTTTAGTGTTGTTGATCACTAATTTCCCTTAAATTCTTGTGGATGAAATGTTTGGAATGTTCTAGAGTTCTCTTGAGTTGTGTAGATGAGAAATGAAATGAAAATGAATGAAAAAGGTCCCTTATATTAATCACAAAATCTGATTTTTATGAACAGTAGTCGGGATGCACAGTGGCCATAAACCCAGTTTATTGGTCGTATTCTAGTTTACGATCCGTCCTTCACGACCGTATTTATGCATAACAGAACCAGAAAGGTTTGCTGGAGGTCATGGTGCTTTACGGTCACAGTTTACGGGTCGTATTTCGATTTACGGTCCGTATTCTTAGTCGTATTTAACCATTTAGACATTTGGCAGAAAGTTGAAATTTTGTATATTGGAGGATGATAGTAGTTTATGGTCCGTAAACCACTTTACGGGCCGTATTCTACTTTACGACCAACTGGGCCGAAGTGCAAATCTGCAACTTTCGCATTTTCAAAACTCATAAGTAGTCATCCCCTTCCTAGTAAAACATCGTACACTCATACTCTTCGTTGGTCTATTCATTGTGCGTTCACGGAGAAATTTCCAAGGTGTAACATGTTTGTAAGGCCTACTGAACGCATTCACAGTTACGATTTAATCAAATCAGAGAATCCGTGTTTGAGGATCAGTTGCGAAGGAAATTTTAATACGGAAATATGAGAGTTTGATCTTGAGCTATGTTTAAAGAGTTGTGACTGATTAAGTGAGTGCACCGGTTCATCTAAAGATTACACCCATGTGGGGTGTCATGTGATTTGGGGAAGAAGGGCAAGGGAGCCTGAGGTTTATTGGCCTGTTTGAGACTATCAGTTGTATTGATCCTATGGCTTATAAGTTAGTTTTCACCAGGCTAGTAAGATATTCATCCGATTTTCTATGTTCCTATGTTGAGGAAGAACTATTCTTATAGTTCCTATATCATTCGCAAGAATTCAGTTTAGTTCAATGAGAATCTTCCTTATAAGGAAAAGTCTGAAATGTGTAGCCGATATCCTCAGTTATTTTCCAATTCAGGTACTTTCCCTTCCCCTCTTCCATGTCGCTCGAGGACTAGCGATTGTTTAATTGGTATCTAATGTAATGACCCGTTCGGTCGCTATTGCGTTTCCAACACTTTTGATCCCTTTCTGAGCTTTACTAGCTCGTTCTTGAATTGAGGGGACCGTTGGCATGCTTCAAGAGGTCATCATACTTGATTTGGGTAAGTTTTGGGGAAATTTGGCTTATAAGTGAAAATCATTTAACTCATAGTCGAATTTTGGGTAAACAGATCTTTTTCGGAAATTTATGGATTCCGAGAGGTCCGAAAGGTCTTTTAGAACTGTGTGTATATTCGGTTTGGTTCCCAGTGCACTTGGGTGCATTTTGGGACTTGGGTTGGGAAGTTGATTTTGAGGTATCGGGGGTTGACTTGGCCAACGAGACCTCCGTTGGGAATTTCGAGGCCATGAGTGCATTCGTAGCATGTTTTATGTATGTCTGCATATGTGGTATGTAAGAAGATGGCCTCGGGTGATAGTCAGGATATCGGGCTGAGATTGTGATTTTTGGGGAGTTTCTAGTTCTAGTGCCCCGCCATAGCGGCATTAGTACTGTAGGAGAGGCATCGCTCTAAAGGTGGCCATGCCATAGAAGTGGCCCAGTGCATTGATTAGCTGACCGCCGCAGCGGTCTGAGGGAATGCCGAAGCGGGACCGCCACAGCGGCATCATTGTCGCAGAAGCGAGTATCAGGCAAATTGATTCATTGAATGAGTGTTAAAAGCCCTAAGTCCCTCATTAATTATTATTTGACTTTAGAGTTATTGGAAGCATTTTAAGGTGATTCTTGTGGGAAAATTTTTTTGGTAAGTCCTTTTACCTTCCTTGCTATTCAATTTTCCTGAATCACCTTGGGATTCCATTGTCATGCTAGTTCACTAAGAGTTTAAGGATTAAAGAGGGTTCAATGAGTTATTCATTCTAGGCTTTGTAATCTTTATTTATTGATTGGGTTAGCTTCATTAAGCATGGAATTGATGATTAGAATCTATTATTGCATGTTTTCTTCCTAATTAGTGGCCAATTTATGAAAATGGAAGTTAGGGTCTATACCCAAATTGATGATAATTAATTTGTTTGTTCTTCAACAGAATATGAGTAAAGGACTTGGATTCTTCATCATGTGGAACTCATCTAGAAGAGATGGACAATTGACTTGACTACGTGTCGAGGGATACAAGTAGAACATACACACTTACACTTCTGTGATACTCGCTTGGTACTTCAAGTCGGGGCTCTAGCCTCTTAAGGCCTCTGTTGTTATATCCCGTGTTTTCACACCTTTGGAAAATTGGAAATAATTTGGACTTGTATGAAATAAGGTCATAATTGAATTTATGTAACCTTTGAGTTGTTATGAAAGAATATTAATATGGAAGTGTCGAGGAACGCTAAGGGCAAATTTGGGATTTCAAAAATTAGTTTCAAGAATTACAAAACGGGAATTATAACCCATTGGGCCCAAATAATTGAAAGAAAAATTAGGCCCAATGATGAAGGGTGGCCGGCCAACTTAGTGGCCCAAGCCCATGTTTTATTAATTTTTCCATGTGAAAAAAATTAACTAAGGGACCATAGTGTATATATCATATATTATATCATCTTCATCTCTTAGAAGATTCATGAAAGAACAAAGCAAAAACAAGAGAAAAAAAGGGGAGGGTTCGGCTTGGCCATAGAAAATTTGCCACCAAAAATCTTGCTTCTAAAATTTTGTTCTTGTTGGATTCCTACTAAAGTGAGTGCCCTTTTCAACTTGGTGTAGTTGGTTTGGAGAAAGGAGACCTTATTTCATCAAAGTGAACACAAGTTCAAGTGAAGAAGACTTGAGGAAAAGGTGAGAATTTATTCCTTATTCTTGTTTTATAAAGTCGTATTTGTGTTGATTGTATGGAAAAATGGAAGTTTGTAAAGTGGGTTTGGAATATGATGGGTAGCCGTGTGTATGTATGAATTGTATAGCCATAATGTGTTGAATTCATGTTATATTCTAGTTATGGTTGTGATGAAATGCATATGGGAATTGGAAGTGAAATGAATTTGGTTGAAGTTGATGAATGGGGCATATGGCCGTAGGGTATGTGGACTTGGAATGGTAATGAATTAAGTTGTTTAGTATGTTAGTGTGTTATTGTGATGTTTACAATGTAAATGAAGATAGAATGATATAAGTTAGTATTGAAATGGAATGTAGAAGTTTATGTCGTTTTAGAACGATTTTACGACATTATGAAAATGAAGTTATTAAGTTGCAAATTATGATGAGTATTGATGAAGTTGGAAGCTAGAAACATATTATGAATATGTATGCCAAAGATTAGAAGTTTTGAATGAGTTACGACTTTGGCGGAAAGTTTGTATATTATGTATATCGTGTGTATAATTTAAGGAAACCATATGAAATGCTTCTAAACTATGTTGTGGTGATCTAGATTGTTAATGAATGTGAAATCATTGATATTAGTTTGAAAGTTTGTGTTGGAGAGAAGGTTATGGAAATTGTCGGCAAGTAGAACTAGTTGTGCCATATTATGTTTTTGATGTTCGTTGTTGATGTTGATGTTGTTGTTTGGGTTGTTGTTGATGATTCTGAGCCGAGTTGAATTCTCGGGGGTGCTATATGTATAGGGGAAGTGCTGCCGAAATTTCGGTAGACAAATATGAGTTAAATTGAATTCGTAGCATCTATAACTTACAATTGGTAAATGTGACCATTTGCAGATTGTTGACGAAACGGAGAGTGAGCTTGGATAGGCTTAAAATGCTCAAAAGGTATGTAAAGCTACCCCGATCCTTCTTTTGGCATGCCTAAGTGTAGTAGAATCGGATTCGGGCCTCGAAAGACTTTCTGCCCATCAGAACCCGCAAGTGAAAATCTCGCTTTTTCCTTCAGTAGAATTGAGCCCTTTTGGTATGTTTTCTCGGAAATTATGCAAACTTTCTCTAAACTACTCGGAAGGCTATAGAACGTCCGTAGAACCTTTATAGGTGGCCTCATAGGCTTAAAGGGCGTAATTTGAGCCCACCGCCTTGCTTGTTCCGAGGTGGGCCCACTATTCCCGGTTTTGCCCTTATAGTGCTTAAGTCTTCTTTTCGAGCGGTTTTTGAAAGGAATGTTTTGATTACCATTCTAATTACCTAACAAACATTATTTTAAATATTCCATTAAGTCTGATAAATTTTTTTGACACTCGAAACGATTTCAGAAAGGTTATACTTCTGAAATTTATTATGACATCCGAAACTCACTTATTATGATCCCATCCGAATTCATTGGATTGGTTTGTCATTAATATGCCTCATCGAGTCTCTGAAAATATTTATACTATTTTAATTGCATTTAGTCTCTCACTACTCCATTCGTGGATGCCCCAATGTTTCCCACACTGAGCCCGGGCCAGGATATGTTGTCAAGCGTGATCCTCTGCATTGTTCGCCGTGCCTCGATGTGAGGGGGCAGGTATACGCGTACATAGGTTTGTGGAGTATGATGTGCCATGTCCGCTTGTTCTGATATGATTTTCTATGGCCATTTGATATGACATATTATGCTACGGGGTTATGCCCCTATTCTGATTCTTCTGTGTTGTGGCACCAGCGTCGGGAGGGTGGCCACGTTCTGTCTACCGAGTCCCTTGGCAGGGGCCGGATTTGATATGACATATGTTTCGGTACACACTCTGCATGTTTTGAAATTATGTATCTGATACTTTGGATTTTCTGTTTACTCTCTGTATGTCCTGTACCAGTTATGATTTTGTCTCCGTAATTCAGGCTTTACATATTCAGTACATATTTCGTACTGACCCCCTTTCCTCGGGGGCTGCATTTTCATGCCGCGCAGGTACCGACGACAGGTTTGCTGATCCGTCCGCTTAGGACCTCATTCTGCTATTTGTGGAGCGCTCTTTTATTCAGAGCCATCTTTTGGTATAGTCTTTCACTTCTATATATGTATATTCTCGTTCATGGGTACGGCGGGGCCCTATCCCGTCATATGATTCTGTCGGTCTGTTTAGACGTCTGTGGACATGTCTGTGGGTTGGGGTCTTTCTGTACAGATATGTGTATGTGTTGTGTTTGGGCTATCCCCTTCGCCGCGGCGGCCGGTCCGCATATATTTAAATGTTGCCCTGTTGGCCCTGTGTGGCCTTTGTTGGTATTTTCTGCGTGCAGGGTATTTGGGATAGTCCGTAAAACAAAGGAAACTCTGCCGAAATTTTTCTGGAAATTATCTAAATATAGAATAAAGCCTTGTCGGCTTCTGCCATATACTAGAATGCATTTGAGTGCCCAGATCGGGCACTAGTCACGGCCTACGGGGTTGGGTCGTGACATCTGTACTCTTAGAGGAATCACACATATCTATATCCACATATTTGTTCAATAAGGAAGCTCTACAACCCAATAGAGAAACCTAAATTCCATCGCTATGTTGTTCTAACTTTACGCTCTACACCCCCACAATGGTCATTTACATTAGCGGTGGGATATACTTCACCTAAAGTAATGTGCTACAATCCCATACCTATAGCCTCTAACTATCAATTACCACACATTTGGCATAGATATATAAATCCCCAACTATCACTTGAGAATCATAATACAATTCATCTTAAGCATCATTCCTCTTAGCCAATGTTCTATAATCCGTTTAATCATACTTTATGGACTATCACCATCATTAACAAGTTAGTTTATCACCTAGTTATCAAATACAAATCATCAATAAGTAAATCCATCATGCCACCTTTAATAATGGTCGTCATGAAATACCACAACTATCGATATGTAAGGTTCTTACCCCATCATCAACTATCCATTGTCATGCTATGGAAACTCTTTTAAGGGTTCCACTGTGGCCTTTCATACCTACTGAATGGAATAAAAGACTACTAATAGACATTTGAAACTCGTGCCGACAGGAAAACATCAATTATGAAGTACATGAAGCTGTCAAATACATAAATAGAGCACCTCTAGAATTCATTTTGGAATTTGTACTCTATAGACTACTAATATAGTCCCACCTAAAGGGGAAGCTCTTTCCATTGTGACAACTCCTAACTTGACTTCGAGGAGTAACATACTCAAGTAGCAACTAATTATAGTCACATAAAATTTCTTAGGGGATTCATAGAATCACTATACATGAGAGCTCTAAACTTCATAGTTCACATAGTAAAGGAACAATACACATCGTGCCATAGTGGTGAGTCAAGGAATAGACTCATGTACCTTATCTCAATCTCTGAATGATTTATGAAAAGACAATCTCTCCGATAAGCACCGAACTTGTTTAAGGCGGACTAATATGACATCACCAACAGTCCAATAAACATAAAACAACTATACCAATAGTCCTATGACATGTTACAACTACCAAAAATATTATTATGATAGAAGAGTGACGAGCTCCCGAGGCAATAATTCTATGGCGTACTTCACACCCCACGTCCTTTTAATGACATACAAGATCTACATGAGCTACCAAACCCCTCCCAATCTCTATATCATAAAAAAACAGCCCTCAAATAACTAGAAACAACAAATAAAACCCGAATCCACAGCTTCCGATCACCATCCTGTGAGCTCTAACCAAAACCACATAAAAAAATACTAAAACGTCTCATAAAATATGGATAAAGGTGACAACTATCTTGGTTGTCCCAAACTTGAAACTCCTTTGATTACTATCTTAAAGCTTCTTCCGACCGACTAAAATAAATGAGGATTTGTACAACACCATGTGAAAATGGAGAAGGGGCATCCAAGTTAAATCTTGAAGTTACTTACCTTATCATGGGCTGTTTTTATAGAGAAAACCCCTAGAAACTCTAAGGATAAGAGTTCACTTCAAATACTTTAGCTATGGAGAGGAGTAGAGGGATTTTTCTTTGCTGCTTGGAGCTATAAGCTGTGAGAAAAGGAAGAAGAGAGGAGACTCCATGGCTATTTTGCTATGGCAGAACGTTGCTAGAGAGAGAGAGAGAGAGAGAGAGAGAGAGAGAGAGAGAGAGAGAGAATATTGAAGAGGTGGCTGGATTATCTTAGAGAGAGGAAAATAAATGACAAAAATCTGGAAGGTATCATGTATATATTTCAGCCCTTAAATGGGCTTGGGATGATTGGGCTTGGACTTTCCCATCTCACCTTTTCTTTTCTTTTTATTTGGGCCACTCATTTTAAGTCGGTGATGCACCTACTTGACAATTACTTATGCTAGAAGGTTGTTGATGTCCTCTAAACACGTTTCATCCTCGTTTAATAAGAAGGACGTGAAACAAGTAGCTCAAGCAAGTAGGATGTGTAAGAACATAGCTCGACCAAGTAAGACGTGTATGCAAATAGCTCGAGCAAATAGGATGGGTAAGCAAGTACCTCAACCACATAGGACATCTAAGAAAGTAGGTGAAATACATAGGTGAAGCACATAAGTGAAACACATAGGTGAAGCTAGTAGGTCACCTTACCGTTGCTCGACGGCTCATTCGTCTATGAAAACTCATTCACTTCAACTAGACTTAGCACTTACATACACTTGAACCTTAAGTAGCAATTATAAGCTTATTCCTTCATATTCAAGTAAGTTTGCCCACTTCATCTTAGTCATACATACGCTAAGAAGTATGGGGTGTTACATAGGCCGCACTTCAATAATCAGAACTCAATATTATTTGCATTGACAGTGTTTGTTCGATTTTTGATTTTTTTCTCTATATGAGTGCTTAAAACTTTGTCATGGTAGGACTAGAATATTTATAGCTTTTGGTGTGCATCAAGTCGGCTGAACACAAACCCCATGTGATGAGGCCTATTATGAGAGTTAGGGTTTTAGTTGCCTGGTATTCTTGCATTCATGCGACATTAGTATCCTTTTAGGAGTCTGAAGTGTATCTTGATAAATATGGCAAGAAATCCTGTAACTTGTCCGCCAAGTCCTCATAATAAATCACAAATCCAACTCACTGCAGGACTTGAGCTGGAATATGTTATTGGACTTGGTTGAAGCACATGGTCATTCAACTTTGAGTCATCTGTGATAGCACATGTCCATCAACATGGTTCATTCGCATCTTGCATTTGTGTCTGGTTCATTCACTATCACGACCCATTTTAGGATGGCACGAGCACCTACCATTCCCAACTCAGTAGGCGAACCCTTAAACACAATTGTAACTCATTTCCAATCATAAAACAGGACTCATACAATATTATGTCATAAACATAAACTTAAGCAGAAATAAATCTTTTTATAAATAAGTAATATCAAATTACAATAGTGGCTTAAACATAACAACCTTCCCAAAACCTGGTCTAGACTAGTACAAGAGTGATTAAGATTTGAAGGTACAAAATTCAAAGTATAATAGGGATGAAGATGATGGACGCCTTCAAGATAAGCACCGCACATCTTCCGGAAACTCTAAAATCAACTATCAACTAATAAGACTCTGCACCCTGAATGGGATGTAGCAAGAGTTGTATCAATATAGCACTAGTACTTGTAAGCATCATAGGCCGACAATGGTTAGAATAACATAATGAAAATTAGATATCACAAATAAACATGGTAAGAAGGTTCAGAGTCGAACTCTATGTATATCAAGACATGTATCACCCTAACTCAATTAGATCCACTATTTAAACGAGTCGCTCAAAGGTATTTAGTTTCCCTAACACCTACCATTTATGTGTTTTTCCCCATAATCAACAAGTATGCCACAAGGATGACCCTTCCAAATCCCCACACCATTTGCTAATGCCCTCATGGATGCTCATATACTAACCACTCACAAGTCAACTTACTAGTCAATAGGTTTGGGCTAAAATGGAATGACAAACCTTCTCACCACTCAAACACTCCAACACAGTCACGCCCACTAGGTCATTTCTGCATATCATGGACAAATTGGTAAAACACTTAATCAATTTCAAATCACAGCCTGTGGTTATAACAACTAAACCTAATCGTACCAAGTCTCATAGAATACGATCATAATCCACAACATAAACAGGCATGGGAGATAATAAGATGTAATGCAAGATATATATGGTATTATTGCAATGCATGTGCAATGATACATACACTTTGGGTGGAATATCTCGCCACCTCAACATCATGACCCATGGGGGACCGCTAAGCCTATGTACCTGCTATAGAACACACAGCCTGATCAAATAGTCAATGCTGAGGAACGTGCAATCCGATCTCAGTCAGTGTTGCGGTATGTACAACCCGATCCAAGTAAGTGTTGCAGCCCGCAACTCGATCCCAATGTATATGAATGAGTGAACACATGATAACAATGCCAACAAGAATATATCAAACAATAGTGCCATACTTGGACACAAATTCACTCATAATAATAGTAACATAAACCTTACTTCCTTCCCAACAGCCTCATTCATGATAATATGCTTTCCGAAACACAAGTACCCATTAAACAACAAATTTCTAGAATCAATTATGCGGCGATGTGCCATTAACTCACAATAAGCCACAACACAATAAACAGCATAAGGCAACAAGACATAATCATCCATTACCATCCTAAGTCTTCAATCCCAACTTCATACCCGAGGTTAATTGTCAAGACCCAAACCGATGGGCCATGACTAGTGCTTGAGCTGGGCACCCGTATACGACCCGCCAGATATAATCAGACTAAAACTGAAAATAATATGGCACTCTGTAAAAGAATGCTACGAACTCATCATGTCATACATCAAAGAGTACCTATCTCCTGAGAAGCCATAGCTAACCAAAACATAGCAAATATATAAGCCGACAAGGCTGCCCCTATACACGGGGACATCCAAGACGAACTACATCGATATAGCTGACCAAATCGTATATACACAACCCACATATTTCTACAGACCTCTAAGAGTATAACCAAGTCTTTGTCAAAAGTATCTGTACCAAAATAACTCAAGCTCCGAAACAACGGAGCTCTCCAAGCGGCTGGGCAGAAGTCCTAAGCCGGAGGATCACCAAACAGAGTGTCTGTACCTGCAGGCATGAAACGCCGCCCCCCAATAAAGGGGGTCAATACAAATAGTGTACTGAGTATGTAAGGCATGAAATCGACATACACATAAAATCCTGGAAAACATTTGACACATGTCAATGAATGGGAAAAATAAATGCATCAGTATAGCTATATCAAAGAAACACATATATCCATAGAAATATCACAACAAAGGCCACAACGTCACCCTCTGTCAACTGTGTCATATACATACATATCATAACAAAGGCCACAGCGTCACCCCCCCTGTCAACTGTGCCATATATATACACATCATAACAAAAAGGCCACAGCACACCCCCTGTCAACTGTGCCACATATATACACATCACAACAAAGGTCACAGCACACCCCCTGTCAACTGTGCCATATATATACACATCACAACAAGGACCAAAACATCACCCCCTGTCAACTGGGCCTTGTAATACAAAACAAAGGTCACAGCATCACCCCTTGTCAGTTGTGCCTTATATATACATGAAGAATGAAAATGAGTGCAGTGCATAATCAAAATGAAACAATAGAGCTCTCTGTAATGTCACAAAATAGCCATATACATATGTTATACTCATGGCATGCATAACAGTTCAAATGAAAAGTATCGCTCTATCCCACTTTGGAGGAACAATTTATAAGGTGAGATCAACAACAATGAAATAAAACTAGAAAATCATGAAATAGCTTAACATTTTCACATCATCGTTGAAATCATATTTGAGACCTTTAACCATAAAATCATCCTCAATGTAATCCTCATAAAAATATTCTCATTTTTAACATCACAAGAAGCTTTAAGAGTCATAAACTTCTAGCTTTTGAAATCAAGGAGGTTATGGAAACACTTATGGAGTCATACCATAGGAATCAAGCCTTTTAAAGAAAGGGACGAGCCTTAACATACCTGTTCGACTTCCAACTAGTTATGCTTATCTGCCCGAGATCGTAGATCTACATTCGAGAGCACTTACACTAATGTTAGACTCATGACCATACACTTGTCCTATGTTTTCAAATTAAACTATTTTATATCTTGCCAGGAATCGGGCAGCATCTCCCCTGTTTATATGCCTAGCCAAAAATCTCAATTCAACAACCAACAATAACAACAAGCATACCAACATCAATAATATCATTTCCAACACCAATATGTACCATAAAACAACCCACACGCTGTTTTCCAACTTCCATAACTGTCCAACTTACTACACAATTATTTAACGACTTTGTCTCCGAGAATAAGCCTTAAATAATACCAAAAGAGAAAGATTCATACCTTTTTTTTCTTGTTAATAAAGCAATATCCTCAATATCCACGGTAAAATCTACCGCAAAAAATACTAGAATCACAACCATGCGTTATCCGGACGTAGACTAATATTCCGTCACTCAAAAATTGCTCACTTTTTGGTACTCTCACTCTCCTTATTGATTTCTGGAACTTTCTGGGCTAAAATCTGGTGAAAAAGGGGGTTTTTACCCCTTATATAAGGTCAAATTCGGGGGGTCACTGTAGCAGTACTCTAGCAATTCGGTTACTGTAGCAGTACTGTAGCTCGCGTTTCTACTTTGTCAGCCGAACTTGTAACGTTCATAATTTTCTACTCCGATGTCCTATCGACGAGCGGCTTGTTGCGTTGGAAACTAGACTCGAGGAACTTCATTTTAGGCTTTTGTTTCACTTCTAAACACTTCATATGCGAAGAGATATTCGTCCCCCAATTTGAACCAAAATTTTCACACACAAACTTCAGCCATCCTTTCTCCAAAGTCGTACTACTCCATTACTTCCACTCATTTCCTAAAACCTTCTGGTATACCTTATATACATCCTTCACTCATTAAATATACTTAATAATGCTTGCTCCTTACATTCCAAAGTGGTTTTACTTAACCATAACTCAACGTACTTATATTTCAAATTTGATAAGTGCTTCTTCGAAGATACGGGGTCTAACATCCTTCCCCCCTTAAAACAATTCATCCTCGAATGTTGTAGTGTGCCGATCCTCAATATCCTTATTGAATTTTTGTTCGATTACCATATACCTATACTTTAATTTGGTCCGTTTCGTCCTGCTGTTTCTTAGCTCCTTATCAAATTCATTTGTGAGTCGTACAGTCTTCAATCTTCATGTATACTAGTTAGCTAGTATTCCATTCTCATTCTGTCTTCCTTCCTGTGGTTTACCTAGCCACGCCACGGTACTCGCCGTCCTGCGAGCGTCCTTCCTCTTTGTTCCTCATTTCGTTATTAACGGATAACTCCCTTGCTCGAATACAACACCTTCTTTTGTTGACTCTTCTGATGCTATCTTGGATATCCCTACTTGTACATGTTGAGCTTAGATACGTGCTAGATTATCCCCTCGTAATTTATCAGCCAAGCTTTTCGATTGATTATAAATTTTCTTATACTAATGTCCCGTTGCTTTTTCAGCGGTACTCTGCTACTGACAAATCCTTATTCTTAACGGTTACGTTTCTTCAACCATCCCTCTTAATTCCTTTCCATGATCAGTTATAAGCATATCCTCAATACAATTTCTTAACGGTTCCTAATGTTCCATCACCATTTTTATTATTTCTCGTAGCAGGATTATATATTGCGATGAACCAATAATCATAGTTCGGACTGGTCTATAGCTCACAATATCTTCGAGCTCTTGTCAAACTCTTCCTTTAATTCCTTTGCCTCAAATCGTATAATATAACTTATAATTATGAAGTTAGGGAAATTCTCACTTTACCACAGCTTCTTTTCCAACATCGGTGTGGTATACTTACCCTTGATTTCCTTATTCCAATGATCACTTAGTTAGCTGTCATTCCTTGTTGGCTTTTAGGTGTGTCCATTCCCATCTGCGGGGCATAACCTTATGCTGATGATTTATATAATTCTATAATACATACCCTTATGCTCCGCATGGTTAGTGACCCGTGATATAATTTCTAATCTCTAGTGATGTTGCTGCCTTTCTATCTGCACCCCTATCGTTCTTCCTCGCTTTAAAGATCGCCACACCGCTTATGGTTACTCCCTTTGTTAATATTCTCATATTTTTCCTTTAATATCAAGATTTTCTTCCGTGGTAACCCAAAGTGTCCTTTGTACTCATCATCCATTTCGTCATTCTCTTTGTAGTTAGCTTGCAGAGCATTCTTACTATCTTTATTACTCTTTAGGATACATCGCCTAGTCTACAAATGTCATATCTCACGTCCGCATGATGTATTCTCTTGATCCATTTTAATTCCTTTTCATACCTGCTTTGTGGTATGCTTATCTTTAATTCATTTCTTCTCCCTCTTAATGCATTCTTGATATGCCACTACATCCCGAATTTTGACTTCTTTAAGTTAACATCTTTCTTTCCTTGGAATTTTAACAGGGCTATATCTCATTTCAGGACTAGATATGCTCTTTCCCCCTTTTAAGGGTGTTCTTATACACTAGTAACTCCCGAATATCAGTAGTCATCGGCCAACCTTAATGATCCTCCAACTCCTTTGGTCTCTCATAATACTGAAATTCTCTCATCATATAGCTTGACTTATTTTCCTTTCTGCTAATCGAGGGCTTTTCATTTGAACGAAGCGCTTATGTATTAGAGATCCATTATCGCTGCCTTCTTTAAGGCCTTTCTACTTCTACCTTTTATGACTGATCATTTCCCGAATCAACGGGTTAATAGGAACATTGTAATTCATCAAAAAATTTTACGGAACGTTTATTCACGCTTTGGTCGTTTTATCCCTTGTCTTCCTCCACAGCTATTATCACTGAAATTCTTCTTACTCTAAGTTTCCGGTCTCACTGTACGTCTACAATATACCATTGAGAGTTAATATGCTACAATCTTCCCGTTCCGCTATCAATCTTTTTATTTACTTAGCTCACTTATCTGAAATTTTCCTTGACGCCTTATTTGTATCCCACCTATGCGTTGTAGTTCTTCCAGTGTTCTGCCATTTCTTGTTCGTGTCGTGAAATCCTTACAAATATACTCTCTTCTTTCTTCTCCTTCATGCCGCCAAGGCTAGTCCATACTCATGAATATTTCCCATACATCCTTCTATTTCGTTTATAATCGAATCTCAGTATTCCTTATCCTCATCCCATGTCATTGATGTACTACCTCCTGGTTAGCTTTGTTAGTTCATTATCCTCTCGCTTGTCCTTGGTGATTGCTCAATTTTTTTTTCTTCCCTTCTTCTTCTCTCCTCTCCTTTTGACCAGCCCATTAGTGTACCTTTCCTGCTTTTATCCTCAAATCTTCCTTGAGTTCCTTCCTCCCCGAGCGCCCTTCTCCACTTGTTATCTTAGAGTATCGACCCTAAAGTTCGTGAAATATTCCTTTAAACGTGCAAATCCATTCTATTCTTAAATCATCTTTTGGGAAAGCTTCTCCGTGTCCGAGACAACCGTGTCAGTATGACCACACATTTATCCCTTTATATACCTCTCGAGAGCTAGAAATCTCTTAGTATCGTTGCAAGGCCTGATCATTCCTTCTCTTACTTCACATTCCTAGTTGTGGTTACTATCCTTTAGTCCCACTTATCGAAGTCTATTCCCTGACCCCACGCATTCGTATTTTATTCCATCCTACCATCCTTCATCCCCTTTGCTTGCCTACCTTCAAATTTTTATCCAATTAAGCCCTTGCCTTGCCCGTCGTCTCTCTTGGAAGCTTCACTCACCCTAGTTTCTTACACTTCTCCCTTTTCTCAAGACATTTTAATCTCTTTACTTTCTATATATTCACTTTCTTCCTTTCCATGATATTATCACATTAAGGATTTCCAACTCTAACCTGTAGTGAAAGTAACATCAATTTACCTTGTAACATTTGTCACTTGAACTTCACTACCCTGTTCGATTGATGCCTTCAGTATACCGCAACGTCGATTACTGGGACACATATACCTGTTGGCGCAGCCACATATGGGATGTCATACACACACACATACACACACACACACACACACACACACACACATATATATATATATATATATATATATATATATATATATATATATATATATATGTTTACTAACGCCTCGCTTACAAAGTACTTCCCAATACTATTCGAACTCATCCTAATTCTAGAGCTGTGATGCACTTTCTTTCTCTTTGCCGGTCTGGTCCACCTCATCCTTCGCAATCTTTCGGGGTTTCCAACCATTCCGCATACTCCAATTTCCCTTAGGCTACTCTAGCTTCTCATCTGTCTCTTATGTCTGAATTTGGAGGACTCTTAATATACTTCCAAGGGGGTCAACCATCCTAGTATTTCTCTCAACCCAGCATGCTTAACCTTGGAGTGCTAATGGGATCCAGTGCATTAGTGCTGGTACGATCACAGAACCAGTTGAAGTTCAAACGGGCCTCAATAAATTCTTGTAATGCATCTCCCTATGGATTAAAAGGATCTCTTACTCTTCTGACTAAGCAAATGCTATTTTGGTCTTTGAAATCCTCAATAATCACCTTCAATCTGCATGTATAACTACTTTTCATCCAAGCTTTCAAGATTCCCAATGGTGGCCAAAGCATCTTAATCGCAGTTACTTCAAAATACTTAAGTCACTGATCCCTTTTAGGATTTCCACTCATCACTATCCAGTCTTACCCTGAAGTAATTACATACACACATAGGAAATTTCCATAGAAGACTCATATACATGTAGCCGATCGGTCCTTAGCCTGATCTGGTGGGCTATAGAGTGAAGTGTGCTCTTCATCCTTGTCTTCCCACTGTCTACTAGTCTGGCCTAACATAATACAGAAACGTAGGGAAAATCTAGATGTGCCAAACTCTGTACTTCCTCAATTACGTCTTCGTCCATAGGAGTCTCGTGAACCCTTAAATGGGTCTTTGTCATATGATTTCTCAGTCGGGTCTCCTCCTACTGGAGCCACATCCTTCGATGGGTCCGCCTCAATGGAATAGTTGATGCTCTTTCTTATACCTCTTGACATCCTCGATCCTGAGTCGACGGGTGATACAAGTCTCATGTCTCCCTTCGGAGCCTCACTTACGCTCCCATTAACTGAACTTATCCTCTTCCCCAATAAAATCCTGCAATTTAACAAAAATGGTACCAAGAACGAGCTTTCCTATCATTGGCTCGACTGCACGATCTATGATCAGAAAGAAAGATGACATCCTAAATGTCCTGTAGCTTCCTGTTTATTGATGTGGTGCACAACACACCGATAAACAAGACTCTACCAGACACGGTCTGTAGACATTCCGAGGATGAACTGCTCTGATACCACTTTTGTCACGACCCAAACTGATGGGCCATGACTAGTGCTGAGCCGGGCACCCGTATACGACCCGCTAGATATAATCAGACTAAAACTAAAAACAATATGGCACTCTGTAAAAGCATGCTATGAACTCATCATGTCATACCTCAAAGAGAACCTGCCTCCTGAGAAGCCACAGCTAACCAAAACATAACAAATATGCAAGCCGACAAGGCTACCACTATACACGGGGACATCCAAGACTAACTACATCTATATAGCTGACCAAATCAGATATACACAACTCACATATGTCTACAGACCTCTAAGAGTATAACCAAGTCCATGCCAAAAGGATCTGTACCAAAATAACTCAAGCTTAGGAACAACGAAACTCTCCAAGCGGCTGGGCAGAAGTCCTAAGCCGGAGGATCACTAAACTGAGTGTCTGTACCTGCAGGCATGAAACGCAGCCCCCGAAGAAAGGCGATCAGTACGAATAGTGTACTGAGTATGTAAGGTATGAAATCGACATATACATAAAATCCTGGAAAACATTTGAGACATGTCAATGAATGGGCAAAATAAATGAATCAATATAGCTATATCAAAGAAACACATGTATCCATAGAAATATCACAACGAAGGCCACAACGTCACCCCCTGTCAACTGTGCCATATATATACAAATCATAACAAAGGCCACAACGTCACCCCCTGTCAACTGCCTTGTAATACACAACAAAGGTCATAGCGTCACCCCCTGTCAACTGTGCCTTATATATACATGAAGAATTAAAATGAGTGCATAATCAAAATGAAATAATAGAGCTCTCTGTAATGTCACAAAATAGCCATATACATATATTATACTCATGGCATGCATAGGAGTTCAAATGAAAACTATCGCTCTATCCCACCTTGGAGGAACAAGTTATAAGGTGAGATCAACAACAATGAAATAAATCTATAAAATCACGAAATAGCTTAACATTTTCACATTATCGTTGAAATTATATTTGAGACCTTTAAGCATAAAATCATCCTCAACTTAATCCTCATAAAAATATTCTCATTTTTAACATCATAAGAAGCTTTAAGATTCATAAACTTCTAGCTTTTGAAATGAAGGAGGTTATGGAAGCACTTATGGAGTCATACCATAGGAATCATGCCTTTTGAAGAAAGGGACGAGCCTTAACATACCTGTTCGACTTCCAACTAGTTACGCTTATCCGGCCGAGACCGTAGATCTACATTCGAGAGAAATTACACTAACGTTAGACTTATCACCGTACACTTGTCCTATGTTTTCAAATTAAACTATTTTATATCCTGCCGGGAATCGGGCAGCATCTCCCCTATTTATATGCCTAGCCCGAAATCTCAATTCAGCAACCAACAACAACAACAACCATACCAACATCAATAATATCATTTCCAACACCAATATGTACCATAAAACAGCCCACACGCTGTTTTCCAACTTTCATAACTATCCAACTTACTACACAATTATTTAACAACTTTGTCTCCGAGAATAAGCCTTAAATAATACCAAAAGGGAAAGATTCATACCTTTTTTTTTCTTGTTAAGAAAGAAATATCCTCAATATCCACGCTAAAATCCACCGCAAAACAATACTAGAATCATAACCATGCGTTATCCGGACCTAGATTAATATTTCGTCACTTGAAAATTGCTCACTTTTCGGTACTCTCACTCTCCTTACTGATTTCTGGAAATTTCTGGGCTAAAATCTGGTGAATAGGGGGGTTTTTACCCCTTATATAAGCGTCAAATTCGGATCGGGGTCACTGTAGCAAGTTGGTACTGTAGCAGTACTGTAGCACGCATTTCTGCTTTGTTAGCCGAACTTGTAACGTCCATAATTATCTACTCTGATGTCCTATCGACGAGCGGTTTATTGCGTTGGAAACTAGACTCGACGAAATTCATTTTAGGCTTTTGTTTCACTTCAAAACACTTCATATGCGAAGAGATATTCGTCCCCCAAGTTGGATCAAAATTTTCACACACAAACTTCAGCCATCCTTTCTCCAATGTCATACTACTCCATTACATCCACTCATTTCCTTATAAAACCTTCTGTAATACCTTATATACATCCTTCACTCACTAAATATACTTAATAATGCTTGCTCCTTACATTCCAAAGTTCTTTTACTTAACTATAACTCAACGTACTTATGTTTCAAATTTGATAAGTGCTTCTTCGAAGATACGGGGTGTAACATTAATATGAAATCTCCGACCGTACTATCTCTACACATGTTTCACTAACTCGAATCTCACCCAAAAAGGTAACTCATCATTACTACCTTACCAAAAAGTATTGCAAAAGACAATTCTATACAATAATACCAACCTAATATAACCATCCCGACATCCGTGTCCGAAGACCTAGGCATGCATTCTCCGTTTCATCTAATGCACATATATGAAACTATAACTAATGTCTACCAAAAAGGAAAATCAATAACCTACCTCAAGGCCTATCATGTGCCATGAACATCCCGCTGATCTTGAACCTTGCATTTCCGCACTGTGACCCGCAATGGAGGGCCTTTGAATTTCGGGTTTGCAAAGGAAAGATTGGAATTTATTATCAACAAGATTTTCTAGGTTTTCATGAGTTAATAGTCTGGGTTTTATTGCTAAATAAGTCACCTAATTCATAAAATATATTATTTCATTCATAAAACTCCAATTTCGTGAATATAGTCGAAACCTATTTACAAAAATAGAGGAAAACTCAGAAGTTAGAGGCAGGTCAATCCTCCTAATTTAAGAACCTGAAGGATTCTCCCAAGAATGTCCATATTTTAACCTTAGAGACTTAATTTTATCACCCTAGACTTGAATTAGACTTGAAAAATGGAGAACCTCAATTTTTATTGTCTTGGAAGATGAACTCTTAGTGAAATAAAACATTAAAATGGAAGGGGCATGAAGTAGATGAGATAGAGAGGTTACCTATTCCATGACACCATGATATTTGCATCCCAAATGCCCCAGGTGGTGGCTGAGATTTAGGGTTTTAGAAAAATGGGGTAAAATCCCGAAATGGGGTTTAAATACAAGGAGAAATCTCTGATATCTGCCGTGGAGGAATGCATGTCCGCCGCAGCGGTCACGCTACGGCTGGTGGAGAGGCCACTATGGCAGTCCTATACAAAAATTGACATACCACTATGGCAGTTTGGAAGGCAACTGTGGCGGTAGCATTTAGATTGTCTTCTAGTCGCTATGGCCCCATACTGGGCCCCAATGGCCCTTTACGATTTTAAATCCTTCCAACATGGTTCAGCGTAAATTTAATAGGAAAATTTCTCGGCTTGACTAAGTAACATTGATCAAAAGATGTCTTGGGATGCGAAACTCGAGGAAATCACGGTAAAGGCCAAACGGGTCGTTACATTCACTTTATCTTGCAACTGTCTCTTGGATAGAACATGTCCTCAGACCTGGTTCACTCACCTTGTTCATTCACTTACATGTGCTAATGCTAAAAAAAATCCCCCTTTTTGATGTTGAAAATCTATGTTGTTTTAAGCCTCTACGTACCCTGTTCCAAACATCTCAAAGCCTAGAAAATGAACACCAACACTAAGATTGAACCAGGTTAGCATAGTTGGGTTATAAGCATTATACAATATATTCGTCCCTCTTTTGGCATTATTAAAAAGTTGCTTCAATGAAGTTAAGTATCAATATGAACTTGCAATAAAAATCTCATGGCCACAGGGGCTATTACATATAATCATAGAAACATTACCTCAATTTTTATTTTCTTGAATATTTTAGACACAAAAAAATAGCACAAAAATATAAGAGTACAAACAGTTTCCATTAGAAGATATTGTATCATCAAACAATAATAATTTAAGAGCAAATATCCAGGTTAACTAAAAACATAGAATGGGGTTCATTAAGGGAAGGCTAAGTGCTATAGAAGAAGACTAGGCTCATGGGTGTTAAGAAGAAGGCTTAGAGATCAAGGAAGAGTCTTTAGTAAGTGCTTTAACCAAGTCATGTATATTCTTGGTGTTGTTTGATCTCTCCTTATCCAGGGCAGCCTGCATAACAATCTGAGCATTTAACTCCTTTTCCTCAAGATCATACTTGATACAAAAGCAGCTCCATATTTCGCTGATACTAGACCTTTATGTCACGACCCGACTAGGGGCCATGACGGGTACCCGGGGCTAACCACCAAGCACCACTCACTCTATTACTTATCATACTCACTAAGCCTACATTCATTAATTTATATTCAAATCATAGAAAAATCATTCTTCATTTGGAAACATAATTACTTTTATACACATAAGCCCTTCGGTTATCAAAATAATAATATAGATACAATAGTAACATCGCGAGACCATACTACCAACACATGCGTATCTATGAGCCTCTATTGGAGTACTAGACATATGGACGGGACAAGACCCCGTCGTGCCCAAAATACACAAATACATATACACACAAAAGACTAAACCAAACAGCACCTCCGGAATAATGGAGCGCTCCAGTAAATCTGCTGACACCTTCTATGAGTCTGGATCACCTCCCTATCTACCTGTGGGCATGAACACAGCGTCCAAAGAAAACGGACATCAGTACGAACATTGTACTGAGTATGCAAGGCATGAAGGAAGTGAACATAATAGAGAAATCATAAGCCATAAGATGAAGACATAACCTGCGTGACTTTTAAGGGTGGCTACATTTCATACATATATCATATATACATAATCATAGTGCATGGATCATTATAGTGCATACATCATCGTATCATGTAAATCATCATTGTTATTATGTAGATCATCATCGTTAACCCGCGTCCAGGTAACCATCATATGCCGCCCACTAGTGGTGATCATGCCCGGCCCTCTAGGCTCGGTGTAAACATAGCAGCCCGCCTTAGCGGTGACATGCCCGGTCATTTAGGCACGGTGGAATCGTATGCAGCCCGCATTCGTGGTGACATGCCCGGCCAACTAGGCGCGGTGGAATCGTATCGTCATATAATCAATCATAAATTTAACAATTTCATACATTACATAGGCATAACATAAACTTACATTATTGTACACCTCATAGACATATCGTGACTTGACATCATTATACATTTATACTCAAAATATACATTAGAACTTGAAGGCCACTATGGCTATGTCAGGGTGATGTAAGGTCGTGAACCCCCGATTATATTATGGAGTAATCATCAACATCATATCTCACCTTGAAGGAACTAACATTTTAAGGTGAGTGTACACAAGGAAAAGCATCAATGGAACCATACTTAGAATCATTAGCTTCATGGACATCTTACTTCACTCTAGGACTCTTTATACTTAACTCATCATCATCATTATCTTGCTCGTCGTATCTCTTTTCTTTATCTCATACATATATAGCTCATTATAGTCATGGACTCGTAGTTCCTTTATTTAGGAAGATTATGGAAAATTTGGAAGATTCATGTCATAGGAGTCATGCCTTAGAAAGAAGGGACTAGCCTTACATACCTCTTTCATTTAACAGTTTTATCGCTTGATCGCTCTCCTTCGATGCTCGCGTTTCTACCTTCAAGAGGATTCACATCAACATTAGTTAATCGATTATATGAACGTGTTACTAACGCTAGAGAAAATTGGGCAGCATTTCCTTTGTTTATACAACTTTCCTCATTTTACATATCAACTCCCAACATCCGTCACAACATTCACGATATGATACACAGAAATCAACATTCATTTACATTATCCACATTTCACAATTTCACTTCGATTCCTCCATAATCGTGATCATAGCTCGCTATCATGTTTTCTCACAGATAATACTTATCCCATGTTATAAATATAAATTATAGCATACTTATAATCACAACATATCAATATTCATAATTCACTCCAAACTACTACTCAACAATGACACTATTCCCACATTCATGACCCAATTTCTACATCCTTCTACAATCCAAGTGTTTTAACTTTTCAACACCTTAAACAACATGGAATGATCATAAAACTCACCTCAGATAATGGAAGAATAAGCCTTGAGTGGAAATTCTCTTCTTGCACCAAAACCCTAACTCACTTCCCTTGGGATTTCTTGGCTTAGATGAACTTTGATAGGTTTCATACACTTGATTTTGTGGGTTTGATGAAGTTGATCATAGATTTATCTTGGGTTCCTGTTGGTGAAGTTTGGAGAGGATTCTAGAGTGTTCTTAAAATGTAGAGGGTGGAAAATGAAATGAAATAAATGAGAAAGAGGGTCCTTATATCAACTTAAAAATCTGTCCCGACCTGAACATACGGACCAACATACTGTCCGTATATGTTATACTGACCATATGTCTGGACTGTATGTTTGGTCCAGTGAAGACCCTCATTCTGGGCAGAACATACGGTTGGACATACGGTCCGTATGTTTGGCCGTATAATGCCCAGCTTTCCGAAATTCGTTCTCGTCGACTCGTTTGATCTCCAATCCTTATGGAACCTTATTGACACTTGTTTAATACTTCATTAACAATCTAAAAATCCCTATAACTCGTCCTCAAGGCTTTACCAACAATCCTTCACGCAATAATTTGCAAAACCTTTCCTAAACCCCACTTATACTTCACTTGTCCTTATCAATCCTCAATTCATCAATTCATATAACTTCAAAATCTTAACGTATGCATTCTAAGGCCACTAAATATCCGTCTTATAGTCTTAAGAACTTCCTATTACCCTTAAGCTTGCATTGGTTCATTCACTACACGACGACATGAAATTCCCAAGGTGTAACACTCTTCCCCCCTTTTAGAACATTTGTCCTCGAATGTTAAGCACTCGGGAATTTAACAAAAATTTTGCCAGAGTTTCCCCTGTAATATGGCATTACCATCCTGTCACAATAGCTCACAATAATTTTGCCTCACAGGGCCACAACACAATAACAATATAAGTTTGGCCACACACGACCCATATGAATAAAAGAAAACATACATACCTCATACTCTAGGTTTTTCATCTTAGATCTCTTCTGGGAGTTGGAATAAGTGCGGGTACCTGGACTTCATACTCTCTTCTGCTTCCCAAGTCATTTCCTCTTTGTTGTCATCCTGTCATAAGACTTTAACTGAGGCCACTTCCTTGTTATGAAGTTTCCGTACTTGCCTGTCTAATATGGCAATGGGAACTTCTTCATAAGATAGATTTTCTGTCACTTGAACGTCATTTATTGGAACAATCCTCGTAGGATCTCCAACACACTTGTGGAGCATTGAGACATGGAAAACTGGATGGACCGATTCAAGTTCTGAAGGCAAGTCAAGCTATTTGACCCACCTTGCGGACAATCTTGTAGGGTCCAATGTATCGAGGACTTAACTTCCCTTTCTTGTCAAATCTCATCACCCCTTTCATTGGCGACACCTTAAAGAATACCCAGTCATCAATTTGAAATTCTAAGTCTTCCCGGCGGTTGTCCGCATAATATTTTTTGCGACTTTGGGCTGTCAACAATCGATCTCGAATCATCTTGACTTTTTCTACTGCTTGTTGAATCAAATCATGGCCTATTAGTTGTACTTCTCCTATTTCAAACCATCCAATTGGGGATCTGCACTTCCTTCCATATACAGCTTCATACGAAGCCATTTGGATACTGGAATGGTAGATATTGTTGTACGTAAACTCGATTAGTGGTAAGTGGTCATCCCAACTACCACTAAAATCTAGAACACATGCTCTTAGCATATCTTCCAAGGTCTGAATGGTACGTTCGGCTTGCCTATCCGTCTGCAGATGAAATGCCGTGCTAAACTTCACTTGAGTACCTAGACCTCCTTTTTAAGATTTCCAGAACTTGGCTGTAAATTGCTCCTCTCTATCTGTGATAATGGATATTGGAATACCATGGAGTCACACAATTCCTTGAGATACAACCTTTCATAATATTCAGCCGAGTATGTGGTTCTGACTGGAAGAAAATGAGCCGCTTTCGTGAGTCTGTCCACGATCACCCATATGGAATCATACTTGCCTCGGGAATGAGGTAACCCCACAATAAAATCCATGTTGATCACTTCCCATTTCCAAGTAGGGATTTCCATTGCTTGCAATAATCCTCCTGGGTTTTGATGTTCGATTTTCACTTGCTGGCAATTTGGACATTGAGCTACAAATTCTGCTATGCCTCTCTTCATGCCATCCCACCAATATATAAACATGAGATCATGATACATCTTTGTTGCACCTGGGTGAATAAAATACCGAGAATAATGAGCTTCTTCTAAGATTCGACGGCTCAATTCTACAACTTTCGAAACACATAGCCTACCTCGGTAGCTAAGAATTCTATCCATGGAAATTTCAAATGGAGACTTCTCTTTTTCATGAAATGTGTCTCTGTAATGGCACAAATGAGGATCTTCATACTGACGCTCTTTCACTTCCATATTCAGGGACGAAACTGTGGGATCATTAATACCAATCCCTGCACTACCTGAATCAATCACACGTACTCCAAGATTAGCTAGTTGGTGGAGCTCATGAATTAATTCTTTCTTTTTCGGAGGAACTTCACTTAAGCTGCCCATCGATCGGCGGCTAAGCGCATCAACTACTACATTTGCCTTTCCGGGGTGGTATAAAATGCTCACATCATAATCTTTCAATAATTCTAACCACCGCCTCTGCCGCAGATTTAACTCCTTCTGTTTGAAAATGTATTGAAGACTCTTGTGATCTGTATAGATATCAACATGCACGCCATACAAGTAATGTCTCCACATCTTTAATGCATGAATAACTGTAGCTAATTTGAGATCATGAGTTGGGTAATTCTTTCCATGTTTCTACAGCTGTCTCGAAGCATAAGCAATGACTTTACCGTGCTGCATTAACACACATCCTAGCCCAACACCGGAAGCATCACAATATACAACATAGCCATCTGGCCCTTCTGGGAGTGTCAAGACTGGGGCTGAGGTTAATCTATCCTTCAACTCTTGGAAACTGCGTTCACAAGCATCATTCCATTTAAATTTAACTGACTTTTAGGTTAACTTCGTCAATGGGGATGAAATAAAGGAAAATTCCTCTACGAACCTTCTATAGTACCCTGCCAATCCCAGAAAACTATGGACTTCTGTAGGCATCGTAGTCCTTGGCTAAGTCTTCACAGCTTTAATTTTCTGAGTATCAACTCGAATGCCATCATGCGAAATAACATGACGCAGAAATGTCACAGAATTCAGCCAAAACTCGCACTTTGAAAATTTTGCATACAATTATCGGGTTCGAAGAATACCAAGGACAATTAGTAAATGGTCAGCATGTTCTGATTCTATGTGAGAGTATACCAAAATGTCGTCAATGAACACTATTACAAATAAATCCAAGAGAGGTCTAAATACATTATTCATCAAATTCATGAACACTGTCGGAGCATTAGTCGACCCAAACGACATCACCCGAAATTCATAATGTCCATATGTCGTTCTGAAAGCTATTTTAGGAATATCTTCTTCTTTGACTCATACTTGATGATAACCTGACCGCAAGTCTATTTTGGAGAACCACTTGGCACCATGTAGTTGATCAAAAAGATCATCAATCCTTGGGAGAGGATATTTGTTCTTTATCGTCACCTTATTCCACTGCCTATAATCAATGCACATTCACAGGGAACCATCTTTCTTTCTCACGAATGAGACTGGTGCTCTCCACAGTGATGAACAGGGTCTAATAAATCCCTTCTCAAGCAAATCTTTCAACTGTGCCTTTAATTCTTTCAATTCTGCCGGAGCCAATCGGTAAGGAGGAATATAAATAGGCTTGGTATCCGGCAACACGTCAATGGAAAAATCAATCTCTCTTTCCGTTGGAAGGCCTGGAAGTTCATCTGGAAATATGTCTGGGAATTCATTCACTACCAGAACGGACTGGAAAGTTGGCGACTTTGCTTCAGTATCATGTACTCGGACTAAGTGATAAATATAGGCCTTAGCTATCATCTTCCTTGCCTTAAGGTAGGAAATAAACCTACCTTTTGGAGATGCTGTATTACCCTTCCATTCAAGCACGGGCTCTCCCGGAAATCGAAATCGAACCACTTTCATTCGGAAATCAACATTAGCATAACATGAGGCCAACCAATCCATACCCATAATCACATCGAAGTCTAACATTTCCAGCTCAATTAAATCAGCTTTAGTCTGGCGGTCGCATATCACAATTATACAATTTTTGTACATTTGTCTGGCTATCACGGGATCACCAACCGGAGTAGATACCTCGAAAGGTTTTATTGGCTCAGGTTTCACCCCAATACGACCAGCAATATACGGAGTAATAAAAGATAAGGTAGAACCCGGATCTATCAATGCATACACATCATGGGAAAATACTGATAATGTACCTGTAACCATATCTGGGGAGGACTCAAGATCCTGTCGTCCGGCTAAAGCATACATACGGGGTAGAGTGGCACCTGAAGTAGATGCTCCCCCTCTGCCTCTACCTCGACCTGCTGAAATCTGGGGAGTCGGCCCTACCGGGCGCACTAAAGAGGAACCAAGTGCTGATCCTGTGGGCTGAACCCAACTCTACCATACCTCGAGGGACAATCTCGCATCAAGTGCCCAGTCTGTCCACAAACATAGCAAGCATCTGTGCCCTGGCGACATGGCCCTGAATGTAATTTACCGCACTAACTACATCGCGGCACTGGTGGTCTCCTCTGACTATGATCACCCCCAAACTAAGAACCTGAAGCTCTCGAACTCTGACCCTGTCTTGAAGGAAAGGAGCGATCAAATCTCCTATCTGCAAATCGTGGAGGCGCACTAGTCGCCGACTGGCCTGAATGTCTGGGATAGGCCTGTCTCGATCCCCCTCTATAATCGCTACCTACCCCTATAGATCTGGCCCTCTTGCTTTGCCTTCTATCAATATCACGATCACCCCTTTGCGGATATTGTTATCCTTTTAAATTCTGGGCATGGGCTTGAATACGGGAAATATCCATCCCATCTTGCAACGAAGCCGTCAAACAATCCTTGAACAAATGTGGCCCTAAGCCACTCACAAATCGATGCACTCTATCTCCCATGTCAGCCACCATAGTCGGGGCATATCTAGCCAAGGAATTAAATTGAAGGCTATACTCCCGGGCACTCATATTTCCTTGTTTTAGATTTAAGAACCTATCAGCTCTAGCTCGGAGGACCTCAGGTGACAAATAGTGGCGGATGAAAGTATCTATAAATTCTTGCCAAACGGGAGGAGGTGCATCCTCTTTTCTTGATGATATCCAATTATTATACCATAATACTGTCACATCTCGGAGTCTATAAGATGCCAACTCCATAGATTCCGTTTCGGAGGTATGAATAATCTTCAATGTTCTCAACATTTCATCAATAAAACTTTGCGGATCTTCATTCCGCATTGACCCAAAAAATTCTGGAGGATTCAAACTCATGAAATCACGGGCCCTGGTATTAGCTGCCCGATCACTTGGACCCGCATTCTACCGCTGTGCCTGGGCGGCAACTAACTGTGTCAATAGATAAATAGCCTCAGTCACTTGTTGACCCGAAGTAGCCGATGAAGGAACTGGAGCTGAACCTCCTCCTTGTTCTTCTACATTGGGCGGGGTAGAGGAAGTATTAGATAGGGCCTCATTATCTGATTCGCCCTCTTCTACATTCATTGGCGGCTCTCTTTCTACCCGCCTTTTCATCGTAGTCATGCCCTTCTGGGCGGCTGTAGCTTTCCCTTTGGTGGCATTTCTGAAATCATAGCACACTATTAAGAAGAGAAAATCCTATAACACCGCTCTATTGCACGATCTCTTAAGATGAAAGATGGTCATTTTTCCAAAATTCCTTGTAGCCTCTTGTTTATTAGTGTGGCGCGCAACACACCATAAACAAGACTCTACTAGACAAGGCTCGTAGACACTTCCTAGGACTGAACTACTCTGATACCACTTTTTTCACGATCCGACTAGGGGCCATGACAAGTACCCGGGGCTAACCACCGAGCACCACTCATTCTATTACTTATCATACTCACTAAGCGTACATTAATTAATTTATATTCAAATCATAGAAAAATCATTCTTCATTTGGAAACATAATTACTTTTATATACATAAGCTCTTCGGCTATCAAAATAATAATATAGATACAATAGTAACATCGCGAGACCATACTACCAACACATGCGTATCTACGAGCCTCTACTGGAGTACTAGACATATGGATGGGACAAGACCCCGCAAAATACATAAATACATATACACACAAAAGAATAAACCAAATAGCACCTCCGGAATAATAGAGTACTCCTGTAAATCTGCTGACAACTTCTATGAGTCTGGATCACCTCCCTATCTACCTATGGGCATGAACACAGCGTCCAAAGAAAAGGAACGTCAGTACGAACATTGTACTGAGTATGCAAGGCATGAAGGAAGTCAACATAATAGAGAAATCATAAGCCATAAGATAAAGACACAACCTGCGCGACTTGTAAGGGTGGCTACATTTCATACACATATCATATATACATAATCATAGTGCATGGATCATTATAGTGCATACATCATCGTATCATGTAAATCATCATTGTTATCATGTAGATCATCATCGTTAACCCGCGTCCGGGTAACCATCATATGCCGCCCACTAGTGGTGATCATGCCCGACCCTCTAGGCTCGGTGTAAACATAGCAGCCCGCCTTAGCGGTCACATGCCCGGCCATTTAGGCATGGTGGAATCGTATGCAGCCGGCATTCGTGGTGATATGCCCGGCCAACTAGGCGGGGTGGAATCGTATCGTCATATAATCAATCATAAATTTAACATTTTCATACATTACATAGGCATAACATAAACTTACATTATTGTACACCTCATAGACATATCGTGACTTAACATCATTATACATTTATCATCAAAACATACATTAGAACTTGAAGGCAACTTTGGCTATGTCGGGGTGATGTAAGGTCGTGAACCCCCAATTATATTATGGAGTAATCATCAACATCATATCTCACCTTGAAGGAACTAACATTTTAAGGTGAGTGTACACAAGGAAAAGCATCAATGGAACCATACTTAGAATATTAGCGTCATGGACATCTTACTTCACACTAGGACTCTTTATACTTAACTCATCATCATCATTATCTTGCTCGTTGATACACTCAAATTACACTTATTAATGGTATAACGCGGACGTTGTCAAATATAGTAACCGAACAAGGTTGGGGTCGAATCACACAGGGAATATGGTGTGAAAAGGTTACTAAAGTCGTAGGATGCTAAGCTTAGGTCTAATATCTTAATCCGATGATTTTGGTAATAGTTGGTTTTTCTATAACTAATTGCTATCTACTTGCTTTGGTGGAAATTTATGGTAAAAGAAACTAAGGTTGTGTCCCCGTTAGATAGAGTTTATGATCATGGGTATTTATCTTGATATACTTCTAATGGATCATTATATGAATGCACTTAATCTTTATATGAATCTCTACTATTTCCCAATAAATAAAGATTATCTCTTTCTATGATTTTCCTAAATATAAGAAAGTAACTATGAAGAACGATTAATCATGCCAAGTAAATTCTTCTTATTCCTAAGTGAATTTATTAAACAAAGTTTAGAGCTTTGAGTCCTTGTTATATATTCTTACCAACCCTAATTATTTTCCCAAATAAATCAAGGTTTATGGCTTTAATCAATGTTTGCAACCATCAATTATGAATGAAGAATGAAGAATAAATAAACCCTAATAATCTATTATGTGTATATCAATCACAACCCAATCACACAACACCCATCATTGGGTTCACAACCCTAGTAAGGGAATTTAGCTACTGATGACAAAGAACAAGAAATAAGAAATTGAAGAATTCATAATTGCTTGCTTTGGAAGAAAATAGGAATTGATAATACTTGAATTGATGTTTGAACCTCCAAAAACTAGAGAGTATTTAATGTTCTAAGCCAAAAGTCAAAATATAATTACTGATAACTATTAAAACCCTACAATGACTATTTATAGGTTCTGAAAACGTGAAAGTTGCAAATTTGCACTTTGGTCCCCGTCGATACGAAATACGGTCCGTAAAGTGAAATACGGACCGTAAACCAGTTTATGACCAGGTCTTCCTTCCAGTTTTTAACAACTTCAATCTCTTGAGATACGGACCGTAAATTGGTTTACGGTCCATAAACTGCTAGTCGTCTTTCAACTGCAAAGACTTCGACTTTCTGCCAGATGCTCGAATGGTTAAATACGCTTTGAAATACAGACCGTAAAGTGGAATACGGTCCGTAAATGTTGTTCGTAAATCATCATTTCCATAGCCTGCCTTTCTGGTTCTTCTTATTCTTTAATACGCCCATGGAATACGGCCCGTGTTTAAGAATACGGTCCGTAAACTGAATTTTACGACCACTTCTGCAGTTTCAACTGTTTTCATTCCGAATCTGTTCCGTTACCTGAAAAACACTAAAAACCACGTAAAATCACATAGACTTGCTTAAAAACAAGTAAAACTTATAGCCTAAAAGCATCGATTGTGGCGTAAAATCACGCAACATCAACACCCCCAACTTAAAGTATTTGTTTGTCCTCAAGCAAGCTATACAAAACAACGACTCAATCTAACACCTAGATATCATAAAATAATAATGTCTACATTGGTTTTGACTCCGAACTATTGGCATGCATGTTTTTCTTCAAAGGACCACCCCAATATTCTATTTTAAAGCAATATACATAACTCAAGAACGCTATGACTAACAACGAAGCTTCAATGCATGACATTACATTATCGAACACATTATGATGCACCCAAACTCTACTTTAGGCGGTCACTTTATTTCGCTCAATTCTCATTCTTATGCCCTTACATCGACCAAAGAATGTCCCAACACACATACATATAACAAGAATGGGACGAAGATGAAATAGAAAAGAAAAACACTCACACTCACAAAGAAATTCATATCTACACATGCAAATACCATAGGCTTGCCCTTATTTTCTATGTTTTCATCCTAGGCTTGTTCGGTTGTGATCACATTAGGACTTGTTTCGGCTTGTAATGTAGGCTTAGGGACGGGTAAGATACTTTTTGGATATTAGTGACTTCCCCCTCCTTGAACACTACAACATCTCTTCACCTTAATTCACCCCTTTTCTTTCCAACCCCTTTTATTTTCTTTCAAGTTTTTGACCTCGATGTGGTTTTATTCCTATCCAACTTGCAAACCTTTTTGTGTTACAATTTTCTGATTTTTTTTTTATATGCAACTACCAGATTGAATTCGCACTAGCAAACTCCACCAACCCCAACTTATGTTTTTTTAACATATACTCCACATTTAATTCACCCCCAACTTAGGCATTTTGCCTCATATATCTAGTATCCTCAAGGAGGGAACGAGTGCGAAGATGGATTAATTGTTCAAAAGGGGAAGGTTTCATAATTGGCTAGCAAAGAAAAAGGTCAAAAGGCTCACAGAGGGAAACTAGGGATATTTGGAATTTTGGTAAGGCTTATTTAGGCAAAGTGAATATTTACACAAAGAAAGCCTAAGATCATCGCACAACCAAATTAACTTTCGGATTTCATATAAGACCAACCGGGCAAGTTCTAGATTATACATGCATAAACAGAACCAAACTAACAGCTCACACACACATTGGCATAAGGACAATTATTTTTACACTTGTGACCTCCTAAGTAGTAATTTATCACACACAATACCCCAATAATCAAAATGTCATATAAATAATCAATCATGTCAACCAATAACTGTTCTAGCTATGCATTTTTCAAAATTTCGAGGGGTCCAAAATTTCCAACAACCATAACAACATGCCATCAGTTACAGAGTAACACCAAATAAGTCACAACTACTCTATTCAACCTAAGCAACATTCTAAACATGCCAGTTTCAACAAAAAATATAAAACCCCCCAGGAAAAGAACTCTGGCAAAGAAAAACCGAGGGGGGTCCTAAACACATATTTACAATACAACAATACCAGATAGCCACCCCCAACTAAAAAATTTGCAGTGTCCTCACTGCATCACATAAGCATACAAAAAATCATAGGCATACCTGCTAGCACTGAGTGCTATAGTCATCTCTGCTCACCATAACAACAATCTTCCTTTTCTTCTGCACATTACCATCCCAATTTCCTTTTTTTTTTAATATTAATAAAAAAAAAATATTCTAAAAATTTATAAACGATGGGTTGCCTCCCACCAAGCACTTGATTTAACGTCGCGGCAGGATGGTTACCAACTTTGTCGCTTTTCTCGCCATTTGGAGCTTATGAATTGAGCACCCAACTTGGATTCAAGTTTGTGACTACGAGCAGCGGGGGGTGGTAAATAGATGACCACGCCAAGTAAAATATTTTTCGTTTTACACTTCTTGGCTTTCAAGTGAGGAATGTCGTTCTGCCTCCTTGAATTTTTGAATTGTAAAATATAAGGCTTTTGAACTTCCTGAATTACGACATCCTCTTTTCCCCCGGATTAGAGTCAACACCAACCAGATTTTTCAGAACAATGGCTGACTCCAATTTATTCTTTTCTTTGGCATTCCCAATAAGCTCATCTTTGTGATTTATCCTTTCATCTTGAGCATTGGGGAGTTCATAATGATTTTCCCATGGAGGATTTTCTTCGTCTGTCATCCAACCAAGTTGGAGACTAGTTTCCAAGTATTCTTCTAAGGCTTTTTGATTTTCATTACCCTCACCTAGCAGGCACTCCATCATGAGTTTGAACTCACCAATTTGGCCATGCTCACAATAAAAATCACTACTAAACAAGTTTTGATGGAAAGATGCCATTTTTTCAAAAATAAAATAACACACAGAAAATAACTATACAAATATTCACAAGGTGTGATGGAATAAGCAAAAAACTTCAATAAAGCAAACACTATTTAGTAATTTCAAAATCGTATTCCCCGACAACGGCGCCAAAATTTGATACGCTCAAATTACACCTATTAATGGTATAACACGGACGTTGTCAAATATAGTAACCCAACAAGGTTGGGGTCGAATCCCACAGGGAATATGGTGTGAAATGGTTATTAAAGTCGTAGGATGCTAAGCTTAGGTCTAATGTCTTAATCCGATGATTTTGGTAATAGTTGATTTTTCTATAACTAATTGCTATCTACTTTCTTTGGTGGAAATTTATGGTAAAAGAAACTAAGGTTGTGTCACGACCCGACTAGGGGCCGCGACGAGCACCCGGTGCTAGCCCACCCGGGCACCCCTTAGCGTACCTTTACACTTACATCTAGGTGAGCCACATATTTAAACACACATTTATATTCAGCAATCATACTAGTCTCATTGGACAACAATACCTTTATATCATCATTGACATCTATGGACATATCAATGTACATAAGCCGACAAGGCTAACAAAATGAGATCCAAAATATAGGCCGACAAGGCCAATCATATCTAATCATATACACATGTCTACGAGCCTCTAAGGAGAGTATGTCATAACATATAGGCGGGACAGGACCCCTCTATGCCCATAATTATGTACACAAAAAAATAAGTACCCAAAAGCTATAGCTCCAAATGAAGTGGAGCTCTGCTATGTAGTCTCTGAGAATGTAGCTATGGATCAAGTCTCTCTCCCTGTGCACCTGCGGGCATGACACAACGTCCACAAACAAAAGGACGTCAGTACGAAGAATGTACTGAGTATGTAAAGCATGATCAATATCAACATAGAAGCATAATACACAACATAAGAAATAGCATAGGGTGGGAGATAGTAATATCATTGTCATAAGCACTTACTTTCCTTTCATAGGAACTTTCCATTTCTAATGCGTATTTGTGTACATACCTCCGTTTCCATATCCATATTCATATTCATATCATGTACATATTCTTATTCGTAATAGTATCATATTCAAATTCATACTCATATCTATATCATATACCTACCCATAGCATATACATATTCATGTCATACACATATCATTTACATAGCATACCCGACCACAAAGGTTCGGTGTTTCACGTACCCGACCATAGCTGGGCTCGGTGATCATACATAGCTGGCCAACCAAAGATCAGTGTTACACATACCTGGCCCTACCAAGGCTCAGTATTACACATACCTGGCCTTACCAAGGCTCCGTATTACACATACCTGGCCCTACCAAGGCTCAGTGTTGTCCGTACCCAACTGTAGTGGTGTACGCGCGTTACATAAACATACATACATATTCTACCCGGCCTTATAAGCTCGGGGTTCCATAATAGTCATACATAGGCACATAAACATAATAGCTCATAAGCATCTTTACTATTATCATCACTATCATCATCGTCATCGTTATCGTCATCGCTATTACCATTATAGTCGTCATCAATATCATTATCACTATTATCGTCATTCATTACATCTATGCTTATAGGATTACTCGTTATATGAGGAACTTAGTACAATCGTAATACATATCGAGGATCATGAGCTCAATAGCTCGAAAGATAGAATCATAATATCATAATCTTATAGAAGGTTTAGATGATTGGCCAAAGAACCATGCCTTATGAAAGAAGGGTTAGCCTTACATACCTTTCCGTTCAACTATTTACCACTTCCACGTTCTCCTCCAAAGCTCATGTTTCTACCTTCATTAAAGTCATACTATCAGTAGAATCGATAGCTAGCATACATAAATAAAACTAGAGAAAATCGGACAGCATCTCCTTTATTTATACGACATTCCTCCATACCGTATATCAACTCCCAAACGTCAATAATACATTCACAATATCATAACAATAGTCTTTATTCATGCACATTATCCACATTTCTCAATTCACTTTCAATCACCCATATCCATGGTGATAATACACGACTATGGTCATTCACATACATAGCCTATCCCATGTCCTCAACATCATTTGTAACATATTTATATCACAACACATTATGAATCACGACTCAATTCAAACTATTACTCAAAATGGCACTATTCCACATTCATGACCCATTTTTCTATACCCTTCTACAATCCAAGTATTTGAACTCTAAAATACCTTAAACAACATAGAAATACCATAAATATTACCTTAAATGTTGTAGGAACAATCCTTGGTTGGTAATACTTCACTTGAGCGAAAACTCTAGTTCATCTCCAATGAGATTTCTTGACTTGAATGATCTTTAATGGGTTTTCTTGCACTTGATTCACTTAGCTTATGTTGTTGATCACTAATACCTCTTGAATTCTTGTGGAATAAATGTAGAGATATGTTTTAGAGAGAAGGGGTGTGATATGGAAATGAAATGAAATGAACTTGTTTCCCTCATTTAATAAACCAAACCTGTCCCCGACCAGATATACAAACCAACATACGGTCCATACATTTTAAACGAGCCGTATGTTTGGCCGTATATTTGGTCCAGAGAAGTATGTCATTTTGGGCTGATTATACGGTCCCAACATACGAACCGTATAATTTATACGGCCAGTATGTTTGGCCGTATAATTTCCAGTGTTCCGAAGTCCGTTTTCGTCGACTCGTTTGATCTCCAATCCTTATGGAACCTTCTTAGCACTTGCTTGACACCTCAATACCAATCTAAGGGACATCATCACCCTTCTCCAAGACATCATTAAATCCTCGTTAACTTGTTACTCGTAATCCCTTTCCGTTACCTATCGTATGCCTTGCCTTCTCTTGGCAACTTCCTTCCCTTATCTCAAACATCTTTGAAATCTTAACTAGGGTCATCGAATTTCGTTTCTTACTTATTCAAATAACGTATGCTCGTGCTCTTCACTAGTCTATTCACTTGTGCGTCAACGGAAAATTTTTCAAGGCGTAACAGCTTGTGTCCCCGTTAGATAAAGTGTATGATCATGGGTATTGATCTTGATATACTTCTAATGGATCATTATATGAATGCACTTAATCTCTATATGAATCTCTACTATTTCCCAATAAATAAAGATTATCTCTTTCTATGATTTTCCCAAATATAAGAAAGTAACTATGAAGAACGATTAATCATGCCAAGTAAATTCTTCTTATTCCTAAGTGAATTAATTAAGCAAAGTTTAGAGCTTTGAGTCCTTGTTATTTATTCTTGCCAACCCTAATTATTTTCCCAAATAAATCAAGGTTTATGGCTTTAATCAATGTTTGCAACCATTAATTATGAATGAAGAATGAAGAATAAATAAACCCTAATAATCAATTATGTGTATATCAATCACAACCCAATCACACAACACCCATCATTGGGTTCACAACCCTAGTAAGGGAATTTAGCTACTGATGACAAAGAACAATTTATAAGAAATTGAAGAATTCATAATTGCTTGCTTTGGAAGAAAATAGGAATTGATAATACATGAATTGATGTTTGAACCTCCAAAAACTAGAGAGTATTTAATGTTCTAAGCCAAAAGTCAAAATATAATAACTGATAACTATTAAAACCCTACAATGACTATTTATAGGTTCTGATAACGTGAAAGTTGCAGATTTGCACTTTGGTCCCCGTCGATACGAAATACGGTTCGTAAAGTGAAATACGGATCGTAAACCAGTTTACGACCAGGTTTTCCTTCCAGTTTTGAGCAACTTCAATCTCTTGAGATACGGACCATAAATTGGTTTACGGTGTGTAAACCTCCAGTCGTCTTTCAACTCCCAAGACTTCGATTTTCTGCCAGATGCTCGAATGGTTAAATACGCTTTGAAATACGGACCATAAAGTGGAACACGGTCTATAAAAGTTGTTCGTAAATCACCATTTCCTTATCCTGCCTCTCTGGTTCTTCTTATTCTTTAATACGCCCATGGAATACGGCTCGTGTTTAAGAATACGGTCCGTAAACTGAGTTTTACGACCACTTTTGCACTTTCAGCTGTTTTCATTCCGAATCTGTTCCGTTACCTGAAAAAAACACTAAAAACCACGTAAAATCACATAGAGTTGCTTAAAAACAAGTAAAACTTATAGCCGAAAAGCATCGATATTGGCGTAAAATCACGCCACATCACTCGTCGTATCTCTTTTCTTTATCTTATACATCTATAGCTCATTACAGTCATGGACTCATAGTTCCTTTATTTTAGAAGATTATGGAAAATTTGGACGATTCATGTCATAGGAGTCATGCCTTACAAAGAAGGGACTACCCTTACATACCTCTTTCGTTTAACAGTTTTATCACTTGATCGCTCTCCTTCGATGCTCGCGTTTCTACCTTTAAGAGGATTCGCATCAACATTAGTTGATCGATTATATGAACGTGTTACTAATGCTAGAGAAAATTGGGAAGCATTTCCTTTGTTTATACAACTTTACTCATTTTACATATCAACTCCCAACATCCATCACAACATTCACAATATGATACACAAAAATCATCATTCATTTACATTATCCACATTTCATAATTTCACTTCGATTCCTCCATAATCGTGATCATAGCTCCTTATCATGTTTTCTCACATATAATATTATCCCATGTTCTAAATGTCACTTATAGCATACTTATAATCACAACATATCAATATTCATAATTCACTCCAAACTACTATTCAACAATGACACTATTCCCACATTTATGGCCCAATTTCTACATCCTTCTACAATCCAAGTGTTTAACTTTTCAACACCTTAAACAACATGGAATGATCATAAAACTCACCTCAAATAATGGAAGAATAAGCCTTGAGGAAATTCTCTTCTTGCATCAAAACCCTAGCTCACTTCCCATGGGATTTCTTGGCTTAGATGAACTTTGATAGGTTTCATACACTTGATTTTATGGGTTTGATGAAGTTGATCATAGATTTCTCTTGGGTTCTTGTGGGTGAAGTGTGGAGAGGATTCTAGAGTGTTCTTGAAATGTAGAGAGTGGAAAACGAAATGAAATAAATGAGAGAGAGGGTCCTTATATGAACTTAAAAATTTGTCCCGACCTGAACACACGGACCAACATACGGTCTGTATATTTTATACTGACCGTATGTCTGGACCGTATGTTTGGTCCACTGAAGACCGTCATTCTGGGTAGAACATACGGTTGGACATACGATCCGTATGTTTTATACGACCAGTATGTTTGGCCGTATAATGCCCAGCTTTCTGAAGTGCGTTCTCGTCGAGTCGTTTGATCTCCAATGCTTATGGAACATTCTTGACACTTGTTTAATACTTCATTAAAAATCTAAACATCCCTATAACTCGTCCTCAAGGCCTTACCAACAATCCTTAACGCAATAATTTACGAAACCTTTCATAAACCCCACTTATACTTCGCTTGTCCTTATCAATCCTTAATTCATCAATTCATATAACTTCAAAATCTTAACGTATGCATTCTAAGGCCATTAAATATCCGTCTTATAGTCTTAAGAACTTATTTTTACCCTTAAGATCGCATTGGTTCATTCACTACACGACGACATAAAATTCTCAAGGTGTAACACTTGAGTGCAGCAAATTCAGCCTCCTTGTATGCAAGTAGATCTCTCAAGTTTTGTCGCTCAGCCACTGTAACGACCCGTTTGGTCATTCTAGTTCTTTAGACATTTTTGCCCATTCCTGAGCATTTATTAGCTAGCTTTTGACCCAAGGGGGCTGCTGATATGCTTCTCGGGGTGCCTAGACCTAATTCCGGCAACATTGGTTAAACTATAGGCTTAAAGTGTAAAATGGTTGACCCAAAGTTGACTTTTGGGCAAACGAACCTTTTTTGGAATGTTGTCAATTATGAGAGGTCTGGAGGATTGTTTAGAACTTGTGGGTGTGTTTATTCAGTTCCCAATGCACTTGGATGCATTTTGGGACTTTGGATGGAATTTGTTTGAATTAAGGCACTGGGGTTGACTCAGTTAACGAGACCTCCGTTGGCAATTCCGAGGCCACAAGCACGTTCGTAGTGCATTTTTATGTGTGACTATATTTCTAGTATGTGAGCAGATGGCCTCGGAAAATAGTCAAAAAATTGGATCGAAAGAAAATCTTAGAGTAAGTTTCTGGTGTCTGGTGCCCGCTTTAGCGGCACCAGACCGGTAGTCCTGCCGCGGGAGCGGTATATAACTTTTAGTCATTACCGCTAAAGTGGCTAGGTGGTCGCTGGGGCGGCGCCGGTACTGCTTCAGCGGGTGACGAGCAGTTAATAATGTGAATGAAGTGTTAAAAAGCCCTAGACCCTCATTTTACCCCATTTCGATATTTGAGCTTGAAGAAACTGCTCTTAAGGTATTTGGAGGAAAATCTTTGAGGTAATTCCCACTCACTTCTTCATTCTTCCTTTAAACCATAATCATGTTAAGATTCCCCATTCTCCCTAAATAAACCCAAGGTGGTAGAGTTGAAATAGGGTTTGGAAGAATATTGTTCCTATGATTATTAATGAATAAATTGGTGATGTTTTGTTAGATACTGACTAATCTAGGTTCATTAATCATAGATCTTCCACTTTTAACGTTGAATTTCGGATTTAGAGAGTTAGGGTTTATACCCAATTTGGGGTTTTTGCATGAAATCAGAATCTATGCTAACTATTTAGCTAAATCAGCAATTAATGGTTAGATTATGATTTCCTAGTACTTAATTTGGTATTTGCCTTTGAATTTCTCATTCTAACCTTGTGGGACCGTTTCCCCAATTTCTAGGGTTAAAATGGACCTAGTTGATATCATAGCAATATTAGTATCATTCTTCATGATTTCTAATATAGAATTCGATTATGCTTAGATTACTTTGGTTCTGAGCTTCAGAGGAAGGGTAAGGCAAAAGAGTGACTTTTTGGTGTTGCGGTTCGGCAGTACAGGTAGGTTATGGTTTACCTTTAATGAGACTTCGTATAGCAAATCACATATTAAGATTATAAGGTCAGAGACAGTATGTGAACCTTCGGGTATGAAGTTGGGATGGATATTGCCATAGGTTGGGCCCTGATGTGTGTTGGGACTAGCCACGCTGTTATGCGTGCTTGATGTTCAATTGTGCTGGCTCGATGCCATGTGTAGTTGGTAATTATCGACTTCTGTCTTCTCGTCTTGATTTGGACAGAATTGACATACCCATAGTTGGTATTTGTACTTGGATATATTGTTGGCGTACCCATTGTTGGTACATGACTTATTGATATATGTTGGCATACCCACTGTTTGTATTGTGATGTGATACTTGTTGGCGTACCCTGTTGTGGCACTTGTGATATTGAACTTGATTGATTAGCATATGCATTGCACGCATTCTCTCAATTTCATGCATGGCTGATGCCCGGTGATGATCCGGTATCGTGATTGAGAGAACCTGCTATTTTATAAACTCTTCTATTTGAGTGATTGTTAAAAGGCCGATGTCCGAAGATCCATACCGGAATCGTTGATTATATGAAACTGATATTTTGATGAACTATTTTACTTGAGTGATTGTGAGAAGGTCGATCTCCGAGGTTCATTTCCGGAATCATTTATTGTGTAAAGCTGATATTTGATAGACTTTTTTACTCGAGTGACTGTGAGATGGCTGATGTCGATGAGATATTCCGGCATCATTGTTGCATGGCCGATTCTAATGGTATTTCGGAATCGTTGTTAGTGCATGAACTCCGCGGGTCCCCCAGGGTGGTGTCGGTGAGACTCCATCTGTGAGCAATTAGTCAGGGTCCCGTCTATCAGTTGGGCAAAGATCCGGGATGGGTGGAACTTAGATTTCTCGAGTCATGCTGGGTTGTGCTATAGAGACGTAGATATTTCCATCCGGAGTACATGTGTACACCTCATTTGCATGGCATGTCATTACATTCATACTATCATTGAACTACATTACATCAGGACCTGATTGAGATGTTGTGATGATTGAATTGTGATGATTCAATTATGATGTTGCATTGTGATGATTCTATTGTGGTGACTAAATGGGATTGGATACATTCGGACTTGATAGATTTGGGTTTAGATGATTTACGTAGGCGATGATTGATATCTGGTTGGGATTATATTGTCTTATACTTACTAGATTCCTTGTTTATCTGCTTTATCTTTCTAATTATGTTAACTATACTTAGTCGGCCGATGATGCCTACCAGTACTGTTGTTTGTACTGACCTGCACTTGCTGCATTCTTTTATGAATGCAAAGTACCAGGTCAGATCTACTTCTCTTACCCGTGGCTGAGCGATTCTTTAGCTTCAACTCGAGTTTCCAACGTGAGCATGACGTTCGCTGACCTTGAAGACTTTATCATTATATGTCTTACTTTTATTCCAGAGACATAGATATTTTGTATTAGTACTTCCAGATTGTATTATTCTTCCTAGATGCTATTGTATTATTCAGACTAGACCCTGGGGGAATTTACTGTCTTCCACACTTTTACTACTATCTATCTATATATACGTGAGACTTAGGTATCTGTTATTTTCGCTATTTAATTTTCTTCAATTTATGTATTGGTATGTTGTCTAGATGAGGGTTCGCTTACCGAGGTGGGAAGGTATGTGCCCGCACGTCCTAGGCTAAATGGGTCGTGACACTCACCCTCACCCTCTTCAACTGGATCAGATTGAACAACCTATTCTAAGGCTTCAATCATATCCTTGGAGCCTAACATTGCAAGACTTTGACTGGTACTTGAAAGTGCTCCATGATGTCAGCCAGCCAAAACCGATATGCAAGTGCAAACTCCATATTTCCTTGTTAAGCAATCCTTGCCATGTGTTAAAGCATTAGGCTAGGTAGAATTATCGTAACACCGGTGTCTATCAGCTCCATTAAGGTGATGTCTAGAAAATTGGCTTCACCATTGCCTTCCTTCCTAGAAAGAATCATCATACGAACTACCTCAAAGTAAAGCTGATGCGTTCTCAGAATATCTATTTTCTAAACTCTTTTGGATCTTACAGCCCAAGGGTTGTTAGATAGTTTACTGATGATTTCCAAAGGTATGGCCATGTTATCCAGTGGTGGCGCATAACTCTTTACATAACGTTTAACCCTATGAAGGCACTTGTAGTATTTCCCCCAACACCTAGGCATTAAGTACTGGTCAAAATAGTCTCAGTGTAGGTGGCATTAATATAAAACTCAGTAACCTGCTCTTTTCCCATTTTCCTTCCCTTATCTCTAAGAAGAAACAAATAGCTCCATTCCTACAGTGTAATCTTTTACAGTAGAGTAGGCATATATGGACCTCCATGACTAGTAACTACCTTTCCCTTCAACACAGATAATGGTTGAAACCGAATAACCCTTTTAGCTATAGGGGTTGTCCTTTCATTCATATCTCCATACACCTCAATATCAGCACTGTTATGATAGGCAAAGGTAGAGTATACTTCCTTCTCATGTTCAGAAAGCTCATCTCCGAACTTACTTTGAGACTTCCTTTTTGATGAACTTTTTTTTTTGCAGCAGTTGGTTTGGACTTTGGGGTATAAACAACTTTTC